>NC_089159.1:7085569-7695077 GCF_009819655.1 Sylvia atricapilla | reverse complement strand
GAAAAAACAAGGGAGGCTTTTGCAGGGTGCAGGGCAGAGCGTGGTTGGTTTCACAAGTACAGGACTCTCACTTCAGCACACAGCCACTGAGCTGCCAGCCAGCAACACACCACGGCTGGGAGAGGGAACCCTGCAGGTGAGCTAGGTATTCCTGACAGAAACCTGCAGGGAACATTCCCAGCTGGACACAGGGTCCTTTGGAAAGCCAGGGTGATGAGAACAACCTGACTGCACCCTGAGAGAGCTGCTGCCTTGCTGAACAATCCACGGAAAGGCTTTGCTTCCCCTCTCTCCACTGGACGCAGCAGGAGTTCCGTTTGCCTGGGTGAAAACCTCTGGCTCGGATGAAATGCTCCCAGCTCTCCCACAGCACTGCTAAAATCACCTGCCAGGACAATAAATAAATCACCCTTGAAGAAGCTGAGGGTGCTGGGGTAGGTTGGGAGAGGGAAAGAAGCTGAATCTGTGGCCCAGCTCTCCTGCCCACGGGGAGGGGAATGGGCTGAGCAGCACTGGCAGCACACAGCCCTTCACCTGCCACGTGTGACAAACCTGCACATTAACATTCCCCAGCCTGGGAAGTTTCCTGCTTTCCCCTTTGCACAAGAACATTGATTTCCCCTCCCAGGAGGGCTCAGCAACAGGGAATTTTCCTTGCATTTTCCACAGTGACTCGTGGAATAAATGGCAGCTGGGTCCAATAAATAGTCAAGAAGGGTTTGATGATCCCCACCCCACGCCACTCTTTGAACAGGAATATGTTTCTGTAAGCCCCAGGCACAAAGGAGTCACTGCAGGGACCATCAGTGACGGTGCCAAGGCTTTACAGGAGGCAATAGATGCCAAAGGAGGAAAACAACTCTTCCCTGTCCATGCTGTATCTCTTTTAGTCCTCAGCAATGTTATCCTCAGGATTCCTCCTTCAGCCAGTCTGTGCCAGGCTGCTGAGGCTTCACTGGTGCTCAGCTCACTGCAGCAGGCTCTGGGGCTGCACAGCTTTCTATAAATACACCCAGCATGTAAAAATGACTCTGCTATATTTAATCAGTGGAAACACGAGGTGTGGGAAAGGTGAAGGCACCCAGAAGCACAGACAGTGAGGGGACAGGGTGAGGTGTCACAATCCAAAAAGCCTCAGAAACTCAAGGAATCAAGCACAGGCTGGATAATTCCAGGTCTGAGTCTGCAGGGACGATCCCTGTGCCCATCACACACCAGTGTGACCAGTCTGCTGCAGAAATGGGCCTTTCCCAAGCTGTGCCTGAGCCAAGCCCTGCTCTGAAATGAATGCAAAGCAGCCGACATTCATTCCCGCTGCCTCAGCCCCCACAAACCCGGCTGCTGCAGCCCACTCCAGCAAAGAAATCCCTCACTTTCTGCCTGCTTCTCTTCCCTCCAGACCTGAGCAGGTCGTGGTGCTGTGCAGAAAACACAAGTGTGCCCCAAGGCTCAGCACCGTGGCTCTTAATGCTCCTTTTCTCCTGAGGAGTCAAGCGGTAGGCTTTGGCACCATTCCCACAAAATATAGAAATAAAGGCATAAATAATGCAGTGCAAAGTCATAATCACTGGGTCTATTTTTAACCCGACCTTAATCTGAAAGGTAGAGCTGAATCTAGCCATCACCAGCAGGTAAAAAATCAGATATAGCCTGCTAGACGCTACAAAATGCAGCTGTATAAACCTGTCTGATTATCTGCATCGAAATCAGGAGGCACAGCAGGCTGTCACTGTGTGCAGAGCACCCGAATTTATCTTTATCACAGCAAAATCCATCTTTACCACAGCAAAAATCCACCTTTACCACAGCAAAACACGAAGCAGAGCGTGATTCTTACCCCACCAGGTAAGCCAGGATGGAGAGCTGCACCACTCTGTAGAGGACCCCAACCTTCTTGTTCTTGGCAATGACGTATTTCTCCGTTTTATAATCGAAAAGAGAGAGAAATAAAGCCTTCCAAGCCACCTGCCCCATGCTCGCAGCTCGCTCGGTGGCTGGAGCAGGCAGAGCTCGCACCACCCACACGTGCAGAGCATGGAAACCTGAACCAGCCCTGAGCCCTCCTCCCTCAGCTCTCAGCCAGAGCCCAGCAGCTGCACTGTCACATCCTTCCTCGAGCTGCTTCCCAGCTGATTCATCCCTTGGGAAAAGCTCCTCTCCCCGCTCAGCTTTGCTTCTCTCTTTTTGATTCTCTCCCCCCCCCCCCAATCAAAATGTTTAGAATGAAATATGTTATGATGTAAAGCCACGTTGGCACCATCATCCAGTCCAACCCTCAGCACTGCATAGATATCCCAAAAATCCCACTCTGTGCCTGGGATCGTTGCCCAAACACTCCTGAGCTCTGTCAGGCTGTCAGCATTCCCTGGGGAATCTGTTCAGTGCCCAAGCACCTTCTGGAAGAGCCTTTTTCTGATATCCAACCTCACCCTCCCTGCTCTGCTGCAGTTCCCTCAGGTCCTGCCACTGCTCACCAGAGAGCAGAGCTCAGTTCCAGCCTCCAAGGGGACACAGGTACAATCTCGCACCATTTCTTAGTGATAAAAGCCTTCCTCCAGCCTTTACAGGGTAAATTTTGATTTCTTAAGCATCTGCATGAGCAATGAGAAGCAGAGTCCTTGACAGTCAACCAAAATACCTGCCTGGTTCCCACACCCGCACACCAAAACCCAAATTAAGGAACTAATGAATAAATCCTGGGTGTGTTTAAGGATAAATCAATGCTTTCCAGGAACTGGAGCTGAGGAAACAAGCACAGTTGACAAAGAGGATGAGCAGCCTGGGTTTGTGTTGGGGAAGATGAATCAGGGGAACCTTATAAATATAATTGCTTAGCAAAGATTCTGAAAATATGAAACCTATAATCGAAATAGAAATGAAAGCTTACTTTGAGTTATAGGATACTCAGTCTTAGTTACTAGATAACCTGAAAAAAATGGTCTAGCTAGCTGAAGAAGAATCCCTTTTGATTGAGCAGAACCCTTTTTGCTGGCTAAGGGATCCAAAGATCAGTGTAGCAAAACAGAAGTTTAAAGAGTAGTTTTTAGAGTTTAAAATATAACACAGTATGGTCATGTAGTAGTTCTTATAGGCTGTATGTAGATTCTATAGGATTTTGTGTCTTGTGTTAGTTGGTCACTGTAAATTAAAATATTCATCACAAAAGAACATATAATGTATTGTAACAAGGACCTCGTGCTCTTACCTCTTCCTCCTCTCCCTCCTGCTACTCTTAACTCTCTGAACTCTCTTACCTCTTAACTCTTACTCTTACCTCTGCTCTTAACTCTTCCCCCTGCTCTTGCTCTCTCCTGCTGTCTTCCCCCTGCCCTTTGCTCTCTCGCTCCCTTCTCTCTCAGCTCTCACCCTCCTGTTCTTTCTCCCTCTCTCTTTGGGACTTCCCTCCAGCCCCGGCTGGTGGCTGAAGGCAAGACCCTTTTACCCACGACCCTGCAATAAACCCACATGTTCTAGAATATCCAGGTTGGCAGAATTCCTTGTCCCAGCCGTCCACGGATTCGCCGACAGGTTTGTTTTGGGGAAGGGATGAGGGCAAGAGGCTCCCAGCCAGGCCTGGCTCACCTTACCCCAAATGCCCCTGCATGCAGCAAAACTTCCAGATTTCAGTCTCATGAGGCTTCTGGAGCTGCCCCAATTCCATCCTGGGTCATGAGGGATCAACAGCACAGGGCCAGTGACAATCCAGTGACACAGCGCCTGCCTTTATCCCCAGCTCACTGCAGCAATGAATTACAGAGGGAGCCAGTAATTGCTAAGTTCATTTCAAGAAATATAATTTCCTGTAATTTACCTCTGTTTGCCATTAACAATTACTGTGCTCCTGTATCTCCTTTTATTTCTATTAGGCAGGAAAAAAAAAAAATCAAGCCGCTGCCCTGCACAAATCCCTGCCCTGGGAGAATCACTCTCAAGATGTCAGGCTTTATGAAAATTTTGTCCTTTGTCCTCCTTAAATTCCATATCAAATTCAAACAGATGGATCTGGTTTTTAATGAAGTTGCTCCAAATCACAAGAGAACCACAACCAGCGTCATAAGGAATGAAACACTCATTTTATCCCTCATCCCAGAGCCATCCCTAGAGTTCCTCTGCAAAGGGAAGGAAAACTTTCTCCAGCACCTGCAAAACTAGAACACAAACCTGCCTGTGACAAAACTAGAACACAAACCACCTTGTGACCTGGTGGCTGCCAGAGCAGCTCTGCCCTGAGCCTTTGTAGGTATTTTCTAGGTCAATTAATCTGAGAATGGTTAAAAAAGCCAAAAAACCTTAGAGTGAGAAGTATTCTGCTGTAGGTGAGGCCTGAAGGAGTAAATCACATTTGATCACTGAAATTAAAATTAAAAAAAGAACGTAAAACTGATGCTTTCTTGTGCTTTTTGAGGCATCAAGTAGAGGCACTGGTGCAATAGCTGTTTTGGAATAAAAAGTATCCATTTTTATCAAATGTGCCTCAGAATAGTGCTCAGAAGAAGCTAAATTTTTGCTGACAAAGCTGCTGTTGCAAAAATTTAGCTTGTATTGAGCTAAAAAACAATCTAGCTGGGACTTTTTATGGGTGTTGTTTTTATCACCTGGTATTCAAAACTTCAGGGGTTTTTTTCTTGCCTGGAAATCAAATCTACTACTGGGTTTGTCAAAGTACCTGTAGAGGTTAAATAAAAGCAGTTTGTTCGTAGCAGGGGACTAAATAACCCAACCAAGTCTAATTGTCATCAGTTAAAGATTCAAATCATGTAAGGTCTCAGTTCTTCTCAAGGGATAGAAGCTGAATGTTCACTGCAAGGTATTTCCCTTTTTGAAGTCTATATCTTGAATTTCACATGGAAAAAAAAAAACCCAGTCCTACTCCATTCCCACAAGGGCTGTTTGCTCAGTCTGGGAGTTCTCCCAGGGAGGATTTCTCCTCCAGGACTGAAACTCCTCCTTTCTCTTTATTTTTATTTTTTTCCCCTTCAATTCTTGCCATGTCACACCTGTATTGAATTCCTCACTCAGTGATTGCCTTCTCATAATTCACATATACTCACAGGACACACACATCCCTTCTGCTCCTCACCTCCTTTTCCTCTACCCAGAGCTGCTCTCAGCCTCCAAATGCCACCTGTAAAAATTAAACTTTCAGCCTCTGCCCCTGATCCAGGGGCATTTGAAATGCTGCAAGGTCACATCTGACACTGGGGCATGGAAAGATTTCAAGCTCAGGCCAAGAATATCTTTCAATTACACCCAAAGGGAGCATGTGTTTTGTGCAGACAGTGGCAGACAGCCCTGGCCAGGACACTGGTGATTCACCACGGCTGCTTTTGGGCTTTTGGGCTCTCATCCCGGTCACTTCCAACACCAAATGATCGCCCCCAGACACAGACTGGTGCCCATGGCTTCCCAAAGAGTGACTCAGAAATGCTGAGAGGTTTCCCCAGCACTGAAATGCTCCTGCAGCAAATGTCTGAGCAGGCAGAGGCATCTTCTCTCAGGAGCAGGCGCCAGAGCCTGAAATAGCAGAGAGACGGGAGGAAGTAAAGAGGAGATTTGGCAAGGAAATGAAGGCAGAAAAGGCAGAGGTCAGCTCTCTGTTTTAGTGGTTTCTTGTCACGCTGTCACGCTTATAAGTCAACATTTAACAAAAAAAAACCAAAAACAAGGTGAAGAGTCAAAGTTGAGAGAGGAAGTCGCTTCAAACCCCAGCTTGTGCCCACAGAAACCAGTAACATCAGCCCTGAGCTGAAGGTGATGGGTTTGGAGGCAAGAACAAAGGAATGTGTGGAGCCCTTGGAGAAAAATGCTCTGTTCAGCTTCTCTTGGA
Organism: Sylvia atricapilla; assembly: GCF_009819655.1. NCBI lineage: Eukaryota > Metazoa > Chordata > Aves > Passeriformes > Sylviidae > Sylvia > Sylvia atricapilla. The sequence continues at coordinate 7,689,250 of NC_089159.1, read as the reverse complement.
ATCCTGGCCGGGTAAATCAGCCACTCTTTAGCCTCCTACCCAGCCTTAATGGAAAGGGAACTTGTGGGAAGAGTTTTTGTCACAACGCACAGGAACATCCAGCACTGTCTGTAAGAAGAGAAGGGAAATGGGGGAGTGCTGAAACTGCAGAATCTGTCCTGTCTTGGATCCAGCCCTCCATTTCCAGGAGACCATTTTCAGCCTTTGAATATGTTCCATATTCCTCCCCAAGTCCTGAATCTCCTATACAGAGTGCAGGAATGTTGTTATTATTAGCTGCAACATTTATCCACTCCTCTCCCCCAGCCCAAGAAGGGAAAGTGCTTGAGGAAGATCAGAGGAGAAGGAAAAATAGTGCATATCTAATGAAAGCAAGCCATCAGGGCCTGTTCTGTGAGGGAGCTGGCACTGAGTCAGGTAAGAGAAATTAATAAAAGTGCACATAAAACACTGCTGAGAGACTGAGTGCAAGGACAGCTGGACCAGCAGTGCTGTGTTGCAATGAATTCACCTCTTAAAGTCAGAAAATAAAAGCATTACTGGAAAATAAGAGAAGAATGCTGAATCAAAGCCTGAAAGGTGAAGGGGTTTAATAAAAAGTGTATTCACATTAACCACTGATTTAAAGGTGAAACCCTGCTCTTGAATACACCTAACAGATCAGTATTTACTTCTTTGATAACATAAAGACATGAAATTGGTCCTGGCTTGATATCTCTGCCAACTCTTGTCTTGCTCCAAGTACTGAGGAGGAACCTTCCTCCCCTTCCTTCACCTTCCTCAGGGAAAGAGCTATAAAGCATAGAATGTGGCCTCCACCCTTTCCTCCCTGGAATTGTCAGCTGGAAACTCTCTGCAGCCACAGGAAAACTCAGGAGATACTCACACTTGACCCCCAGAGGAAGGAGTTTCAGCCTGGCACCTGAGCTCACCTCAGCTCTGCTCCAAACCAGTGTGACCAGTCCCCAGTTCTCCAGTGCAGCTGATGTGTCCCAGCTGTGCCACACAGACCAACTGGAGCCAGCTCAGCCAAGCTGGGAGTGGGAGAGCCAAATCAATCTGTTTGTGGCATTGTGGCATCGCTCAGCTCATTCACCCCGCTGGAATAAGGACAGGAAATGTCTCTTTAGAGCTACAATTCAATTACCCTCCAAACAAAGCTGCCCCAACAGGCCCTGGAGCCCAGCAAATCTCCATGGCTCATCTCTGATGCCCTCATGTCAGTGCCCTGAGGTTTATAATGAAGAATTACTGATGCCCTTCTGCTGATGAGCTGAGCTCCCTTTCTCCTGCAAACACCAGGTCTCTGCATTCTGCTCTGCAGAGCACAGATCCACAGCTCTGCACACAAACCTGGCAGCTTCTGAACATGCTGAGGGAAAGCCCAGGTCTGGGAATCTTCCTGGAGTGTGAGAAAGCCACAAGCAGCTGGTGTCATCCCCAAATAAAGCAGCACCACAAAGCACCTCCTGTCCTCCTGTGTGAAGAAATGCAAAGCTGGGTGAAAGTGAGGGGGCCCACCAGAGATGACACCAGGAAATTGTGGCTCTGCAAAACCTCTGCCAGCTTTGCATGAGGCAGAAAGGTCGTGAACCATCCTGGCAGCTCCAAAACCTCTGGAAAATCTGCGGCAGCTCCTCTGCCCGCAACACCTGACCCCAAAAAACTGCTGCCAGCTCCTTCACCTGGCTGGGGACAGGTGGATCCTGACCCTGAACGAGGCATTTGCAAATCTTCTGTCACTCAGGGAGATGCCACAACTGTGCCACCGCCACCAAGTCAGGGCCACACCGCCAGGCCACGAGGCTCCTGCACAGGGGACGTGACTCAAAATGTAGATTGCAAATAAATTTAGAAGCAGACACGGCCAGGCTCCCATGGAAACCACACAAAAAGCCAGCTGTGGTTTGGATGAGCTGAGTCTTGGCAGTCTTGGCTAATCCCTTAAGTGCCATCCAATTACTGCAAATGTGTTTGGCATCTGCTGCAGCGACTGCAAAGAATTAAATGGTCGATGGCACTCGGCGGAAATTACAAGTCGCAGAACCCTGTAATGCATTTAGGAGGAAAAAAAAAAACATCTAAAAAGGAAAATAGCATTACCCAAGACAAGAGTTGTCCTCCTTGAGAGCCATAAGGGACAACAAAAGGCACCCAAGTAATGAAGGAAGCTTAATTCAGAGAAGAAACTGGAAAAATAAATGAGAGAAGGATTGTTTGTTATTTTTCCACCAGGCAATATTGGTTAGGCCAAAGGAGACAGGAACTCTTTTTCTTCTGAAGGTCTGAATGAGAAATCTTTGTTTGATCTGCTGCTGTCTGTAAACACACATTAGATCTGTGGGGTTTATGATCAACCAAACACGACAGAAATAAATAAAACAATCACAAAAATAGGAAACAGAGAAAGAAACACTACCAAGTGTCCATCCTTGACTTTCTTTGGCATCCACAAAGGAGGGCCTGAGATCATTTCACTGGAAGGACACAAGGTCTGGCCAGACATCTTCTTTCCACAAACAATCCAAATTGCAATTACTGATAAACTGCAGCTGATAAATCAGCAGTGTCAGTCTCTCAGATTAAAGAATTAAAGGTTTCCCTGTGTTCAGTAGGGAGAGGGGAGTATTCAGAATGAAATCTCTGAAAGAGCAGGAGGCCCCTGCTTTAACTGCATCACTACAAGGGTTCCATACAGAACCCTAAATATTTTCTGCTCTGCGATGGCAAATATTCTCCCTCTGCTTCTGTCCCACAGCCAAAACCTGATTCCACTAAATCCAGAGGCAGAACAAAAGGTCCAGAATTTAACTCTGGGACTTGATTGCTTCTCTAGGCTCAGCAAAACCGCCTGGATGTGTCACTTGTTGCTGCCCCAGGGGAAGGTCCGAGCTGCCTGTGTGACCCCCACTCCTCAAGGTTCTGCTGCTCCAAGCCCAGGTGCAGCTCTCTGCTGAAGATCATTTCCCCCCGATTTTTTTTTTCCCAGCGATCCGCTTTTTAAGAACAACGAAAAAAAAAAAAAGAAACGAAAGCAACAAAAAACCCTCGGCTGCTTTCCAGCAACGCCTGGCTCAGACTGCGAGGACCTGGCGGTGCTGTGCTGCCACCAAGCTGCGTCCCGTGCCCGCCACCCAGTTACAGCCGCGACACCGCGACACCGAACCCTGGAGGGCTTCAAGAGTCCTTCCACCAGGAGCAGCTCCGGGACGAGGCAGGAGAGCTGCAGCATCTCTGCTAAGCCCTGAGCGCCTCTGGGGAGATGCGGGAATGAATAAAACATCCCGCTCGCTTCTGCGGGGTGAGGAAACAGCATCACACTATGGAGTGGAGACGGAGCCGCTCCACCCCTAACCCTGACCCTGACCCCGGGAACAGCAGCTGAAGGCGGCCCTCGAGTCTGCCCGGGGTGGGATACACCTGAAATACATTGTATTTTTACACACGTAGAGAATACATGAATATTATGTAGAATCATAGAACGCTGGGATTGGAAGGGACCTCAAAGATCGTCTATTCCCAATCTCTTGATGTGCAGGGACCTCTCCCTATCCCAGGTTGCTCAAGGCTTTATCCAGCCTGGCTTTGAACGCTGGGGCATCCACATCCTCCCTGGGCAACGCGCGCCAAGAGTCCCCCCCAACCTCCCAGTAAAGCGACACGTTCTGTACAGAGGTGTAACACACACAGACGGGTGTATTCCATGCAGAGGTATAGAATACAGCTGTAAAACCAATTAATTCTGCCGTCGCAGCGCCATGTCTCAGAATGTGGCTGGAGCAGCGCCGGCACCGCCCATCCAGGGAGTCCTGAAATGGCACGGGAGGGCTGCCATGGCTGTGCCCCGCACCAACAGTGCCAGCACCGCCGGGACACCGCGGGACACTCGGCAGTGACAGCGGCACCGGGAGGGCGTGTCCCGGGGGCGTGGCGTGTGGGCGTGTCCTTCCCGTTGGCCCCGCCCCGGTGCGGGCGCTCTCGCGCGCTCTCGCGATAGCCGTTCGAACGGCCGGCGGGCGGGCTCCCTCAGAGCGCCCGGCGCCGCCATGCCGCTGCAGCCGCGGCTGCTCCGCACGTACTCGCGGCGCCCCGGCTACCTGCGGCCGCTGCCGCCCCGCGACACATGGATCTCGTCGCCGCAGGACCGCAAGCGCCTCTTCAGCTCGAGCTCCGGCGCCTCCAGCGCCGCCTCCAGCGCCTTCTCCGCTTCCAGCGCCGTCTCCACCCCGTCGAACGACCCCGACTTCTCGCCGCCCAGCAAGCGCCTCTCGCGGAGCCCGGGTAAGCTCCACTCGTGGGCCCGGCGGCTGCGGACCCGCAGGAGGGAGAATCGGGGGTCGGCCGATAAGGAGAACCGCGAACCGGCCGGGAAGGAGAACCTAAAGCCGGACAACCGGAGGCGGGAGACCCGGGGCCAGGGAAAAGAGAACCGCGAACCGACGAGGAAGAAGAAGAAGAAGTGGAGCCAGAGCAAAGAGCCCCGCGGCCGCGAAGAGGAGCCCCGTGTGTCGCTGCCCTCGCCGGGCCCGTCCCCGCCCGCACCGCGCGGTTCGCGGCGCCGCCGGCAGAGCCCGCTGTGCACGGCGCGGCCGCCGCTGCTGTGCAGCACCCCGCAATGGGCCCCGCCGCCCCGCGGGCCCCCGCTGCTGCTCGGCTCGGCCGCCGACAGCGCCTCGGAGTTCAGGGACAGCGCCTCGGAGTTCAGGGACAGCCCCCCGGCCCGCCGCCGCCCCCCGCCCCTGCGCCTCAGCTCGCTCCTGCTCAGCACCACCGTCGAGGGCGGCTCGAGTCTGGGCGACTCTGTCCCGCCGCCCCGGCTGCCGCACAGCTCGCCCGAGGGGTGCTCAGGGCAGCGGCCGTCGCTGCTGGGCGCTGGCGAGGAGGTGCCTGGGTTGTGCCGACCGAAAGGCTCGGCTCGGAGCTGGGAGTCCCGCCGTGTTCTGAGGTCGGCGGTGCGGGGATCCTGCCTGGCAAAAGCTTCCCCGTGCCCACAGAAAGCCCCAAGCACTTCCCAGGAATCGCTGCCGCCCGTTGAGGGTGAGCCACAGTCCCCTGCGCTCTTTGACAGTGGCACTTGTGAGGAGCCCTGTGAGGTTCCATCTCATCCCTCGAGAGATTCGGCAAAAAGGAGCTCGAGCTGTCACAGAGGTCTAGACAGGGAGTTCCAGCTGGTGCCAGTGGTAGTCCTGGACCCTCTGGAAGTGCCAATGAGACTGAAGAGCATCAAACTCAACAGGCAGGCTGCTGATGTTCAACCTGCCTGCCTGCAGCCAGGATCTCCCGTAGGCCGCCAAGGAATCTTGGAGAGCGGACACAAGAGGACCAAGGGTGTGCCTGGGGAGGGCAGCGCCTGCAGGAAAGCTTGTATCAGTGGCTTCAGTGCCAGCCGCTGGGGCAGACACACCAGGCTCCGGCCGAAAAGGCACAAGAGCAAGAGGCGGCAGCAGCCCAGTAACTCCTTATTCAGACTCCAGCCGTGGCAAAAACGAACTCGGAAGGGAGCTCTGGAGATGTCTATAGGTGTCAGAGACAATGACTTTTCACTCCTCAATAGCTCTTATTCCTGGGCTAGAATTCGAGCCTCTCTGTCCTTCCACAAAAAGAAGAAAGTGATCACAGATGAGAGTTGCTGCAGCAGCATCCTCTGCACCCCTTCAGGGAAGTCCCAGCTTTCGGGATACCAAGCCAGCCTGTCTGCTGGTAAAGCTCAGGGCTGCTCCTCATTTGTTTCCTCCATGGTCCTGCTGGCTCCCAGGGATTCCTCCTCTGTCCTGGAGCTGTTCCTTACAGATGCAGAGAAAGTGTTTGGAGAATGCAACCAGGAGGGGCCGATTACTTTTGAGGAGTGCATTCCTTTAAATAAAATGAAAGACTGCAAGAAAATTGGAGAAGGGGTGTTTGGAGAGGTGTTCCAGATTGACAGCGAGAGAGGACCTGTGGCCTTAAAAATCATTCCCATTGAAGGGACTGAAAAAATAAACGGTGAAGCTCAGAAGAGCTTTGGGGAGGTTCTGCCTGAGGTAATAATTTCCAAAGAGCTCAGTCTTCTGTCTGAGGGCTCTGTGAACAGAACTGTGGGGTTCATCAGCCTGTACTCCGTGCACTGTGTGCAAGGAGCCTATCCCAGCTATCTCCTGAAAGCCTGGGACAAATTCCACGAAGAAACAGGCTCGGAAAACGACCGGCCGGACTTTTTTGGGGCCCAGCAGCTCTTCATGGTGCTGGAGTTTGAATTTGGAGGCAAGGACTTGGAGCGCATGAGGAGCAGCGTCTCGGTGGCGTGGGCCAGGAGCATCCTGCACCAGGTCACCGCATCCCTGGCCGTGGCAGAGCAGGAGCTGCACTTCGAGCACAGGGACCTGCACTGGGGCAACGTGCTGGTCAAGAGCACGGAAATAAAAGAGGTTCAGTACGTGCTGAACGGAGAGACACACTCCATCCCCACGGCTGGGGTCCAGGTCAGCATCATCGACTACACCCTGTCCCGCCTGGAGAAGGACGGGCTGACCGTGTTCTGTGACCTCTCCACGGACCAGGAGCTCTTCCAAGGCACTGGGGACTACCAGTTTGACATCTACAGGCAGATGAAAGAGGAGAACTCCAACAGCTGGACTGACTATCACCCGCACAGCAACGTGCTCTGGCTGCACTACCTGGCTGATAAACTTCTGAAAGGTGGGAGCTGCAAGAAGAAGGTGTCAGCTCCTGCCATGAAGAAAATTAAGGCGCAGCTCAGCAAGTTCCACAGGGAAGTGCTGACCTTTGAGTCTGCTCAGGATGTTCTGCACCACAGCAGCCTCTTCCAGTGAGCAGGGGTGCAAGGACTGAGCCACTGGCGCTGCCTTTCTCCTCTGCTCTTTGTGTGTGTTGGCACAATGAAGGGTTCTGATTGGTTCCCAATCTGTTTAATACAAAAATCTCCAAAAAAACCCCTCCCCAGTGTCTTCTCTAAGATGTTTCCATACCTCCTGGTTTTGAGGGGTGTTGGAGGTGAGACAACAGAGCTGACTTTGGAGAAAGGAGGAGAAAAAAGACTTCTTCAGGCTCAGTTAATGCTCTGAATTTCACATAAATTTTCTTAGCATTTTAGCCTTAGATTATTAAAAGTTCTTTTCTTACTGCATTGTCTTTTTTACAAATTCTTTTTTTAAAGGTAAAAACACTTCAGTTCTGGACAGTGAGGACAAGGGCTAATATTGTTGGCTCACTGGAGACAGAAGGGAAAACCCAGCCTTTGATTTAATTTTGGCAAAATTTATACCTGGATGTAAGGTACAAAATGTAAATATGTGAAGTTTCTGTAAAGGGTTTTAAACCCACTAATCTGTGGTTTTTTTCCCCTCTCTTAAGGACCAAGGAAGAGGTACCTGATTGTGGAAAAAAAATAACACAAAGTAGCTGTGTTCCTGATTTTTGATGGTTTTAATGTTGTGGCCTTGTTCACTGATAGGAGCTCAAATCTGTAACCTGGTGGTAGCACTGAAGAAATTTCTTCATTTATGTACAGGAGAAAATGCCCAAGGTAATAAATGTTCTTTAGCCTGGCTGCAGATGGACCAGGTGCCCTAAACTGGAAGCTCTCCTTACATTAAATCTCAATTCCCTGTTCTCAAGAAGTCCTTTGCTGACATTCCTGTTTATTAAAGAAATTGGGCTAAAGGGAACAATAAATCACACTAAAGTGAAAAGTGAATCAAATTATGATCCAGTGACACAGATGCATTAAGAAATTAAGAGGCAGCATCATCAAATTCATTACAACTGGAATGCTCAATGCAGTCTAATAAATAAATGTTGTATATTTGAGTATCTCAAAGATTCATCTTGGACCCTGTCTTGCAATCTCCTTTTTACAAACCCAGCAAGGAGACCCTGGGTTGGTTTTATTGTTCTGCCTTCCAGACACTGCACAGAGTGACCTGATGATCTGCAGTGCTTCAAATTATTAAGATGGAAATTGTGCTGGAATGTTCCCAGGCATCCTCTCAACCCCTTTTTTTTTCCCCTCTAACTGAATAAAGTAATGCACTGTAATTGAATGGCCTTAAAACCCACTTGGTAAGGCCTGCACTGAATGTGACATCAAAGAGTGTTCCTTGTCACAAGGGTGCTAATTTCATTTATGCTTTAAAAAAAAAAAAATGGATTTTAAAGGATTTTTTGCCTGCCTTGCTGCTTTGTTTCTGTGATTTGAGAACTGATTTTGGCTGCACAGGAGGGATGGGGAATGGGGAGGGATGGCAGGAATTAATGCCAGGAGAGGTGACAGCCCCCAGGGGGACCTGGTGCAATAATGCTGGAGATTCTGAAAGCTGAAACCTCAGAATGTTTCCCTGCAAACCGATTTGCTGATTTGTGAGCAGGTAGTAATTTTCATTAATCAAAATGTAAAGCTTCTACCTCCCCCCAAAACTGGACATTAAATTAATATAGAAACATTCATTATTTGCTTTAAAATGTGCTTGCAAGGAAGTGCAGCTGCCAGTGCTGAGCCCTCATTTCCTTTTATAAAGATGCTCTCTGATTAAAAAAAAAAACACAGAAAAAATATCGTGTACTAATCAGCCCTCATAAATTTTAATGGGAGGATGGTGACAAAAAAGGAATTGGAATAGTAAATTTCCCCTAATCAAGTTAAATGCCCTGAACATGTTTTCATCTGAGTGAAAGCTTTACTTGGAACAGAGCTGGATTATACATTTTAAGGATCTGCTCTCCCTCCTAAAGAAAGAGATTGCCAGAACCCAGTTTGCCCCTTCAGAAAACACAAGTTTTTTAATACACACCAACAGCAAAATCAGAGCCTTAAAGTGCTCCATCTTTTACTGAAATTATCCCAAGGGAGGGAAAGATTTTTCACAGGGATCCAAAAGCTTTAGGAGAGTGCAAAGAACAAACCTAGTTTTGTGTAATAGGTAAATCAGATGGATTCCAGGTAGGAATTCTTTAAATTCAGGTCAAAGTGGATTTTGTGGTGAAGCCAGCAACCCTCACTTGGAATATGTTTTCATCCAAGTCCCAGATCTCTAAAACATTTGCCTATTTTTGATAGAGAAGACAGATAAAATATGGATTACCCTGTGAATACTCTGTAACTTACCAGGGTGCTGTTAAAGGATATCATCTTTGCTCATTCCTTTCTGGAAAAATGAGACAATATTAAGTGCAGGAATATGAAAATGATCTCTTGGGAAGCTGAATGAGAAGGAAGAGCAGCCCTGGCCTCAGTGGAGAGAGAGAATGAAGACCTGCCCAGAATATCATTCAGAGGCAGGAAAAAAGAGGGAAAATAGTAATTTCTGCCCAATTTTGCAGTTGCAGACTGCAGCAGTTAATGGTGCTGCTGGTTGGCCACAGTGCCCAGCAGGAGAGGAGGCTGCCAAGGGAGAAGGAATTCTCCTTAGAGCTGAATAAAAACAGACTGGGAAATTCAACTCGGCCCAAGAGTGCTCCCATAAAACAAATTAGGTACAAATAGCCCAATAAAAGCTTGAGAGCCTTGAATCAGATAAATCCAGTATTTAGGTTCTCCTCCTAACAAGTGAAAAATGCTCCTTCCCTTCCCTGGAGCTCGTTGCAAGGTTTGTTTAGGTAGTAAATCTCTTGGTGGCTGTGCTGGGTTTTCTCTCGGCAGTTTGCTGAGAGCAGTGGGGCTGTTTTACAACCTCACCTCGACTGGCACCTTCCTAAAACGCAGATTTTGGGGGTGGTTCAGGAGCAGAGTTGTCACACAGAGTCACCTCCACTGGCAGTGACACATTCATGGTCACTTCAGCGTGGCCCCCAATGATTCTTTCCTAGGAGCAGACAGAAAAAGGGGGTTTATTTACTGAGAAGCCAGGAGCAAATTCCTGGTTCTTGGAATTTGGGAGAATTACTCCCTCCAAATGCTTTCCCACACAGGACAATGCAACAGCCTAATTAATTATTCAATATTCTTCAGGGTGTGTAGGAAAATGTTCCCTTTTCCATCTCAGGGGCAGACCCTTCCATGCTTTATGTAACATTTTATCCATTCAAGGTTGTCCTTAGGCACTGTTCCACTCGATCAGCTCCTCAGCCAACCTGCAGAGTGGATTCTCACAATGAAGTGCTGCCTTCTGTCAAATGTAAACTGAGCAGCTCTTTGCTGCAGTGCTCTGCTCTTCATCTGTTCCTAATGAAATAGCAGAAATGGGATTTTTAGGAGGATTGTTGTTGTTCAAACCTCAGTCTGTGCTCTGGGATTTCCTGGGACAGCCCCAGAGGTGAAGCACTGTAGGAATGGGATGGTATTGAAGGATGAATTGCAGGGAAAGTCAAAAAACCACCACTGAGGGTTTGAAGAAAACACCTTTAGCACAAAGATGAAATTTTACATGAACTCTAAATGGAAAATCTGGAGAGTGCAACTCTGCCTCACTAAATCTGATTGTCAAAGCAAATGAGCAGTGCAGATGGTCTTGTGAGGGCACTGAGAGCAAACACAGATCAGCTCACATTAAACAATCCTCATCTTCCTAAGGCAGCAGATTCAGAGTATCTACATGCACACAAGACCTCAATGGAGAATTAAAACTAAAAGACCATCTAGTGATGAGTTTAGCTCCCAGGAAAAGATTCATTAAAAAAATCTTCACTGGAGACAAGGCCTTGGTAAAGGAACTCCAGTTCTTTACCCCTGGATTGCCACAGGACAATGATGTTATTTTTTTCCTCAGTGATGAGAAGTTTTTTCTCAAATAAATATTCAAGGTGAGGGGCACAGCTTTGTAGAGATGAAATTTATTCCTTTTTCTACTCGCCAATAAATATCTCCTGTCCGTGGCTGATCTTCCTGGAGAAGTTCAATGATAATTAACAATTAGATGTTGTGTGCAGAGCTACTCAGCAATGCTGACCAACAGTCCAGAATCTCATGAATTATTCTCAGGAAATAAATGTACAACAACATCAGAATCCCTGAGGGAACTGCAGCCACAGTCATTAGTGTTCGTTACTGCTCAGGGCTGAGTGTTGTCCCCACTTCTGTCTCCTCTGCTTTACGAACACCTAATTAAATATTTAATTGTGGTAAAAACTCCTAATTGCTACTAAAGCAGCAACACACCTCAACTTGACCAGAATTCCCAGTTTTTCCCTTGCCAAGGCACTGGTAATGCTCAGATTGTATCAAAACACAATTTTGCTGCAACAGTGCTGCTATTTTGGAAAATCAGGATTCTCCCAGGGTTAAATCTCATGCTGGTGAGACAGGGGACAGCTGGTCTTGAGTTAGTCAATAAAGAGCAGATAAAGAACAGAATCAAATATGAATCTGAAGCTGAAATATTACAGGGAAAAAAAAAAAAAAAAGGTTTTAAGGAAGCCTGGCAGCAAGAACAAGAACTGCTCAGTGTTTCCATGCTGTGTCACCTGGACCAGGCTGGCCTATTTACAGCAGTTCCAGTTTCTGCTGGGAATGTTCAGAACACACAAAATCCCAAGAGCCTGAAGGAGCAGACAGCCAAAATGCACCAATATGGGCAGAGCTTCGGGATTAAACGTGGTATTTATGTTTCCATTAGATAAACACATTATCTAGCAGCTCCAATTCTTTATCCAGGGTTTGTTTTCAAGTCTGAAATGCAAGGAGAAAATCAGATCCATCTGCCCGGCCTCTGTCTTTGTGAACTCCACAGGTCACTCAGCTGACAGGGGTCTGATTGAAAATGAGGGACAGTCTGTAAATGAATTTAATTTTGTATAAATAAGCTAAATTATCAGTGCTGAACTGCAGACATCAAGGTCTTCTCAAACCTCCTACTGTATTAATTCATGTTCACTGTCTCATACTTGTCCAGATCTTTAGACATACAAGGCAAAACTCTGTAACTTGGACTGAAGGGTTTATATTTTAGATAAGTTCTATCACTGGGAAAGATTTTTTATGGGTTTTTTATGTCCTTCTGATGCTGAATTAAAAATAGAATAATGACACATTGCATGGAACACAGATTCTATATTTGTCTCTGAAGCATTTCCCCAGCACACTAAAAAACAACATTTATTACCTACCAGAGCATAATCACGTCCTCCAAAGATCCAGCAATGTCCTGGAGACCATCAGGGAAACCAAAGATTGTCCCAAGGAGAGGTCACCTGCACATTGGAGTGGCTTTTCAAGGTGAATGAACCAGCCTAAAAAAAAACACCAGAGAAGGATTTAGAGCAAATGTAGCACTCTTGCATTTAAAAAATATAAAATAAATCTTACTGCGCTGTATTTTCTTAAATCACCAGCAACTGTGGGGTTCTCACCCTGTGACAGCAAAAGCCACGAGAGGGTGCCTGTGGTGTGAGTCCTGATGTGCCCAGGCTGCTGCTTTCTGCTGCCAGCCACCCTGAGCAAATTCCAGCAGAGCACCGGAGGGTTTCCTGCTGGGCTGTCCAAAACGACACAATTCCCTTTTATCCTGGGAATAGTCACGGATCCTGTAGGATCTCTTGTCTTCTGCATGGTCACAAGGAGCAAAGGGGACATGCAGAAGACTCCCCAAGCACAGAAATGCCTGGCAGGGCAAGGGCTGCACCACCAAATTCCTGCACTCAGGTAAAAATCAGGATTTTACCACACCGGGAGAAAAAGCACACCTTAGGGACAGAATAACTTTATTTCTTTATTTCCCTCCCTATTTTCTACTGACCAAGGCAGGAGCTCTGGCTGCAGCCCTCAGTCCTCTACCATACAGGGAGAGCACATCCAGCAGGGAGCACGAGGCAGGAATGTTTTATTTGTCACTCCTTAGGCATGGTTGGAAAATCCCCAGCAGGGAGTGTTTACGCTGCCAGTGTTTTCACCTCTGTCTCCAGGCGATGGCCGTAAACCCTTTTTTCTCCTTCCCTCCACCAGGATCCCAGGGAGCTGCAGCCAGGGGAGTGACTGTCAGCCCATCGTGCTTCACATCCACAGAGCTCAGATCCCAAATAAAACCCAACCTGGGCTCCAGAAAGAGACGAGCGGCCCTTGCACTGGAATTCTCTATATATAGTTTTGTAGAATTAGCGGCCTTTTGCAGCAGTAAAGGGCAATTTTTAGAACAAAACATCGCATATCTACTTATATGTGGATCGTTTCCTATTATTTATTTTATTCCAGCCATCCTCAGGGACACATCCTGTAACCAGTTTAGGAGCAGCACAATCATTATTCAACAGTCTGACAGCAGGAAAAAATGGAACAGCACAGCTCCATCCCTGTGACCTCTGAGAGTGGACAGAAATACAGCACAGCCCAGTTAGCTGAATTTTTTCCCAAATTTCAAGATCCCTTCCAAAGTCTTTGCTGCAGAGGTAAAGCACTGTAAGCTTGGGATGAACAAAAGGAAATGGTTCTGGCACTCTGCAGATTCATTCTTGTCCTAATGGATGAAGGTTTTAATCCAGAGGATTCCAAAATAGCAGATTTTTTTTTTTCTGCAGCGATGGAATCCCTGACTTTAGTGTTGGAGATGTGAATGCCAACAAAACCAACACTGTCAGCTGAGGATAGCTCTTCTGCCCAGTGAAATAGAAACATGGTTCTGTCTGCCCAGAAAATCTAAATTTTCCAAGGATTCTCAGAGAGGAGTGCAACAAACCCCAGGGGCCCTTTCCAGCTACCTCCAACTCTCCTCCTCTGTGTTTAACATTTGACAACCATCCTCAGAGTCCAGAAATGCTGTAACACTCCACATGCCACAAATCTGAGCTGGAAAAAAAAAGATTATGGTAAAAGAGGAACCAAGAAAACCCCCTCTTGCACTCAGATTGAGTAGTAGTTCTGTTCCACCTCCAAGGCAGCCACAGCCACATCTTCCTGAGCCTTTGCCTCATCCCAGGTTTGGGGTTTTTTTATTCTGCAGAAGCAGATGTAAGTTTGCAAAGAGGAAGTTTTATTTTCAAATGTTTCGGGGTTTGTTTTTTTTTTTTTTTCCCCACCCCCATTTTAATTTTTTTTTCAGTCACATGGCAAGAAATGAAATTTCTTCAACACAGCAAAGCCCGAAAGTGAGAGCCAGCCCCAGGAAGAGTCCAGCTGCAAACTCCACCAGCTGCAGCCCTTCAGCCCCAGCCCTGGGCAGCTCCTGGGACTCACAGAAAGCATCTGGTCTTTGTCGGGGCCTGGGGCTGTCACACTTCAAAGGCTCCCTCTGTGAGCTCCAGAGGCAATGGAAAATATGTTCAGTTGCAAGTAGGGTCACAGGGAGATGGAGAGAGAGGGAATCAGCTCATGGATACAGCTCCCAGTGTTGGCTCCAGCTTCAGAGCAGTCTTTGCAAAAATAAGGAAAAAAAAAAAAAAAAAAAAAAAAAAAAAAAAAAAAAAAAAAAAAAAAAACCAAAGCATCTGAGGAACAAGGAAGGTTTGATTCCACTTCTGCCCCTGAGGAAAATCAAGGATTGGGAACCACACACTGCAGACATTGAGTTCCTTTAAGGAAAATTGCAGAGAAAAGCTGTGAGGGAGCTCAGAGCCTTCTACAGAGGGCACAGGGAGCAAGGACCAGGCAAAGCGTGCTGGGGTAAAGGAGAGATTTGGATGCCCAAGGTTCATCTCTCACCCTGCCAGGAGCCAAGGAACTCTGCCCAAAGCACCTCCAGAGGGTTTGATCAGCCCTGAAGCACTGGGAGCTGCTGGTGTCTTCTCATGGCAGGGCTGGGCCTCCAGAACCTCTGTGCATCAGACAGAGAGAGGAAACTTGCAGCTGTCCCTCCACTGCCATTTGTGAGAGGTTTTTCTGTTGTCAGAGCCCTGCAAAACCTCCCCCAGTGCACTGCAGAGGGGTTCAGTGGCAGAGGGAGAAGGGAGAGGACAGCTCACCTGTTGAGAAGTTCTTGTGTAAATGACTGCAGGGTTTCCTGACTGAACATTATCATCTGCTAAGAATGGGCCCCAAAATCCTGGGGGACCTGCTACTCATCATCCTTCATCCACGAGGCTGCAGGGCTGGGGTGTGCCAGGGAAGCTCAGGGGATGCCACAGCCCTGCTCCACAGCAGAACATTTCTGATGCACATCAAAAGAGAAACAAGCGCTGCCAAGCTTGAAAAGAGAAGCAGGTTCAAGGAATGGCTGAAGAGGAAGGTGATGGTGAAAGATGTCAGTGCCCACAGCTTCCCCAAACTACCAGCAAGATCATTTATCAGGAGTCCAAACAGGGATGGCAGACCTGATCCTGCATTTCTTTAGGATCTCCAAGTGTCCCTGCCACAGCAAAGCGCCGAGCACAGCGATGGATTTATCATATGCCAGATGAGCCTCCCGTGCATTAGGAGCACCTTGCCAAATCTTGGGAACACTTAGGACAAAGCCATAGATGGAAAAAGCAGCTGAAGGCTTCACAATGCAAGAAAACAACAGAAGCTGGAGCAAGAAAAGTCAGTTCCCACCCAGAGTCCCAGGGCAGTGAGGCTGGAGGGGGAATTGCCCAGCACAGGAGGAAGAACCCATTGAAGTGCAGAGAACACATTTTCAAACAAGTTTTTGCTGCCTGTCACATGCATGCAGTGAGGATTAAGATGATGGTCTCCAAAGGAAAAACCTCCAAGCCTCACTCTGTCAGAGTGGAATTGATACAGGGAGCTCAGGTTGCACAGCTTATCTCAGTGAAGGAAAGGTGCTGCCCCTGTGGTCTGCAGCTTTCCTGGGATTCTCACCAACCTTTCCCTGCACTGGAAGGTGCATCCAGGGCAGCCTCAGCTGCTCCATTCTCACATGTGGCTGCACAAACTGACATCAGGCCATGAAAACAGGAGTTAACTCCCACAGCAGTAATCAGGAATCTGATAAGAACTTACAGTCCACACTAATAACACCTTCTCTCCCTTTCTGAGAAAGGCAGAAGCTCCAAAAACACATCCAAAAAATGAGCATTTTCAGTTAAGTACACTGGCTGTATTATTTACAGAAATTCTACATGTTATTACTGTTAAATAAAGTGAAAAGTGAGACAGCTCATTTTTATCTCTTTTCCCACAGAGTTTACAGCAGACTGCCCCTCCTGCCTGAGGCTGGGTGCACATCACAAAAAGTAACAAGGTCCTTGCAGACATTTGCAGCAAGACAGGATGCCCATCAGGAGGAACAGGAAGCAAAAACCACACAAAAAGTGTTGGCCCATCAGTCTCTCAGGGGCCACGAGCAGGATTCTGCTGCTGTTCATTACAGAGAAAAAGCAACCCCGTGAAAAACAGAAGTCCCAGAAATCCACCACGCAAAGTTTCAGGTCCAGCAAATCCACATCACTCCCTGTGCTTTTAAATAAACGTGCAAAGAATTTCATTCTCAGAGTGTGAAATGGGGACCCTGGCTGCAGCTGCTGCCTCAGGCTGGGTGCAGCTGCAGAGTGTCTGTCCAGCCACATCTCACCCCAGCAGGGCTTTGCACAGAGGACAACTCCACCCTCAGCAGCTTTTTTAGGACTCTACAACACTCTTTATTCCAAAGCACCTCAATGCAGTCCCTTGTGGCACAAGGACAGGCTGGGCCATCCTCAGCCAGGTCATTCCATGAGCATTATCCATGAGCATCATCCCTGCAGAGTGATCCCTGCAGAGTGATCCCTGCAGAGTGATCCCTGCAGAGTGATCCCTGCAGAGTGATCCCTGCAGAGTGATCCCTGCAGAGTGATCCCTGCAGAGTGATCCCTGCAGAGTGATCCCTGCAGAGTGATCCCTGCAGAGTGATCCCTGCCTTCCCCACTGCTCCAGGAGCTTGCTCCCACCACTGGGTCTTTAGGCACAGTAATAAGAAAGTGTCAGGCAGAGAAGGTCGAGTAAAAACAGTTTCTTCAGAGGAAATGAGTCGTTAAAGTGCACGACAACACTGAAAGCCACAGGCTGAACCACAGTCCTCCACGAAATGCACTTTGCTACTGCCAGTGCCTTCAGTTCTTCAGCTGCTGGGGGAAGAACTCCTCCTCTGAAGGTGGAGGCAAGGCTGCAGCTCACCAAAAAGCTGTCAAAGCCCTCTGGTTTGTCCCTGCAGAGGCACCATCTCTGTGGCTGCTGGCTGGGGCTGCAGCAGGGACTGCTCCTCTGGGGCAGCTGCTCGGGGTGGTTTCTGTGCTGGCCGTTTCCAGGACCTGGTGTCTGCAGCAGGGGACACAAGGACAGCCCTTCATCAGCAGGAGGCTGACGAAGGGACCCAGCTTTAGAAGGGTGAAGGCTCAGGGAACACCCAACACACACCCCACAGAATTTTTTTAAGCGTTGCAACGTCCCCAGTCCTGGAAAACTGGCACCCAGGAGGAATCTACACTGCAGGTTGTGTCCAAATCCACTGGAGCTTCTGCCCAGGCTCTGCCAGGCTGAATAAAAATCTTACTAACAGTGTAACAGCTCTGTTCCCCGTAGAGTTCCTTCCCAGGTCTACCAAGGGAAGCAAACAGGAAGATCTCAGGCAGAATTTCACAATGTTCCCAGAGTTAATGCCGAGCTTCAGGCTTTAAAAGCCCTGTGATTTTACCATGACCAGGATGAATGACCCTAAGTTTTACCTTTCCTAGGAAAAGTACCATTGGGGCCACAGAGCCACAAATAAGAGCAGCCCTTGCTTATCCTCAGCAGCATTTCCTGCTCATTTCTCCCAGAGCTAAATTGGAATGGCATCTCCTTCATCTTTGGTTTGTTCCCAAACCCTATCCAGATTCAGACCTACACTAAATCTTTATTTTCTCAGCTCACAAGTGATGCTGCTGCAGGGAAGCAATTTCAAGTTGGAATTCCTGCATGGAATTCTGTTGCCAAAGACATAACAACATGCCAAGAGCAGTTTGTTGAGCAGGAAGCTAAAAGGATACTGCAGACCTTTCTCCATGATTTAATTTACCTTCTGGATTTATTTCTGGATCACTGGTGTTTCCAGGTTCTTCCTTCAGAACTCCCACATCCTTTGCCCAGTCAGCCCATTTAATTTCCTCTACTCTGGAGAGACAAAATGCAACAAGACATTGATGCCTGGAATGCAGCATGTCAAGCCAGATCTCACTGTCCTGCAGCCTCCCAGCCCAGCTCACCCTGCCAACACCACCCTGATGGTTTGGCTGTAGCAGCAGCACCTTACAGAGCTTTTTTTTTTTTTTTTTTTTTTAAAGCAAAGAAATTCTGTAATCAAAGCTCCATGAGGTAAAATATCTTCTCCCCCTGCACATTGTCCACTGGTCTGTTTGGTTTCAAATTTTTCCAGTTCAGGGAATTTGTTCTTAAGACAAAGGTGACAATGCTGGAGGATAAATTAACTCTCAGACCTCCAGCGTGGCAATCAGCAGCAACTTTGGATGTACCCAGGAATGTGTGGTTGAGTCAGTGCTGGAATTCCCTGTGGAGCTCCAGGGCTGTGACCCCTCTGGAGTGTGAGGGGGAATGGTCTTACCTGAAACACCACCTCTCATCTTTCTTATTGAGCCCCCACTGACATGAAGCAGCCGGATCTCCTCTTCCCCCCCTGGCGCCACAGCCAGGCCTTCTCTATTTCCAGAATAGCAATTGCCCTCTGAAAGAACAAAACCCACGTCAGAGAGAAACCAGGGCACAGACAGAGCCCAGCCCAACCTTCCCATTAAATCCTCCCCACTCAGAAACCCCTTGGACTTGGGGAATCTTTGTGAAACCCAACCCCAAAATGCTCCTGAAGTGCTGCCTCAAGTTTCCCATGCACGTGGAGCGTGCAAAGAGTTATAAACACACCTAAAAATGCACTCTCAGGGTGACAACTTCATGTCAGAGGCACATTAAGAGCTGAGCTTAGACAGGCACTGCCAGCCCTGCCTCTGTGAGAGCCCAGCAGAGCCCTGGGCCTCACCTGCAGCTTCCAGACGCTCTTGCTGTAGCCAGAAATATCCGTGACGGTCTCGCTCATGAGGGCAATCAGCATGTTCAGCAGCAGGATGTAGGTGAGGATCACAAACAGCAGCAGCAGCAGCATGACAAAGTATCTGAACCTGGCGTGCTCCTGGAAATCCAGGTCTCCCATGCCAATGGTGATCTTGAAGAGCTCCAGGGAGACGCTGAGCAGCCCCCCGTACATGGCGTGGCTGCCCGTGCTCTCCAGCTGAGCCAGGGGACTTGTTCTGAGACACCGAGGGGGCATCACCCATCAGGGTCACCAGAGCTGGGGGAGAAACAACACTTTGAGTCCTCGGGAAAGTGCTTTGTGCAGCTCAGCCCACACCCAGCTCAGAGAGGGCTCACCTGCAGCAAAGCCAAACAGGAAGATGATATAAACCGAGAGGAAACGCAGCAGGTCTCTCATGATGGTCTGAAACATGAGCCAGGGGGAAGTGCTGTCTTTATCTCACATGAAATCACCAGGATGATCCCCCACATCACAGGACCGGCCCTCAGGAACACTGACACCAAGGTTTCCACGTTTTATCCAGTTTAAAAAGCTACTGATATGTATGAAATTACTTCCACATGTAAATAAATCATTGGCAGCTTAACCTGACAGTGCTATGAACTTCTTTGTTGCTCTGTTAGTATGAACAGTTCTTTGAAACAAATAAATATCCTGTTGGATATTTAAATAATATCCTGCTGTTTAAATTAAATATCCTGTTGGGATATCCTCCCCAATTATGGCTGTTTCCAAATTGTTTCAACACACCACCCCCCGCTCTTCTTTCCATCTCCATTTACACAAAGGTGACCAGAATCCTTCCCTGGCACCTCATTTCACTTCTGCTTTGCTTTCTAGCCCCAGGTCTCTGTGCAGATCTGGAAACCCTTCCCAGGCCACGCTGAGCAGCTCCAGGGAGCCCACACTGATTTGCAGAGCTCCTTTGGAGCAGGTCTCGGCACACTCAGGTGTCAGCTGCTGTCACCTGGCACATTCAAACCATGGTTTGCTGCAGCCACTGCTCCAACCTCTTTCTGCAACATCTGTGCTTCCACAGGAGATCAATTCCAGCTCCCCACACCCCAAAACCTTTCCCTGCAGGGATTTTTCTCCCCCCCCAGCCCGACCTTCTGGATCATGACGCTGTAGATGCCGGCTGCGCTGGAAGCCGCGGGTGTAGTAGAGCGTGTTCACCCCAGCCCAGGAGCAGGGAGAACACCATCACTGCCACGTAGTTCTCGGAGCTGGCTCCATACAGCACTGCTGAGAGCAGCAGGGAGAACGCCTGGATGAAGCTGGAGGGAAAATAAGAGGAAGTGGAGGTGACTCACCTCGGTAAAAAGGGCCCCTGGCAGATTTGCTCTGCAATTAAAACACATTGGGGAGGCTGAGAGGAGCAGGCAGATCCCACCCAGCAAAGCCCACTACAACAAAGGCTCAGGACAGGACGGCAGCAGCAGCAGGAGAAGGCAGCAGGGGTGGAAAGAGAGGGGCAGAGGCTCTGGTTTTCCTGCTCTCCAGCTCTGTGGCAATGTCCCCTGCACAGCCAGAGCAGCAATTCCAAGCTGTGGCTGTGCCAAAGCCCCCAGGACATACATGAGGATCTCGATGCAGCTGTCAGAGCACATGGTCTTCAGGGACTGGCGTCTCCTCCGCAGGTACAGGCTCTGGGGAGGAAAATCAACTCATCATTCATCAGAATCAGCCCATGGGAGAGAGGGAGCCCTGCCCCAGGGCAAAGCTCTGCTCCATGTGCTCCCCCTTTTCATCTTTAAGATCTCCAATTTCATCCCTCCCAGATGAAAAAAGCCCTTATTTATAAAGGGCAAGGATAAACAAGGGCTGAATCATGGCTCAGCCTGATGTCTTTATTAATAGCCTGCATTAAATGCCAGGGATGCATTTTAATACCAGAAATCACAGAAAGCTCTCAGAATGATTTGCTGTTGTGGAACTGTGATCCCCCTTGCCCAGCAACCCGGCCTGTGCTGTCCCTGTCCCTGCCAGGTCACACTGAATATCTCAGAGCAGGATTCCCTCCTGCACCTCCTGATGTCAGGAGAGCAGATCCTGCTGCCTCCATGCCAGTGATTCTTTCCTTTTTCTTCCCCCTGTCTTACAGTGAAACCAGACAAGAGATCCCCCTACCTGAGCAAAGATCAGGTAAATGCCTCCTAACAAGATAATGATCAGTCCAGAGACCCACAGGAAGCCTCCAGCTGTGAACTCCACTGGAAAGGAAGGCTGCAAGACAAAACCAAAACCACCCAAAGCACTGGAGATAGGCAGAGGCAGTGATGATAAACCACTCACAACTTTGAAACACTGCTCCATCCATCCAGCACTTCCAGATAAAAGGACAGGACCTACCTTTACCCTTAAGGGCTGGTAGTATGCAATGGCTGTAAAAATGATCATGAATGACAAGTAGGAGACAAGCTGAAGTAGAATCTCTTGGAAGCAAAGGTTTCCCATTTTTGCTGAAGCAATTTGTTCAGTGGCTCCAAGACCACCATCTTGTACCGATTCTGTGGGGGAAAAAAGCAACCAAAATGCACCTATGTGCCAACAGGAATGGGAATTCACCAGAGGATTGTCTTTTTAAGGGCTGGAGCTGTGTGGCTTCAACTGGGGGAGTCATTAAGGGGGAGTCATTCAGTCAGGTCTTTTTAATGTGAAAGATAAATATTGCACAGAAGTCACTTCATCAGGTATTTGAACAAACTGAGGCTTAAGACAACCAAAGGATCAATAATTTCTCTCAAATTATGGATGGGCAGAGCCACACCAAGCAGCCTCTGAATAACAAAGCCTGCCAGCATTCCCATGAATCATTTCTTTCTGTCAGAGAAATCATCACCTGAACTCAAAGCACGATAATTATACAGCAACGCTGTACAAAAAAGGACAGAAAAACCCCATTTGAGGTGGTGTTTGAGGTGTGGTGGGAGCCTCACCGGGGTGTCACTGCTGTAGGCCAGGATCTCCAGCACAGAGTTCTCCTCGAAGCTGTCCAGGGAGGACAGGTCATAGAGGGACACGTGGAATGGGGCCGTAGGTCCACTCGGTGAACTTGCGGGACAGGTGGCGGTACAGGGGCTCCTTGATCTCCCTCTGGATGATGTGCCTGAAGATCTGACACAAGCAGGACATTGTCCCCCGTGCTGAAGGGACACCCAAAGCAACACAGCTGGATTTGTGCCTCGTGGAACATCTGGGTCTGGCTAAAAGCAGGCAGCCAACTGCATCTGGGTCCCCCCAGGAGTGGAACCAGTTTCAGGGCAGGGAGCAGGGACAGCAGCAGCAGCTGAGGCTTTTTCAGGACACAGCTGAGTGGTTTGGAGGTGCCCCTCCTTTATGGAGACACTTGATGGAGGTGCCTCCTTTATGGCCACCTGTGGCATCTACCCCTGTCACCAGCATCACCACAGGTTGGGTGCAGGATGCTCCAACCCCAAACCCACTGGACACCAAGGGTGCAAATGACACCACCCTTGTTTCCTCAGCAGCCCCAGGGCTCCCCTCTGCTCGTCCCTACCTCCACTTTGCCCGTCTTGGCAGCGAGCTGCAGGGGATTTAACCCATCATAGTTGACAATCTCCTCCAGTTTGCAGGTCGGGTCGAGCTTCACGCCCGCCTTCAGGATCTCCACGTAGGTGGTGCTCACAAACTTGGTGTTCTCCTCGGTGTCATCTGCAATCATCACCAGGGCGTGGAGCACCGTGTTGCCCTGGGTGTCCTGCTCCTGCAGCCTGGCTTTCTGGTGGGGGTTGTTTAAAAGATAATCCACCACAATCCAGCTGGTTGGTGCAGGCAGCCAGGGAGAGGGGGAGTTCACCCTGCAGACATCAGGACCACGGCGTTTGGAGGGGAAGCAGAAAGAGGCGATGAGAGGTAATCAAAGAAAGGAAAAAAAACACAAAAAAACACAATCCTAGAAGAGTACTTTTTAGCCCAGAATTTATCACTGAACACAGAACAGGTTCTGCTCAGTGTCTCTAGATTCTGAAAGGGTTTCACAGTAAACAATTGCTCTGTTTCTGGGGCAGATGAAACACTTTCCAGGCATCTCAAACTGATCTCTCAAACCTGAACCAGCCAAGTATTGGTGTTTGTCTGAAGCCCCCCAGACAGGATTAAACACATAAACCCAAAGATGATGGAAATGCACAGTGAAACCCAGCTGTGGAAAGGATTCTGCCGTGTAAATAACCAAGGGCTTGAGGAAAGGGCACTGAAGTGGCAACAGAGGGGCAAACCCATCTGGAATTCGTGGCATCACACACAGTATGGCAAAAAAACCCAAAGGAACTTGTTCCCAAGTGACTCACCAAAGTAAAAGTAACCCCTTCTTTGTTCTTCCTGAAGAATTCACCGTGGGCTCTGGCATGGACATCAGCTCCATTCTCCACCAGCAGTTTCACCATCTCAAGGCTCCTTTTCTCGATGGCAATGTGCAGGGCAGTCTGGCTGAGGACAGAGCAAACCCTGTCACTCTCTCAGGGTGGGGACAGGACCGGATGACACCAGCCACGGCTTCAAGTTCTGCACAGCCTCAGGGCTGGCAGCTGAGAGCTTTCAACAAGCCTCAAAACCATGAGAAATTCACCAGCAGGGCAGGCAATTCCCCCTGCCTGGCCCTGAGATCCCATGAGAGGCTTGAGACAACCAGCTGCTGCTCAAAGCACAGCCAAACAGCATAACTCACTTAACAAGAGACACAGCACTCTCTTTTTCATCTTTACAAGTGCTTTTCATACTTGCCCAAGCAAGTCACTTCATTTCCTAGGTTCTTAAGCATGCAGCATTTCTGTTTTACAGACCAAGGAGGGTATACTGAAGGCTGAAGAAGATGCAGCAGAATCAGAATCAACGGGGAGTGGGCTGTGAGTGCACCAGGACCCTGGGGCTGCAGGAGCTCCAGTTCCCCTCTTCCTGCTCATCTCACAGAATCCTCACCTCTGTAGAAACAGTCAGAGCACGACACGTTGACAAGTGGCCTGGGGGTTCTGTGTCTTTTGGTCTATTTCCAGCAAGACTGGGATTGTGTCGTTCTTGCCATTTTTCAAGTTCAGCAGGGCTTTCATAAGCAGGTCTTCCAGTCTTTGCATCTGGCAGGGAGAGAGGGTTGATATGATTGTGGCTGTGCTTTGCACAACAGCTCTAGGGCTTGGATTCAGACTTAACTCTGCGGGATCTAACTGCAATCCTAATTTAAAGGTTTTTATCAGTATATTTAGTAGTCCTAAGGCAAAAACCCCTTAGGATCTATTTAATTAATGGCATTCTTCGGGTGAATACAAGGAAAATAAAGGGGACAGAGAGTGGAGAAGGCAAAGAACCAGGAGCACGTTCCTCTGCTAACCCTGTGAGCAACAACAACTGCAGGGAGCAGGACTCCTACCTGTGTACTCGGAATTGGTGAGGAATTTGGAGTTCCTCCTTAAGTACTCCAGCAAACCATCCAGCGCCTCGGGGCTGCCCCTGATCACGGCGCTGAACAGCCGGTCCCTGTCAAAGCGATTCGGGTCCTTCTGGCTGCGGGACAAACGCAAAGGGTCAGCAACTTGTGCAGAGGAGGAAGTTCTGGAGAGCAGGGACAAGAGCAGGGTTCTGGTGGGACAGTGCAAGGAAGGAGGGAGGATGGAGGAGAGTTTGTTGAGTGGGGGGGAAAAGGAAAAAAAAAATCACTCAAGTGTTTTATTTTTGAGTCAAGGGAAAAATAGAGACAGTTATTTCCCAGAATTCTCCTAAGTGGCCGCTCTTTCCATCAGTTGGAGCTGTTCCCAGCCCCAGCCTGATGTGCAGCGCTGGCAGGCCTCCAGAGCAGAGAGAGGAGCCCAGGACAGCTGCAGGAGCAGAGTCAGGCCCAGCCCATGGGGGAGCTCTCTCTGGCTGCTGCTCAGCCCTGGCAGGAGCAGCTCAGCTGTGCAGGGCTCCCTGTGAGGCTGCTGTGACACCCAACCCACCCTAAACACACCCCAGAAACACATGGGCACCTTCCAGAGCAGCACAGCCCTAACACAAGCCCCCTCCTTGCTTTAATGACCTCCCACCACATGCCTGTAATACTCATATATTGTCACTTTTACTGTAGACTTGGGAAAATCCAGAGGCTCCCACCAGGCAGGATCAGGGTGGATCACCTGGATCCTGACCCAACTGGTCAAACACCCCCAAGTTACTCACTTGCTGACAAGTCCTGGCCGATAGTTCAGATTAATCTTGATTTTAGGGGCAAAGTCACTGCTCTCCTTCTGATAACATGTCTCCAAGGGCTGTGGCTCTCCTTTCCTTCCATGTCCTGACCTCTCCTCCTTTTTGCTCGGGCAGGTTATCTTCCTGGATGCTGTCATCTGTTTCTAGCAATCCTATGAGCCTGTTCCTCTGAGCTGGGCCTGGCTGCCCATTTGTGAACTTATCATTGCCAGGAGAGGTGGTGCTGCAGATCAACAAGATGTTCCCTGTTGGGGCACTAAACCTGCAGGGGAAGGGGAGAATTAACACAATTTCTTCACAAACCCCCTCTAAAAAAGCGGTTTCACAAACACAAAAAGGCATTTGGTGTGACACAAAGTTCCCAGGTTGACCACGGGCCCCTTGAGAGGGAGATTTGCTAAAGCTGCACAGGAGGAGAATTTGAATAAAGGATCAGGGTCCTAAATGGGGTTTCAACAGAGGGGAAGTTTAGAACCAGCTCATGAAGCACAGGCGACTTTGTCTGCAGCACATCTGAACCCCCTGTGTGAGATGACCTCACCTGTTGGCAGCAGCACAGGTTTCCTGACATAAAAGGGAAGGAAGTGGCCTCTTAGGAGTCTGTGATCGTTGCTCTTGTCTCAGGGCAACCAGCACAGGCACGGGCTGGTCACCAAGTGGCCCAAAAGATAAGGTTCACTGGAGCCCCTTTGGAACAGAGATAGGTTTGCCCAAGGTCCCTGCTGGGAAGCTTTAGGCTGTTCAGAGAGGGAAAAACCCTGCACAAATTGGGATTCAGGCACTCTGACATTTCATCCTGGGCCAAATGAGCAGGATCTCCCCAATATCTGGAGCTGCTGGTTATCCACGTGAGCACAGAGTTGGAGCTCTCAGCTCCAAGGCAAGCACACTGCCCCTGCCCCTGGCAGCCTGCACAGAGCACAGCTCCAGCACATCTGCTGCCCTCCGAGCACCAGCAGAGCTCCCAGCCAGCCCCTGCTCTCATCTGCTGCATCCTGGCTCTGTTTGACTCTTTGGAGCCATCTCTCTGTATCTGTCTGAACCCACCTCAGACCACACCCAAGGCACACCGCCCGAAGTGGCCGCACATTCACACGGTTTGTGAGGATTAATTAAACCATTAAACATCCACAGTTACCAACCTGCAGCACGGCTTTGGTTAACAGCTCCTTCTCATTCCCAGCGCTCCCTCCCAATGGTTAACAGGTTTCCTCCGAAGAGAAATTCTCCCTCGCAGGGACTACAGGCAGACTCCATAGCCTGACCAGCAGAGAGGGAATTGGACACAGCTGAGCCTTTTGGTTTAGGTTAGGGGTGACAAAAACACAGCTCTGGGCAGAAAACGTCCACAAAACATCTTCATGCAGCTCCCGGCAAGAACTCCCAGGGCTGATTCTGAGACAACCTGTTATGACAATGCAGGCACTCGGTTTAGTCTGTGCCCTAGTGACATTCCTCTGCTCACAGCCTTCAACCCCAGCTCAGGCTCGCTGCCCTCCCAAAACACACACTACTGCACTTGGCCCAATCCTTTAGAAGGATATCTGCACTTCCACAACAGTTTGCTTGTGCTTTTCTGTCTTCCTCTCCCCAAAATCATTCCTCAGCTGCAGTTTCCATCTCTCCCCAGCGCTCAGTGGAGTTATTTAATTGTCTGGGTTAAAAGCAAGAGTAAAACGGTCCTATAAAAAAGGACCCTCTGGGTGTGTCCACCCTCTTTGTGCAGCCCTGGGAAGCACAGGGAGCACTCTCTCCTTGCCAGCTCAACTTGCACTTCTCCAGAACGGAGTGATTTCTCCTGAGACCCCACCAAGGCTTTGGGAAGAAAAAAGCACTTACCAGAAAGTTGATGCCAGCTCCACCCCAGCACTGATCTGAGCAGGAGCCCCAAAGGATCCTTCAGAAGAACCTCCCAGCAGACACCAAGTCAAGCACCACGAAGCGTGAATTGGCATGAAGGCAGACCCCAAATGTTGTCCTCCATGGTGAGGAGCCCGTGTTCACCTCAGCAGCCTGCCCATGGGCTGGAAACTCCTGCTGTCCACGAGAGGATCCGAGCTGCCTGGGAGAAGGAACCAGCCCAGCTCCCTGCGCTTTACTCCAGTGTGGCTTTTTGCAGAGTGAAGGAGGTCTTGCACAGGAAATGACTGGCTCGATTTCTCAGTGAAGGGGAGAGCCAATGAGTGCAGTGCTCTTATATGGGAAAGCTGCTGCAAATTGAACACGCTTAACCCCTGCCTGCACACAGCCTTCCAGCCACAGCCCCGGGACGCTGTCCCAAGGCTCCCCCAGGAGCAGCAGGAGAGCCTGGGGACAGGCCAACACTTGTGTGGGAAGGGAGGTCTGCACAGCCCCAGTGACACAGAGTGTGTGAGCTGACAGAATCACCCCACAAAGTGCAGCATCAGCTGCTCCTCGGGGGCACTGCACAGAG
The DNA here is from genome assembly GCF_009819655.1 of Sylvia atricapilla. Taxonomy (NCBI): domain Eukaryota; kingdom Metazoa; phylum Chordata; class Aves; order Passeriformes; family Sylviidae; genus Sylvia; species Sylvia atricapilla. The sequence continues at coordinate 7,661,761 of NC_089159.1, read as the reverse complement.
CAGCCCCAGCCCCCAAACTTCTCCAAATGGGTTATTGAGCATCATTTCTGTTGACAGACCAAGGAGGGTGTCACTCAAGGCTGAAGAAGATGCAAAGAAGAATCAAAACAAAAGGTGAGTGGCCTGTGTTTTCTCCAGAGAAAGGGCTGGGGGAAGCTTCTCCTGGGAGGATTGGGTCACCAGAGCTGGGTGACCCCCAGCACCCACTGCCTCAGCAGCCTTTCCCCAGGGAATGCTGCTCCAGGGCTTCCCAGCTGAGCTCCTGGTGCTTTACAAAGCCATTCACATGACCCAGAGCTCAGCCAGGAAACCTTATTAATGAACAAAATGGTGGAAGAAGAGCCCTTCCAATCAACACCTTGGACAGCAGGGGCACGTCCCAGGAGAAATCCCAGCAGGGAGGGGAACCATCGGCCCAAAACCTTGGGGAAAGGAGTGTCACAGCATGACACACTGAACTCTGGCTGTGCTTCCTTCTTCCAACCTCCCCGGAGCCCAAGGAGAGCCTGGAGCCATCCTCATCCCACAGGACTGCAGGATGCTGTGACGCTTCCCTGGAATGTGCTCGTCCCCCACAGGAACATTCCCAGATGGCTTCAGCTCAGATGCAGCCTGAGACCTCCCTATAAATACACCAATTAAATGGCACAGTGCCTTTTTCCTCCTCGTAGTTTTGCAGGAGATTCCAAGCTTCTATCTCAGGATCCCTGTGTTTCAAAACGAAGCTGGTCGAGGCAAAGCTGCTTTTGCTTTCCATGATGGTTTCTTACGATTTATTAAGACCCACAGAACAGCCTATGAAGGAGAATAATGCAAGATCAGATCTAATCTCTGCAGTCCCTCCTCATTCCAGCCTTGCACTGATCTAGCTCAGTTTGCTTTAGCTGTGTTACATTTAATTTACTGTGATATCAACAGAGCTTCAGGCCCAGGAGTTCAGCTCGGACTTGTGGTTTTAAATCCTCTCGGGCTTCTTCCCCAGCTTTCCTGGGAGGGATCCCACCCCTGCAGCCAGGGGATGAGATCAGCCCCCAGGAGGGCACCCCAGCAGAGCTCTCCCTGCACATCTGCTCTGAGCAGCCAGCACAGAGGGAGGGGAATGGCAGGTTTTGCTGGGAAAGGAATCTCTGCCCCTGAGAGGTCACCACAGCCAGGCAGAGCCACGGGGAACACAGAGACACGGAGCAGGGAGAAGAAAAGCAGCGATTTCATTCCAGCCTGGAGTTTTTCTTTTGATTTTTGAGGCTTTTCTGTGGAGGAACATGAAGGAATCTCACCACTGCTTGTTTTACTCATGAAATGTGTCTGGGTTTCTCCTGATGGGAGAGGCACAGGTCCTGTGGAAATCTGGGGAGAGAGAAGTCAACTGTCAAGGGAAATTTGAAGTCAAGTAGTTTTCATTCAGCAATAATATCAAATATATTCATTATTAGAATTATAGACAAGTAATTCACAGCAGAAAAAGCAATGACTGGAACCTGCTTAAGCAAAAGGAAACATGAGGATGATGGTGTTTGGAAAAGCAATCAAGAACATTTCCTGAAATACATATTCTGTGTTCACCTAAGTTCCTATTTTTACCAAATCCTGAAAAAATATAATACTCTTATGATTGATACCATGTTTTTCAGTACGCTGTAAATAGAAGTTCAAAGTCACTTGTAATTTAGTTACAGGATTGATCTGTGGCCACTCAGGTGTAGCAGCACAAAATCATCTTCACAGGAGGAGGAAAACCGTAATAACAGCACACAAAGGGTAGAATTAAATCCTCTCAAATACAACAGGTAGGCCAAAAGAAAAAATAGTTTCTTTTAAAGGTGTATTTTCACACTCAGGAAAATATCAAGTGTTTTTTTCAAGGCCTTATTTTTTTTTTTTTCCATGTAACTGCTAGCATAAAAGCCTCACTGAAGGGATGGATTTGAGTCACTTCACGTCTTAGTTACAGATGGAAATCAGTACCTCTAGAGACACCAACCTGAAACATAAATATTCTTAAACATAATCCCTTCTCAGAACTTGTCTGATAGCCAGGGAACTCAATTAATCTACACAAAGTATTCCTGGAACTGCAAGTTCCACATCTTAACATTTAAAGACCAATCTATATCCTTCTCAAGCCTTGAAGGAACCATCCAGCTCTTATTCCTAAAATGGAAGTATCTTTCTACTTGATGTATCCCTTTCTGTAGGATCACAGCCTGTAGGAATGCTCTGACAATCAAAGAGCAGCAAAACAGGAACGCCAGATGGAAAATAACCTGTTTGTGGAGGAACAGTGACATCCTGTGGCCAGAGGCAGCCGAATTCCTGCTGCTTTTGAAACAGCCAAATTGGGCAGGCAAAGATCTTCAAAGCCACCTTGGGTTGCTGTGGACACGGTAAAGAAATACTGAGGGGATTTATTCCCAGTGTTGATCTGCCTTAACCCTCTCTTTCCCTATAGGATTATTATAGGGAAAGAGAAAATCCCAAATGTATCCAAACCCAGTATAATAGATAATTTATTTTCTCTTTTTATAGGTGTAATTTTTTTAAAGGATAGAAGATGAAATCCAAAGTCTTAGCTAGTTTTTCTTTTTGTTTGTCTTTCAGAGGCTTTGATTTTTTAAAGGGAAAACAGACTAGAAATTAACTGAAGCAATAAGAAAAAACTCAAAGGCCAGTCACAAAACTCAAATTACAGTAGTATTAAAATGTTATCAGAAGCTGTTGCAAATATGGGAGCATTAAGATTATTCTAATAGCACAGAGATTCTGGCTAAAAACCCATATTGAATCCTTAGTTATGAATAATTCTCTCTAAACAGACTTTTGACGTACTACCATATTTTAGGAATTAAAAACGTGTATTTTAACAGCATCAATCATTTGTATTGCCTGCTATCTTGTTTCATGCTAATAACTTTGGTGTAAACACTGCATGTTCCACAAATTCATATTCCCACTTCCTTGTGATTCATATACATTTCCCTAATTCACATAATTACTTAAATTGCAAGGATTTTTTTCTTGTTATTAATGAAGAAATCCTTGCAGTCATTTCCTGGAACCCCTCAGTGTTCCAGCACCAGTGGAGGTCACAGTTCAACCCAGTTTGGCTCAGCCAAAAACCAGAGCAAACAGAGGGGCAGACCCCTCCTGTCACCTCTTGTCCCTGCAGGGCATCCCAAAGCCCAGCAGGAAAATCAGGAATGTCAATTTATCCAGCGCCTACCCCAAACCTCGCAGGAAAATCAGAAATGTCAGTTTATTCAGCACCTTTTCTCCTGTGGGACTTGAGAGGTGAACATAGGGCTAAAGACACCCAGCCCAGAGAGAGGGAATTCTCGGGGCTGGAAGGAACATTTGGAGGTCACCCTGTCCAGCCAGGGCCACCCCAAGGTGGTTGCCCAGAACTCTTTCCATGGTTATTGTCCTTTCAGTCCCTCACAGGGAAGTGCCTGCACAGCCTCTCTGGGCACTCTGCCAGGTGTTAAACTGCAAAAAGCACAAAATCTAAAAAGCAATCACAGGAAAACTCAAACTAAGGGAAGTCTCTTGCGGCAGAGACACTAATATTTACACAACTTTGTATTTCTGCTAGCTCAGCAGACAGAAAAGCTCCTAAAAAAAATCTGATCATGGATGTAACCCTCAAGCCCACACTGAACTTGCAGTGTGTATTTTCGATGAAAACAGCAAATTTGGGTGTTATTTCCCTTAAGTGCAACACTTACCACAAATGTTCAGTGATGAAATTCAAAAGGAACACACCAACTTCCACAGCAGCGATCCAGGGGATAAAAAAGCAGGGCAGCACGTAACACAGGTTTTGGGGGGAAAGTGCAGCAACAGGCTGTGTGCACCCAGATGGGGCCCCATTTCAAGGTGAGCAGCTGTCAGAATTCAAAGGGTGAAGACGCTGACAGCCATCCCAAATCCAGGGACATTTTGGATCTCATATCCCCTTGTAAACAGCCACCACTGCACTTGAACCACCCAGCCCGACCCCAGGTGTTTTCTTAACCCACCAACCCAACCCTGCTAACCCAGACTTCAGTGGGAACTCTCTCCCTTTTAGCACTACTGATTGTGCAGAATTTACCAACCCAGGCAGTTGTTACACTGCTCAGTCACCAGCTCAAGTGTCACCTTTGCACCCACCACACAACTCCCACCGTGACCAGTCCTCCCCCAGGCCATGTGCCAGAAAAAACACCTCACCCACAGGAACCCCCAAACCCACCCTCAGGACCACCAGGAGATTTGAACACACTGCAAGTCCTTCACTTGCAGCAAAACCCACCCCCTGCAATGACACCACTCCCTTTCTGGGGAGTCTTTGCATCCCACCTGGAAACAGAATGCTGCTAAAATCTAGGAAGAAAAAAACAACATGGTATTATTAGCACTTCATTAAAATTTTAATCCAGACCATTTTAACCACAAGGTTGGTCCTCATCATACATGCAAAGAAGCTTAAGCTGCCATGGTAAGAAGCCAAAGCGTTTCACTTTAACACACCAGTTTCACCTGCTTGAACTGAGACAGACTACAGGGTGTAATGTGCAACAGAAAACTTTATTAGCATTTCAACAGACAGTTGTTCAGCAGTTACTCAAGCTTGCATTAACCTTGCATTAACTTAATATTAAGACATTGAAGAACTACAGTGCAAACACAAAGTGCCACTGGCAACCCTGGGGCCAAGCAAGATGCACAAGGACTTAACAGCCACCCCTGAGGCGCAGGACAAGATGCAGAGTGGACTCCTTCTGGATGTTATAATCGGACAGGGTGCGCCCATCTTCCAGCTGTTTCCCAGCAAAGATCAGCCTCTGCTGGTCAGGAGGAATGCCTTCCTTGTCCTGGATCTTGGCCTTCACATTCTCGATGGTGTCGCTCGGTTCAACTTCCAGGGTGATGGTCTTGCCAGTCAGGGTCTTCACGAAAATCTGCATCCCACCTCTCAGGCGCAGCACCAGGTGCAGGGTGGACTCTTTCTGGATGTTGTAGTCAGAGAGGGTACGCCCATCTTCCAGCTGCTTTCCAGCGAAAATCAGCCTCTGCTGGTCAGGAGGAATGCCCTCCTTGTCCTGGATCTTGGCCTTCACATTCTCGATGGTATCACTGGGCTCAACTTCCAGGGTGATGGTCTTGCCAGTCAGGGTCTTCACAAAGATTTGCATCCCACCTCTCAGACGCAGCACCAGGTGCAGAGTGGACTCCTTCTGGATGTTGTAGTCGGACAGGGTGCGCCCATCTTCCAGCTGCTTCCCAGCAAGATCAGCCTCTGCTGGTCAGGGGGAATGCCCTCCTTGTCCTGGATCTTGGCCTTCACATTCTCGATGGTGTCGCTGGGCTCAACTTCCAGGGTGATGGTCTTGCCAGTCAGGGTCTTCACGAAAATCTGCATTCCACCCCTGAGGCGCAGCACCAGGTGCAGGGTGGATTCTTTCGGATGTTATAATCGGACAGGGTGCGCCATCTTCCAGCTGTTTCCCAGCGAAAATCAGCCTCTGCTGGTCAGGAGGAATGCCTTCCTTGTCCTGGATCTTGGCCTTCACATTCTCAATGGTGTCGCTGGGCTCAACCTCGAGAGTGATGGTCTTGCCAGTCAGGGTCTTCACGAAATCTGCATCCCACCCCTGAGGCGCAGCACCAGGTGCAGGGTGGACTCTTTCTGGATGTTGTAGTCGGACAGGGTGCGCCCATCTTCCAGCTGCTTTCCAGCAAAAATCAGCCTCTGCTGGTCAGGAGGAATGCCTTCCTTGTCCTGGATCTTGGCCTTCACATTCTCGATGGTGTCGCTGGGCTCAACTTCCAGGGTGATGGTCTTGCCAGTCAGGGTCTTCACAAAGATCTGCATCCCACCTCTCAGGCGCAGCACCAGGTGCAGGGTGGACTCTTTCTGGATGTTGTAGTCAGAGAGGGTACGACCATCTTCCAGCTGTTTCCCAGCAAAGATCAGCCTCTGCTGGTCAGGAGGAATGCCTTCCTTGTCCTGGATCTTGGCCTTCACATTCTCGATGGTGTCGCTGGGCTCAACCTCGAGAGTGATGGTCTTGCCAGTCAGGGTCTTCACAAAGATCTGCATGTTGACCTGCAAGGCATACAGGCGTTCCAGTTAAAACCACTTAAGTCACGTACAGCCCTTAGCAAATCCTAAACAAACGCATTACTGTTGCTATCTTCCACCAATTACAATTTTGTTACTCTGGCTGTAGAAAACAAGAAATAAGAAAATAGTTTTCTAATTTGACTAACTAAACCTGTTTTGCGTCTGTTAGAAGAACTCTGCTGAGTTCTTTTAACAGATTACTCCCACTAGAGGACCCCCAGACCCCGATCTCCCTCACGGCCGCAGTGCAGCAATGCGGCACCGGAGCCCGGCGATCCCGCTCACCCTCTCCCCGCAGGGCAGCGCCGGGCCCCCAGAGCCCGCCAGAGGGCGGCGATGCGGCAGCGCAGGCCGGAGCCGGCCGCAGTGCGGCAGCGCAGGGAGCGCTCGGCCCGCCCCGCGGACCCGCCCTGCGGCAGCGCCGCCGCTCCCCGCCCCGGTAGTGACTCACCGCCGCCTTCCGGCAGCGACGGCTCGGCCCGCGCCATCTTCCCTTCTCCGGGCCGACACCGCCTCCCCGAACAAGTCTTACCCCGATTTCCCCTCACCCCGCCCGCCTCAGCCCTCACCGACGCGGTTCAGAGCGCTACACAGAACGGCGCAGCTCTGCCGCCCGCTCCCCTCCGTTACCCTCCTGCAAACCGGCCGGCAGCGACCACCCCGCCCGGTACGGTCCTGTCCAGCGAACCCGGCCCGTCTCCCCTCCCTGCACCTCCCAATTTCCCCCAAAACACTCACGTCTGTGGCCCTGAGCAACGAGTTCCAGTAAAGTATCCAACGGTGCTAACCCTCAGATTCTGCCGAGTGACGCACACCCTCCCCTATTTATAAGGCTTCTCGCCACAGAGGTCCGCCCACCAAAACGAACGTGTCCATCCGCCTCCCAAAGTAGTCCCCAGGAAAAGATGGCTGTTCTGGAAAACACTCGCCTTTTCCCCGCTCCAATCCCTCTTCCGCAGGCAAAAGGGTCCCAGAGTTTCAGTGAGGGGGATCAGACCCTAAAAATTCGGCAAATTTCTGAGGGCGCGGATGGATCTGGAACCGTTTCTCTCTGCGGCGCTGCGGCCGGCGTTGGTGGGATGAGCGGGAAGTCGGGCGGTGATTGGTGGGACGGGACGCAAGGCGAGCACTGATTGGCTGCTCGGGCGGGCAGTTAGCGAGGGGCGGAGGCGGCGGGGGCAGGGAAAAGCTCTGGAAGCTTCGGCGCTGCTCGGCGCTGATTGGTGCGCGGTGAGGTCACGCTGTTGCTGGGGGGGAGCCGCCTGGCGGGGCAGATTTCGGCCGAGGGGGGAGCTGGGGCCATGAGGGGACAGGGAAACGGATTATGATGGGATTTGGATTAGTGAAGGCGATAGGAACGATACTGGGGCTTCTTTAGCTCCTGCCTGAACCCCAGCAGCACTCAGGGAACAGCCTGGCAAGAACTGGGAGAAAAGTGCCCTAAAAAGGCGGGTGACCCTTGGTGCCAATGTTTTATGCCCCACCAACATCTCTGACCAACCCTTTCCCAGCATGGCTGAGGCTCCATGGAGAAGCCCAGGATAGGTTGGAGGGCTGGTCCTGGCCTATCAGGCTGAGAGGAAAAGCAGAACTGAGTTAGAAAAATAGCAGAGTTGGCAAACATGGCCTAATCCAGGAGTGTCGGCGGCTCCTGGTGTGACACGAGCGGCCCCAGTCACGCGGCCCGGCTCCTGTGGAACTGGCTGGAGCTGCCTGACGAGTTAATTCTCTCCATCTGAGGCTGCAAAACAAGCCCTGTGATGAAATGCTGACATTTGAAATTCAAATGGTTGTTTACTCGCCTCCAGAACAGGAAGCTTTGATGGGTTATGAAGCAGCCACCTTCTGTGAACTGATGTGGAAACGTGCCTCGGGTTAATTAAACTTCATTATATTTTTCAGACTGGCTCTTAACTCGTTTTGGATCGTATTAAACATGGAGTGCACAAAATCCGAGATGGTTTTTATGTGGGGTTTTTTAGCAGCTTTATCTGCTGCTCCTTCAGCAAAGCCAGATGACCTTGTTAAATTGTCCCCTCACAAAGCATCAGCACGTGTGTGACTGGCAAGATTCACTACAGAGCTGCTCTATTTCCTCCTAAAAAAAACTCAAACCAGGGCAAAAATACATAAACCACCAAACAACAACAACAACAAAAACCCCAAGAAAAAACCCAAAACAACAAACCCCAACAACAAAATCCTTTTGCTTTCCTTTCTCCTACCAGGGTTCTGAGCACCTCCTGATTTACAGTAAAATGAAAAGGAAATGCATCATCCTAACAATAATTACTCAACATGCAGGAACGGGAAGAGGGAAAAATGCTAACTGGAAAGTTCAGAAAGCTCCATGGCAATTGCCAACCTTGGAAACATTATTTGGCTACATAAGTTTAGGACAAAAGGCAGAGTTGGGCAATGTCCGATGTGTTTGCTTTGTGCTGCCAGTTCTGCTCAGTGTTTCTAGCACGGGTTTGGTTTGGTGGTGCCAAGGCGGCTGAAGGGTTGCTCCAAGGCTGGTCCTGTGCTTGCTGCACATCCCAGGCACTCTTCCCAGAGGAAAGGCCACATCTGTAAAGCTGGAGATTAATGTAAAGCCTGGGCAGTGTTAAAGCACATCACACGTTTATTAAGGATTTCAAGGTGCATATTTCTCTTTTTAATGTTCCTGTAGATGCAGAAAGAGGAATTTCTGGAATTTTTTTTTTCCTTTCTGTGTAAACCAGAAAACACAGGAGCCCTCCCTTGGGTTTTTTCCGTAAATATGGCTAAATCTATGGTGTGGCTGTACAAAGCACATGCATTTAACAAACATTCCACTCTCCGTCTGGTACCTCTTGGTGAATAAAACCTATCAAGCAGCTGACTCTGAACTGTATAAAAATAAATGCAAAAGCTGAAAAACCCAGAATCTGTATCTTGTGACTGCTCTGACCGCACAGGTGGCTGCAGCCTTTGCCAGGGCACGGGGCCTGCAGTTGGGAACACACATTTCTTTTCAAAGTAGGTCACTGGGCAGTGGTACAGAGCAACCTACTTTCAGGAGAGAAGAATCTGGGGTCAGGGAAATGTTTCCAACGAATCTGTACATTCTGGAACACAAGCTGGGTCTGGTTTTTATGTAGGCTAATGTTGTAGCAAGGAGGTATCATTTCTACATGAGGCAATCTGTTTATCTTTAGCTACCAGGTTTAGCTTAGGACAGCCAGCCAGGCCATCACAGGGTATGTGGCAAGTCCAGTTACTGTTCTTTGTCCAGACAAAAATAGGGCTGCTTGCCTTATTTACAGAGAAAAAAAAAATATATATATATGTATATATTCCTATCTCATAACATTACTCACACCTGCCTCTCACTGTGTACGATACAGTGTAATTATATTACGTGTTTACAGTTGTGGAGATAAATATTGTCTGCCCAAGGCTGTAGCAGTGCCATAAGGCCCAGGCTTGGCTCCAGTTCCACCCACGAGACAAACAGACCGGTGATATGTCACTGCTTGTCCCTGTGCTGCCAGCCTGGAGGGTTACACAAACAGTGAGTCACAACTCAAAGTACTGTGAGATTGACTGTCGTGTTCTGAGACTACCAAAAAAAGACAACTCCATCGGTTTTGTTTTTATAGCCTTATGCTAAAAATACCTTCACTAAACAAAGTTTTTAAGAAGCCACCGACTTCAGGAGCTGAAAGAAGAAAAACAAATTTTAAGCAGGACAGACTGGTAGTAAAAAGATTAAAATTAGTGATACTCCTCTCTCTCCCTGTTTGTCTCAAGTGTGTTCTAACTTCGTGGGGCACATGGCATTCAGCTTTCAGGTCTGTGCAGCCACGATAAACAGGCTTGGGCAGGTCTGGGTGACCCAGGGGGACATGTGAGAGCTCCCCGTGCCCTGCTGGAAGCAGACGTCCAAAGGGCATTTTATAAAGGGCTGAAATCACAGGCCTGTGCCTGCGTGTCGTGCCAGTGAAAGCAACAGCTAATAACTGGGTCTGTTCTAAAGCTGCTCGTCTGCATCTCTCACTCTGCCTCCTGCCCGGGAATGTTTTGGATCCCATCCAAGCTGCAGTGCAGGGAGAGAGCTTCTTTGTTTGCCTCCTCTCGGCTGCCTCTGAGCACTTTTAGCTTGTGCTTTCTGAGGCGAGGTTTAACAGCAAAACAGCAGAGAAGTTCCTTGGAAAACAGGCAGACAGGAGAAGAAATGTCAGAAGAAACAGGCAGAAGAAATAGGCAGAAGCAATGAGTCCTAAACCGCTGTTAATCGTATGTTAGTATGTTAGTTCACCTCTGTAACAGTGAACAAAAACAAACACTGCCAAGGCCATTCTGAACAGCCCGGGAGTGTCACCTCCTGCATTTTGTTTTCAGATCCGGCTTGGGTACTTCGATGGTGAGGAAAACGCCCGGAATGTTTCCCCCTCCACCACAGGGAGACTAAAATCCAAGCACTGCCATTTCCTCCCCTGAACAAGCCACGTACTTTGAACCACCTCACGTTTTTAAGTGTGCCGTCAGCTGTACACAACTCCTAGTTCCCTGCTTATTAGATATAAAAAAACATCCACAGTTCCTAATTCTCTTTCACCCACAAACATGTAGCTGCTTTCAGTGCTGCTTTGGGGATAAAAATGTTGTTACAGGCAGAATTTCAATGCTGGCTGTGAGTCAGGGCTGCAGAGCTGAGTCATTGTTATACAAGCAGAGCTGAGATGGCACAAAAAAGCCCCTTTGTACTTCAACACTGAACACGTCAGCTGCTGTTGGCCTTTGAGCATCACAAGACACCTACACAGAACCAACTGTAATTTACTGGACTTTTCCTCTTGTCCGCCCCGTCATCTGTCTGGATAATTCTTCCCTTTTCCATTTTGCCTCTCAAGCTTAAGAGCAAATGCATTTTTCATCAAGCTATTGGCCTCTCCTGAAGCCTGGCAAACATTGCATCAGCTTTGGAAGCAGTGAAATGAGAGCTGTTAACTCTCTGGGCACTGGGAAGGTGCTGCCCAGGTACACTGACAATACAACATTCGACCACTGAAATTCAGGGCTTTCAGCTCAAAATATCTGTGACATTAATCATTATCCAGAGTTCCACTGTAAAGCTCTGGAACTGATTATTTCTGTGAGACTCAGTTTTGTGTTTTGAGTCCTTCATGATAAATTACGAAACGAATGAAAAAAGAGAAACGATTTCTTTACATTGGCATTTTTTACTTCCATTTTCGTCCTCCAGTTCTTTATCTGGAAACATCACAGGGGAAGAGAATTTAACTTCTCAAAACAGCTTCTGCACTTAAAATAAAGTAAACTAATTGTGGAGAGGCACGGAGAGTGATAGATTTGCAGATATTACATGGACAAGCTCACTCCAGTTTTCTCCTGGAACTGCTTTTTGAGAGTGTACGAATGCTGGTGCCTCTTGTCTTAGAGAGTCATTTGTGTGAATCGACATAACGAGCCCCTAAAATGAGCTCCTAAAATGACACTCTGGCTTTCAGTGTGTTGAGTTCAGTGTCTTTTGGGACAGGACAGACCGTGAGTGGTGCTGGCCGTGCCCGAGGGGAGATGAATCCCTGCTGCAGCCAGCACAGGCTCAGTTTCAGTGCCTTTCCAGTTTCACCTCAGTGACTTTTTCCTCCCCAAATATGAGGTAACTGACATGTAATCTGGTTTGACTAAAGGTCTGGGAGTGGCTCCGATCAGGAGCTCCAGATGAATCTGTCACGCAGGGTGTATTCTCGTGCTTCCATTAGAATGAGTAACTGGAGCAGAGGTTCGCATAAGGGATAACAGGAAATTGTAACTCCGTGCCCTTTCCTATCATCAGAGAGGTGCTGAGCCACGGGATTCTTACACAAATCCTGGCATGTGCCATCTCAGGAGGCAGCCTGAACACCGGAGTCACATGTTTTTACAGCTCTTTTCCAGACCAGAGTGCTGATGGATGTTTATTCATCACTGTCCTCTTGCTTTGCCATGTTCCTGATGCCACAGGACCCTTTGGTGCCTCTCTGCCTTTCAAGACCCAGCTCACTTGTTTACTCTTTCCCCTTCTTGGAAAGAGCAAGTCATTAAGTCCTGTTGGCTACAAATTCTTGATTATATGTCAAACAAAAGAGTTTCCAGTCCTGAAACACTGGGCAGAAAGGTTTGTCTTTGGAGTGATTATTTTTTTCCCCAATGGAGTGAGACTTGGACACCTCCAAGTTTTGTAGTTTTCCCTGCGTCAATAGTTTTACTTGAGAAACAGCATTGTTCAGGAATAGTCTTTTGCAAGATATTTACCACCAAAGGGGTGATTTCACATTTTCCATTTTCGTTTTGTTTATGTGGTCGATTGTTTGGGGGTGGTGGTTTGTGGGTTTTTTTTTTTTTTTTTTTTTTTTTTTTTTTTTTTTTTTTTTGTTGTTGTTGTTGTTGGTTTGGTTGGGGTTTTTTGTTGTGTCTTTCTTTTCTTTTCTTTCTTTCTTTCTTTCTTTCTTTCTTTCTTTCTTTCTTTCTTTCTTTTCTTTCTTTCTTTCTTTTCTTTCTTTTTTAAGGTATGTACTCCCCTTATTTTCAAGACTTTGGTAACAGAATTAGTGAAAAGCTAAGTGGGAATCGTGTTAGAAGCCGTTTCTCTACAAAGCTGCCACAATGACTTCAAACCTGAGGAAGGCCTAAACCGACTTCTGAAGGCACATCCTGTGCTGTGACAGCAATGTTGTGTCTAAATGAGGGCTGTTCATAGCAGAGAAATGAAACACCACAATTCCTGCACCACCTCGGGTCTGCTGAGCACCTTCCCCATCTGTGAATATGTGAGGCATCATTTTCAGAATGAGAGGGGAAAACCTCAGGCTCGTGCTTGTGGATAACTGGCATGCCTGACCTCAGCCTTGGAATCAGAAAATCATAGAGTCCCTAAGGCTGGAAAAAACTTTTAAGATCATCAAGTGCAACTGTTGACCCAGAGCTGCCAGATTCACCACTGAACCTTGTCCCCAAGTGCCACATCCATCAGTTTCTTGAACACTTCCAAGGCTGGTGACTCTGCCACTTCCTTGCAGGTTTTATGGCCTGTTCCAAGGGCAGCAGGACCAGGGCAGTGCCTGTCCCTGTGCTGGGCACTGCTGAGGCCACACAGAATCCTGGAGTCAGCTGTGGGCCCTGCCCGAGCACAGGGACACTGAGGGGCAGGTGAGTGTCCAGAGAAGGGACCGGAGCTGGGAAGGGGCTGGAGGCCCAGGAGTGGCGGAGGGAGCTGGGGAAGGGGCTCAGCCTGGAGAACCGGAGCTCAGGAGGCACCTTCTCCCTCTCTCCAGCTCCCTGGCAGGAGCTTGTGGCGAGCTGGGGCCGCTCTCTTCCCCAGGTAACAAGGAAGGATGAGAAGACATGGCCTCAAGCTGCGCCAAGGGAGCTTTAGGCTGCAGGTGAGGAAACGATTTCTTCACTGAGCGTTCCCCGTTACACCCTAGCCACCCCCGGTCCCGCCGTGGTCCAGTGCCCCCGGTTCCACTGTGTCCCCTCCCGTGTCCCCTCCGTCCCTCCCGTGCCCCCTGGGTTCCGCCGTGTCCCCTCCCGTGTCCCCTCAGCCCCTCCTGTTTCCCTTCCAGTGTCCCCTCAGCCCTTCCCTTCTCCCCTCCCGTGTCCCCTCAGTCCCTCCCGTTCCCCTCCCGTGTCCCCTCAGCCCCTCCCGTGTCCCCTCCCGTGTCCCCTCCCGTGTCCCCTCAGTCCCTCCCGTGTCCCTCCCGTGTCCCCTCAGCCCCTCCCGTGTCCCCTCAGTCCCTCCCGTGTCCCCTCAGCCCCTCCCGTGTCCCCTCAGCCCCTCCCGTGTCCCCTCCCGTGTCCCTCCCGTGTCCCCTCAGCCCCTCCCGTGTCCCCTCAGCCCCTCCCGTGTCCCCTCCCGTGTCCCCTCCCGTGTCCCCTCAGCCCCTCCCGTGTCCCCCGTTCCGCCCCCGGGCCGTGCGTGTCGCGGTGGCGCCCCCCGGCGGCGCAGGCGGAGGCGGCGCATGGGGCGCGGCGCGGCGGGCGGCGCTCGGCGCTCCCGGCGGGGCAGCGCGGCCGCGGGCGGGACGCGCCGGGCCCGGGGCAGGAATGCGGGGGGAACCCCGGCGGGGGCCGAGGCGGAGCCCCCCGGGCCCGGCGCCATCGATCTGGGGGCGCAGAGCGGGCGCTGGGCCGCCTTCCAGGAGCGGCACCGGCTGAGCTGCGAGGAGGCGGCGCGGCTGCTGCTGGACGCGTAGTGAGTAACGGGGCGGCCGCTCCGCGCTCCGGGTGCCGCTCGCGGCCGCGGTCTGTGCGCGGCACCTGCACAGCGGCGCCCGAGAAGGGAAGGGCGGCCGGGGTGGGGAGGGGGCGCAGGCACCACGGGAAAAAAAAAATTAAAAAAAAATTAAAAAAAAAAGAAAGTAATTTTCTGTGCTAAAGCTTCCCGAGTTTTATGGCTCTCCCATCGAAAATGCCCTTGGGAGCTCCGCGAGGCTCAGCTTCAAAAATCTCCACCGATTTCCTGTGCTCGCTCTGTGCAGAGCGCGGTACATCAGCAACTGTCCGTGGGAGGCAAAATCTGGGAGGAAAATGTTTTTTTTTCCTTTGCGTTTTGCTATTGACCCGCACGGTGACTGCCCAGCTGCTGTGGAGGCGGTTTGGGGAGGGGGAGGCACAGGCTCAGAAATTCCTTGGTCATAAAGTTCCTCTGCAATTACAACCCGAAATAAAAGACATTTCAAATATTATGTAAAATCCAGTTATCTCTGCTTTCCCCAGCTTTTAAATGAAGGAATATTAATGCTGTCGGAGAAGCTGTGGGGAAAATTGTGGGGAAATGCAGTTCTCAGTCCCAAGCAGTTTGAGGTGATAGGCCTGGTTTCTGTGTGGGGTTGTGTGTGGACACAGCTGTAGGGTCGGCACTGTGACCCGGAGTGTGGTGGGGAGCTGTGTTGGACAGAGTGGAGAGTCCTCAAAGTGCTGCTCTTCTTTCCTTTTCACCATTTTAATTAAACCACAAAAGCAATTGCTGCAGAGGACAAAAGCCATCCTCCACCTCATTCTGACACGTTATTAAATACATTTGAGTGGATACATTTCTTGGTGCTCTGCAACAGCTCAAGACAGAACTGAATAATGTCATGTATGGCTTTACTGTTCTCTTGGGCAAAAACCCAAGAGATCATGGTCCCCAAAGCTCTGTTGTGTCTCTCTCCAGTGAATACAGGGGTTTGGTGAAGCACACAGGAGGCTGTCACTGTGGAGCCGTCCGCTTTGAGGTCTGGGCTTCAGCAGATCTGCATGTGTTTAACTGCAAGTGAGTTGGTTTGTTCCCTGTTCCCAGAGATGAATGTCAGCTCTCTGCTTTACCAGCCTTAGAGCTAAAGATGAGACAGCTGCAGAACACCCTCTGAGCTGTTTCCATAGGAATTACCCCTAATTATGTCCTGATCCACTGTGAGATCAGTATTGGTGATCTCAGGTGCTCCTTTGGGCAGGACTTCATGTCTCACAGCCAGGCTCACACAGAAAGTGTCAGGAGAGATCTAATGATCCAGGTGCTCAGCCATCTGCTTTCTGTTTCCTCTCATGCAGGGGGCTCAAAGCACATTGGTCTTTTTTTAACTTGTTCTTCTCAAGTGACATTACAGCTCTGAGCACATGTGCCTCAAACTAAAACACTCTCTGGTTCCAGTAGTGACCCCTTTGCTTGCAATTTGTTTGCTTCCAGCTCATGGGTGAACCTCTGAACTTTGCTATCTTGTCTGCAAGGTAATGAATGTTGGCAAAATAGCCCAAGTGTACTCTGAACCATGAAGTGGATTTCTCAGGGCTAGAGTTTGTCCTCAGGAGTTGTGTGTGAGAATATCTTATTGAGGTACTTGTGTAGGGTCAGTCTGTTCACAGGGGTGCTCAGCCAAACACTACTGACACCACAAATCCACTTTTGCCACTTACCTCTGAGCCGTTCTAGCTGTCAGTGCAATTCCTGTTGTCAAGAGGTCTGATTGCTGCTCTACAACCTGTCCACTTCTTCTAGAAAGTGCTTTTTCTTTTACAGTTGCAGCATTTGCACAAAGAAACAGAACAGACACTTCATTGTGCCAGCGTCACGTTTCAAGCTACTGAAGGTAGAGTAAGAACACAGTAAGAGCATGGCCATGAGCATGAACAGTGTCATCTTCAAAGAGCCAAGAACAAGCAGTTTTCTGCCCTGAGTTTGGCTGGTTGGGGGAAATGGCTGCATTTTAAGCTGTCTGGTGTGTGTGGTTGTGTTAGTGCATCTTGTTTGGAGCTCTGGCAGTTCCCAGGCCTGACTGTTTTATGGATGCTGGTACATACAAAGCACAGGAGTTCAGGGAAGGAGCAGGAATACACAGTTCTGTATCTCAGATAAAAGACAGGAAGGTGGCATTTTAAACTGTACATTTCTTAGCTACAGGCCCAAAGTAATTAATCCATCTATTTCTGTGGAAAACTTACAGTGCTTTTCCTTTGCTTAGGGTGCTGACAATTTGACAACATACACCTTCAACACACACCGTGCCCAGCACACGTTCTGCAAGACCTGTGGTGTTCAGAGCTTTTATACTCCTCGTTCTAACCCTGATGGCTATGGTAGGTACCAAGCAAGCTGTGCTAACCAGTTAGCCACCCAGCAAACCTTGGATAAAGGCACCATGGGATGCTGACATGATAGTAATGAGCAGCATGTGTCCTAAGACTTTGTTCCTAAAGTGTTAATAAATACCTGGAACTGCAGGCTGAACCTGTAGCTCCTCCATAAAAAACAGTCTTACCTATAATGTGTGGGCTTCTTCCTGTGACAGGATTCTCATCCAGGCTCCTCAGCTACAGCAATAGCATTTACAATTCCCTGAGATGCCCCAGCCATGGAATGGAGCAGGCAATCTCCCACATGTTATGAAAAGCAGGTTTCAGTGTACTCTGTCTTTCTTCAGGGATAGCTCCCCACTGTCTGGATGATGGCACCGTGCAGACCATTATCACAGAGGACATCAATGGCAAGGAATGGGAGAAAGCAGTGAAGGAACATAAGACCATCAGAGACATGTCAAAACCCTGACACACCCTTCAGCAGCCTTGGGGGCACTGCCATGGAACTGCATTCTGAGGTTTCCTGGGTAATGGCTGGTGAAATCAATCTCTACATTACTGTTATCTGTTCTCTGTTTCTTAAATAAATCTTTCTATGCTGATTGTCTCATTCCTTTGTGATGTTCAGTTTTCAAACTGCCACTGCCCTGTAAACCACTGCAGGGTTGCTAGTTCACCATTTAGCCTTTACATGTGCTAAAATTTAAATCACAATGCAAAACACCTCATTACAGTCACTTGCACCTCATTCCTGTGTCCTGCTGAGACTCTTGTGAGTTGATCTTGTGCCCTGTTTTGAATCAAGAAGAGAGCTCATAATTCAGGAGGGACACTGTGAAGGTGGAGCCTGCAACACAATGTGTACAAAAGAAGGAACAGCAAACATCAGTGCAATTAGAAAAAACTGCATGATTTCTGATGTTTTATTTAAAAGCTTTTGCTTTTTAAAGCTCTGGCTGAATAACAAAGGTGTTGTGGTTGTGGTAACTATGGAGATAGCATGATCTTTGAAAAGTTACTCCTGATACTGGAGTTTACAAAAGCACCAAGGGAGAGTTGCCAAGCAGTCCTTGCAGCTCTGTCTTCTGGGGGAAACAGTTTGTGCCGTATCTTCTCCTGTGCAGAATCCTCCAGAGCTTGACTCCCAATTAAAGTTAATCCAAATTTCTCATCTTATTTAAGCTTCTACGATGAGAAAATAGAGTAGCTGTTAACCCTGTTCTCAGGATGTTCAGAAGAGGTTCACCCAGCCTGGGTTTTGTAGTGTGGAGAACGCCACACAAAAAGCACCCCATCCTGCTGAGCCCCTAACACAGGAGCTTTCTTGAGTCCTGGGCTTGGCACAGTTGTTGTTTTTTGCTCATTCTTTGACTCCTGTGAGTGATGTCCTGTCAGAGCAGGCGCAGTGAATTGACCACCAGGTATCGAGAGAAGAGCAGGTAGAGCCGGCGGAACCAGAGGAGTTGGCTGCGATGGCACTGCATGGCTCTCTAGGAGGAAAAACAGGGCAGAGAGCATTACAGGAACCTTCCAGAGCTGATCAGAGGGCACTTTCCTGCCCCTGCTGTGAGGGTCAGTGCCCATTTATAGGACAGCCTGTTTCCAGTGAGCAGGGAGAGGCAGGGGAGGTGGAAGGCTGCCCAAGCTCTGGGCCTGTCTGCCCCCAAGTGTGATGTTGAGCTGCCTGATGTTCAGACAGTCCTGCTAGAAAGGACACTTTATGTGTGACTTCTAACTCCTACTCCTCCCCATGTGATCTCAGGCCTGGGGAAGTGTTCACATGCAGGAGCCTGATAGGTGTGTCTGGGAACATCTCTGCTCCTTCTGGCCACACACTGCCAGCTGCAACTGAGTCTATTTATAATGCACCAGCCTAGAAAGGTCAGATTTCAGGAACAAAAATACATGGGAATAATGACACACCACCTTTATCCAAGCTGTTCCCATAAGTAACTCTATCTTTAAAGCCTCAGAAGCAGGAAAAGTCCGTAATTTGTGAATTAACAGCACTTTTTGCTGGGTAAATATTTTCATGCTGTGGAAGGGGAACTAATCAGATTCTGATATAGGGCACTGTGGAGCAAATGTGTGAGATTCTGTGCAGCAAAACAGTTTAAAAATGTACAGTAAAGGGAACTTGTGAAGAGCTTTGGACTGCAAGTTCACAGGCTGTCTCCATCTTTAGTGAGAGCTGTGATCCAAGGATGCTGCTGCTGGCATGCAGTCATGTCAGGCTTTAACATAACTCACATGTTCACAATACTGTGTTGGATCCAATCTCCTTTGACATGCATCCTACATCCTAGAGAGTGTAAACCTCAGTGCCCTGTGACTGTCTGAGCTGCAAATCTGCTCAGCCCTGTATTTTCATGCAGCACATGAGGTAACCTGGTTTGTCCATGTTTTCAAAGTCACTGCAGAATTCCACAGTGACACTTATAACCCACAGATACAACTACTAGCATTCCCTGGGAATGTGACACCTGTGACTAAAGAGCTCACAATAATGATGAGCCACTCAAACAGGTCAGGCAGGTGCCACACATCTCACCTTGGCTTGTTCAGTCTCCTCCTCTGTGAGGATGAAGAGAGCATCCCTGGGCAGGAGGCAGGAAATGAGGACATCCAGGAAGGAAATGTATTTCCTGCAGAGATTTACTGATTCCAGCACGAGCACACGGCACCCTACACAGAGAAAGAGGATAAGTATTTCAAAACAACAGCATTCTTGTAAGGTGCCCTTTTCTCCAGGCTCAGAAGCTCTTTGCAGCTGCCCTGTGCTGCTGGCCTTGGGAATCTTTTTTTTTCTGATGCTCTCACCAGGATCTCTTTGTGCCCAGTGCACATCTGTGACCTTTTGTATTGGCTCTTACTCTGTATGTGACCCTTTGTACTGGTCCTTGCTCTGTAATAGCCTGTGGAAAGCAAAGCTAGCTTTGAATATCCCAAAAACTGGGTGTTTTTTTTCTTATAATTTAAATTCTTCCTGCATAATTAGGCTCAAATAAATAGGTGCAGATGATTCTCTGAATGCTGACATTATATCATATAATGGAATTTTTAAAACAGTAGTTTCTGGTTCAGCTACCAAAATGAAATTTCATCTTTCTACTCCAAATCTTAGCTACAGAATAAATATTTACAAGCCTCAGGAATCAAATATTACTTCAGACAGGCAGTTACACTTTAACAGAGTTCTGAATTCATTGTTCAGATGTTTGTGATGAAGCAGATGAAGGTAACATGTTTCAAGATTCTGCTGATGTTGAAGGGGTTTTTTTCTGTTTTAAAGATCCCTTTGAATTCAAAAGTTAATTGATTTTTTTTATTTTTTTTACCATGGCTAAATTGTCTTCACTGATGAGTTCAGAGCTACTGATGGTCCCATTAAGAGCCTGTAGCTCTCAAGGGAGCTGCTTTGGGATTTCCTTGGCTTGGAAGCTGCTGTGATTACGTTCCACACTTCCCACATTGTATGAAAGTTTGACAGAAGAGGCCAAAATCACAGCTTACACAGGTGGTCAGAGCTGCAATTCGATTTGCAATGAGATTTCCTTCGGTGAAATTACACAGAAGTGATAGAAGAAAGTCCTCATGAACTCCCTCTGGCACACCCCCAGGATCTTTCAATTCTTTCTTGCCTTTCTTTTCTCCAAGGGTGCTGTTCCAACTTTTTAACAGCCTCTCCCACTCTCCAAAGCAAGAGTGGTCAACTCTTCACAACAGTACCTCAGAGGGCTCCAGGCACACGCTCCCTTCCATTGAAGGGGACAGGGGACATTGGGACCCGCCTCCCCAGCAGGTGACACAGAGCATTCACAGGAGTGGTTTTCTCCTGCAGCAATGGGCAGGGGCAGAGCCCTCAAAGGCAATCCCCGTGGCTCTCACCCAGGCAGGAGCTGAGGAGCCGAGCAGAGCGGGGAAGCGGCGGGCGCTGCCCGGGAGCCGCCGGGAGGTGGCGGCGTCCGCCGGCCGGGGAGGGGACACGGACACCGTCCCTTCAGCACCTCCGGGACAGCCCTGCCACTGCCGTGTCCCCGCAGGGTCACGGAGCAGCAGCTGGGCAATGCCCGGGACGTGCGGGAATGCGGGGCCGGCATGGCCCGGACACTTCCTGAGCCCCCGTCCCGCTGGCAGCCCGGCGGGACAAGGGACAGGCACAGTGCTCGGCTGCCAGCAGCTCCCGGGGCTCTCCCCAGGGACGCTCTGCAGGCACAAGTGCTGCGGTCGCTCACACAAGTGCCCTGACACTCCTTTAATCCCGCTTGGAGACATTTCTTGTGTCCAAATAGCAAATTTGGAAGGAAACCTGTGATGTGCTGTGACTGGGGGAACCATTCTATTACATTAGGGACGCAATTTTGGAGACAGGCACATGACAGAACACACTGAAGGTCATGTGGTAACATTTAAGATTTATTGATGGTTGCCCTTCTTTAATAGGGGGTTCAAACCATTCTACCCCTTCCACTGCAGAGATCCTCTGGGCTGCTGCTGGGGTAGTTTCAGGGGGAAGAATCAGTACAGGGCTGCTCCTGTGGTCAGTGTTCCCAATGGCACCTGTTTGCTTTTCAAACACGGGACAATGGATCTTTCCTCTCCTGGGAGGCTTTAATGGACTCTGGCAATGCCACATCAATTCCTACTCACAGTGATGGGAAGAGAGACCTGGCACCACTCTCTGAAGCTTGGGCTGCTCTCTTAACCAAATGTGCTCTCCTTTTCCTCAATTTTTTTTTCCTTGAGAAATATTAATTCACGCAGCAATCACACCCTTTTGTTCCCCAAAGCTCTGCAATAAGGACTCAAAACCATGGCCAGTGATTTCAGTGTGGATGTCTGTGACCTGCTGGGTCCCCCTCGGTCAGATCAGGTGAAGTGGTGGCATCCAGCTCCCCAAAAAGAAGGGCACTCCATGTCAGTGATCCAACCAGGATTTCCATGTGCTGAAAGCAAAGCCTGCCCTCATGGCAATGTGAGATGAGATGAAGCAGGGAAGGAATGTACAGTCCAGGGAGAGATGGAGAAGGGGTCAGAGAAACAGGCTGCTCCCTGCCAAGCGGGGTGAGAGCAGCACTGCCATTGAGGAGTCCTGTGACACCAGCAGGTGAAGCTGCTCAGAGCCTGTTGTGCCTGTGACCTGGGCAGGATGGGATTAGCAGTGTAATGCAACCTCTCCAGGTTGGCAGAAAGGGCAGGATCAATATAGCTCATGGATTAGGCTGAGAATAGAAGTGTGTGAAGCCTGCAGCCTGCTCAGCTTGGCTTTCCACTTCCAAATCACTCAGGCAGCAAGGATGCCTTGAATGAGGAGCTCCTGAGTGAGCTCCTGAGTGCTGCAGGCCTGCACTGCTCCTGAGGGAAGGTGCCTTTGGAAGAGCACTGGTTAGAGCTGGAAGGGACCAGTGGCAGAGGTGGGAGCACATCCAGCAGTTGTCTTAGCTTCTTGAAACAAGTGCTTGTGCCTGGGCTGGAGAACTTGATTACAGATTATAAAAAGGCTGTTGTGTTTGTGCTGGCTAAAGGCATTAGAAAGCAAAGCAGGATATTTAGGGTGCTCATTTGCATATCACTGAGGCAGTGCAAGGCTTAGCTGGCTTTTGCATTTGCAGGGAGATTTTCTGTGGATTCCCTGATCACATGGGCTTACACAGGCTCACCCTCAAACAGCTCCCTCTCACCAACAGCAGCGCAGCACTTTTCCATGGCCTGAACATGCCTTTCAGCTCCATCCAGACAGCCTCAATCCCAGCACCACTCTTGTTTCATTAAGCCCCTCTGATGCACAGCCCTGCACGCCTGCCAGATCAAATTATAAATACTGGGAATTTCAATGAGACTGGAACTATATTTGGAAAGGCTTAGCATAAGCAGCAGCATGGGAGCTCCCAGTTCCTTTGGTGTTTGTAGGTCATGTCAGATGTGATGTAATCAGAGCAGCAAGGCTTGCACAGAGCTCCAGCAGTCTCTTGATGCTGCTGCTGGAGAAATGGAAATGTTCTCTATATGTAGGTCTTTTTCAAACCTGAATGGATTTGAGGCACAGCTCATATTCAGCATCAGAGTGAAACCTGCATGAGCAGCACATGAAAGTGGCTCGGTGTAGATGGGGCCTGACAGCCAGCAGTGACATCAACCACTGCAGCTCCTTGTCCTTTGTGCTGCACACAGCACACAGAGCTCTGCTGCATCCCAAGGCTGAACAAAGAAAAGGTCCTAGGAACGAAGCTGGCACTAATACTCCTCTTTCATGAACTGGGGAACTGAAGGGACTAGAGTCAGAGCTCAGCTTAAGGGCATTCTGCCATCTTGGCTCATGCTGTCTCATTAGGCCTGCAACTTCCTGCTAGCAGAGAATTAAAACTGATTTGCTGTGACTCATTCAAATCCTACAATGATTTGGGAATTAGCATTAAAGGAACACAGCCTGGATGGCTGCAGAGGGAGCAGGAGGTTGACTGGGTGGGTCTGGCTGAGCCACCTTCCTGTGCTCTGTCCAAAGAACTGAGTGACAGCTTTGTGCTTAAACGAGGCCCACACATTTGTCCCTGGGCAGTCACTGTTTGCTACAGATAAGGGCTGCAGCTCTAGCCTAGAAAAGGGGTCAGGAGCAACCTCCATCTGTACTTTGTTTCTTTTCTTTCCCTACTTGTACAGAGAATTTCTCGGAGATTTTTGCTCGCAGGTGGAAGAAGCCTCTGCAATTTGTTGTGCCACTGCAGATTTCAGATTCCTTTCCTGAGCACGTTTTGGTGGAGGCTTAACTTGCTACAAGCAAATATTTTTGGCTAAGTGGATAATTGTTTCTGAGGCTTTTGTCACAGAATAGGAAAAAGGCTTGTAAGCAAGATGTGACCAGAAACTCTGTGACTAAGCTGAGGGACCTGGAAAGAGCATTCAAATTCAGTCAAGAGGCATCACACCACTGATGCAGGACAGCACCAAGGGACTGAAAAGTGACTGTAGAGAACAGTCACCTCAACTGGTTCAGTTTACCTGAACTGGTAAAAAATTGCAGGAGCATAAAAGTTCAGCTCTGGGGTTCATCTGCAGTGCAGGGGTGAGCTGGGCAGCTGGAACCCTGGACACAACAGGAATGTAAAGGACTGCAGGGCGGGGAGGTGAGCTGGGGTGGGAGGTGATGGACTCCTACCTTCAGGTAATTTCCCTTCTGAATGCAGGTACCTGTGAAAGAAGAGATACAAGGGGGTCAACACTCAGTGGAATTACTCAAACCCTGATTTTACAGGAACAAAATCCTGCATGCTAAACCAACTCTTTTCATTTAACACATAGTGCCAATAGCAAATCTTGTGAGAAACTTCAGGAGCCCACACTGGATGCACCTCAGGCAGGGCTAAGCCTCATTCCCCACACTATTCTACCATTGCTTTCCTCATGCTGGCTGCTGGGACAGCAGCATAAAGCTCCATAAATCAAATTCACTCTCAGACTTCCCAAGGGAAACCCAAGAGGCTGCCAAAGGCTGTTCCCCCCTGGGAGCACCTCTGGCTGTTCAAAGCCCAGGCTCTGCTGGCCAGGGGCATTGTCTTAGTGGCTGCTCCTCTTTGGACACCAGCTCTTTTTTCCTGGCCCAGGCTGGCACTGGGACATCTGAGAAGCTGCTCTGGCTTTTTGCTCACCAGGACTTGGATCCCTTCATGACTTTGTCCTGGGGAGTCCCTGTAGCAAAAAAGAACGGGAGGACCAAGAATGAGAGATGTGAATGGTGATGGCACTTCCATCAGGAAGTGTAAGCAAATGACCCTGGGATGGTGAGGGCATCAGAGGGTGTTAATTTCAATTCCCTTCTTAATTCTCTCGTTTTTCCTGCTCATGGCTTCGGAGCACTTGATCTGACATTCCCATCCTGGATTTGGCCCACGGCAGGGCTGGGAAGCAGCAGCTCTCCAGCAGATGGCACTCAGGGCTGTCCCACACCCAGTCCTGCTCTTCCAGGAGAAAAAGAAATCCAAACAATGGAACATTTGCCAAAAGGAGAAAGGAAATAATAATAAAAAAAAGTTATTTAACCCTGTGTAATATTTAAAGAGATTGTTATCACCTTATAGTGGTGTATCTAACAAAGGACAATGTGCCAGTTCATGTGTAAATCAGCCAAGATAAAACATGCATTATATGTAAACTGCTGTGTTTCTGCAGTCACTTTCAAACTAGGATTATCTCTGGCTGTTGGTTAAGTTCAAGGAAAAGGATTAGCTACACAGGCCTAGACAAAATAGGAAGCACGGAGTGATGAATACCCAATGCAATACAAAGCAAAAGTCAAGCCAGAAATGCAGGTCATGACAGAACTCAAACAGCAATCAGAAAACATATTTAAACAGATTCTCCTGCCAGTGGTGTCCTCTGCTCCGGAGCCAAAGCAATGCCATTTCCTACTAAACAACTTTGGCCTGGGAATAGTGACTTGGCCACCTCCTGCCCCACCACTAGGTCTTACTGCTCTGACAAAGATTGTTAAATGTCGCCTTGTAATTCAAATATCTCCATTAGTATCTGCTCTGCTCTTCTGTCAGAGGTTTCTTCCCTCACAAGTGGCATCTGGCCACCCAAAGAAGTGATTCAGCACTTGGTGCAGTTAGCAGGGTGGGAACCTTTTAGAATAAGCTTGGAGAGATAAAGCAGCGAGTGGTTGTGAAATTTGGCAAACTCTCTGAAGGCCCAGTGTCTGTTCTGGGTGTGCTGCACTGCCATGGAGGCACCTTCAAAGCACTGAGCTGCTCCAAGAGGGAACTAATAATAACCATTCCTGTCACTAGAAACAGGAGTGAGAGATCCAGCTCATATGGAAACGTTTCAGCAGGAGCAGGGAGCATCTTTAGCAGGAAGGAAAAGTGATTCAGCAGTAAATTAAGGAGTTTGTGCTTGTGTAAAGGTTCAGGGTGACACAAACTGTGTTTGGTTACTGAAAGATCCTCAAAGCTGCTGCCGGCTGACCTGTCACTCATCTGGAAGAAGAGGCATGAAGAAATTGCATCTCTCCTCATCCTTTTTGTCCCAATCCAAATGCTTCACTTCTCAGCAAGGCTCAGTGCAGAGCCCTGGGAACGGGCTCCACCCAGCTCTGTGTGCAGAGGAATTGCAGCCTTGCTCATTTGTATTTCTCTGTGGTTGCAGAGAGAGAGAGAAACACGAAGCTCTACCTCCTGCACACGTTCACAAAATGAGCCAATCCTCTCCCAAATCCATCTTCTCACTCCCATCTCCACCCTGCTGGAGTGTCTCCATGGGACACTTCCAAGTAGGGGAGAGGTTGCAGCTCTCAGTTGTTGCCATTTTGGGAATGTTGTTTTACAGATTGGACTTGCTGTGGTTTGGCGAAATGAAAGAGTTTGGCATAAAATCTCAAAAAGTAAAACACAAACAGGCTCTTTTTCAGGAGATTTTTCCATGTGGGTGTTTTTTTCCCCCCAGAGAGACTTTTTATAATCCTTTTTAAACATAAAGTGACCTAAGGTGGCTTGTTCCCACCCACTGCCCAAGTGCCAGGGCCTGGTGATTACAGGGCACCTCTCCCTTCACCCTCCCTGTTCTGCCTCTGGTAGCTTCAGATCCACTTGTGAGACCCTCTGCAGTGAAGAATTTGGGAAGGCCATGAGACATCCAAAGGCTCCAACCATTTCTGCCCTTCAAGAACTCAGCCCCAGCTCCTCCCTCAAGGCCCAGCTGCTTTGAAGGCTGTTGCTGTCTGCAGCCACCAGCTCCATCTGCTCAGCAGAAACACTGAAATGGCCCAACGACCTCACCCTGCAAACTGCAGGGCTGAGCTCACTCCCAAATTCCCTGTCTTTACTCAGGCACCCTCCAGGAAAGGTGTGACTTGGTCAGCTCCTCTGTGGCACTGACCAGTGAAACCTCCCAAGCTGTTTCAAGGAGGAACAAAGTCAAGATGGAGCTGAGACCTCAGTCCTGGGGAGCACAGAACTCCTCTGGGGCTCGTGCCCATGAGGGTGTGTTACACTTCGGGTGATGTTCTGTTTGATGAGAAGTTGTTCATTGAATTCAGTGACTTCACTCTGCAAATAGTTTCCCAAGCCAGAGGCAAAACCCTTCACTGAACTGACTGCTGACTGCTGGCTGCTGTGGAGCACTGGGGAAATACAGTTTTGAAGAGCATGGCAAAGAATGGATGTCTTAAAGCTGCATTGGGGCTCCATTTAGGATCCCAACGTCTGATCTGCCCAATTAATCTGATGAAACAGATGTGAAGGAGGAAGAACAGGCAGTCTCCTAGGAATCACAGAGACATTAGAAGGATATACTTGCCAGATGTTGGATGTTTGCTCTCTGGAACATCTCCTCCCTCCCTAACCGGACTTTCTGGCTCCATTTCCATGCACCTTGAACTACACAGTGGAGCAACACTTTGTTCAACACTCTCTACTCACATGTGGGGCAGTGGCAAAAGATGGTTCTGCCAGTGGCAATCCAGAGATGTTCCAGCTGTCAGAGCTGTCCCTGGCTCTGTGCTTTAGGCCTTGCACTGTCTGGGAGAAGAAGAATGTGCAGTGTCACTGCTCCCCTACTGTCAGTGACACAGGGAAGGGCACTCCTTGAGGCTGTTTCTCTGGGAAAAAAACCCTTCTTTAGGGGGAATCCCTTCTGTGCTGGTTCTCCATGCTCAGCTTTAATCCTGGTGACTCTCAACAATGTCATGGAAGGGCACTGGGATGAATGAACTTGGTCAAATTAAGGAATGGGATAAAGGAATGAGATAAAATCTACAACTACATACCCAGCTATGGGATATATGCCAGGGCAGAGAGCTTTGAGGGGAAGTCTCAAGGACAGACAGCAGAGTACAATTCTGTCTCAGCCTTTTGGGACAGTCTGGCTGCAATCACAGCCATCACTCACAAGCTCCCCCAGGACATTTAAGATCAGTAAAACAAGTGAGACGTGCATGGGCTGCAGCTGCTGGAAGGAGGGAGAGATCTTCCAGCCCCACACTATAAGAAGGCACCAAATAAAAATGGTAAATGCGATATAATTCACTGTTATCAAGCTAATCGCCCAAACCCAGGTTCCTCCCTGTCCTTTAAGACCTGGCCTTGGAAATTCAAAAGACATTCACAGCAGAACTGTGCTTTGTTGGGGTGGGATGCAGTTGGTGGCCTCTGAGAATGGCTCCCACCAAGTGGGATTGGCTGGACACTGCTCTGCTCATTGTTTCCATATACGGATTTGCAGCTGGCATTTAACCAGCCCTCCTGTTCCAGGGCGCCTCAGTGCAGCCCTTCTGCACAATGTCCATGGCATTCAGGAATGGGGCATTCAATGGCCAGGCTGGGACATGGAAGTGCAACAAGGCATTGGTGGCACTCAGGCTGCATCCTAATCAACTGCTGAGTGATAAAGCTCCCAAATATTGTCTCTGCACAGCCTCATTTACAACCTGCCACAGAGCTGGCAAATGTTAAAAAACATCCTGCAGGACTGAGAGGTGTTTTTCCAAATGGAATTGACGAGAATAGGCTCAGCTAATGATTCCTTGATGTAGCTTTTTATATGGCATCATTGATAGAAGTTTTATGGATGCAGTTGCTATAACAACATAATGCACAGTGGTTAAATATAGCAGCTCCTATTTTCCACTCAGTTTGCTCTGCCCTAAGCAGACAAGACTATTCTCTTCTGTTCTAGCTGGGCTGAAATGGATTGGATAGCTCACTAAAGAAAACAAGGGGTACAGTCCTTCCTCCTCCTCCTCACAAAGATTATTCCTCTCCATCCTAAGCAAGCAAACAACAAACCCAACAGCCCCCCATTTGCCAGGCTCCTGGGCAAGAGGGGTTGTTTAAAATCAGAATGCACAGTGACTCATGCAAAACTAAACCACCTTGATATTACATGTGATCTCAGTGCAGGCACTGTCATTTCAGAGTGCAGGCAAGAGAGGTTCTCCAATATTCCTGTCACACAGTATTTACCAAGCTCATTACCACAGTTGCTAGTGACTGGCCAAATGCTGAGGGGGGATGAAGTGACCTGGATGTCACTCAAGACCCGCTCTTCCTTGTGGATGGATGTAAAGGATCCAACCTCCTATGGCCACAGGGAAAGCTCCTGTTTTGGGGGATAAGAGAGGATGATGTTGCCAAATCAAGCTACAGAAGATTGCTTCCAGTTCTCCCTGCTTTGCAGCAGTGGGTTTTTCTTGGGTTTGGGTTGGGTTTTTTTTCTGTCTGGAAGCCAAAACTGAAATACTCCCAGGGGAGACTGAAATCAAATAGCAATTTGTGTTCCTCTCCCATCCTGTTTTTTTCTTATTTTTCCCTTGCAGAAGAACAAATCCATGCTTGAACCTTGGCATTTCCCAGTTCCTCCCATTTCTGAAGGGCAGGCAGGCACACAGCAGCAGCTGGACTCCTACAAGCTGTCAGGAGGAAGGTTGCTGCAAGGGAAAGAGCTCATTCCTTTTGAGTAGTTCCTGCTCCTTTGAACATAACCTCTGTTCCAGACACTGAAAAGAATATTTATGCCTTTAGCAGACAATACTGAGCATCTGCTCAGCTATGACCATTTCCTGAACTGTTTTATTCCTTGAAGCTGTTCAATAATTTGCACCTCCTGAAGCGAGGAGTTGTGGCAGGGGTCACAGAGCCTGTCCTACCTCTGCTTTTGCAGAAAGTAATCTCATGGAAGTGGGCACAAGCCTGTGTCCCAGAGACTGGGAGCATCCAAAAGAGCTGAGGATCACTGCACCAGCCCCCTGCTTCATCTTTTCCTCCCCTTTTCACAGTGGAGGCAAAACCCTGCAGGACTTGTTTAAAGATGGTTAATAAATACATTGCAGATGATACCTGGAGGGGAGAGGTCGTTTGCTTTTCTCTTGCCATGTACCACTGGGGCCCCAGGGGCAGCCACTGCTGCTCTGCAGAGCTCTGCTGGCACAGGGGGACACAGGAGAAGCCTCAGTTTATGCTCCCAGAGCTGCCAGTACTGGCCAACATGTGAGAACTCATCAGGGCACTGAGAGTCAGGAGTGATACAGTCACGCTCTACTTCCTCCATAACACAAACTGAAAAATAATGAGGGCAAGCAAGCCACTAAAAATAAACTTAACCTTTCAGCAGCCACGGCATCACTCCTGCCACATGCAGATGATGGGGCTACCATGATTAATTCTGCTGATTCAGGACTGGAAGGGAGACAAGACACAAACCAGCCCTTAGTTAATGAGGAGTGCTCGTGCTCTGGTGTCCCTATCAACATGGATCTCATCAGCTCAGACAATGTTCTGCTCTAGCTGAGGACCAATGCAAAGCTCTGGGTTCAAGGGAATTGCAGACAATGAGCATTTCCTGCTAACATGCTCTGAGACAAGAAGAGGGTTAAACTTCACTGCACACACAGGAAACATAAAGCATGAAGGTGGGAAAGTGATTTCTGCACAACCACAAAGTAAGACAAGAGTAGAAATGGGATCAAAATCAAGAGTTTTCCTTAAATTTCTCAGTTATAACTCAGTTACTACCTTGTTTTCCATGATCTCTTCAGGGTGGAGGAGGACACCTAAGAACCTGCCATTCATTCCTCTCTGTAGGTCATACAGCAGTTGAGGGAGCAAACAGAGGTCCAGGCCAACTCTGTGCCAATGGTGTGAGCAGTGGTCATCACCCTCTGCTCCTCAGTCATCAGCCTCTGCTCAACCTCTGCTCACTCCTCAAACTGTGCCTGGAACCATCTCCCCACTCAGCCCAAACAAAGACACTGCTTGCTCTGGCTCCACCCCCTCTGCTCTGTTATTTCAGAAGTTGCTGGGAAAAGCCATGATCCCTCTCTAACACTGAATTCCAGCCATCAAAGCTCTCAGCATCTTCCCAGAGGAGCTGAAGGTCCCAGTATGGGTTCTGTGGCACTGCAGCTTTCTCTAGGCAAGTGAGAAAGGCAAATCACTGTGATGTTGTCAGCGAGGAGAGCCAGAAGAATTTGTTTATTTGAATTGCACAGATGATTCAGAAAACAAATGGGTGCTATAAATACAAAGCTATACTTGCAAAGAGTTCTTCTCATGCCTGGGAAAGGCAGGGGCAGCTCTGGAGAACTCTCTAGGACACAGTGAGGTCTGAATGAGCAGAGGGTTAAAGTACAATACAGTGGCTGTCTTGCCAGCAAAATTTTAGTAATTTTAATAAAAGGGATTTTTTTTTTCTATTAACCTCACCATCACAGCACAGAGACAGAGGGTCCCATAATGTAAGGAATAAAATGGTGCAGGAACTAAAGGACTCTTCCTAAAAATGGTAAATTGGGACAGTTCCAGTGAGAGAGCAGTGTTCTTGGGGCAGAAAGGTAAATTCAGGTACCTGGCCAAGATGGCAACATCCTCTGGTGAAGAACTTTCCAAAAACCACCTGCCACCAGCTCAGGCATCAGGTATCACACACTCTCCTCAAAGCAGAAGTGCAAAGTGATCTGTGGCATATTTTAGTGGGATCAAGGACAGGAAGAGCAAAGAGGGCCCAGTGAAAGGCAGACTGGCAAGGTTCCAGCTGATGGAACACTAAAAGAGGCTGTAGGTTATTTCCAGAGCTGTGGCGGTTTCTCCACAGTCCCATAGCCTGGCACTGGGTTGGAGCAGTGAAGTGAACACTGCCCCTGGTTCTGTTTCTACAGCAGCACCACGCTGAGCCTGCAGCAGCCCAGGAAGGCACCCAGAGAAGTCTGCAGACATTGTACCTGACAGCAGAGTAGAGAGAGATGTGGTTGGCATGGCCACTCACTCCTCCTGCATCAAACGTCACCACCTGCAATAAAACCACACAACAAGAAGCATTTAGGAGCAGGAGGAGGAGCCTGAGCAGTTCCCAAATTTGACATCTAAGCCCTGTCCCAGCCCCTTGTGTCTAACGAGTTGTTTATGTGTCGCACAATGAGGCCTTGTGTGTGAACTCCTCATGCCACAGAAACACAACCAAACAAACAAGCCACTCTGGAGCTGGATGACTACACAGCCTAACAGCTTGAACAACAGAAAGATGACAAAGATCGTGTCCCCACTGGCAGGATGCACTTGTTACTTATTACCAGGGCAAAAGGTCACTTTCAAAGTGATCTGTTGCAAATGTGTTCCTGACCCGAGAGGTCCAGCTCTATGAATCACTCCTGGGTCTGGGAACATCCTCCAGTGCCTGTGGATGACAGGGTGAAGCTCTGGTTTGCTGTGCTGTGAATCAGAACATTGCTGCAACAGGAGCCACACAAGCACACACGACTGTCCTGGTGTTGTAATGAGGCTTCACCGCAGAATAACACAGTGATAAAATAATCTGATAGGAGAAAAAGCCTTTTTAAACAATCTGAATGCAGTTTTGTACAATCAAATCAGGCTTTTCACTGAATGACATCATACAGTTAATTGATTCTCTGCAGGGAGAAATGGGAGCTCCAAAATGCAGAAGTAATGTGTGAACACAGCAGTGACCAGGCAGTGTCCAGAGCACAGAACAGCCCTGGCTCCCTGCCCTCAGACTCACCAACAGTGTGGCAGGGCTGAGCCATCACCCTGGGGACTCACTGCCTCTGTGGGGCTGTGCAATGGGGACTTCAAGGCTCCCAGTTCCAACCAAGCAGCCAAACTGGCAGCACAGAGTGGACAGGGAATGTGTGCCCATCCTCTTTCCAGGAGTGGAAGTGACAGTCCCTGGACAGTGCAGAGCTCAGTGCTTGCTCTGGGAGAGGCCCAGCAGCAGTGCTCTCCACAGCTCCCTTCTCTGGGACCAGGACAAAATCATCAACTCCCACGTTTCAGGCAATGTTTGCTTCCTTGCCAGCTTGTTCTCTCTTCAGGGAAGGAAATGCTACAGCCTTGCTCACTTACTGCACCTCCCTTCTCAAAATGTATTTTCTATGCAGGGCCTGGAGCACTGGGTTAGAGATCAGGGGAAGATCAAAAGCCACCGTGCCTGTCCTGCAACTTGCTCCTCCACCCTCCAGCAGGAGAGGCCTCTCAGACAGGGATATTGAGTCAAGAGGGAAACATGGAGGCAGTGATAAGAAACACTTCAAACCCCACAAACTTTATACAAGCCTGCTCATAAACCCACCCACCCAGGACAAGCCCACGGTTGGACTTTCCACCAGGTTGCTTTTGGTTGGCAGGAACTGGAGGGACTAAAATTGGTTTCATTCACCTACAAAAAAAGCACTTTTTGGTCAACCTGTATTTTATAAGGAAAAAAAGGATGTGTTTAACCTTGGCTGCTGCTGCACATCAGCTCTGCAGGGCCTGCCACGGTGCTGAGCCCTCCCCATGGATATCAGCTTTTGGAGGAGCTCATCTGCCAGCACATGAAATTCAGCACAGCTCAGGGTGAGCACAGCACCCTGGACTTTACAGATAAGAAAAAAAACAAACTCTGAAGTCACTGCTACTTAGAGTGGTACTTCCCTAAGATGACAACATACCCCACTCACTGCAGGCAGAATAAATTCCTGTTCAGGTGGATAACAGAGTGAGTCTGGAAAGGGCTGGACATGCACTAAACCTTTTTACTCAATGGGGACAGAAAGAGGGTTTGTCTCTTCTGCCTGGTTCCTGATTTTCACATAACCTGTATGAACAGAATATTTTTAAGAGCAGAACCCTGCTGTCAAACGTGGTTGAAATTAGCCAATGGGTTCTAAAGTCTTTTGAAACCTGCATGTGCACATACATATAAATACAATTGCATTATTCCTGTTTCCTTAGGAAATCAAGCTAAAAACCCCAGACCAGCCAAAACCCACATTTTTTCTTCTGTGAAGGTTACAAGAGAACAAACCAGAAGACTGAGATAAGAGAATTCAGTGAGCAGACTAAATAAACTAATCATTGTTTTTCAAAACTGGCTCAGGCCAACTGTGGGAGTAACAAGGCTGGGTTAGGAAATATTCTTGACATGGGAATTATCTGTTCAGAAACACCTTTGGAGGTTTTTCTTCTCCACATCTGTTTTGAAATAGAAGCTGCTGAGCTTATGTAATGTCTGAACCAGCTGAAGAGACTACAGAGAGCCCATTTTCAATTGCTGCAGTCCAGTTTACTGTTAGGACACTTACACCTGAATTGCCTATCTCTTCAAATAAAGGAATTTTTAAGTACAATTCCCAAGGTATCTGCACAGTGATTTGGCCAAGATGGCATTGCCTTTGTCTGATCCCTCTCAGCACACATCTGGCTCTGGAACAGCAGGGATGTCCCACACTAAATATATATCATCTAAATATCTATATAAGTCATCTAACAGGGCTTTGATTCCACAGCACCACTTAAAGCAGGCAGCAATCACATGTAAATCAATCCCTCTGGCTTCAGGGATTCATTTCATTGATAAGGAATTTGAATTTCTTTCTCACATGCTGAAGATATTTTCACACGGGAGCATTTGCTCCTTCCACATGGTGCAGCTCCTGCTGGGCTGGCTTTTAACTCCTAACCTGAACCAGGCTGATGATGAAATCAAGCAAACAATCAGGACAGGATGAGAGAACTTGAACATCTTCAAAGTGTCTGGGTTAAAAACAGGCTTGGCCAGTTCTGGGAGTGAAAGGCTGGGATAGTAAATATACTTCATGTGGAAATTATTGCTCAATGAAATCTTCAGGGCAAGAGGGAGTTCCCTCCCCACACCTGTTCTGAAATGGGAGCTGTTGCTGTTGCTGGTTTTTCTTCTGGGTGACCTTGGTATTCAGGAAATGGAGCTTTCACTAGTGGAAGCCAGAGCAGCAGCCAAGACAAACAGGTCCAGAAATCCCTTCCGGAGAGGGGAGAGCACAGAGGAAATTACTCAATTACCAGCAGAAGAGAAAACTCCTGAGAGGTCTGGAGTCCATGATCCCTCCCCACACCTCAAAGCTGAGGTTCTCCTCCTCTCTCTGGTGTCACACAGTGCTTCAAACAGCACACATCTGCTATGGGGACACAAAGGTCTCTGCTTCTTAATAAGGGCCATCCCTTAAAATGCCACAGCAAGCAGCTCCACTTCTCATGGCCTTCCCCTGAGCATCTCTCCTTACACTCCCAGAGGCCAGAGAGATACAAATTCCCTCTGAGTCTCTTCTGAGTTTGGAGACGTCTTTTGTGTCTGATTTAGGAGCAACAAGAGCTTGCCTGGAGCTCACACAATACTGTGTAACTTTTTTTTTTTACACACCAAAACACTTTCTAATCTGGATCAAGAGAGAGCAGCCTTGGCTGCCTCTCCCTGCAACACTGTCTTTTGCTTGTAAATCCAGCAGGCAGGAAATAATTTCCAAACCCTATAAATTAGTTTTGGCTTCATGTAGACCAATCATTAATTTCTGTGTCTGCACTATTTAATGTAGAGCTTGGATGAAACATGTCCCTGTAGTTCCCAAAAAGATTGAGCTACTCCTGGACTTCCAGGGCAATTGAACAAATGAGTAACCATGTAATGGGAGGAAACTACACAGAACATGTGGGACTCTTTGCCTTGCAATCCTTCCTTCCAGACATGCTGGAATTTCAGCCCCTGCTCCACTGCCAGATGGCAAACACCATGTTCTGTAAATAAAGATAATAAAGATACCATTGTCGATGCTGTGACTACTGGGAGAACTGGGGAAAGTTTTCCCACTGGGATAGCAACAACAATACACACCTTCCAGTCATGTTGACTCCACTGAGTTGGTCTGAAACTCTGCTAGTTGTTGGTTTTTTCAAGGCTCTTTTAATATGTTCAGCCAATTCTATTGATTTCAACATCAGTGAAAAATGGACTTAGTTTACCCTTCAAGGCAAGGCTGCTGGCTTAGGACAGCAGAAATATCACAGAGAGCAAGCTCTGAAGTTTTAAATTGCAGGATGTTTAACAAAGGTAATTAGGTGCTTCTCTTGCTGTTGTTGGCAAACCCAGTCTGCTCCTAAATGAATGGTATTACAGCAAACACCTGAGACCTGTGTGATCGCCTGGGACACTTCAAATAATGAACATTTCCAGAGCAGTTTGTTACCAGCAGCCCTGAGAATCTGCTCCAGCTGCCCTTGGTGCAGCTGCTGTGTCCTGCTGCAGTGATTTGTCCTCGGTGCTGCTCAGGGAAGAGCTGATGGGAATGCAGGGGCTCCCATCCTGGCAGGAAATGTTTCCTGCTCTGCAAACTCACCATTTCACTGCTCAGCTCTGTCAGTGGCAGACCCCAGCCTCCTTCCAGCACAAACAGCTGGAGTTTAATTTTCCCTGAGGCAAAGATCTAATCCTTCTTAACCATCCAGAGGAGTTCTGGTGTTCTCAGAATTTCTCCTGGGGTTTTGGTGCACTTGTCCCCGTGCCCCTGAGAGTCACAAACATGCAATACAAACCCTCCTGTGTTTGGAGCTTTCAGATTAGATTAAAACCTATCTATTCAGGGGGCCAAAAGGGACAAAAGGAGTCCAGGAAAACTGCATTTGTCTCTGTGCACAGCAATGAATTTCATGGAAAATTAGCCTCAGAATCAATACAAAGTTGGATGCATGATGCTGGTTTTGTGCTCGTGGGGCTTTCATGCTACAGGAGATGTGGTTTCTTGTTTTGTGAAGTGCTGAAAGGCTTTGGGAGTTTTGTGATTTTGCTGCTAATCAGTGTGTGACAGTGCCATGCCTGATCAAAGCAGGGTTCAACAGAGAAGAACAGAACACAACCCTTTCCATGCCTAGGCTCTTATTCCTGTTCTGTGGGAAAAAAAACCCAAACTATTCCAGTGCCAGGAAATCTCCCCAGTTTAATATTCTTCAATCCTGACCTATAACCCTGCTACTCGAGCTCTCTAACACACATCTGCCCATGGGCCTCAAATCTAAGCCTAAACCTAAGCCTAAAGCCCAAATGGGCTCTCTCCAACACGTGGTTACTTTAAAACACAAAAACCATTTGAAGAGTTAGAAAAGCAAAATTCCTCCACTGTTCATTTTTCACTGGGAAGCAAAGAAAGCTCTCCTGAGAGAGAGCTTAACCTTAGAGACTCCAATGAAAGCTTCCAGAGGGAAAGGCAAAGCCCAGAACACCAGCTCAGGAGTAATTTGGTAATTGCCTGTGCTGCAGAAAGTGTCACATTACCAGGTTGATGTTCTTGGCTTCTATGTGCTTCAGGACAAGGGTGGCGAGGAGCTGTGTGTCCCACTCCACAGCAGGGTCATCTGGAAGATCCCTGAAAATGAGAAAGGCAGTCACTCCACTGCTGAGGACTTTGTAAAGACCAGTGTGGAAGAGAGAGATCATATTAATCACAGAATGAAATCAAGATAGATTTATTTACCATATAAACCCACTGAAACTTACTTAAGAGTCTTACAGGCTTGGATACTGGAGGGTTGAAACACCCTCCTCATGGATTTGCCAAGCTCTCCCTTCCCTCTCACCACCAAAGCAGACTTTCTGACTGCTTTACTTCAAGCAACATCTATTTTGTAAATTTTTTTCTTGATTTATCCCAATCAAATTTAAAACCCCTTTAAAAACACATTTTTCTGAAAGATTTCCCAATCATAATCTACTGGGGAATTACATTGGGAAGGTACCAAGCAAACTCCTGCTGTCATTTATTCAGGAATAATCCATTAACCACAACCAAAGGACAGTAGAGTTGTAATTATATGGCTTGGATTTGATAGTAGCTGTTCATGTGTTTATTTTGTGCTTTGCATACCCAGCTGGTATGCAGAGCATACTGGGACTGAACTCCCTGCCTGGTTATTTTGGATTGCAGGATTCTAGGGGCAGGGGCCATGAGCCAAATGCAAAACAGCACCAGACAGCCAAGAGAACATTCCATATTTACACAACTGAGAGCTGAATGTGACCCCCCAGTCATTATGTTTGAATGATGCCAAGAAAACATTGCTCACAAAGTTGCAAAGGTTATTAGTAACAATAGGATAACACACAGCTGCTAAAACCCAATAATGACATGTTAAACTGGCCTTTTTCTCAGACCTTTTCCCTCCTCTGGAAGTCTGATAATCGCTACGAGGTGGTTCAGCAAAATGACTACACAGCATTCTCCCACAGACCCAGGGGCCTGGAGCTGAACTGCTGCAGCTGTTTGCAGCAGAGAGCAGGAGCCACATCCCAACACTGCTCAGGCCTTGCTCCCTCCCCAGACTGCAGGGACTTCTGCAACAAAACTACAGGGAAATGTCTCCTTGACATATTCCAAAATAAACCTAAGCCTTCAGGAGAGGTCTTCTGGCCACAGATTTGCCCACTGCTGTTAACAGTAGTTGGAATGGAAGGAAGAGCTTTATGTCCAAACTGACCATTAGATGTTCCCTGTGGTGTTACATGTTCCTGTCCAGCTCAGGCACAAATAATGTGAATTAGAAACCCCAGCAGAAGGGAAGGAGATCCTACACATTCCAGCTCTGGTCCCTGTAGCAGCAGTACAGCAACAGAAAGTTTTGTGTTGTTGGCAATTCCCTCTGGTATAGACAGCATCTCTGCCTGATGGACACCGGACACCTGAATTTCACCACTGGAAAGATGCCCTGGTGCATCTGGTGGCTGCCTCATCAGCTTAACAAACCTGCATCTCACCAGCTCACACACAAACTTTCACACCTCCTGTTGGAGGAGGAAGTGGCCCTGGTGACCCTGAAGATATGACAAGTCCCAGCATGTCACAACAAGCCTTAAGCTGAGCACATTTATAAATATTGAATGATTCACCTAAAACATCCCAAGAAACAAGCACACTGAGTCCAGGTGCAAGTCTGACAGTGCTCCAGTTGTTTGAATGATACCTTTGAGGTCTGTCAAGCCTTACTCTGATAATATTAAAGCAGCAAATTAGTTTAACTGGGATTCTTACACTCATCACTTACAGTGCAAATATCATTCTCCTTTTTGGACGGGGCTTAACTGGAGGAAGTGAAGAGTCCCATTAAAACAGGAAGGGTGCTCCAACAGTGAGAGGTCAGGAAAAAAAAAAAGAAAAAAAGTAGGGCTTGGAATTTATGATGTCCAGGAGGCTTTGGTGTCATAGCCACCGCACTCAGCTTTATTGGGCTGTCTCCAAAAAGGCTGCTGGGTAGTGGAGCAGGTTTTAACTAGTTTAGACAGATAAAGATCATCCTCGTCAATGGAAATGAACAGCTGGAGGCAACCGTTTAGAATCCCTGGAAACAAAACAATCTGAAGGCATGAGCAAATTAACTCCATCAACACTGAACTGATTAAGCAGGAATATTCTACCCAAAATTTTGCTTCTACCCAATTACTGCTTGTCACAGAGAGACCACCTGCTGCCAGAAAGGAAAAGGAAATATTCTTCTTGCATGGTATTTGTCAGGTAGAGAAGATAAGCTGATCTTGTCAAACAAGAGACACGCACAGAAGCACATTCCTGACTCATTAATAGCCACGATGGTCCATGG
This sequence comes from Sylvia atricapilla, assembly GCF_009819655.1. NCBI lineage: Eukaryota > Metazoa > Chordata > Aves > Passeriformes > Sylviidae > Sylvia > Sylvia atricapilla. The sequence goes on along the minus strand of NC_089159.1, from coordinate 7,622,689 downwards.
AAGTATTCCCAGCTCATTCTGCAAACACAAAACTTACACACAGCTAAATGACAAACCCAGAGTCACCCAGAGAAGTCAGCAGCAGAAATGGCAATAAATACATTCATCTAGACTGCTCCAGGAAGACTTTTCTTTTATGGTAAGAGTTTATATAGTAAACTTAAACCGTAAAACTTTATGAAGTTGGAAATGTGTTCCCACGATAGTAAGGGACCCACAGAAAGCACGAGAGCAGTAATTTTCTGCCTGTGCTCTGGGTATCAGTAATTTGGTACAATAAGGATGAAAAGGTGATGAAGAAAACCGAGTTCACACACAGCCATGCACAAGGACAGGCTTGCAGCAGATCTCCACGTGCCCAGGGAACTCTGAAGGGACATCAAACAAAACTGCTCACAAAATCATACATGAAAAGAAATAATCCTAATATCATAAATAGGTTCTCCCCAAACCTGAACAGTCCCCCGATGTGCTGCACTATTAAAATGAGCTGCATTCATTGCTTTTATCTTCAGGACTTTGTATGAGAAACATTCAGCATTTCAATGGTTAACTGCACGCTGCCTTTCTGGCTAAGGCTGATAATGCCTCTGAGCTCAAGGTCGAAGGGCCGAGATAAAGGACTATAAAGGAGTGAAAATTAGCACATTCCCTGGAGCAGACTGGAGCTGGTCCCAGGAGACACCGTTCCCCTCCCTGTCCTCTGCCCCAGAGAGCTCCTTGTTGCTGCTGTCAGTCACTGCCACACATCAAGACATAAATCCTGCACCGGAGGCCTCCCAGGTCATGCTGCTGGAGGGGGCTGTGGGAAGGGCACAGGGGTTTGGGCACTTGGCCATATTTCCATCAAACTATTATGGTCTGGAAGGGATGTTTATGGGATTCCACGTGTCTGATATTGAATGCAGGTGGCTGCTTGGATGCAGGGGAAAATGGGGAGATGCATAGGAGAAAAAAAAAATTAATGGAATAAGACTCCAGAAGAGTTGTCTTCCCAGGAATTTTCAGTGAAAGCTATGTTGTGCACTGTACAGGGAATTTACAGCTGTGCCAAGGGACCTGCAGCCTCAAGAGAGGGAAATGGAGAATTATATTGCTGCAGTGTGGAGAAGGGTCTGTCTCTGCTCACTGATTTCAGCAGTCGCAGGAAACGTCATTCAGAAAACAAAATCCTGCACCTTCCTATGTATCCATCCACTGGCAGCTAGAACCAGACAGGACCCCTGGTTTTTCTCCATCCCACTCCTTTGCTTTCCTCCCTGCCAAGCTGAGCAGAGCAGACTCTGGCATCTGCAGCTCCCTTTGCCAAGGTTTTCTCAGGAAGGATGCTGGGGATGTCCTCGACATCCTGGAGTTCCCTTGTGGGAGCCCACAGCAAATCACATCAGCATAAGCCACCATCCCACCTTGTGCAGGTTCTCAGCAGCCTCACAGCTGAGGAGATGTCAAAAATCACTGCCTGGTGCCAGCTCCTCTGCAGGCCTCCCCCTCTGCCTGCCCTGGGCTGGAGCTGCTCTCCCACCTCAGCCTGGCCATTGGAACACGCTGCACTCGGCCAGCACTGCTGGCCCTGCCAGCAGAGGGTTTTAGGGTCATCTTTCTAGGAACACTAGGTGCCTAAGAAGACCAGGTTGCTGTCGCTTGGGAGGTCACTTTTGGCCAACGTAGAGATTTTAAAACCTTCACAGATATATATTGCCAAGTTATACCCTCCTTACATGATAGACTGCTCAATCCCTGTCCAATTTTCCACTGTTCATCTTCCACAGAGCTTTCAGCAGCAGCCAGTGCATTCAGATGGACAATCCTCTCTTGAAGCCTTCCGTGTAATTTATTCTGCTCGTGAACTAAGCTCTCATGACGGCTCTAAAGGTTAAGTTAAACCCAACAGCTGGTCTGTGTGATGGCCACGTGGCTCCACAAACAGCAAATGGGTTATGGCATAACCTTGAGATCCCCCCTCCGGAAATCTGTGGGCTGGGAAATCCCCAGGCCCTGGGGGCCTCTGGTTACCCGAGAGTCACCCCATGGGGACCAGCAGGGACCTCTGTGCCCTGACATGAAATCTTTGTGGGTGGCTTTTATTGGGAGCAGGCAACAGAGTGACTTCTTGGAGATGTTAAGGTCTCCATTTACACATTCTAAGACATCAGTGCAAAACTTTCAGGGTGCCTGTGTGATTTTCCATGTCACTACACACCGAAAGGGTCATCATGAAAGAGCTTTCCCCATTTCTTATTGCCTTTTTATCCTGCAGCACAACCTTAATCAGTCCAAGGCTAGGGAACCAGGAAACTTTTTGGCACAACTTCTCCTCCTTATCCCCAGTGCCTGATTTTACATTAAATCAGCCCAAAGGTCGGTGGGTTGATGGTGGAAGCAGGTGAGCTGCTGTGCACGAGGCTCCCAGCTGGGAACAACGACCACAATGTGTTTGTTGGAACAGAGGATGCCCTTTGTATAAAGTTATAACTGTATGAAATGAACATCTGGGCAATGAAACTGGATCAAGAAGCAAAGGATCCCACAGAACAAAATGAGGTGAGTGCACAATTAGTGAAAAAGCTATGTGATGACTAGAGGCAATCAGTGACCTTTATATCACAGCATCAAAGTAATTGAAAAAACTGTGTAAACAGAAATTATTTCATGCTCTCCAAAGTAGAGCAGAGAGTTTTTATTTTTGAGATTATGCTAAGATAAGCTAAGACCGGCTAGCCCTCGGTCTTGAAGCACAGCCTCCAAATCCTGACTTCTATAACTATTTATAAATTCCTCTTCCTATAATGGGCAATTACAGACAGGAGGGAATTATTGCTGTTAGGCTGCATGTACATCTCTGATTCAATTGAAAATAGCCCACTTAGATAAATGATCAGCATCTTGCAACATCATGTTCTACAGAGAACAGATGCTGTGTGCTTATTGGAATGTAACAACCTCCAATTTGGGAGAGAAATGGACTCGAGCAGCATGCCAACTGTCAAATGAAAAGCCACCTACGACAGGGAAGCTCAAGAAATTTTTAAACCAGCAGCATTCTCCCTCTTCTCATAGTAATGAAATATAAATTATTCTGAGAGTTTTATTTTAAGATTGGAAATAATAATCTTAGGGTTTGGTGTAGGTAGAGGATAAAGGAAGTGGGGAAGATGTTAATGACTGGAATATTAACAGTGAAATACTCTGGGAGAGCTCTGCATGTTCCCACTGAGCCATGGACAAACTCAGCACAACTCTGGTGACACTCCAACTTCCTCCATACCTCCCCAAAGAGAAATGGTAATTAGGTCCTGAGGGAACACATTTTTTTGACTTGGGCATGATCATGTGTTTCTCTTCGAGAAATAAGCATCCTTTGGGTTTAAATTCACAGGAATTATGACAGAACACAGGACTGGTTGTTTGCACAGACCTATCCAAATGGCCCTGTACTCTTTTTTTTTTTTTTTTTTAATGAATTATTGATGATTTCTCAGCAGAGACTGATGTCTATTCACAGGGATGACACAATTGCTTATCATAATTTGAAATCTGGTATTCATTTGACGTCTGTGCCTCAGCGCCTTGTTGATAAATTACAGCACAAAGCTCTGTAGGAACAAGTTCATATTCAATGTCTTCAAACAAAAACAATTGATGGTTCCTTTCAAGACCAGAAATACATAGAAGCCACGATGGCTAAAGCTAATTTTAAAACATAACTTTAAAAAAATAGTTTGGAGAGGGCATCAGGCCCTGCTGTGTAAGACAGGAAACAAAGTTCAACTCAACTTATTTCTTATTCAACTTATTTCTGAATTGATATTTAGTCACAGCATTTTTTTACCTTCTGCTCTTCACATTAGTGACATGGAAATAATTATATGTTTACCCCTATATAAAGAAGTTTGGGATCCTTCTACGAAAAGTGTTCTCTGATTTCTGGATGGAAATCTAAGATGTGTCTCAGCAATCCTGTGTACTGGGAACCCTTTACCCCTTGTACTGTCTTCCCCTGGGGTATTGAATCAAGTTCAACATCTTGGTCTTGACTTGAAGGTCTAGCCCAAAATATACAAAATACTGTATAAAACTCCAAAATGATGAGTATGGTGAACAGTTCTGTCCATTTGGAGTTGAGGAGCTCTGCAACAAAGGCTAACATTTCAAGCAGTCCGGACTTCCTTAGAGGCTGGTGCCAAACAGTGATGGGCTCCCAAATCAAGTAATCACAAACTGCTTTGATTTCTACTGGAAACACCAGGAATACTCCTTGGAACCTGTCCTTTCTAGCAGAAAACACAGTAATATTCAAAGTTCAAAATTCCCCAGGCTCTCCAGAGCAGATAAGAAAGCTGAGACATGTGGGCCAAATGTCACCCCAACAATGGAGACTCCGTTTGCCAAGGCACGTGACAGGGGCTGGGCGTGTCACCTACTGGGCACCTTGCTTTGGTCACGTCAGTGTCACCACACGCTGCTGCAGCTGAGGGACATGACTTCCAGCAGGGACCAAGGAGCACAACTCCTGGGCAAAGCAGCAGCATTTCAGTTCAGCACCTTCCTAAGGCCAGGAAGATGGATGGAAATGCTCAGTGGAAAGCCTGAACAGCAGACATGGACTACAGCAGCTGGTGGCCTTTGGGAATTTTGGATCACACTTTCAGAACCTTCTGTTCTTGTCTGTGTCAGCTCCCAGGGGAGAGACAGACTAACCTGATCCCAAAAAAGGTGGACTGGTCTCTACTTACTCCCTGGGCTCCATCGTGTACCCCTTTGGGATGCCTCTGGTCACTCTGATATTCTGGACAGTCCCAGGAGAAGGACGCAGCCCATATTTCTCCAAAGCACCATTGGCACTGTGAGGAATGAGCATCACTAGGCCCAGATGAAGTGATCAGGCAGATCCCAGAATAGCTCCCAGCCACAATCATTCCTCATTATTATTGTTGGCTTTGCCTCGGAATTCATCTGGGCCCTGACAGTCTAAGTTGCCCTGACTGAGAACAAAAAGCCCAGCAATCCCACAATCACCACTGATGTTTTAAAACTGAAATACAAATCACCAGCAAAACCAAGACTCTCTGAGGAGCAGACCACAGGACTTCACTCCTCCCTTAGTTTAGTTTGTTTTGTAAAATGAAAAGAAAAGAAGAGCTCAGTGGGGCAGTGCTTGGGACAGGGTGTCTTAAGCCATTCACCAAGAACCCATGTCCAGCTCACATAAATCCTGGCACCATTGGCTCAAGGGCAGATTTCCAGTTCCAAACGGGGGCAGGAGGTCTCCTTGTCCTGGCAGAAGAGCTGTAAGAGCACAGGTAGAAGGCAATACCCTGTTGTTCTTAGCTAAGTTTGCTCAGCAGCTTTGCCACACTAAAGGTCACACATGCATCCTAACATGCCCAGGACCTCACAGTAGAAAAGGGACAAACCCAAGGGGAAGAAACAAAAAGTCTCTCACAACAGCCAGCAAAATCTTTCAGAGGCAAATGACTGAAATACCACAACCTTCATATGCCAAATAAACCTGGTGACCCTTCAGCACAACCTTAATATTAAATCTGTTTGCTCTTGGAATGATAAATACACCACATTGTATAGGCAAAACTGCAGTTCTGACTCTGGCCCATGGAAGTCAAACAGGACTTTGCCACTGACTCAATGGCCAGACCCTCAAAAAGCAGGAGAGCCAAAAGCATAATCACTGCAGCCAAAAAGAAAGACCTTGGTGTATTTCACACAACAAAAATACTACAGTCAGAAACCTCAGGAGACAGCTTGTAGCCAAATCAATCCCTCAGCCACTTCAATTAATCATCTAGAAAGGGAAAGCACAGAACAGTCACTTCATGGACATTGATTTCTTATGCCAAAACTTATGTAAATGCAGATGCAACTTCAGCAGAGATCTCCAGAGGATGATGGCCTGATTCCAAATGCAGCTTCCCATGTTGCAACGTTCCAACTTCTCTCTACCAATTCCATCCAAAAAAGTTTCCTGACTTCTCGGCCTCCCACCAACTCCCATCTCCTGCAATCCATTTGATCTATGCAATGATCTGGGAGCATTAATTCTTGCAGTCACGCTGTACCCGCATAATGCCGATGCTCTGATGCCCTGGGCTCTCTAGCTGGGCGCAAATTTCAGTCTTACATCAAATCACTTCCTTTTAGAAGACAATGTATCAGGAAGTTAAACACCTCTCTTACTCCCACAAACTCTGCTGGCATGCAAAGTTTCTGCTCATGCAAACAACCGTCCTGCAGGCAATGCGAATGCCCCAGTTACACGGCTCCACCAGCAAGCTCCTCTCTCTCTCTCTCCCTGCTCCCAGCGAAACCTCCCACGGCAGCCCAGCCAGGAACTATGCCTGGAACTCCATTTGCGACAGCAAAGTGGGCCTCGGCAACAATGAACAAACCGAGCAGAAGGAACGCGGGGCCCTTTGTGGCCGGGGCCGCTGCCAGCGTTATGCAATGCTCGCTATGGCAACCCCGGGCGCTCGGCAGTAACCCCGCCGCAGGCACTGAACTCTGCCCCACTGGCGAGCGCCGAGCCGCCCACTCGCCCGGCCGGGCTGTTTACACTGCTCACATGACGGCCCGAGGGAGGCTCCTGGCAGCCGCTCCAGCAGCCAGCCGGATTTCTAGGACCGGCCGGCACTGCCAAAGGCTGGCAGCGATTCCCTCTCGGGAGTTGCGGGGGCCGCCCGCAGCGCCCCGGAGAAAGGGAAGGGCATCAATGGACATCGACCCACCGGGGATCCAGCGAGGGGAGACAGAAATCAGGCGGCTTTAAAGAAGGGAACTGCGTTGTCGCAAAGTGTGGAATATGGAAAAATTCCTTTGTTTGCTCAAATGTATAAACAGTAATAACTTCTGATGGCTGATTTGTGGAGCTCCACCTGGCACCCAGGCTTGGCAACTCTGAAATAAATAATCAGTGTCTGTCTCGAGTGTGCCATTATTGGCTTGCTGCACACCGGGTAACAAATCCGATTTTTGCAGACAACACTATCTTTTTTTTTTTTTTTTTTTCCTTAATGAGTGACAGATGAGAGAGGATAATGAACTGGAGCTGGGCACATCACACTCGTCGAGAGCTGTGTGCCATGAGCTGCACGTACCTGGGTTACACGAGGTTGCACAGAGCTCCCAGAGTGGCACAGAACTGTCTCAGCCCTGGGCTCGGGATTTGAAGGGGGGGATTTGGAGACAGGGATGCTCCTCGGCTGCCTTGCTAAAATGGTGATTTTGAGTCTTTCAGCACAATCCCGTAGGAAAACTGCAGATTCCCAAAGCGCTGTGTGAGCGCAGCTACTGCTCCGGCAATTCCATAGCATTTATTTCCACACATTAACAGATGTTCATTAAGTCACACCCCTGTGAGGCTGGTATGGGGAAGCGAGTGAATAATAATCTCCACGTTTTCTAAGGAGAGAATGAAGAGCTCAGGTAACTCTCCCTGGAGAGCCCGAGGCAGCAGAGCTGAGTCAGGGGCAGAGGCTGGAACGGAGCCCTGAGCCCGGCTGGGCGCTGCAGCACCCACACACACTCCAGGAATAGGTTTCACTGCCCGGGGCAAACAACAATCCAACCTTCAACAGGCCTCTAACTGGTGCTCTGCAGAGCCTCCTGTATTCCTGGGCACTTGGACTGCGACACATTTACAGTTGCAAATGAGCCACCATTACCACCAACATCAAAGAAGCTGCTTAAATGTACCCCAAAACTTGCCAGGGGCCAAAGTGTGACCTCTGCATCACCTAATTGTGCTCTGTATGGCACAGCCCTGGATGACTCTTTGTGTCAATACTCTTGGCTGCTCTTCCTTTTAGGGAAAAAACCTCATGTCTTACCCTAAAATATTGTATTCTCCAGTAAAACCTTGCTACTCTCAGTAAGAGGTTGTGTGGATTTTTCTTCTTTGCTGTGATGACAAGTTCCTTGTCACAATAATGGATCCTGCAGATAACAGCTCTGAAAAGCAGAACTGCTTTTCACATGTTCATCCAGTTATCCCTACATCCAAACATAAAAGTTTCATTAAAAACAATAGAAAGGAAATTTGTAAGGTCTAAAAATCTTAACACTCACAAATTTCAGTTTAAATCAGTGGCTTGGTCTCATTTCTGCAGGAACAGGCTCCTTGCAGTTCTCTGACCCTCACTGGTGACAGCAGCTGTGGGAGTTCTCCTTCAAGCCTCAGTCTCTTGGCACCAGTCCTGCAAAGCCCTCACCTCTCTCCCCCACGGGTCAAACCTCTGCCTACAAATGTTTTATCCTGCAATATTATACAGTGCCTTTCCCAAGGCAAATGATAAACCAGCCTTGGCAGCCCATCGTGTGGCTACTTACAAGAAGAAGAGAAATGCTGAGTATTTGGCTTATGAAATAGAAATACAGGAAGAAAATATTTATAACAATGCTACTGTTTAAATAATGGAGACCATAATTTATTACAGATGTGACCCTTCTCCAAAATGAAGGGTTTAAATCTTGCTGATGCAATGTAATGACAAGAAGTAGAATGGACTTAATGAAGAATTCAACCAACTTCAGTTCTGAATTGCCCCCTTTTATCGCCTGCCATTTTGTACCCCAAAATAGGAACAAAATTTGCTTCTTTCAAGCATTGTTTGTCAGACTTTTCAGTGCTCAGATTTAAAAACTGATTGATAGGAAAACATCCATCCTTAATCCTAAAAGAGACTGAGCACTTCTGCATTTAACAAAATTCAGTTAATTATTAACAATTCAAGACGAGAAAATGGCATGGGACTCAGACAAGATTTCTTATGCTTACAGTCACATATAAAGAATGTAGAATGTATGTGCACGGAGGGGAGAATGTATAATGAATTATTTCAGTGCAAATGGCAATTGCAGAGAAACAGACTGCAACACTGAAATGAGAAACCCTGAAATTACTGTACAAGGAGTTTGCAGGTACAATGAGATCGAGTTAATATGTGACTGGTTAGAAGAGGGGGCATGACTTGGCTTGGATCTGTAATCAAAATGTTTTCATTTAATGCTTCACTTGGCACAGAAGGATCAGATAACAAAATATTAACCCAAATCTCACTTCAGTTGCTAAAAGGGTATTTCAGTTTCTTGTGCTGCAGTAAAAATACTTTTTTTCATTTAACCAAAATGGATTGAAGAAGCTACAAGAGGCAAAAGATGCTCAGTGATGTCCAGCAAACAGTTCATTTCCCTTCTTCCTGATGCAATAAAACTGAAATTATAATACACCACCCACATTTGCTAATCTAGTGCACATTAGGAAAAAGGTGAATATGCAACAAATGAAAACACTGACTTCCTATTTGCTTCAGCAAGTTCTGTTTTCTCCTTTTTAAAAAGCTGGTGTTGCTTCATCTGAACAGCATTTCCTTCAGAACAAATTACCTGAAGTCTTCAAAACTGGCTTCAGTATCTCCATAAGAGCAACAGTAAGGCTTCATGAGCAAACAAGTAAAATTCATTGGACTTCTTTGATATTCTAAGTATCTTTTACACTGTTTTACACATCATATGAAAATACCTAAATGTGTTTAACCATTTGCCAGCATCACCTACCTGCTAACAGAACTTGTTCTATTCACAGTTGCTGTGTGTTGGGAATTCTGCATTGCTGGCACTCTTTGTTGGCGGGACTAGGTTCTCTTAAACAAAATTCCTACTTGATAGTGGGGTTATTAAATGTACTCCCAACTCAGCAAGTGTCCTTTAAGGAACTGATCCTTTTTAATAGTTTAATCTGAAGTACCACACCCACCACCTTCTAATTCAAGCTTACACTGGAACTGGAAAACTTTGTCATTTCATGTATACTGATTGAACTAGGGCCAAGGGGAATAAAACCATTAAGGTTTCACGTGAACTCAGAGAAGAAAGACTTCTTTGGTAATATAATTACAGAGCACAGAGCTCGTAAGAGGAAATGAACTACAGGGATTTATTTGATTAGACTTTTTTTTTTTCCCCTTTTCCTTTTTAATGATAGCAAGGGCTCTCCTTCCCCCACCCCTTCCAGTCTAACAGTAGATGTAAAGCAAATTCTTGGCAGGAAAGAACTGGGAATGTTACAGAGGGATGTTTCAATGGGACACTGTTATGGGATGGAGTGTGTCCAGTTCAGTTTTGAGTATCTCATCCATCTTGGTTGTTGCTGTTTGAACAACACTCCAGCTGTATGAAGTTTGTTTGTACAAGGAGCTGAGGCTGTGTCCCACCACATCACCTTCCCCTGGAGGAGGGATCTGTGAGCCACTTCAGGGGCTGTGCAGCACTCAAGGGCAGTGACCAGTTTACTTCGTTGTCGTGGTAACACTGTGGTTGACCTGAGTTGACCAGATCAGTGTGACTTAATCATCCTAAGAAGGAAACAACTGCAACAAGTGGCAGAGCTAATTACTGTAGGTTCCCTCCCTGAATGGACTTCCTCAAGCTCATGTCTCACGTTCACAACCTTTGGCCTGCTTAAGCGTTTGAACAATTCTGATTGTGCACCTCCCTGGGACAACCAATTCACCTACAGCACCTACCTGAACTCTGCACCATGGATCTGTAGCTATTCAGTACCCACACACTCCCGGGGATCTCAGGAAGCAAGAGGTTATAAACTCCTATTTACACTGTGGCAATGTTGAGGATTTTACTGACAGTCTGCTAGTTACAATGTAAAGGGCACATTTTACCTACTCAGTGTCTTTAAACCCTGGTTGTTTCTCTGTCTGTAGAGTAATGGAGCTGTGGAGATCATCTGGGAGACTAAAACAAATGGTGCCCTGATATAATAATAACAGAGCTGGAGGAACGGCAATTTCAGCAAAAATCTTGACAGCAGAATCTGCTTCTGTTTAAGTCTGACCTGCTCTCCTTGAAGCAGCATGACAGAATGTTTTGCAAAAGATTTGTATTTATATGCTTGGCTGTCAGCTCTAGATGTTGCTCCTTGTCTGTATAATAATTACATGGAATGCTCAGTGGAGATGTTCTCTAAATTGAAATAAACAGAATCAATACAGACTTGAGTTAACTGCACTGTCACACCACATGAATAAAACATGCTGATGGATTCTCTTGGCCAGTGTTCAACAGGGATTTGGTCATTGCTATTCCTGTGCAAAGTGCATGTTAAACGGTGTGCCAGCAGTTGAAAAATGCCATTTCTTTTACCTACTGTTGTTACCAGTAACTCCTAGGATTCCTCAAATAGAAAGAGCTGCATATTTATCTCTGCCACACAGTACAAAGGAAGAAAATGAAACACTTTAGAAAATAGCTGTGTTACAATGGTTAAACTCTGGATAGAGATCTAGATGTTAGATAAAAAATTACTCGCCATAATTTTACAAGTTAACTTTAAATCCTCCGCATTTTTTTATGTATTCCTCCAACATCAAATCATTCCTTTTTTTTCATGCTGCCTGATGAACTGCTACAGTAACACGGACTCCTGGGCCTTCATTTGGCTTTGCAGTTTATGTATCCTTCAGAAAGTCTCACAAAACGACAGCCAACCCCTCAAGGTGGTCACTTCCTCCATCATCCCAGGCAGACAAAGGTTGTTTCAGTTCACTGCGAGGCACTGAAGCATGTACAGGTCTCATCTGATTACCGAGAGCCTGTAATGCCCCGAGGCCACTGAGACTGTCAACACAGCTGTCCCTGTGTGCTGAGACAAATGTCCTGCTGGGCAATCCCTGAGTCAAAATGGAAACACAACTTCTGAAATGGATTAGGGCTAAGGACAAGGGCTGTAAATAGGCCAGGAAGCCAGGGAAGTTTATTGGGTATTACTAAAGGAGATTCTATTAAGATTTAGGAGGTACCTTGGCCCTGGTGCTGTTCTGCAAGTCTGAGTATTCTGAAGCATTTTACTTCTCTGGTCACCTGTTGCTAACCTAAGATAAAAATGAACATTTTCTGAGCATGTCTCAGACATACAAGATCACACAGAACATTTATAAAGCTCACAAAGAAGGGAGGTGCAGAGATCTGTGCTCTAATGGCAAAATCAGCTCGTGTGAGAAAAGCAGTCTTGCTGCATCAGCACTGAGCAGCTCTCACCCATCCCACACTTCCACCCATTTCACCCTCATCCACCCCACACCCTCAGCATCCCACACCCATCCCACACACCCCACCCTCACCCATCCCACACCTTCACCCACCCCATACCCTCAAGAAAATCCTGGCAGAGCTGCAGCCAAAGGCAGAGATTCTGTTTCCTCACAAAAACTCTGCAGCAGAAGCGAACTGGAGCAATCCAGTCCTTGAAACCACTGAACAATCTCCTGAATGTACATCCTGAGGGTTAAATATCCCCAAATAAATTACAATTACTGTTAAGGCAGATCGCTTTAAGACCAAACGAGTCCAGGCAACATGGTTTAAACATTAAGTTCTGCAGGTTTATTTTTCTAATACCTCTTCATATTCTTTCTTTTTAATTAATTTTCTGGTCATCTGTGGCTTAAAAAATGATTGATTCAGTAGGTATCTGCTCCCACATCTGGGCTTTCTTTAAACAAAGTCACAAAAATGATGGATTTTCTCTTACATAATACTTTATTGCTTCCTATGTTCATGCTTTTGGTGTTTTAATCATAACTAGAGGCTCACACATTCCCATCTCAGCAAGTACAGTATGCTGGATAAGCCAAAAAAACATTTTTAGTTGAAAGCTTGCCCAGACATCTAATATTTTATCATAAAAATCTGAAAATTTCTTTTGCTCTGAGTCACTGATAAAAAATTTACTTCATGGAACATTTGAAAAGGGAAAAAAATAAAGGAAAACAGCTCTGTAAAACAGGACTCAAAGACTTGGCAGGAGCATTCCCAGCCTTGGGCCTTGTCCCTGTCAGTTCAGCTGCTGCAAGGGCCAGGGAGTGTTGGTGACACCACAACAGTGACAGTGCCACACAGAAAATCCAAACCAGGCTGTGGTGAGGGCCAAGACAGCCAGATTCCTACCTGCAGCCCAGGACAGGCGGGTTTCAACCCTCTCATTTTAAATAAGAGATTCAGTTCTTTCTAAAACAGCTCTCTCTCTAAGGATAGAATTTAATTTCTCCAGTTTATTGTATTAACAGGGATGGAGTGATGCATTTCTCTTCACTAAATGAACTTATAGTCATGGTTTGTGCAATTTTAAGTTGAGATGGAAGCTAGAGCTCCAAATCATAACAGTATTTTATAATTGTTTCCAAACAACTGGGTAAATTATATCAGAATTTCTAGAAATAATGGAAAAGCGTATCAAAACACAGTATTAAAAACTAACACACACAGTAAACAAAGATAATATTAACTGTAGTTAAGGAGATAAAGCAGTTGGGTTTGGATCACACATGCTGCTGAGGCATCTAAAAAATTAGTAGAACAGACTTTCACATCTATTTTTATTCACAGACCACAAGATGAAAAAGGATTTCCTCCTTCAGTTTTGAATGAGCTTCCCAACTCTGAATTACCGAGTGTCTGATAAGACAACTCAAAAGGAGTCTCTCACTCCAAAACACTCCAGTGCTAAGTGAGAGGACTCCATCCATTCTGTGGTTTTACTTTCTCTTAAACAGTGGCAGAAAAAAGCACAGTGCCTGCCCTCTTTAATTTCATGTAAGTTATGTTAAGAATATATGAATCTTAGTTCTTAGTATAAATGGTCATAAATGCACATTAAATCACAATGTTTTATTTTAAACCATTTAACATAATAAAATATTAATAGTTACAATAAATTTTGATCCAGTGGCTTTTAGTTTTACAGGGGAAAATCAGGCTTGCCAGCTAATTAATTCTTGTCACTGACTGTAATTATTATCAGTGTCATAGGCTTTTAAAGCCAGCAGGACCACTATGGTCATTATTCTGATACAAAATGTGTGTAACAGCTCAACAGACCCCATCCACCAAATCTCTCCCTGGTCTTGGTCCTCCTGTATGACCATCAAGCCATCTCAGGGATAAAGCAAATAGTTCAAGCTTTTTAACATCCATTCTTAGGCCTGTTTTCCACTTCCTTCATCATTCTGGTGGCAGTTTCCCAAGTATTTTACACCAATATATTGAACTTAGAACAAGAGACTCTCAAACAACACCTGAAGAGGCAATAACAGCTCCTTACTCCTGTCTGATATTCAGAATCTGGGAAACACACATGCACAGGTGAAGTGACACAGCTCAGCATTCCTTCATCTGAGCTTGGTTTAAAACAAAGGACTCTTGGCTCTCATCTGCACGTTCAGATTCCTGAATACACTGCCCCAGGTAAACGAGTGTGTGATAATCCCGTGTAAGGATCCCTTCAACCCATTCATCTGTTCACAGGCAGAGGGAGAAGAGGAAAGAGCACAAAGTTTGCAGCCTCAGCAAACTGGGCTGGTCCTACTGCTGGTCATTTAATGGTACAACAAAGAACTGAGACCCCTGTGCTTGTCTCCAGGTTCTGCTGAGAAGGCAAAAAGAGCCTCTGGTCATCCCCTTCCCACGACTGAGCTGAGCATGGGGACTCAGTGAGTTCAGTGTTTGCCCTTGAACTGGTGTGGGCTGCATTTGGCACTCTGCTTTTAGATCAATATATAACCCAGGAGTAATCTTATCTGGCAGGAACAGGGGGCTGGGGGCAGGGGGAGGAACACAGCCTCAGAGGTGAGGAGAGCAACTCTTCTAAATGTTAATGGGTTAAGAATAGAAAGGTCAAATGCCTGCCTTATCAGAAGGCCCCATGTGCAAACAGGCACCGAGCTCAGCAGTCAGAGCACCAGCTGGGTATAAATGTCAGAAGTTAGTTACTGTAGCTGTAAACACCAAAAGCAGGATGGTGCAACTGGGAAACCTCCCAAGACACTTCTGGTTTATACAGATCACTGGGAAAGTCCAACTGCCAAGCCTGGCTGGAAATTACTTGAGTCTTAGAGGTGCTGTGGAAGCAGAGAGCACCTGTGAGCTGTGTGGTGGCCCCACAGTGAGCCACTGTAGGAGGGAGTGTTGAGTGTGTCCTGTATCCAACATCCTGTGCTGGCTCCAGATTGCTCTTCCAGAACTCACACATTCTCCTGGAATAAGGATGCATGAGGATGGAGACAGAAAGGCCTCCCTTAACTCCCTGTAGGTACAGAGGGCACCGAACAGCAGAAGCTGCATGAGGACTCTGAGCACAACATGTAATGGGTTGGGGTGCAATAAGAGATGAGACAACACAGTGACAATATATCTCCCTTAAATGCTAATACATTTTTAGCCCAGTTCTAATTAATCTTCTTATTGGCATCCAAGGAAAGAGGGCAGAAGTTGTGTTACAGTGGGCAGTAATCTTCTTGCAGATACAAGCAATCAACTTGCAGGAATGATGAAGAGCACAAACACACCCTGGTGTGAGAGTTCCTGTGAGGGCCTTTGCCAGTCACCACTGCTTCCAGCCTGGCACCTTTTTGTTTCAATTACTGTTGTCAATACAATTAATCAGCTGATTCCCATTCTCTGAAAAGACTGGCAGTGAGCAGCCATGTTAAGAATGCTGCTGTTCCCTCTCTCTTAGCACTGGGATTGCCTCAGGAGAAGGTTACCTGAGTTTGGAAACAGATACAGGATACCTGGCACAGCTCCCTGCTTTCTGCAGGACGAAGAGCATCATTCTTGTCACCCTGCTCCCAGCTGTAAACAGCTATCAAAGGAGAGGGTTAATTACCACATAAAACACCAAGAAGGAATAGTAACTACAAATCCAGCAAGGCTAAATATATTTTATCCCACAAAAGGGATAAACAAGATCTGTGCTCATAGCTCTGAGATCGTATTCTAACCATTGAATAGTTACTTTAATTTGTAAAGATAGGGTTACATTTAAAAACAAGAAAAGGAATGCACCCATTTGGATTTGAAGCCACTGCTCTCTGAAAGATGATTTTTTGGATGTTTGTACCACAAAGTGACACTCTGCAGTTAACTGGCCAGGCCTCCAGCCCCAACCATAGGAGAGAACATCATAACCTACTTAAATCTGCAGGCTGCATCCTCTCTGCAGCAGAGCTCCAAAGAGGCACAAACGGCTCATTCCCTTCACCAGCATTACTCGGCATCTGTTTATCCCCCGGTCTCCTGCCAGCATCTGCTCCTTTGCTGACACACATGAGCTCTCCTCTGCATTACCACCCTCGTTTGCAGTCTGGGAACTCGAGTTCATCCATTTGAAAGAGCACAAATATTCAGCAGCACACGTTTCACACACATGGCATCACTGAGCTCTATTAACAGTTCTGTTCAACCCTGAAGCTACTGGATTTTCAGTGACAGCTCCAGCATGTTAACGACTGGGATGTTTTCTGAATTCATGTAGGAAAGAAAAAGTTTTTATAAAAATACAAGGTTTTACCTTTTTCTATTCACAGCAAGAATGACCAAACTTATTTATCCTATGAGTCACATCCTGAAGGCTTCACATGGCTGACAGACTCAAGAGATATAATATACATTCTGGAGAGCCACTGCAGGGGAGAGAGAGGCTTTTCATCTCTCATTTCTTGAGCTGAGAGCTCAATTGAACTCAGTTCAGTTTAGGAATAGGAAACACAACCCAAGTCTTCCAGCAGCACAATGACATTTCCCAAGTTGCTGCGAATTTGAATGAAATAATTTGCCAACTCTGAATGAAGCTGTGGAGACTCTGCCACAACTGCTCTGCTTCATTATGCAGGAGGCAATTTTGAGAATGCTGCCTCAGCTCTGCTGTTTATTGTGTGGACGTGTCTGCCTGCTACAAGTCCTGTCACTGCCTCTCATTCTGACACACGCTGGCGTTTTCTTGGCTCTCAGTCAGAGCAGGGGAAGAGCACAAGGGTATTGCAGAAACACCTCCTTTCTTCATCCCTCTTTAATATGTTCAAGTTTTAAAGATGAGTCTGTGAGCACACTTCTTGCAGCTGAAACTGTGTTATAGAGATTCAGAACTGGACAATTAAAATGTATAGCCTACCAGAGCATTAAATGCAATCCAGGGGAGACCACATGCAATTTTCTGACCTGTGTTATTTCTATGCTGTCATCATTCTGAGGCATTTGATATGCTGCTCTTTGGTTTAAACCCAAGAATGGCATCTGAATTTTTACCATAATGAACTTTCTCTACAGACTTTGCATTCTCATTATTCTATCCATATGAGCCACAAAGATTTTTTTTTTCCTCCTTAAATGTCCAATCTGCAGGCAATGGTTGTGAAACTCCATTATTTCCAGGAACTGCTGGCAAACCTACTGCTGTCTGCTCTTCTCAGTATGGCCTGTATTTTCCTTGTTCAGTCTTAAAAGCCAAACTTGGTTTGCAAAAATGTCTGGGTTTCTTGATGCCAGAATTGAATAAAGAGTAGAACAGGACAGAATTAGATGGTTTTATTATGCTGAAAAGCCATTAACTCACATTGAAGTCTGTAAAACAACAAGAGCATAAAACTGGAAATAGATGCTCAGCCTTAAATCCTATTACTCAGAAATTTTCCTAGGCATTACCAATCTTTTTGGTAATGTTTTTTTAAGATCCACGTTAAATCTTTTTAAGCTCCACCATCCTCATCTGATCCTTACAGTCAAAACAATGTGGAATATTTTTTAAAGGTATAACCACTTGGATTCTCATCATTCAGTCAAGTCAAAAAAAGGCAGCCTGAATTGTCCAATATAGATAACGTCTGCCACAATTTGGTCTTCAACAGGCAGAGGTAAAGAACAGACAGGTATTCTCAGTTGCCTGGGAAGAGAATACACAACAGGAGATACAGCCAAGAAAGCTGGAGATGTGACAAAGATTCTGGATTACTCAAATACTCAAATCTTTCATCAGTCTTGATGATCCAAAGTTACAATGGAAACTCCCCACCTAAAGGTTATCTGCAGGACCACAGAGTGAACTCAGCCACACACAGCAGGATCTTCACAGAAAGCAAGGGAATTACTCCAAATTTACACTGGCAGGCCCAAGATCAGAATCTGACCAGATTCAAACAAAAACCAAACAATGCCACAGGCTGTAAGAACAACCAGCAGTCGATGGGGTGTAAAAGCAATGGAAACCTCTGTGATTCCAATGCACTTCAGTGACAAAATATTCCAGTGCTATTGTTCATCCTCTCCAAAACATCTTACACCTCATCCTGTATTCCTGAGCACTCCTGACAGACAGCTCTGAAAAGATAACTGACAAACTCACAATGGCCTGAGCCTCTTCAGCTGAGTATTCCCTTTCATTCCATTTGGGAAAGCTGTAATGCATGGAGCAGAGTCTGAGGCTGCATCCTGGGAAGGGGAAAGCGACCATCCACAATGTCAGCCGAGTTCATTCCTAAATGCAAACCACATTGGGCTGTCGAGCACGATAATAAAAACCTGCTGACCTAGTTTCCTGCAGAACAAAATCCTCTGTCTCCCCTCCTCCTGTGCCAAACCTAAATCAGATCTCAAAATTAACCCTTTGATTAGCATGGAAAACTCTAATAACGATCCTCAACACTCATACAGCATCTCACACCACGAAAATAGCATGAAAACAGCAACTGCTCCATCCCCAGAGCTCTGCAAAAAGGGAGAGTTATTGCAGGATGAAAGTAAAACCCAGAGAAGGTCAGAGACCTTAGCAGACTTCAGCAGACAACTTATTCTCTTCCTTCCAAAGGATTTTGAAGCTCTATGCTCCAACTGCTTTGTTTGTAACATTTCTTCTATGCAAATAGAAAACCTTCATTCATGATGTGGCAAAAAAACAACAGCACAGCTCGGCTTTTTTAAAAACTGCATCAAACCACTCAAGAAAGGACCATTGTTCTTCCCAAATTTTGCAATGTCAACTTGCAAGTCCTTTTCTGGAAGATGAGAGCTGACTGTGTCTGCTCCAAGTGTCTGGCGAAAGCCTTCCCTTGTAATGGCTTCACTTCCTCAGTGACGCAATGTTTCATTTGAAGGGATGCCTGGGGCAGCTTCAGAATGCACCCAGAACGCAAAAATAACAGGGCATGTCACAACAAACTCAGCCAAAGAAAACACAAATGGGAATTCTTTGGCTGTAGGATGCTTCCAAAGGCAGCTCTGGATCATGCTGAACCCACTGCAGTCAGGTAGGAGCAGTTGGGGAGCCTCAGATTCCAGACTGCTGAGAGCACCTTTGCTGGCTCTCACTGGCACTGTCAACTGGAGGAGTTTTCAGTCATGTGTCAGAGAGGGTTTTATTAACAGAAGAGTGGAGATTAACAACTGCTATAGAGCTTTACAAATGGGTATTTTACAGTGAGGTGACCAATGTGCAACCTGCAAGTGGAATTGCTGACTGCAGCCAGAGCTTTCACTTGCTGTAAGAAAGACCCTGCACTGAATAATTTAATCACTTGTTGCTCCTGTATGAACTGAGAGAGCTTTGCTACATCCAGACAGCACCCAGGACCTGGAACAACTCCAGAGTTTCCTACAACAGCGTTTGAAAAATGAAGGAAACAGGAAAGTGACAACTACAAGGCATGTCAGCAATGCCACTTCACCTGAGATGAGGCTCCTGTCTCTGTCACTTTGTCAGTCTCTGCAGGGAAGCTGTTAAGGCTTACAGAGCAAAGACAGCACTTAATACACTGTACCCTCCAGGGAGTTTGAAGTGAAGAACAAAAAACCTGGATTAGGGAACACTGCAAAGGTTGTAACCGTATCTGTTCTCTGGATGCTGCATCTTCACGGGTGAACTCCACAAAAGCTTCTGTTCCACCTTGGAAACGAGGAAGACAAAAGTCTGAGTTCCCACAGACTTACTACTAACATTGGTCAGGGTTAGAAACATGGTGATGGAAAAAGACCATCTTATTCATCATATCTGCTCCCTGAGGGTTAGGAGTTGTATATGCTTTTTTTATTGACACAAACAAGCTTTAAGTTCTATTGTCTTGCAGAGGAAGAGAAGGCTGAACTCAGTTCTGGCTCACACATCATCTGCAATTCCAGCCAAATCCCAGCCACACAACTTTTATTACTGGGAGGATGTCAGAGGCAAAAGACACAGCTGGAAACTCAGATCCCAGACTGAGCTTTGCTGTGCTGGCAGGGAGACAAACCAGTTTTTGATTTGTATGTAAACAGAGCCAAATCTGGATTGGAAGGTCATTAAGAGAAAACACATTTTACACAACACCCATTGTACAGTTCCCTTTCCAACTTTCCCCATACCAACTTTTTTTTTTTTTTTTTTTTTAAACAAGGCTTTGTCTTCTCTTGTTGACTCTTTCAGTGACAATTCCTGGGCGTGCTGAAGTCAATGGCGAAACCCCACTGGAATTGATGGAACTGAAATTCTTTAGATTGGATCCCAAAGAGTAGTTTGCCCAAGAGAGATTGCAAATCCCTTCCTCTGCTTTCCAATACAGTAATTAGCAGCAGAAAATGCAATTCCGTTGCAGATGCAAAGGATGACGTTTCCAAAGCATTTCACAGCCACAGATCTCACAGATTCACTTTAACTGAGGCCCTGACATTTTCTACTGCAGCAACAATTAAAGTAAGATTATGAGAATCCACAAAGAAACCACACAGTTCCTGTGATCAAGGCGTTAACGCCCGATCCATTATTGTGAGAAGGCTTTTAAGAGCATTCCCAGCAGAAATAGGAATATATTTTCCCTGAGTAAGCTTGGAGGAATGCAGAGATTCAAAAGCTTAAGCAGAATCCCTGCTAGATTTTTTTTGGTTTGTTCCTCCTTTTTGATTAACTTGCTGTGATTATTTGATGTAATTGTTACTCTTTAAGGGTAAGAGTTAAGCATTTCTCTGAAAAAAGACCTGTGTCTGCCTATAATTAACAGCTGCAGGTTCAAATGAGGGACCAACAGAGGTGTTGCAGGGCTATCAAAGCAGGGAACCTTCAGAAGCAAAATGAAAGTGCCTGTCAGTCTCCATCAGCTCCTTAGGGTCAGTGTTGGCAAAACACACTGAATTGTTCCACGGGTAACCAGCAAAATAAAGAGGTTGTTGTAGTTTGCTGTGCTTAAAAGGGGACTCATGGGTATAACTGTCGAAAATAGCTTTAATCTAAAGACTGTATCTTTCTATAGCTTCCTGGAACTACGAAGAAAGTCCACTCAAAATGTTTTAACAGGAAATCAGCAAACCCAAAGACACTTCCTTCTGCTTGGACACAAGTGTTCTAGTGACAGAATGGCTCCCAGCCAGGAAATCTGTGTTCCCAGGAGACAGCAAAGCTGGGACAAGAACCATCTGCAAACCCAGGATGGCTCCTTGGAGCTTTCTTTGCTCTGAAGATGATGCCTGTCTTTAATGCATGCGGAGGACTTTCAAGAATCATTCATGAAAGAATAGTAAAAGGCAGTTCTGAATGAACGAAGAAGAAAAGAAAGAAAAAAATCCTTCTAATGGATTTTCCTATTCTCCTGCATGTCCCTGTCTTCAGCCCCAGACTCCTGAAATGCAGCCATTATGCACAGTTTTTATTTCTTTTCTTACCATAAGCTTAGCAATGCTGATGGTTTTTAAGTCAAATCAAACTTTCATCAGCTTCAGGGGATGGCTGGGATCCCTCTTCTCATCTTTCATGTTTTGAGATCAGTATTTCATCGTTTTTATTCTGCTAAAATCATCTTGAGAAGTAAAAGTATACATTTCAATGCAGAGTATTTTGATTTGATTTCCATAAACCATTTGGTCCTCTAGCTGTACTCCTTCATTTCCCCCTGCATTTATTCTGAGCCCTTGGCTTCTCTGGCCAGGCTCTTGCCCTCAGCCAGTCCCTGCTGTGATTTCAGCGGTGTGCTGTGGCAGGTCTCTGTTGACATCTGAGGGAGAATCCCTGAGTGTTTCCCAAGGTACCACTGCTCACTGCCCTGCTGAGGGAATCCTGCAGGGGATGTGGCCCTCTGGCACTGAAAGGATCTTTTTCCCCTTCCCCCTTGGTGGACAGTGAGGAAGGTCCTTTTGCTGGAAAGCTGAGGAAGGACCTGGTTCATGGCAGCCCCAGGGAAAAGAAAGGGCAGATTTCCTTACTGACAAAAATATCTAATTTAGGACAAAATAGCTAAAGCTAACTTAGTGCAATACAAGGCTTTGTTTCAGAAAGCAGCTTTCCTGGAGGGCTGTGAGATAGCTCAACCCCCAGAAGAATTTCCTCTTAAATTATTGCATAGAACAACACTTATAAAAGCAGATGCCTGAAGGCAGACTTTGATATAATCCTTTTTATAAAGTGTTCTGAGGTCCTAAAATGCCAGCAGGAACTGCCAAGTGGGAAAGCATTTTGAAAAAATGATCTTTTTAGAAATGTAAATAAAAATAGGTGGCCAAATCTTTTATTGTCTTCTCAGAAAGAAAACAATTTAGATTTCCAGAATTACACTAAACAGAAATGAAATTTGGCTACAGATTGATAAATATCAAGATCTCCACCTGACTGACAAAGTGCCTTCTTGTCATGATAAAGCTTGTTAGTGTTCAGGATGATTTTGAGTCTTTTTGGCTGATTCAAGGGGTGTAGGTTGATTTCCCTGCAATACACACTGAGCATGTGCTCAATTTACATGTCAGATTTCTGCTCCCATAGATGTCGTTCTTAATTACAGAAAATTCTGAAAAGAAAAAAAAAGGCCTTTACAGCATTACTGGGATAAGGAAGATTAAGAAAATCCCATCACTCATTCCTGAAATATGCAGCTCTTCCAGAATAAAGCATGGCAGCAATTTTAATCAGCACAGAAATCAGCTTTTTAGAATTAGCAATAAAATAAAATGTCAAACTATGATACCACAGGGAACTTAGGAAGACAAAATGTAATTCATTACCACAATTACTCCAGCAGAATTAAAACTATTAACTACTGATCCCAAAATATGAAATACTAGAACAGGAAAGAAGAAATATTAGTGAATAATATCACCTTTGTGATAGAAACACATAATAAATAAGATAAACACATTTTTTAGAATGCCACAGCTCTGTGCACTCAGCACCCACATTCCCATCAATAAACCCAAGGACAGCAAATCCAAACTGGATCAATGGGATGGACTTAATGACTGGGCTTCTAAATTCTAATGAAAAGGCTCAGATTTCCAGTGATATAGTTTGCTCTCTGAAGGGCCTGAGTGTTTTTGTCTCTTTGTGATCACCACAACCAGACACACACACTATTTACTTAAGGATATATTTTTCCCATGACCCTACAGCCTCATTTTTCTGTCATGGAGAGGTCATGGAAGGAAGTTTGTTAGAAGTTAAATATGAGGAAGTGCAATAAAGCCTATTCATCTTATAGGAGGAAAAAATGAGTCCAATAGCACAGAATTATTACATAAAAGATATAAAAAAATTATTTTGAGCCTCTCTGCAGCCTCATAAAAATAGCCTGTGATAGTGCATGGGCAGATGTCTCCTGTGTAGTGTCTGATCAGAGCCCTTTTGGACTTCAGTGAAATAATAACAATAAAAAAGCAAAGGGAGTGCAATTTCCATGGAGACTTGGAAAGAGATGTAACATTGTTTGCCGTAAGCATCTGACTGTGAATGGAAAATTTTCCAGTTTACACAGATCTCAGCTATTATTTTCTTTGCAGTGCAAACTTGGGCCAAATATTTTCTGTCATATTAAAGATGCAAATAGCCAGTTTTACTTTCTGTCCAGAACAACTGTGCACAAAAGCTTCAGAATCCACAGTAAAACATGAGATATTTGTCTTTCCATGAACCCAAAACACACATTAGAAAAGAAGAATCATTTGGGCTTCCTTTCATCTGCTTCTCTTCAGAAAGTGAAGGCAGCTCAGAAATCATCTCCTGTTTATGTGGAATGTTTCAGACTAATAGACAGCCAGATGTGCCCACTGGCAGATGTGCCCACTGTAAATGGGATCTTAAGTCACAGGAAACTCTACTGTTGAAGCAAATAAGATTATAAAAAATAAAAAATAAGATGATAAAAATATACCAAAAGCGCGGAGTTTACAGTAACATTTATATAATTAATGAAGTGACTTTCATCTTTCAGAACTCACTCTCTTGCTACTCCTCCCTTTACCCAGCAGCAGGAACAATTGTGACAGTCCAGAAATTAACTTTGAACAACACAAGCCCAAGTTCTGAGCTGGGCTGCTCCAAGTGTTAAGCCTTGTGTGGGAATGGTAACAGAAGTGGATTGTGAAACTTTTCTCCCCTCAATGCAGCTGGTTGGTGTAGTGTGGGAGCTGTGATAACGACATGGCAGCTCAGGGGACACCTCTGCAAATCTGGTGCCTGACCTGTCACTAGTTGGAAGAATCCAGAGCTCAAATCTAAATTAAGTCTGGAACAAGTGTGCAAGCACAGACATTCCTGCTCTTCCCACTCCTGGACATGTTCCATATAGCAAAGAACTTTTCTGCAGGAAATTCATAGGGATCTCAGATCTCTAGGGCTGAAATGTGGGTACAGCTTGGGGCCATATTTCTGCAGATTTGAGTTGCCTTTAAGTGAGACAACAAACACAAAGGCAACATCAAACACAGCTCCTGAGGGATCCAGCAGAGCAGTTGTGTGATAGAGACTGAACTGGTCCTGCTGGGAATCCTGGATCTACTTGAGAGAGGCATTGTTTAAGGCAAGGCACTGCTTAAGCAGGATTTGGTCTTTAGCACAGATTTCACCATTGGCTGACTGAAGCTTTCTCCTCACAAGTTCACACACAGTCCCAAATGTCATGTTGATTTTATACCTGCCTGCCCAGCAATGACAGAGCAATCACCTGGCTTTGCAGATCTATCCCCCCTTCTGCATCTTGCAAATTCTACTCACTCACTTGTAGATCACACAAAGACAGAGGAAGCAGCATGACTCAGCTCCACACTACAATGGCTGGAGCAGATCCAGACCTTGCAATCCTTTGGGCTTTCCTTACCAAAACACAAAGCTGCAGCTTGGCTAATGTAAAGCATGCAGTGTTTGTGTAAGCAATGGGAGATGGGCAGCAGGCCAGCAGCTCTCCCAGAGCAATGTGCTCCTTTACATCGATGGCAAATTATCTTCTGAAGAGTTCAGTAAAGAACAAAAGAGCCAAAGGGCTCTGATCTTAAAATGTTAAGGAGCAGCAGCCTCCTGAGCTGTATTCTGCAGGCACGAATTTACATTGAAATCTAGTGGTAAATAATGAATTACTTTAGCAAGTTCCACATAATACAACACCAGCAAATATTTTTGTATAACCTGTAAATTATGTAAGCCTTAAGAGACAGGAAAACTATTGACTTTAGAGAATCCAAGAACTTCGAGTAAGTTTCAAGAACCTCAAGTCCTAGTGTTTTGTCTAAACCACTGGAAAAGAGTATCTAAAAATCAGCTGCACTAAAAATTCAGTGTGGTCTAGAAATTAACCCTGATCCTCTACCATTCTGCTAACACCTGATCCACAGATGTTTTTCATAAAGAGCGTGCACATGGTGAGTTATGGCACAGTAAATAATGCACTGTAAACACACTTCACTTTGCTGTGTAAACAAGCTCGGAGCAAAATTCATCAAGAACTTCACTTCATTTACTCCCTGAATGCACAACAAAGTTGAAGGATTTGATGGTTATCTCACAGCAATCTACCTCAGAGATAAAGACCTCAAATCTAAACCTGTTTCTTGGAACAGTGATGCACATTCCAGCCCAGCTCTGGGCAATGGGATGGCTCTGTCATTTCAGGCACTGCCTTCACAGGGGGGGAAATCAGACATCAGGACAGAAATGTGTGCAATAACAATAAAGTAAGAAAGAGGCATCAGCCAAGAGATCTCTCTGAAATGGCCTTTACCTTTCAAAGATTGACTTACAACCAGCAGCTCCCTGGGCTGTGTGTGTGGGGTGACTGGGCAGCATCAGAACTTGCATCACTCACCAGCCAACCTCACATTGCTTTAGAGGATAAAAGGCCAAGTGGCTTCAGGGCTCTGTTAACGTCAGAAGATGGTTCATTGAGCAGACTCTGTGCTTAGCAAAGCTGAGCAGCTTTTTCCTTATTCCTCCCCAGAATGTTTTGGGCATTGTCATATGCTTGTACTACAAAACTTGCAGTTACCCAAAGCCAGTTCATGAGAAGTGAACGGAAACATGTCTTTTCATTCCAAAGGAAAAACAACTTCTATGCTGTTTTCCTCAGCAAGCCGAAAACTTGGAGAGAAACCTAAAGCTAAAAAAAGCAAAGAACTCAAAAAGATTCATATTCTGGACTGTGGTTTCTGTTGCCTTAGCTCAAGGGAAAATATGGTCATGGGAAAAGGGCCTGCCTGGAGCCAGATTTTTTTGCAACTCCGACTCTTCTAGCTGGAGTGGCTTTAAATCAATATGTTGCTATTATTTCTTCATAAACACAAATATTCTTTATGAGCTGTGTGATAGCTGTTTACAAATGAAACAACCACTTGTATCATGTTTCCTAGCAATCAGTGTCTCATTCAGATCTTACACACAGACAGCGATTGGACAATTTGAGAGGCTTTTACAACATCAGTTCCAAGTTTCATTGATTCAAAGCGTTAAATCACCCTCCCAGAAGAGAGTTCCTGCACAGAGAAGTGTCAGCTTTGTCACCCACCTCTGCAGCTACACACAGCTAAAGAAAACAACACCTTAGAAAAACGAATCTTGCATGGCTTAATTTTGAAGAATTTCAGTCATGTTATTGTGGACCGTCTTTAGTACTGCAGTTCACTTTTGTCTTTAGCCAGGACTAAACCAGATTGTAAATATAATAGAATTCCACACTAACCCTGCAAAGACCACCTACAGACAAACCTGCCCCAGGCCATTCAGAGGATTTCTGTCTGCCTCACACTGCAACAAGTTGTTCTACAACCAAATGAGATCATGCTGCCCAGACACACCGTGCCAGACCCCAGCAAGTGTTTTAGCATTATTCTAAATGCTGTATGAACAGAGCTTCACCTAGGAATTGTGCTCCCCATCATGCAAAAGAATTGTCTTTTTGACAGAGAAGAGTTAAAACATCTAAATTTGCCTTGCTTGAGATTCCTCAAGGCTTTTTAGAATGGCACAGTCAGCTCTCCTGAAGGTTAAAATAAACTTCAACCCCCTTTAAAACTGCAGTGGAATTCTACTGGAAAGGAAAACCAGTTACCTGTGATCAATGACTGTGACATCAGAAGCAGGAATGCCCAGGACACAACAACTCTGCTCCAGCTCTTTCCTACGGATCTCTCCTTGATTGTAATAATTTCCTGAAAACAGCAAACACAGCAACAGCATCTTAACTCAGTTTAGGTTCACATCAAGGGGTCCAAACAGTTCAGTATCTTCTTCCTTCTTCCATTCACAAAGGAAATTAAGGCAGAACTGATATGGCAAGATTGCAAAAACTTACAGAGGCAAAAGAAGATAGAAAACCTAATCAAGATAAAGACAATTGGGAAAAGTTGTAACGGAGATCAACAACTAACAGGGAAATGGGATTCATTATCTTAAAACATTGCCTCCTTCTTCACTGAATTATTTTCTTCTCATCTTGCCTTGACATTCCCTTATTTTTTCTTGGCATCAGCCATGCAAAGTCCCTGCCAGAGCTGTGATGCCCCTTCCAGAACGCTGCTCTATGCAGGGCAATACTTGCAACTCAATTTTGAAGCAATAAAATGAAAAAAAAAAATACAGTTGAGTATTAATGTGTGATTCAAGTCTGTAGTCAGCTGTCTTGAATTACACTAGAACTTTTTATTGTTGTGGGTGTGAGTCATCTAAATGTAGCATTTCTCTGGAGCAGTGCTGCAATCTGAGCCATCACTAGCCAGCTTTGTAAAATCTTCAAAGAAGGAAGGAGTAACTAGAAAAAGAAAAAGCCTCTTCCCACAGCCTGTGACTGAATGACTTTGGGAGACTGACAGTGACTGACTGTGGGATGAACCTTGGATGGCAAGTTCCAGCTCCAGCAGAATGAACTGAAGTGTGGAATGACTGAATGAGTACAGGAGGGTTCATTTCAGACAGATTTTTACCTGGCCATTACCAACACAGAGCTGGAAGGTAACAGCTTTTGCTGCAGTGCAGTGGCACAACAGACTGCAGGTGATGCTTTATCCAAACAGTCCCACTGCTCTCAAAATACCTGACTTCTGCTGAACTCAAAAGAAACAGCTCCACAGCTGCAGAAATGTGTCAGGACATCAGGAATATGTCAATGCTCACATGAAAAAATGGGCAGCTGTTGAGAGCAAAACCAGCTGAATAGCTGCTGCTTCTGCTGGACCTCATCCATGGAGCACTCACAATATAGAGCCAGTTACTACAAAGAGCAAAGCACATTTAGACTGAGTTATTAATTCAATCTAAGATTATTCAGCGTGTCAAAGTCTGATTTCTTTTTCCCAGCGCTGTAATTCTAACTCATTTCTAAGTCAAATTGATTGATAACTGAAAACTCCAAGCACAATGGGTTTTAAGTAATGATTTTGTCTCAGTGTTAACAATTTGCAGTGCCTTTGATCAACTCACTTGTCATCATCAATCACTCAAACAATGAGAGGATGAACCATGTGAATCACTCACAAGACTAATCAGATGCTTTTAAAATAAAAATCTCTTAGCTCATAAAGGTGCTCTCCCCTACAATTCCTCACAAGTGAGAAAGTACCTAGAAGGAAATATCAAACACCCTGAATGTATCATGCCACTGAATCAGGAGTAAAGAGAAAATTCAACAAAATAAACAGAAACATAACATTTCTTTAGCAAGTCCTCTACAGCAGCAGTGTATTAGTCCCCAAAACTGAAATAGGAGTAGCACTTTTATCTCCCCACATCTGTGGAGAAGCCAAATGGGATGCACAGACTTCTGTCCCTCAGCAGAGACAATGAAAGCTCTGCACTGAATCTTGAATGGGAGGTGCAGAGCCATCAGCGAAGCCACCAAACCACTGGACTTCAATAGTTTAACCCCTGCCTTCTCACCTGGATGGTGTGGCAGGACAGAAAGCTTTGGAAATGACAGAAATGTGGGCAGGGAACTGGCTGGAGCTGCCAAAGGCACGGGAGGCTCTTTCCCAAAGCTAAGCAGCCTTCAGTGTAAGAATTCTGGTACTGCAATTTGGTCTGAAAGATCAGTTCAAATGAGGTTGTTTTTTATGCACAGAAACCTGAACAATGGAATAACTGCTCAGGTGTCAGTTGTGCAGAACAATCTGGAGCTTTAGCAGATCACGAGAACACAGAAGTGTCATTTGCTGTGAGAAGTTCTTGTTCTGGGCAAACAGTGGAGCCTGTAAGACTCTTTCCACTCTATTCAGCCCCTGCAAGGCCTCAGCAGCAGTGCTGCTTCCAGTTTGTCATCACTGCCCTTCCAAAAACTACATGAACCAAAGGAAGAGTCCAAAGGAGAGTGATGAGAATGATTAGAGGTTTAGAAAACATGATCTATGAGGGAAGACTGCAAGTAATCAGGTTGTTTAGTCTGGAGAAGATAAGGCAGAGGAGGCAGATAACAGTCCTAAAATATGTAAGAGGCTGTTACAAAGGGATACTCTGATTTCTGTGTTCCTGTCAGGCACGAAAAAAATAAACAAACAAGCTTAAATTACACCAGTGACTCAGGAAAAAGTGATTTGAGGGAAAGCTAAAGCAGCACTGACACAGACCGCACAGGCTGAGGCGGCTCCCCGGACATCCTGAAGAACAAACATTTGTCTGCAGCAAATGAAGACACAGCGATGCTGCCCCCGGGTCAACTGATGGGCAGCACGGCCTCGCATTCCCTTCCGGGCTATCGTTCCATGATCGGATTGCAACGCAAGTGCTATTTTTAGATGTGCTACAGTGAGTTTTTACAGTGATGCAGTTTGCTGTATCGCGACATTAAAACCGGACCATCCAAACAAGCCTTCTGCAAGAAGACAGAATGACCAGGAGATGCCAAAAGGTCGTGCTGAACAGCACCTCTGGCAGCCCACTGACACTGCCACGCGGTCTGAAAGTGCCTCATTGTTGCAATATGAACACCATCCCCTCGGTTCCGTCACGACACGCTCTTGTAAAGGAGAGGGGAGGCGAGGGAAGGGGAAGGGCGGACCCTGGCCGCACCGTGCCTCAGTTTCCCCACAGCCGGGGATCTTCCCCCGCGCGAGGCCACGCAGGCGGGGAGCCGTCACGGCGGCCTTTCCCGCGCCCCGGGATGGCGGGGGAAGGTGTGTGGGCGCGTGGGTGGTCCCCGCTCACCTGCGGAGCAGCAGAGCACGGCGGGGGCGGCCCCGGCGCTGCGCAGGCCGAGCAGGGCGGGGGCGAAGAACATGGCCTCGTCATCGGGGTGCGCCGTCACCAGCAGCGCGCGCTCGCCCCGCGCGCACACCGCGGGGCCCCGCGCGGCCCCGGCGCAGGCGGCGCGCGCCCCCGAGCAGCAGCAGCAGCGGCAGCAGCAGCAGCGCCGCCGGCGTCCCCCAGCACCACGGGCCCGCTGCCATGGCGACCGCCCCGCGCCGCCGCCGCGCCGCCGGGAAACGCCGGCCCCGGCACCAAGGTTCCGGCGAACGAAAGGGTCCCACCCCCTCGATCCCTCACGGCCCTCCCGTTCCCGCCTCGGGGCGGGGCCGCTCCGCCGCTGCCGCGGAAACGGGGCCCCGGGATGTGCCGCTCCGCCGCTCCCGGGAAACGTGGCCCGCTGCTGCTGCCCCAGCGCCGCCCGTGGGGAGCAGGACCCTGCCCTGGCCGGGCCTGGCGGGAGAGCGGAGGGTGTGCATGGGACACGGGCTGTGCCCCTGGGTGAAAACCGTATCGCCCTGACCCTGCCGGTACCTCAGTGGTGATTAATAGAGACAAAAGCCGAGCTTTTCGGCGTGTGGTACCTTTTATCTCTGCTGTGGAAGAGACCTGGGTTAAGGGGAAGCTCAAAAGCGGGGAGGAGGAACTTATTCTTCAGACACGTTCTGTGGCTGCAGATGGGGGAAAGTTTTGGATATGGTCTAGAAGTGAAGTCAGCCACTGGAGAAAGCTGCAGAGCAGAAGGAGACAGGAAGCGTTAATATAAACATGAAACAGTCAATCAGATGCACCATGGTTTGGACACTTTGCTTTTCCAAACAGGCAATATGGAAGACAAGTGCGTAGAGCAACGCTGGAGTGTGGGAGCTGGGTGGGTTTAAAGCATAAAAAGTGAGTATGATTTAGAAGAGTTCTGAGGAACAGCTCAGAATTCACCAGGCATGTGCCCGTCCGGTCCTCCCTGGCTCTTATTTGGACACCTTTAATTTCCAAATTATTCCAAGCGGGAGTCATTGGCTTATGTTGGGATTAAAGACTGCCAACATCAGCCTGGAGATGTGCCGTGTCACCATAGCATGGCACTTTTAACCACTGTAAGAACACAGCCCTTGGTACAACACGTGTTTCCTGAGTGATCCTGTTGGCCACAGGGTGAGCCCCAGCTTTTTTAGTCTGAACCAGTAATTGTGTGGGCACCCATCCTGCAAATGCGGGCACGACTTCTCCATTTAATGGAAATTGTGACAATGAGGTAATCTAATCTTGCTTAATCCTGTATCTTCCCCATAGTGAACCTGATTAGAGATTAATTTGTGGGTTTAGCACATCCTGAGTTACACATTTGCACGTACGACGCCGTGCAGATTTGAAACTCCTGAGAATGCAGGGAACCAGTTACACACTCCTCATTCCGGGGGAAGAATGAACAGACATTTAACGAGATTTAAACCTCTCTCACATTTTCGGAAGTCATTCATGGCCGGGGCACGGGCCCGACCTCGGGGGCAGCGCGGGAAGCACCGCGGAGCGGGCGGAAAGAGCCCAGCGGGACCGGACGGGCTTCGGGCGATGCTCCGTGTGGGGCTCCTGAGGCCGCCTTCATCGGCACGGCCGCGGCCAGGGCCCCTTATAGGTTATTATCAATTTACATCGCTCCGGCGGGGGCCGGCGGCGCTCTGCGGCTCCTTGGCGCTCCCAGCCCGCGGCCGAACCGCTGGAGCCCCTCACGGAGCCGGCCCCGTTCGCCTCATGGCGGCCGCGCCCCCCCCGGCCCTCAGCGGGAGGGGGAAGGAGCCCCTCCCCGCCGCACCGGCCAGGGTCCTGGAAGGGCCATAGCACTCCTCCCTCCCACCGCCGCGCTCTCCGCTGGATTCTCTCGGCCTGTTGCGGTCCGTGCATCACCACACATCAGCACGGTCTGAGGAAGGGGAGAGCCACAGTGGCCGGTGAAAGGTCCCGAGCCGCGGCTCTGAGGGTTGTTCGGTATCTGGCAGGACCTGGCGGGAGGGGGCGGAGCGCGCGGGGCCGGGGGAGGGGAGGCAAGATGGCGGCGGCGGCGGCGCTGAGGGTGAGGTGAGACGCCGCGCCCGCCCAGCCCCGCCGGGAGCCGCCGGCACCCGCCGCCCGGGCCGCCCCCGCGCCGCGCCTCGGTAAGCGCGGGGAGCCCGGCGGGACGGCGCAGGGGGCAGCGGGCTGAGCTCCTCCGCTGTGAGCAGGAGGAGGGGGAGGAGGGGGAAGAGGCGGGGGCCCGGCCATCCCGTCCTCCTCCCTCCTCACGGGGACGGAGCCCTGTGGTCTCCGGGGGCGAGGGCGCTGGAGCCGGGAGGGCCCGTGGGGCAGCGGCCGGGGGTGCCGGCAGTGGGCGGATCAGGGCCGGGGGTGCCCGGTGCCCGCGGGGCTGTCCCCCCATTGAGGCTGAGGGTGCGCGGGGGGATGGCGGGGCGCGGAGCGGTGGCCTTCGCCGGGAAGTTTTTGCAGAAATCCCAGAGCATCTCTGTGCTGGGTGCTCATCCTTGCGCTGTGGGCAGGAGACGTGCAAGTTTAAAAAAAAAAAAAAATTAAAAAGAGGGTGAGTTCTTCAGAATTGTCCCCTTGGAGGCCCGGCCAGGAGAGCGGTAGTTCCTGAGGATGTGCCGCGGCCGCAGCTCCGTGTCGGGGCAGCATCGCGGCCGCTGTCAGTGCCGGGGAGTTGTTGCTGATGCTGACGCTGAATTATTCATATGGGACCTGTAAACATCCCCGCTTCTGTCATCTCCGGGCTGCTGCAGGGCACAATGGAAGTGACTTTTGCTAGAATTATTCTGACTTGATGGTAAAGAACTTCGTGCTTGCTGATTTTTTTTTTCTGTGCTTAGAAGAGCTGTGTGTATCGAGTTGGTTGCAATTAGGCAAGATTCGAGGTGGATGTATGAACCACCAGGTTAGGCTGAAGTAACCAAGTAGATCTTGTGAACAATCTGTTGTCCAAGACCTGCTTCTTAATGTTTCATAGATATGGTCTTAACAAGCCTGTTACCTTTTCATTGGTAAATATTGGTGTAACCTAGGACAACTTATTACAGTGAGGATGTCTAGTCTTGAAGACTTGATTTGTGTGGCAGTGTTCTTTTTTTTAGGTACAGCACTACAGTTATAAACTCTTTGAGCTCAGATAGGGATTTTTATCCTAGGCAGGATGCTTTCACTGTTAAAAACCAGTGCAATTATAACAAAAACTGGTGGTGGTGAGTGGGGTGGCACAGTGTAAGTGCCTGAAGAAGTGGACACAGTTATGCCACTGCACACAAGGACCGTGCAGCTCTGCTGCAGTTTTGCACTGGAGTTTTTATTCCACAGAATGTTGTTATTCCAGATTAACTAAACAACCTTGACATTTGGAAAGGAAGTCTGGAATATTTGAAGTGGATTTCTAGTTAGCTGAAATGTGGTTCTCTTGTGCTGGGGGATGAGAGACCTTCGTGCTTAGCCCAGGGATTCAAAAGTTCAGGGGAAAGAAGCCAACTGCAGTGACCCTTTTTTGCGAAAGCGTGGTTAATTTTTTCTTTACGTCGCTTTTCTTTGTGATATGGTATGGGCTGCTGAGGAGAGAGAGCTCTTTTGTGATTTGTGTGCAGGGTGATTTGTGTGTTTGAAATGCGCTGCTCGATGTTGGTCACTGAAATACCTCAACTTGCTGAAATGTGGGAAGGAGCAGCGTTTTGGAATCTTCTAAGAGTTGTGATGTGTTTTTTTCAACATGTGGAGAGGATGTTACAAGTGTTTGCTTCCACAAGAGCTGCTTCCCTCTAGCTTGTTAATCATTGCAGCCATCAATTAAAAGTAACTCTCCAGACTGAAATTACATGCACAGAATCAGAATATATTCATTTTGCTACACTGTGCTGCTGCTGTTTTGTTTTGAATACACTTTGTCTCCTACAACCACTCATTTGAGTTGCTCTTTTGGGGCAGACACATTTTCCACTGTGATCTAAAAGGATCCACAAAGCTGTCTCATAAACTGTGGTATAAGTAGGGACAGACCCTAAAGCTCCTTTCCAATTCCCCCCTTAAGTCCCTTTCCACACTCCTGGTGCTCCTCTGGCTGCATCCTCTGAGTTGTTTCATTTCTCAGTTGTAGCATGAATGAGAGATGCTCGCAGGGAGGGGAAGCTGCCTCTGCTTCAGCTGGTGGTAAATGCATGAAAGCAATTGAAAAAAATCTTCTGTAGTAGAGAACAATATTTCTTATAAACAAGAAATTTATACTCTTTCAAAGCTCTCTGCAAAAGTTCTGGTGAAATGTTTTATTCCTCTATATGGCCTTTGCCTACAAAAGGATTTTAATGAGGGTTTTCTTGCCTGATTGAAAATACTGTTGAGAGTTCTGGTGTGTGTAGTGACTTAGATGGAAGATCTTAGCAATTGTTGAGGCTGGAAGGAGTCTATTCCTCGTGCAGGTGCAGTGCAGCACAGAACAATCTCAAGAACAGACCTGTAACCAGACAGTGGTTTCATAATGCAAACAAACGTTTCCTGGATGCCAGGCTTGAGCTCTTCAAGTCATTTATGTTCTTTAGTCAAATCTGAATCAGTGTTTCAATGCTGGGTTATTAACTGAACGTGGTGCCTTCCCTCCTTACTGTAACTGGTCCAGATAAAAATTCTGACCTCTGCAGCACTGCTGTCTGTAAATATTTACTTTGTGATACTTCTAAATTATGCAAATAGCCAGGACAGTGCTGAATGTATCTTCCATTTCAGTGTGTCTCTCATTCAGTGATTCTCCCTCTAGGAATGAACTTCTGTGAGGTTCTGTTTCCCTTCCCTGCTCCTTCAGGGCTCTCCCACCAGCTGGTAAGTCACAGCCTGGGCCTGCTGGGGCTCTGCTCAGTGACTTGTGTGGCACAGAGGGCTCAGTCTTGCCTTGGAGCTCTGTTTCTTCCCAGTGTCCTAAGAGATATTCCCACATCTAAACCACTCATGATGTTGCCTCTCCCAGACTGATTTGATGGACCTTCTTCTTTTCTTGAGGCTCCAGGTAGACATTGGTCTATGTGGTTTTGAAGTCAGCAGCTTAACCTGCTTAGGATTGCAAAGGTTATTGCAAAAATTTAAGATACTCTCTTGTTATAAAGATGCATCAGCCCTCTCTGAAAAATCCTATTTGTAACTTCCAGCAGTAAAAAAAAAAGTAGAAATAAATGTTTTATACAGACAGATTGCTTGGACAGACTATTGGCCAGGACTTAAAAATTCTGTGCATGTTGAGTGACTGCTCTTGGGTAAAACTGAAAATGAAAATACAGTCACAAAGGTGTCGAGGAAGAGGACACCTGTAAGTGAAAGGGGATGCTGTTAAGTGTCAAATATGCTTTAATGCCTCTGGTGTCACGAACTTGCTTGTGCCTGGTGCTGCAGGGAAAGGACATTTGGGTAATTCCCTTTTATGTCCTCCCCATGTCAGAGGGCTCTTGTCCTGTGGGAGCTGCAAAGAGCCCAGAGCATTCCCTGGCTGTGGGGCACTGAGCTCCACGTGGAACCTCTGCTGGGCTTCCTGGGCACAGCCCGGGGCTGCCTGGAGGAGCAAACGCTCTCCTGAAGGGATTAAAATGTGTTCACGTTTCAGGGAACACGTCTGACAAATGTGAATATAAATCAACTGTGAAACCGACTGATTCCTGTCCTGTTTGTCAATGTTACAGAGTTTACACAGGAGTTCATGACAAGTTCAAGTGCTGCTCAACAAATGAGGCAGGTATATGGTTTCAGATCAGCTGCACTCTTCACCTCATTAATAATATTTCGGGGCAAAAAAGATGAATTAGAGTAAGTCAAAAAATTGTATATACCCTATAGAGTTTTGTCTCATCAGGTTGATATATTTCAACTCATGTTCTGTTTTAATTTGATCTGAAATGCTGGATTTGCAGAGAAGGGGTGTTTGCAAAGTGGGAATTCTCCCATATAATCATTGTAACTTCATGATTTAGCCATCTTGGAATGTTAGATCCAGAACCTGTCATAATAAATGTCACTTACCTGTTCCATTGTAGCCATTATTTGTAGAGGTGCTGGTGTTTCTCGATGGTCTCCAATATCAGATTTAAACATATCTAGAACCTTGAAGTTCTGGGTTGGTTTTGGGTTTTGTTACTCCAGATTTAAAGGGTTATTTATACCATTCACACTTCAAGATCTCTTTTCATTCCCTGCCTTTTTCTATGGCTTGGAGGCTGTTGTGTGAGCCTCAGTTGAAGTTATATCTTTATATATTGTTGCATTTCCTGTAAAATAGAGTATCTTAAATGTAATCATAAATGCAGTAGCAATAAACTTTGTTTCCAGAAGGCGCTGGTGCATTTCCCGTGGAGTATCAGAGTGGACCAAGTTGTTGCTCTTAGATACAGTTAAACAAATGGTATTTTAGCCTTTCTGTATTTTTTAGTTAAAATCTAGACTTGATTTTATCTGAACCCAGTCAGCTGAGGGGAATTATGAGGCTGATACTTAGTTTGCCCTGACCCTTTCTTTATAAGTGTTTTCTCTTACAATCCATCACAGTTTGTGGATTTAGTCAGTACGGATTAGTCAAGTTATATTTCCTTTTCCAAACCAAAGCTGTTTTTAAAAGCTGTCACTGTAGATCCACTTTTGATAATCAATGAACTACAAGAAGGTCCTGGAAACTTAAAACTGTGACCACAGAATTTCTTGGCTGGTAGGTGACATCAAAAGCAGTTTCACCTGCAGGTGGATTAACAGTGAAGGAATAAATTCATGTGCAGGAGCTGTTCTTGAACTGTCTACACTTCCAGTCCAAAAAAGGAGAAGAAAAATTGTTGTTTTGAGAGAATATTTTCTGCCTAGTGTGTGATGCAAATGAAGTTTGAGGTACAGCTGTTTCTGTGTCACAGATGAAATGCGAGGAAAGAGGTGAATTGGAGCAAACCTCAGTGAGTTGTTGGACACTCGTGAGTGAGGATGAGTTGCTGGGGAAGCTTTTTTGCAGTTTTTACCTCTGTGGTTTGTGTAGCATCTCCTGAGTCTCTTGCCTGTGCACTGGAGGATGCCTAGGCTGGTTCCTGTTTCACAGTGCAGTTTTCAGGGTGAAGTTGGAATGCTCCAGTTGATGTTTCAGAACCAGTGGAATTACCCCTGTGGCAGGGATAGGGCCCTTCAATAGGGGTGAGAGGGATGTCTGGAATTTGGGAACTGCTGGAGTCACCTCAGAAAAAAGCTGTCTCCTCTTGAGAGTGTGAGTCCTTCCCTGTGCAGTGTTTGGGCTCTGTAGGGTTTGCTTTGGACATTCAGTTCTGGAGATTTGGGCTCTTTGGCTCATGAAGTCTTTTCATGGTGTGCTTTAACTGTGTGCTATTTGCCATATTGAGACAACCAGGAATCTGGTGTTCCTTGGAAAATGTTTTTAGGAGAGTAGCTATCTTTGTTTCTATGACATACTTTTAAAACAAGAAAACCTGCAATGTTTGTACCCTTCTCAGTTTTAAGTCATCGCTCTGTGGTATTTTTAGTCGAGGAAATGTCTACATCCTTAATTTCCAATTCTGAAGGGAGGACTTCCTCCTACCTCTTTTGGCTGGTTTTGGTGTTCTTGTGACCCTCCTTGGCAGAAGAGATCTGGAAAAGCTCCATGGCAGGGTGTAAGAGCTGTTCCTCATGAAAATCCAGGAGGAGCTTTTCTCCCTCAGGGATTGTCTGTGTCCCAGGATGTTACGTGGTAACTGGTGAGTGGATGCTGGAGATCTCAACTCTTATTGGCACTGGATGTGCTCAGCATTCCTCTATTTTTATTTTATTTTGGGTTTTTTTTGGTGGGCAAGTGGGTAATTGATCAGAAACTTCCAAAGATGTTAATGTGATCTTAGTTTTTCCTGTCATTTCCCCCGATAATGCTAAGTTTTGTATGGCCTGGGTCCTGAAATCAAGTGTTAGCAACTTTTCTTTAAGATCATAAATTACAGGAGGGATTAAAATAGAATTTCCAGGAGAAGAGAATCTTGTCAGCTGAATTTGATCAACCCCATTTTGGTAGAGCAGAAATTCTATTTGTATTTGTAGCAAAGGAGAGAGAGACAGAGAGAGAAAGAAACTATTATTTAAAGATGAAGCATAACAATGTGATCCTGAGATCTGGCAAGAGCTTGGATGCAAATTACATGTGTAAGGATGTAACCAATTTTCACCTTTGGAATGGCAACAAAAATTGCTTTGAATGACTCTTTAATACTTATTTATTATTTAGTGTTCCAAAACCTATTCCTTTAAGTACTTTAAGCAGCTGGTAACCTGTGAATGGGGAATCTTTTCCTATTAAAATGTGGAGTAGAAAAGCCTATTTTAATTTTTTTGGCTCCCTTGATGGAGATGGCAGAGTCTTCCTAGTATAGAGTTAATGTGACATCTTGAATTGACAGCTGTAATGCTCCTTAACTTGTGTCATGTCTGTAATTGGCTAAATTAAAGTTTACCATGTGTCATGGAGAATATGTCAGGCACTGAAGAGCCTGAGTTACTGCTTTGGATGTTCAGAAATAAGATTATATTGTACATTAATGGAAATTTCAGGGCATGAAACGGGTTGAATTCAGATGTTTAGGTTTTTTTAGCATCTATTTTTCAATACTCCTGTTGCTTGATTTATATGATGGTAATAATTAATGGAGAGAACGTTGTTCAGTGTTGGTAGTAAAACACAGACTCACAGATGTAGCTTTTTTACTGTATTTCTAGCAGGGATAGAAATAGTGACTTTTCCATCAATAACTTTGTGAATAGAGGGAGTGTGAGATTAAAGTTGTTGGGAATTTATGGTGTATTTGGGAATTGATGGTTCTGTCTGTCACAGAAGAAGAAAAGGCATTTGCACATGTGGAATTGTCATGGAAAATTCAGTAGTGAGTTGTTCTCAACTTGGAGAAGATACATTCATTGTTTCTGTTCATTCCAATAGCATATGTCCTTGTGCTTTGACTACAAGCATTTTAAGTGTTCTGCAGCATAAAACTGAGTGAAAAAAAAGATTAGAGAAAGTGTGGAAGAGGCCCTGAGCTTTGAGGATGATGCCTGTGTTCTGCAGAAATGGGAAGCACAGTACTCTGGGGCATATTTAAATGACCATTAGTCAAGTTGTCTTTAATTTTCATCTTGACCTTTGAACATTTTTTTTGCTCGTAGCACACACAGAATTTTTCATCTTTTGGAGGATGTGCCCTGCAGGTTTTCATACTTTGCAGTACATCTGTAAGCTTGGCCATTGTAGCTGGAACACAGGTCCTTCAGTTGTAAAGCACAGAATTATCTTAACTCTGCTCAGGCATCAACCTTCTGGTAGGTTCTTGAAGGAAAACCTTCTGTCTTTCAGGATTGTCCTGTCTATTGATCTTGTAGCTCACTTCCCATCTCATTCCATTCCCATCCCACCCCATCTCATCCCACCCCATTCCCATCCCACTTGGCAGAATTTTGCAGCCAGGCTTCAGGGTTGGCACAGATCAGTTTGGACCTGAAGTTCTTTTCTTTGTCACCAAGTTTTGCCATCTGTATAAATGTCATTTGACTTTGCTGTGGACACTGAGCAGTGACTGAAGGCTGGTGAGTGCTCTGGAAGTGTTTGGTGCTTTTTTAGGGAAGACTGTTAAATCAGTGTGAGCTTGCAGGCCTACTGGTAATGTTCTGAGCACAGGGATTTCAGCTGGGAGATGATATTCAGCTTGTACTGTGTCCAGTAATTCGAATAAATAACTTTTTTTGAATGGAATTGCACCTACTGAGCTATTTTTAGCCATCTGTCTTGAATGGGCACGTCAGTGTTTTCTGGTGTATGGCACATCCCCAGGATGCAAAGTTGATGTTTTTTGTTTGAGTGTTCGAACAGGTTAATGATTACCTGGTAAAACAAAATACTGCTGGGAAGATTTGCTTTGCAGAGCTAGCAATACACTGTTTTGGTTATGTGGCTCTTGACTTGTAATTTTGATTGGTTTTATGTGATTTGAAGCATTGTGTCTTGAGGGGCCTGTAATTCATGTTGCCTGGTCAGTGTGGTTGAATAGGCTGGTCCATAAATACAGCCTGATTTTGGTTTTTTCCATGAGGTAGTTTCATTACCTTTTTATGAAGTGAAATCACAGAAATAATTATTCACAAGTATTGTTATCATGCCTTGGATAAGGCCTTTCAAACCAACTGCTGAAACACTCCCTCCACTCTTCATTTTCTTGCCAGAGTAAACTTTGAATAAATATCCCTGAATTAATTTTGTGATTCATTGTAGATCCCCTGTGCAAGGCAGAGCCTCCCTTGCTCTGCCATGGGTTAGTTACATCAGAGCTCAATTTACTAAAGCTGCTGATTTAAAAACAAAATCCCCCAACTCGGGTTAGACTGTAATCTCATTCTTTGCACTCTTTATATCACACTTAGTTTGCTCAAAAACAAGATGAGGAAAATTCCCAAAAGGATGTGAAATTTAATTAGCAAATGTTGGTTAAGCACTTCAAGATGGCACGAAAATTACTCTAAATGCAGAAATGTCAGCTTGTTTTGGATAGCTGCAGGAAAACTGAGTTTCCCCATGAGACTGGTCTTTTATCCATGAAGGTAAGAGTTGGAGACAGGCTATTCCAGCAAGTGGAGCAGGTGACTGCCCTGCCCTGGCACAGCTGCTGTCAGGTCTGTGTGGCCACAGGGAAGGGGTTTGGGGAACTGGCCTGCTAAAAATAGTCTCAGTTTTTAACCTGCTGTGTTTTTCCAAGTGAAGAACTGCTTCGCTCAGGCAGCGCCTTCAAAGTGCTGCAAGAATCGAGTCTTATTTCTGATTCAGACTTTGACTATTTCCTGGGGAGTCTTTGATAGATTTTTTAACCTTTCTGTGACTCATTTTCCCACATGTCTGCTGAAGATAGTTTGTACTTCTGCTTCTGAAGCATTTTGAGTTCTGGAGATCAAGCTGAAATTACGCCGTGATTGTTGCCATTATAATACTCGGTTCCAAATTATTTCTAACTTACTCAAAATTCCCTGCATATGGTGAATGTAAGTGTGAACAGTAACTTTTAAAGAGAAATCTGAATTGGATCTGTTCAGTAGTTTGAGCTGGCTAAAGACAGAAATACCGTCATACCTTTAGAAATAAACATTGTTAAATCATTTCTTTGCCCGAGAAGCTCAAATTAACACAAGGCCAAGTGTCTCTTCATAGTTCCTGAATCCATTACTCTTGTCATTGCTTTTTCTCCCCTGTGTATCTTCACTTAACTGCTTTTTTTTTATTGTTTATTTTTTTATTTGCTTCTATGTATCCAGTAATTTCAATTTTTTTAATATTATCCATTTAATGCTACTGGGTTTGCCATCCATTTTTCTGTAGAGTCTGCAGTGTCAGTGAAATGGGGCATTATAACACAATATCTGGATTCTGAACTGCAAAACAAGAAGTATTTCTTTCTGCCCCTCCTAATTGTCAGTATTTGGTGAGACAGACAATTTGCCAGCCTGGTTGGCAGCTGTATGAAAGTATTCCTGACCCAGCTTTATCTTTGTGAGACACGAGGCAGAATTCCAAGTCTGTAACAGCTCTTCTAAACATTTATATATTTAACCTCTGACATTTGCAGAATAATATGAAAAGGTGCAAAAATACTTGTCTGAAAAAATGGAATCTTGCTGTCCCTGAGCTGGGTTGAAAGCTGATTTCTGGTGATGTAATTTATTAGGGATGCTGAAAATGGAGATGAGCAGCCTCTGTTCTGGCAGGGGAGAGGGGAGCAGTGCAAGGATCAGAGAGGCAGAGAGAGTTAATAAATAGTGAGGAACTTTCCAGGAGGATTCTGGTTGGCTTTGGGCAGAGCAAGAGGAGGTTTGTCATGACTAATGAAAGGATACAGCGGGGAGGAAAGCCCGGATGAGGTTGTTTACAGTCTGCACACACAGCTACAGTTTTATGCAAAAGGATGGCTGTATTTAAACATAATCTGGATGTATGGAAATTGGAGAGGTTACAGCAGGAAGCTGGCACTGCCCTGACTGCCCAGGAGCTGGATTGATGAAGAATAATCTGTGTCTGCTGCAAACGTGTGAGCAGATGCTGGAGAGAGAGAGAGAGAGGCAGATGCTTTTGGCTGACAGGTCGTAAGGTTGCCTGCAGAGAAATAGGAGTTGAAGTCAAGCACTTACATCCACAATTGCAGAATTAAGGTAGTAAGATAGGGAGAAATGAGCAGAATATTGGTGGTGATTCTACTGGCAAAAATTAAGAAAAAAATCCCTCCCCTTCCAGCAGAGAGGATAAACAAGCTCGTGCTGTAGGAGCCTGGCAGATAAGGGGGTCTGCAGGGCTCAGAGGGGGTCAGATCAGGAGGGTGTGCAGGCACGTGAATGCATCTGCAACAGGAAAAGGAGGCGTAGAGAGAGGGAATATTGTACTTCAGTGTCATTTTACTTTGTACTCCAGGGTTGATTTTATCTTGAAACAAATGAGATCCCATGCAGCATCCCCATCCTTTAGTCCCCACCCTGTAATTGCCAATATGTGAGCACGTGTTTTCCTCTGCTGTTGCCCCCTTATCTCTGCTGCTGTTTTGCCAAGTTCTCTCAGGGAGGAGGAAAAATGATCCCCCACTTCTGATAACTTCATGTTCTCTTTTTTTTTTCTCTCTGTGCTTCTCACTTCTCATATTGATCATGATTGTAATCTCTAATGCTCCCTGTTGCCTTCCTCTGCTGGCAACTGTGATTTATTCCCCTTTTAAAAAAATCCACTATGAACATGATCACACTTGCAGTTTTCAATAGGAAAATCATGAGATTCAGTGTTGTTCTATGCATTATGTAAAACTTGGAGTTATCAGGGGGCTCAGGTTGACATTTTTGGATGGATGCAGGATGCTCATTCTTGTACTCCATGCCCTCTTCTCTCATCTTTCCATGTCCAGTGCAGAATCTGGAGAGAAGGTCAGGCCCTCTCACTGCAGTTGGTTGTGAAAGATTTCAAAATCGACCTAATCAACCTAACACCGTGTCCACTGAAGTTCTTGTGAATGGAGAAATGGCGTTTACAGCATCATAGAAAGTGAGCGTGGCTTGAACTTTCAGCACCTGAGTTAATGATCAACTTGTGAGTTTGACTGAATATTGTGGGAATGAGGAGCAGATGTAACTTGACAGAGAGAAACTAGGCAGGACCTTCAGCCGTGCAGTGGTTGGCCTAGATTTGTGTTTGATTTTCAAGTGGTTGCTCTCCTGATCCCCTCTGCATCCCCAGGTTCTCCAAATCTCTCCACATGAAGCTGCTGAGGGAGCACAGGTTGGGGCATCAGCAATTAATCAAACTGAGATTTGTACTTCCATAACCTTAAAGTGTTTGAGCATCTTCGTACCACGGAGCCAGTTCATTTATTGATGAATGTGCCCCAGCCTGTGACAGGAGGAGTTATCCCATCAGTAGACACTGGATTGAGCTGGAAAAGCTCAATTGGAAAAGCTTTGTGCCACAGCTTTTATTCCTGTGAAAGTCCACGTAAGAAATGAGAACCAGTGGTTTTCTTTTGGCTGGGGCAGGAGTTGAGGGGTGCTGTGCAGTGCTCAGGGACAGCTCTCTGCTCTCACAATGTGTGCAGCTGAACCTGCTGGCTTTGTGACACTGTGCCTTGATTAAATG
The DNA here is from genome assembly GCF_009819655.1 of Sylvia atricapilla. Taxonomy (NCBI): domain Eukaryota; kingdom Metazoa; phylum Chordata; class Aves; order Passeriformes; family Sylviidae; genus Sylvia; species Sylvia atricapilla. The sequence goes on along the minus strand of NC_089159.1, from coordinate 7,578,794 downwards.
GAAATCATATGACTCAGAGCCATTAGACCATCACATACTAGGTAAAGCTGTGCTCTAATGAATGCAGTGTGAATGATGAAGTATAATAAATGTTAATGGTGAAGCATTCTCTTACAGCTTGTCACTTGGATATGAATTATAGGTACTATAATAGATGTATAGCTACTATAAAGCACACTACTAGTGATCTGTATTATTGCTTTGGAAGAGAAACTGTTGTCTTTTTCTTTGATTTTTCATAGCTGAAAATCAGGTTTAAGAGGTAAATGTAAATTTGTTTCATTATTCTGGTAGGCTGACAGGTAAAGCTTTGTTTGATGGAGAGTTAAGGAGGAAAAATCACTTGACCAGAACAGAAATGATAAAATAGGTCAGATATACTTTGAAATCTGTTTGCATAGCTTGCTCTTTGCTGAGCTGGTTTTGTCTATTGACTGATAATGGAAAATGCAGTTCAGAAGTGTAACTTTATAGGTGATGTCTGTGAAGTGCTGTGGGTTAATGTGCTGTGAAATGTAGCCATTGAGGCAGAGATCAACAGTTTATTTGAAGGTCTGATATGTCTGCTGGGCTCTGGGCAACAGGTTGAGAATTTGCTTCACATCTGATAGAATTCTGGATCTAATAGACAGGCTTCCAGGATTACATCTTTTGAGCTATCAGAGAAAAATATTTTCTCTTGAAAATACATTTATGTGCCATATTTTTGCTTCGAGCCATAACTTACCTGCTGAAAACACTGATGGGGGAGCAGAGTTGAATCAGTTTATTTGGATCTTTAGCAGCTGGAACTTTACCCAGCCTCAGGCATGCTCAGACTTTGATAGGGAACTTGCCTGGATTTCTGCAGTATTTAAAATCTTTCCCCAGTCAGTTTGCAGTTCAGTGTTTGCTCTCCATCTGCAGCTGGAGAATGCAGTAGAGGCAAAGTAGTCATTGATTGTCAACTAAGCAGAATTGTTTCAGGGCTTTGTAGTATATTCAGTTTCTGGCATCCTGTAGGAGCCAAACTATGCTGGCATTTGAAGCAGAGCTGGTTTTCTGCTTTGTGAGTGCCTTTTTTACTGACTGCTTGAGCTAAGCTGCTGTTGGATGGTGATGGCATTCAGGGCCTGTCTAACGCACTGGGATTTAATGAACTGTAGGTGACACTGAGTGCAGCCCGAAGACTACCTGGATCTGAAAGTCAGCAACAGTTCATGGAATCCAAAAACTTCATAGAAGAAACCGAAGTGAACTTCACGTTGTGCTAAGGAAATGGACTGTAAATGCAGAATCCAGCTATAGACTTAAAAGCTCTTTAAAATTTATTTAAAGTGACCTACTTTTCTTGTCAAATTCTAACTCAACTGGTAACTGGTAAAAGGATGTATTCCGACAATATAATCCTCAAATCTTTGTGTAGACAATGCTGACACGTCTCATTTCGAGCTCATTTAAGACCCGTTAACATGTTTCAGACTGGAATAACCTATTAAATAAATACATCAGGAAAAAGCTTTTACTGGTAATGGTTGTTTTGCTTAGGTGACTATGGCTGTAATGTATTGTGAGTACATCTGGTACTTCAGTGCTTATCAGCGATCTTTTTCCCTTTAGGCGGTTTCCTAGAAACATGATTGCTCGCTGGTCTTGATCTCACAGCTTTGTGGAGACTCCTTCCCTGATAATGTCAAGTTCAGGCTACCCTCCGAACCAAGGAGCTTTCAGCACGGAGCAGAGCCGGTACCCGCCCCACTCTGTGCAGTACACCTTCCCCAGCACCCGCCACCAGCAGGTAAGGGGACACCCCAGGGCCTGGCCTCTGGCCAGCCTGCGCTTCAAGCGTTTGCCCTGCCAAAAAGGGATTATTTCTGCTTTTTAAACTAAGACAACACGAGTTGTTCGCCTTTGAAAACACATCCATGTGCCCTGCTGGGGAGAGCTGCTGCCAGTCTGCTTGATTAAATACTTGTGGGGTGGCTTCTTCTGTTTTACTTTGCCTTCCTTGTCCTTATTAATCTAAACATCGTGGTTTTATCATTGATTTCTCATGGTTTGAATAAATTCAGTAGGGGTTGTGTTCCTAAACTTCTGTTGTAGTATTGGGCTAGAATCTCCGTAAGTTAAATGTGGTACTTGTCAGAATTCTGTGCAAGGTGGAGAATGTGTAAAAACTTGTGTTATGCTGCTTTTTTTTCCCTGAAGCAGCTGTACCAGTGCTGCCAGCTGAGTTCTGCTGGCCAGAATGGGAGTAAAGGATTTCTAAGGATATCCTGCTTGCTCATTTCTGCCAAACTTTTATTCTGCCATCCTGTGTGTGTGCTGTGGAGGACCAGCTGTTGGCTTTACAACAGTCCAGGTTTTCCTCATTTTAATGACATTCTCCTCCTGCTGCAGATACTTCTGATGTTTTCTTCTACTTCCATGTTAGCAAAAGGAAATTCAAAAACTGAAGCTTTTTGGCTTGCTCTGTGTTTATTTTTAGATAATTTATGAAAACTGAATCTCATGGGTAATGATCTATTACATGTCTTGTAGAGCTTCTCTCTGGTTAGTACCAGCTGCATATAATTTTTAAAAGCAAGTGGTTGATCACACAAAAATACAAATAAATAATCTTATACCTCACTTTGTAAATGGTATCAATTGGAAAATGCATCTTGTGTGACTCATAGTTCTGATTAATAGTGTCTGATATAAAAATGTCTTGAGGTGGTAACAAAAGAAATTGCCTCGAGGTTGCTCTCATTTTACCACTTTGCAGTTGGATGTGCAAGGCTGATTTTAAAGGATATTTTTTAAAGGCTATTCATCTGCTTGCTGCTGACTCATCTGTGTTTTGTTAGAAGTTGTTAATAAATTAGGTGGAATTCCTAGTATAAATATTTAGTCTCTTTAAAGTTTACTTAAATCTCGGAACTGCCATTTCCGAACATTCCTTTTTTTTGGAGCTGGAATAAGACCTGATCGATCTGGTGTTACTCTGATATCTTTGGAAATGCTGGTGGTCACTGCATGCTTTTGTTCCCATTAACACGGGAGGTGTTTCCCTCAGGAGTTTGCCGTTCCCGACTATCGCTCGTCTCACCTGGAGGTCAGTCAGGCCACGCAGCTCCTGCAGCAGCAGCAGCAGCAGCAGCAGCTCCGGCGCAGGCCCTCGCTGCTCTCCGAGTTCCACCCGGGCTCTGACAGGTGAGGAGGCTGAGCTGCAGGGCTGTGAGCAGTGCTCCAGTGTTCTGGGGTTACCTGGGGACACGCAGGGTGGACAGCAGCAGTGACTCAGGCGATGGAGTTCACTTTCAGTTTGCCGGTATCTCCCTCCTCAGTAGAACGGGTCACTGCCTGGGGGGTGATCAGTGTGCTTTAAATCATTGCTTGTACTGCTGGGGGGTTCAGGGAGGTTTTCAGACAGTGTCAAGCATTCCTTGGAATGAGCACTCAATTTCTCATTGAACACTGAATGTTCTCTGAACATCAAATTCAGAGATTAAAATCCCACTACGGATCAGAATAATATCAACTGGATTGTTGTAATAATTGCAGCAGGAACATGATTTTGTTTAGAGGAGAGATTAAAATATGATTTATGCACTCCTTTCTTTAGTGTGTTAGGCTGCCGGTGTGTTAGTGCCTGTAACAACCTTCTCTTTTCTTGCACTCACTGCTTGCAAAAACCTTCTTTTGCCTTGGACTCTTAGTGAATATATCTGCTAGGAGCAACTTTATATGCAGGATTACTGCTGGAGGTTTATTTTGGCTATAACTGGCCGATCTGGTTCTGAACAAATACCCATGATGAATGTTATGTAAATACTGGTCTGGCTTAAAATCTCATTAGGATATTCCCAGAAATAACTTGATGATAGTGAAATCTGGAGCTTCCATATTGCCTTCATCTTGTGTCAGCAAAATGTCAGTAAGGCTCTGTTCTAATGCTGAGAATCACAGCAGCTTTTAGAGTTCTCAAAAATTGAGTTTATAGCAGTAGTAAATCACACCCCACCCCCCCAGACTGTAAATTTGTAAAAGCTTATTTGGTAGTTCTGGCAAACTGCAGGAAACTGCTGCTGTCATCTCTTCAGTGGCACTTCATAGGAAGATGTTGAAGCATATGAGGGTTTTTATGGACATCCTGTGCACTGCACTGGGAGTAGCAAGTGATAACTGTTGAGCATTTTTCTGAGAAGGAGGAGTCTTTAAATGACTCATGGATTGAATCAATGACTGCTTCTGTCACAGAGTAGCATTTTAGTAAAGATCAAGTTCCAAACAGACTCATGGCTCATCTCAAGCGTTCTGTGTATATTTAAAAATTATTTGGCTGCAGAAATTCAATAATGGAGCTGTTGTGGCCATCTTCAGTGGAATATAGTACTGTGTTTTTCTCATGGATTTTCAGTGTGTTTATAATTTGAATCAGAGCTTTGATTTGAATGATATCCTTGTAGAAGTGCTGAGTTTCTTTAAGGTTGTGTAATGAGGATTTAATTGGAGATTCGAGTTCTCTTTCTCTTTTCCAATGGTTTTTAACGGTTGTATTTTTGAAGATCGTACTTAAAAACATTCATCTGCTTTACCCTTTAGAAGGAGCTTCAGCAAATTGCATCTCCTTTAAAACTGAGAAGTGTTGAGGATTTTTCTCGCATCAAAAATGCATGTTTTAACAGTTTATTCCTCTGTATAGGCCTCAGGAAAGGAGGACTGGATATGAGCAGCAGTTCCATCCAGGCCCATCTCAGACAGATCATGATTCACTGGAATCAAAGCGACCACGTCTTGAACAAGTGTCTGATTCCCATTTCCAGCGTGTCAGTGCAGCCACTGTCTTACCTTTAGTGCATCCTCTGCAGGAAGGGTTGAGATCTGCAGATATTAAGAAGGTAAAGCCATTTGCTGTTACACTGCTGAAGATGTAACTTTTTGTGTTGCCGTGAGCTAATTAGATTTTTTTTCTATTAGGTAATTTTTTTGTTTGTTTAGATTCTTCCTTTAATCCCAAACATTTACTTTTACACATTATCAGGAGCTGTGATCATGAGTCAGTGTTACTCTCTTACAGTCTGACTCAAACACAGTAAATAGACTGGAATTCTGAGTTGCCACTACTCTTAAGTCACTCAAGTCTCAGTTGTGGAATGATTGTAGCATAGTGCATGAAACATTTCTGGTTTTCAACTGAAAGCTGCTGGCAAGTGCATGCAAGTCCATTTTTTCCTGTAATTAACATTGGGACTGAATAGTCAAAGTACTTCCTTCCACCCCCTTTTCCCTTTTAAGCATTTGAAATGAATCTGCTTATTTACATAACACTAATTATACTTGTCAATGTCTCATTTTGGCTAAATCTAGGACAGTCTAGTTTGGGGTGGGTATTTTCTATTTTAGGTATTGAATATTAAAGCTAAATTCAAGAGAACTTTACATTTATAACCACAACTAACTCCAGACGTACTTTATCAGGTTGGTTATGATTATCTTCAAGAATATCCTCCTCAGTATAGGTGCAGAGTATTGAGGAGTGGCTCTCAAATAACCCTTCTTTTAAAAATAAAAGTTACTATTTGCATTCATGAAAATGTATTTTAAAAGGAAGGCATTTGGGTCTTATTTCACTTTCAAGATAAATATTGCACTATGGTGTTTAAAAAAAACCCCAACTTTGACGTGACAGTATCATGAAAGACTTAGAGCATTATGAAAACTTTAACTGACTTCTCAACAGAGATGTAGATAACTGGAAATTGTTGTTAATTCCTGGGTGTTTGGTTACTGAGCACTCATTCCCAAGTTATGACTGATCTCCTCTCTATCTCCCCTCCATCTCCTGTCCCCATGGAAGGACCCAGCTTTTGGAGGAAAGCATGAGGGACCATCTTCTCCAATTTCTGGTCAGCCTTGTGGGGAGGACCAAAATGCTTCACCTTCCAAGCTGTCCAAGGAAGAATTGATACAGAGCATGGACCGTGTAGATCGTGAAATCGCGAAAGTGGAACAGCAAATCCTGAAACTGAAGAAAAAGCAAGTAAGCACAGCAGGCACTGCTCTTGTTTCCTGCCCGTGAAAGAGGTGTGGAAAAACCTCATTTGGTGATGGTGACTTTTTTGGTTACATGAATCAGATGAAGAAGTTGAAAAGGGAAGGTTATGTGTACGATTTTATTTTAAATAAGTTGGACATCACGTGCTTTTAAAGGTTTTTGAAAGCAGGAGAAAGCCACATAGGAACAGCAGCAGTAGATGGTTTATATTTGAAACTGCTGTGAAGCAAGGGCACTGTGACTGTAATTTCAGCTTCAGAGCTGCCTGCTGGCTGAGGGGAGGATCATCTTTCTTCTTTCATAGTCTGTGCAAGGGGAGAATCCCTTGCCTGCATCTCCAAAACCAGAGCTTGTACAAAAGTCCTGGATTATCTGCTTTCCCAGGGGCAGGAGATCCCAACATCTGGAGCTAAGGTCAACCTTGGGGGAAAGTGCAGTAGGAGAGGTGTGAATGAACACAGACAGCAGAGAAATAAAGGAGGAAATATCACTTTTTTTTTTGTATGGCCCTGGCTATGCTTTGCATCAGAGAACTGCACTTGAGCCACTGGAAGCAAAGGAAGTGTTTGCTGGCAGAAGTTGTTGCTTTCCCAGTAGCTGTTGTGGCCAAGTAAACCCACCCTTCAATCGAGGCATCTGTTAGTCATTGACAAAAACAAAGTCCTTGTTTCCTTTTCCTTTTCTGACATTCAAAGATCCAGATAGAATAAGTGCCAGCTTTACTCTTTTATAGTTGGAGCTCTGGAGGAAATGAGAGTTACACTGTAGAATTTGTTAACTTGTAGGTTGAGGATAACAGACGACTCTCAGGAGCTGTATGTTTTTATGGTCTGGAAGCATTTAATTATGTCTGAATTTTAATGACCTGTAAAGTGACCTCCAGCAGAAAAACAAAAAAGGATGTCACTGAGTACCTGTTTGTGTCTTAGTGATGCTTATCTCTCCGTGCACTTTTCCACAAAATCAGCAAGTGCTGTGCAACTCATCTATGAAGGGTCATCTGTGCACATTTGTCTGTGATTTGACTTTAAAAAATGACAAAGTTGATGTTCAAATAAATGAGCCTATGTCTTAGAGCATTCTGCTAATATTTTAGGGAATTCTTGCACGGCAATGTAGCACATTCTAGCCAGGACTGTAAGGCAGGATGGATCCCTGGTGTCAGAAGTTCTTTGCTGTATATTTGTGGCAGGCATGGGTGAAGGATGTTTAAAAAATGAAGCTGTCACCGAACCAGATTTATTTGATGTGAAAGTAAATCACAGCAGTGTAGTAACTAGGAAAGGGTTACAGGGTGGATTTTTTTTTTGGTTTTGCTATTTATTTTTTTTAACTTGTTTGGTATTGTAACAGTCTTGGAACTTTAATGCATGTGGAGTGGTTTATTTTTGCTGTGAAGTACCTTTAGAATGATGTTCTCTGTGGAGTGTTAGAAGGACTTTTGTACCTTTTGAAACCATAAGACAGCAGTAATGGTGACACTTGAACATCTAGAGTGCAGAAAGGCAGCTTTGTGCTTTCCGCTCGCAGCACGCAGCTCTGATGTAACTGTTCTCCAGAGTTGATACTTTTTGTTTAAAGTTAAATAATGATAAATTATAAAGTGACAGTGGCTTTACCTGTCAAGCTGAAACAAGTCTGATTTAAGGCAGGTGAGTCTTGTAAACAGGTAATTTCAGTTAGCAATAGTACAAAAAATAGTCTTGTTATTGTCCCTGTGGGCATCAAACCCATTTCATTCATTCCTTGTCAGCGCAGAGCGAAGTAAGAGGCAGCGCTGAGTGATCAGCTGCGTATTTTATCTCTGGTGACTAATTACTGGTGGAAGGGGGGAACATGGATGGCTGATTTTCTTTCTTTGGTCTCTTAGCAACAACTTGAAGAAGAAGCTGCTAAGCCTCCCGAGCCAGAGAGGCCGGTGTCCCCTCCTCCTGTGGAGCAGAAGCACCGCAGCATCGTCCAGATCATTTACGATGAGAACCGGGTCAGTGTCCTCTGCTCCTCACCCAGGGGCTCTCTCTGCCCCTCTGCTGACATTCATCAGCTCTTCATTTACTTCCATGGGGCACATTTGTCTGTTTTACTGGTTTGCCCACCCTTCTTTTACTATTAATTTGCCTTTTTTAAAGACATTTCTATGACATTTTTATTCTCGATCGTGGGAATCTTCCTTCTGTCTTGTATCTGTGGGTCTCAGACCCTTGTGCTGAGATCCATGAATTATAGATATATATAAACACACACACATATATCCTTTTAAGTGTGTGATACGAAAAATGCCTCAGAAATTCATCTTGAATTCCCTGTTCCTCACTTGAGCTGACAAACTTGGCTGAAGACTCGACTTTTAAATGAGCTGAAGAGAAAAAAAAATGCATATGTTGTAGGATTTTGTGCCTTCTTTATAAACTCTGACTTCTGGCACTTAAGATTTGGATAAATGAACAGATATGAAAAAGTAATATATTGGTGAATTATGGGCTTGTGTTGTTTAAGTGGTGAGAAAAGTTCAGGAGCTCAGTGATACTGCCAACAGTAACAGCAAAAATGCTTCCTGCCTTTTTTTTCCCATGGTAGTTTGAGATTAGGGAGTCAGATATCTGGGGGTTTTGAAAGTATTGTGATCTTCTGTGAGACTGGTATATGTTTGTTTAATTTCCCAATTTTATTCTGTAGTTTAGAGGAACAGCTAACTTCTATTACAATAGATTTTTTTTTTTTTAATTTGAGGAGGTGAAAACCCCCTGCAAAACAATGTTAGATTTTGTACAGTTCAGCTGTGTCCTAAGCATTCCATGCAAGGAGGGGCCAGAATTATTTTATGGTCTTCACTTTGTGTGAGTGAGGGACCTTTGACACACTTTGTGTGTTTATGTCCACGTGGATTCACACTCCCAGATTTGGCAATTAGAGAGTTTTAGTCCCTTAATTTCATTTTTCAAGGCTAATTGTACTTTATTTTACTGGACCTTTTTCTTCCTCTTCATAATTATTTGCTGTATTATGAAATGCATGGGTTTTTTTGAACTGCAGAGGTCAGTTTCTGCTTTTATCCTCTATCAGCTTCCAGACTTGGAGATCAGAGTCACTACCATATAACTCAAGGCCAGGTTTCTTTATTTGCTGAGGCAACGTTGCAGAAGTAGGTTAAGAAGGATCTCATGTGGTCAGGCAGGGGTTTAGCTGAGAACATAGAGTTCAGATCCACATTTGACATGAACTTCAGAGGATTTACTCACACTATACCAAAAAAATCTTATTTGCAGAAAAAAGCAGAAGAAGCTCACAAGATTTTTGAAGGTCTTGGTCCAAAAGTTGAATTGGTAAGTTGTGGAATTCTGGTTGTGTTTTTTTTCTTCTTTTGTACTGCTTTCTGTGTTGCCAGTTGCTCTAATTCTGTTGTGCTGAACAGCTGTAGTTCTGTGATTATGTACAGAAGAAATGTGTGTCTAAATGCACTGGTGAGTTGGGGCTTGAGTGAGTTCATTGGCCATGTTTAAGTGTGATTTTTAAAACAGATTCTCATCTATTTGAGAGAAGAGTTTGAATATGAAGAAATGAAGTACTGTGACATACATAAGTAGCTATAATCTAATTTTAAGTAATGAAATCTGTGCTTTGTGCTGAAGATCTTGTAGTCCCTTCAGCTCTGCTGCATCTCAGATTGAGTGCACTGTTCTCAGAATACTAAAATATTGTTAAATGTGTTCCATGCACATTTAGAGGTCCATGCATTGCAAAGTGCTGAGTGTTTCTTTCTCATCCCAAATTGCAGCCACTTTACAACCAACCCTCAGACACCAAGGTCTACCATGAGAACATCAAAACGTGAGTGCTTCAATACCCTCTCCTTGTCCTGTTCAGGGGAGCTGGACTTTAACATTCCCTCACATTTTTCATTGCTGTCATCTCCAAATAGGGTGTGTGAGTTTTGACCATAATTAAAAGCTTCCAGTCCATGTAACTTTCTAATTTCTTTGTTGCAAAACAGTTCTGCAAGATATGCATTATATGTACTGAAGGCCCTGGCTTTCCATCTTCATTTAAAGACAAAAATAAATAATAAAACTCAAGTTGGCTGTCCCTTAAAGACATCTCTTTAAAAAAAGTTATTTTTGTTCCACTCCACCAAACAGATTTGTATAGCAGTTCCAAAGTACTTATTTCTTGAATAATTTATCAGAAAAATTAACTTGAGGCTCAATTGCAAAGACTTTTTTTCCCCATAAAAGCATAATAGCTTAAACCAATTTTTATCATTTTAGCATATTATCTTTCTTGTGGTAAAGGAGAGCACTTGCCTTGAAATTGGAACTTTTTGTGTGTCTCAATTGCTTATTCCAGCCATCTTCATGAGTCTCCTCTCTGAAAAAATACAGTATTAGGTGATTTAGGTATCTTCACTTCATTGGGAATTTTCCCTACTTTTTACCCTGAAACTGTTATTCATAATAAAGATCTGGCATCTGTAATTAAGATGGGTTTTGTTGAGTAGTTTTGAAGTGCTTGATTCTTACGTAGTTCACTTTTTTCCCCTAATTCTGTTTTCCAGAAACCAGGTGATGAGGAAAAAGCTGATCCTATTCTTTAAAAGAAGGAACCATGCAAGAAAACAACGGGTAAGAGCACCATGATCTAAAAGGAGCACCTGGCTGGTTTTCTACCTGGACTCTTGTCTTGCATTTCCAAATATATTGGTTAGAAAAATAAGACCTTTAGCTAAAACAACTGTGGGATATTTCTGGAAGGCAGTATTGACAATCACCAAATAGCACTAGGATTTGTAAAACAAAGAAATATTGTATAATAGTCAAAGTCTACGTTTTTGTATCCACTTCCTCACTTTCTCTGTGCTGGAAATTTAGTATAAGTCATCTTCAACATGGAAAGGACTGGAGCAGGAAAAATCTGTGCATTCCAGAGGCCTGCCCATGTGCCATGTACTGATCCCTTGGTGTATTTTGCTTAGTTCAAGGTTTCCTTTTGGAATTTAACAGGAACAGAAAATCTGTCAACGTTATGATCAGCTGATGGAGGCATGGGAGAAGAAAGTAGACAGGATAGAAAATAATCCACGCAGGAAAGCCAAGGAGAGCAAAACACGGGAGTACTATGAGAAACAATTCCCAGAAATCCGGAAGCAGAGAGAGCAGCAAGAAAGATTCCAAAGGTATTGCTGGAGATTGGAAATATTCCTGCAAAATATCTCTTCAGTCTTAAGTTTTAAAATTATTTATAATAAAATTAGTTAATTTTAATGATTCAGTTTTATGTTCTCACTTTATTGCTTTAAAAAGAATATTTGTGTGTCACAGAGTATAAAGTGAGATGTTCTTCCCTTTGTTCACTGTGTTTCCATGGCATTGAGCTCAGTTTTCACTTCCCATCCTAAGGATCTCCATGACTATATCTGTCCACTGTCACATACATCCCTTTTGCTGTCCCTCTCCTCCAGCTCCCCTCATCCCTCGGTGTCCTCTCAGGCTGCTGTGCTAATGTCCACGGGGTTCCTTTCCCATGTCCCTCTTCAGATCTGCCATCAAACCCCATGTTTTCCAAAAGGAACACAGGAAAAGGGCCAAGTAGCAAAGGCTGCTTAGGTTGTGGTGTCAGTGAGATGAGGAGAGTTGAGCTGCTCAAAAAAGGGTTTGTGGAGTTCTGAAGACAATTGGAGCATCAACTTCCCTGAGCCTGTTCATTTTGGGCACACACCCTAATTTACACTGGTATTTTTCTGTCACTGTCTGTGTTACTCCTGTGTTTCATGATCCCTGTATTCATTAGCCCCCACACTCAAAAACCATTTATCTTCTTAATTAACAGTTTGACTGATCTTTTGTTGTACTTGCCAGATAATTTTATTCCAGACATTTTTGCATTTTAAAATATTCAAGGTGCGACAATTAAAGCCCTATTATTTAATTTTAATCTATCAGACTTTTGTTAGATGGAAACTACAGAGAATCTTAAAAGGAATGAAGTGCAATTCACTTGAGAGTTCACCTTGCAGTACTGTAGGTAGAGAGATAGGATTTAAATTAGAATTAGGTCAAGTTTGATTCAGTTGTGTTGAAATCTGTTTATCTGATGTTCGAAATCATTTCAGTACACCTTGGAGAGTTCAAGCCCCATAAAGATTTAATCTCATCTACATGACCTTTCTGTCATAAAACATGGGGAAAGCAGAGAGCTTGCAATACGTTATGAAGGCTGCAAGATTTTGTGGAATCAAGAAAAGAGGAAAGTAAACAGCACTCATATATGAAGAGTTTCACTTAAAGAATATATTATGTCTTTGTAATAGCAAACTACTTGAGAAAGGGTCATCTCTTTACATTATATTTATGTTCTGCCTCTGTTTATAGCTGGGCTCTAATACTATTGCCATGTAAATACAAAGGGGTTTTTCCTCAGATTTGGTGCAAATGGAAGAATTCAGTAAAATCTTTGAGGTGTTTTGTCTCTCCATTTAGTAGTGATTTTTTACCTCTGAAATGCTTTTTGACCCACATGCTGTAGTATATTATTATGATGTTCCTAAGGGTGAAGATCACAAGCTGAAAAGTTCTCCCAAATTACAGCTCTCCCCATCAATTCAAAAGTGGAATTTTTTTTTTGTTGTAACAGATCTCAGTGCTGTATTAGTAACTTCACCAAACTGATAAAATGCAAATTTAGTGTGGTTTTCTTAAAAAAAAAAGGTCTTTCAAAGTGTATCAGTTGTACTAATTAAGGAGATAATTTCTGTGCCACTGATGAGCATTCCTCATGCTCAGCAGAAGAAAATTCATTTACCTGAAGCACCTACTTTGCAGTGGAATTGGTGGTAACACCTTTTTTTGGTGCCTTTTCTGCTGAGCTTTGCAAAGTCCCTGTAAAACCAAGCAGGACATGACAGAGTTTGTGCTCTGACTCTCCTTAAGAAAGACCAGTCCTAACTGATTTGAGAGACTGCTAACAGCCTTATAAGGAATTTTGTTGTGGTGTACAAAACCTGCAAGTAGAGCTAATTTCCACTTTTTCCTTTTGTTTTTCCCTCGTTTCAGAGTTGGCCAAAGAGGGGCTGGCCTTTCAGCAACCATTGCTAGAAGTGAACATGAGATTTCAGAAATCATCGATGGGCTCTCTGAGCAGGAGGTGAGGCTGGTGGCTGTGCTTTGCTGTAGAAGCACAACCAATAAATATCCTTTCACTGGCAATGAAAGGTGTCGAGTAGAGGGTTTGTTTCATTGATAAGAGAAAGCCCTTCTCTCTTTAAGAGAATCTCTGTGAAGTATGGCTTGAAGTAGATCTTAAAACACTTTTCTTCTGAGGGTTTTGCTTTCTAATTGTATCTGCCCTAGATTTTTCTCATGTGGCTGTTCATTGCAGGCTTGCTGCAACCTAGTTTTTTACAGCTGTAACAAACATGTGAAAACTCTTCCTTTTCTCAAACCCTCCATCATTTTGGTGTTCCATCAGTTGTGACACTTTCCTTTAGCTGCCCATAAAGTGTTCATCGCCGTAGTGACAACTTCTGTAAGAGCTGCGTACAAAAAGAAATTCCTAAAAGCTGACTGTGAGCGTGGAGCTTTAAGAGCTGTGCAATTCAAGGGCTGTAAACATCAGTGGCACAAATATTTTGTGTGTTCTTTGCTTTGTCTGTTGTTGTGCAGAATAATGAGAAGCAAATGCGGCAGCTCTCTGTCATCCCTCCCATGATGTTCGATGCGGAGCAGAGAAGGGTGAAGTTCATCAACATGAACGGGCTGATGGAGGATCCCATGAAAGTTTATAAAGACAGGCAGTTCATGAATGTCTGGACAGATCACGAGAAGGAGATTTTTAAAGAAAAGTAATGGCCTTTCTTATCTTTTCTTTTTATTGCATTGAAATGACAGTTAAATGCCCAGCCCCGTAAAGCTAAATCAGGAATGCTGGAGCTTTTGTCCAATAATGTTTGATAATGTTCTGAGTTGGCTGTAATGAATATTGCAAAAGTTTTAGGCTTTATTTTTCATCTGAGTATGCTCACATGCATTTAGTCCTTAAATACAAAATTGTCCCAAAAGTACTTTAGTTCTGGGCTAAGATTAGAATGACAAGTGCAGATATGGAATTTCGTTTTATCATTTTAAGTGCTCAGTTCTAAATTTGCACAATCTGAAAACTGGGCTTTTTAGGCTAATTTCACTTGTGTAAATGAAGGGCTTGCTGATGGAATAGATTGTTTGCAAGATTTGCATGTTTGATCGTGGATTATGTTGTTAAACTGAAATAATTTCTGATTTGTAAAAGGTTTGTCCAACATCCCAAGAACTTTGGCTTAATTGCTTCCTACTTGGAACGAAAGGTAAGACATTTGTTAATATAAATGGAGCTTAGGGTGGGATTCCTAACTTTCCAATATAATAATAAATAGAATCTTTTTTATTTTAGTCTGGGGGCTGCATAGTTTTAAGTGTTGGGAGAAATTAAAAACTCAAATCCTATCTTTTCATTAGGAGTAAACTCTACTTTTTCCTGCTTTTTCACTTCAGAATGTTCCCGACTGTGTTTTATATTATTATTTGACCAAGAAAAATGAAAATTATAAAGCCCTTGTGCGAAGGAATTACGGCAAACGCAGGGGAAGAAACCAGGTACATTAAATTTATTCATCACTTGGGTATTGTTATTTTATTGCATCATATTTACAACTCTTTCATTGTCTGAGATAGCAATGTATTATAAGGATGGGAGGGAAATAATTATTTTTCCTTTATTGTATTGTTGGCCTTTTAAAATTTAAGTGATTCTGACCTCGAGGGTGTTGTTGGTTAGTTTGGTTTTAATTCTCTGAAATACCTTCTTCCTTTGCACATTTCTTACTTCTTTTAATATGACAATTCATTTTCTTTGAGGACTTTGCCACAGACATTGAGGTTGAATCCATCATTAAATCCTATGTTGGAGCCAAGAGAAATTAGGTTTAGCATGTGACTTGCAGTGGAAAATATATAATCAGTTCATAATGTCAGTCCTTGTCAAAAAGCAGAAATTAATAGTGATCTTTATTTGGTGGTCAGGCTCAAAATCAAACTGGAACTTCAGAGCCAGAAGAAAGAGACTGATTTAATGCATGTGAATAAAAAATCCTGCTGATTCAGGAAGTGTTCCTTTGGAAGTCTTTGGAGAGGAAAAGAACAGCATTTTATAAATACATGTGCTGGGCTAGCAGGATTAATGTTGGTATTGGAAAACAAAATAACCCTGAAACTTTGGGACTGCACAAATCTGCTCTGCAAACCAGTAAATGCACTAAATATTGCACTGAAATACACAAATACTGAATGTTTTCTAGGAGTCCCAATAAATATATATTTTTAATTTAAAGTTGTTGCAAGCAGCTTCAACTGAGGAGTGAATCCTGTTCAGTAGAAACAGCCATGGGGTTGTGCTTCTGTTCTGTGGTGCTGTTGCACTTAAACCTTTGCAATTCTGGGCTGGTGTTCTACCAGAAGAGTCCTGTCATGGCAGAGCACCTTGTCTGTTCCCCACAAGTCATGGATTGCTTAGGGTAAGATCGTTGTCATTGTGCACAGGATTTCATAGAGCTTCTGCTCTGATGGGGGAAATTGCTGGAAATAACCTGTATTAGCCAGGAGTTCTGTTAGAAATTCTAAGCCTAATAATCTTTTTTAATAGAAAGGGTTATTGTTATTGGAGTAGTGATTGGGGAAGGATTGCAGCTGAAGTCTGGATGTGTGGCAAATGAAAAGAAGATGGAAATAAACAGGATTTTCCAGATGTCTACAATCACTGTGGACACTTAACAGAGGTAGTGCTGCCACTTGCAGTGGCTCAGTTTATGATAAAGCTTTGCCATTATAAAGTGAGGTTGGTGTGATCATGGCGAGTGTCACATGTTGAGGGATGCCTTTGCTGGGTGCTCTTCTAAGGGGTGAAGAGACAGAACTGCCTCAGCTGTAGTGCAGTGCAGCTGGAGATTCTGAGATATCTAGAAAGTCATTACTGTGTATTTAAATGTCTTTTCCATGTTGTTAATATCAGAATATTGGAACTGTCAGAATTCAAAAATTGGATGCATTTCTCTATCTATAAATGGTTGTTTTCCTAGGGTAATGTGTATAGAACAGAAAGGTTTTAATTCCAGCTTTAGACACAAGGGCATAGATTTGCTTGGTGAACTCAGCTCAAGGTGCTCTGCCTGACTTTGTGACTGCTCCTGTGAGTGCTGATTTATATGTGAGTAACTGAATACATCAGCTGGAACACTAAAGGTTTGTTCAGCTCAGATTACTTGCTCTTGGAATTGTGGCAGAGTTGTACTCTGTAATTGCTGGTTGTTGATCCACTTTAAGTGCTGCAGCAGATCCCTAAACTTCGGGCAACTGCTGGCCAGGCTTAATGTGTGCTCTGTGAAGGATGCAAGAAAGTGCCAGGTTTTTAGCTCTGGTGAGAGTTGAGCTGGACTTGCCAACTGAAGGAAATACTCTCAGCACTCTAAAAGGGAAATTTTACCACTTCTGGAAATTTAAACTCTGAAGTGTTGCAGTTAGCATATTAATAGTAAAGAACTACATAGTACCAAAAATCATATTTGTATTTATAATTTTATTTATGATTAATTAGCACCATCTATAACAGCTAGTAAAAAAAGAACATGAGAGGGTTTAAGTGCCTGGCTTGCCAGAACTTTTATCTTACAGTTGCAGAGAGCACCTCACCCCCTTCCCCCCTCCTGTCCCCCAGCTTTGTTTGAAGCTGATATTTTTCATATCTCTCAGTAGCAACTTGAAACTTTCTTGCTGATTGGCAAACAGAAGTCATGTAAGATTTATGAGGTGCTCCAGGATGGGCTTAGGCCAATAACAGGTGCTTCAGCTTAAACTCTTAATAGTTCATGTATTTTTGTAAATTAGAAGGCAAGCAAGTGGAATATTGCAATGGAGGAGATATTAATCATGGTAAGGACATTGAAGTCCTTCAGAGAATGCAGTGAGCACAACTTGGCTCAGGTTTCAGTGTGGGGGCTTCCACTTGAGACAGGCTGAGTGCTGGATCAAGGATATGAAGAGATGTAAGGCTAATAAAATTCTGATGTGTGTTTGTCCTCAAATAGTATAGAAAGGGCTTTTTATAAAATACTGCCTAAACTGTTCCAGAGTGTCACAGAGGCAATTGAACAAATGTGACTTAAACCAAAGCTTGTCAAATGTAGAGCAAGTTTTTAGTATAGAATTGAGAGAAAGCCATGGCTGTATGATGCTTTAACTTCCCTATCCCTGGAAGTGTTCAGGACAGGGCTTGGAGCAACCTGATCTGGTGGGAGATGTCCCTGCCCATGGCAGGGGGTTTGAGATTGGATGATCTTTAAGGCCCCTTCAAACCCAAACCACCCTGTGATTCTGTAATTACAGAGAATTCCTTAAATAACTCATTGAAAGAAGGACTCTGTAAGTGAAGTTTTAAATGAATTAGGTGGCCAGGCAGTGGTCAGTGCTGGCTGTGTCCCTGCAGTGTGTGTGGCTGAAGCCTGTGGGGCAGCAGGTGGGAGGCCAGTGATGTGAGCAGACAGAAATTCGCCGCCTGTGTGTGACGGGGATCACCTCTGGTGACTCCGGGGAGATTAGAAGGTGCTGTGTGAGAGGGGCAGCGCTGCTGCAGGCAGCTTAAGTGGCAGAATGACACAATTTCCTGGAATAAACACGTTGCTGGGTCAGGCAGCCTGTGCTAAGGAGCTCTGTGATGTCGCTGCTGGGGTGGGTTTTGTCGTTTTGAGCCGTGCCCTGAGCTCAAGCCCATCCCCTTGTGTGGACAGTAAAAGTTTCAATCAGCAGATGAATGTGCAGGAACGTCGCTGACCGAGGCTTCGACTCCTTTAAGGTTTGTGTTTGTGCATTGATTGTGCAGCTTAAATGAAGTTACTGGGTAATAGAGAACCAAGTGATGTGCACTTGGCCTGGTAGGAACAGGATTTTCAACAACCGTTTTCTAAATACATTAGAAGGAAAACAATTTTCATTAAATCCTTTTTTTGAAATGCAATTTTAACTCATTATTTTCAGGTCGATCTACCTAGCAAGGTGGAAATAATTTATGTTAGCATGTCTGTGACATCTTGCTTGAAAGAAATCTTTGCATAATCAATAACCAGCACCTTAATTGCTAATAATTTGCAGCAAGATGGTAGTGGTTAGTGTTTAGGGTTTCTGCTCCAGTTCACATTATTAAAATGTCAAAACCAAGTCAGTTTGTGACTATTTCCAGCCTCAGTTTAGTTAGTGAAACAGTGACACCTGCTGCTGCACTTATAGGGAGGTTGCTTCCTCTGTCAAGAAGGAAAGCCTAATTTGAGAAATTTTTCAGTAGATTGTAAAATCTGAGTTCATGAAGTGCTGGAACAGCAATCTTGTAATTCTCTGCCCTTGTCTTGTCCTTGTGTTTCCATGCATTGTGTTCTCTATCCCTGTGTTTCCATGAATTGCCAAATGTAGTCTGAATATCTGTTTTGAGACAAGCACAGTATTTACTGTACTTGTAGAACTTTAACCTCAGTAGAGAAAAGAGTTTTTCTTGTTTTTTTTAAATAATTCTTTCTGTGAACTCACTGGAAATGTAAGTCTGAAATTCCCAACCCAATTTTTTTTAACAACTATATTTCTTCAATGCCAGTGACAGTTTTGAGAAAGCGACTTGGAGTTGCTGATAACTTTCATGCTACAAGACCTTCTGCTCCCCAGTTGTAAGATCATGTTTCACTATAAAATGCACAAAGTTAAAAATAAAATTTGAGAGGAGCAACACCCTCACTACATGGGTCAGACTTCCCTCAGCGCTTTTAAAATGTAGCTGTTCATTTTTAGTGGGGCACACAGCAGCCAGTGGGGGATTGTACACAATCACCTCCATGCTCATGCTGTATTTCCATGGAATTTACAAGATATAAAGCAGAGTTATTCCGTTCTTATGCTGACCACTGTGCAGTGCCTGTAACTTAAAATATTATCAAGTAGGAAGTAAGGCAGCATCAGGTTTTGTGCTGCCCCTTTGTGTGATCAAGTTATCATCTAAATCCTATTTCATTTCAGCAGCAGATTGCTCGTCCTTCTCAAGAAGAAAAGGTAGAAGAAAAGGTAGAAGAGGAAAAATCAGACAAATCAGAAAAAAAAGAGGAGGAAAAGAAAGATGAGGAGGAGAAGGATGAGAAGGAGGAATCTAAGTAAGTGTGTATATGCTGAAATGCATGAATTCATCCTAGATTGCAGGTTTTGGCAAAGATGAGAACAGGATTTGCATTAGCCTGACAATGAAATCTGGACTGAAAACTGTTTCTTTTGTGTATGAAACATTTTTTTTTTTGATATACAAATTTCTTTGTCTTGCTGAGCTAATCAGATCAGTGGAAAACATAATGGGATTATTATTTCCAACATGTAATAATTTCTGTATCTTGTTGATTTGGGCTTTTTTCATATGTTCTATCACACGTGGAGTATTTATATTTTCTTTGAAGCTGACAAAATCCTGTATCTGTGTTACTATCTGGCAACTGGAGATTGTGGGCAGTAAGTGAATTCTGTTTCACTAAAGGCATCTTTTGAGTTCATGGAATTCTGTTTGTGGGGTTTGGTGGGGTTTTTTGTCCATTGATATTCAGGACTGTCTGCTCACAATGGCTCTCTGAATGTGACTGAACTATATTTTACCTATTCCCAGAGAGAATACCAAAGAAAAGGACAAAACTGAAGTTGCACCAGAGGAGACAGAGGAGAGGGAGCAGGCGGCTCCTCGGGGCCGAAAAACCGCCAACAGCCAAGGTCGACGTAAGGGCAGAATCACCAGATCAATGACAAATGAAGCTGCACAAGCAAATGCTGCTGCAGCTGCAGCCACTGAAGAGCCTCCACCACCTCTGCCACCCCCACCAGAACCTTGTGAGTAGCATTTACAGCGCTCCCAGCTGGTCTTAGGCTCCTCGCTGACACGGGGCTGTTTCCAGGCATGCGGTGCACTTCTGTTTAATATTCCAGCTTTATTCTTAGCCCTGCTTATAATTTTGTAGCTGTGTGGAACTGTTAAACTTCACAAGTGTAACTTCATGAATAGTGTATGTGCCATCAGCTGACTCTTAGGGGAGAAAAGGCAGTTCAACCCTTGTGTGATAACACCTTGTCTCCCTGTGCAGGTTTTGTGATGGGTCTGCAGAGATCCAGGTGCCTGTGACACAGATTCACTTACAGGCTACAGCTCACAGAGGATGCTGTTAAATAATTGGCCTGATATTTGAGTACTTCAGGGAGTTTCATAAGCTGAAATAGATCTTGGCAAGTTGTTGTTTCAGCATTAGATGGCAAGAGGCTTTTTTAAAATAAAATGTTACTTTCTTGGCTGGATGGTTAAAAAAGATGATGCAGTCTGAGTGTATTTTGGAAAAGGCTGACCTAATTTGTGTTGATGCAGAAATACCAGAATATCCTCTGTCTGGTAAATAATTATCCAGGATGGCAGGGCAGGTTGTGGATTTTTTCTTGCAGTGCTCTGCTCTGGCAAAATTTGTTGCTCCTCATGCTTCAGTTGGGTAGTTACAGGCAGCTGTTATTCTAGAGCTTGTAACAGCTCTTCTGTTACTCAGATGTTCTGCCTGTAAAGAAGAGAGTAAGTGGGCACATCAGTTCTTGTGTAGCTGTAAACAACAGAGATTGTGAGAAACATTCTTGGTCCATTGATACAGTCGGGTTTTATAAGCAGTAGGTTTTTTAAAGTCTGAAGCAATTGTGGGTTTTGCTTTTGTTTTGCTTTGTTTTTAAACCATTTTTGCAGGGTTTTCTGAAAAATCCAAAATAGTTTTTCAGTGGATCAGATACTTTATAGTGTCCTACTTTTGTGAATGGAAGCTGTTGCAGGGTCTTTGTTACATGCTGTGTGCAAAGATTTTATGGAAAGGAAATGGAGGCTGGTGCAGCTCAGTGCAGTTCAGAAATTTAAACAGGATAATACAAATTCCAGAGGAGTGAATGAAAAGCACTTTGCTCTGAATCATACTTAGTTTCCTGCTTGCTTTTACTTACTGTTTTTTTTTTCCTTTTCTTTTTGTCCATTTATCCAGTTGGAGACTCATTTAATACAAGAACAGTAGATTTCTTGGCACCCACTAACCAATAAATAACCATTCCAGCAGTGAGACAGCACTGAACTAGTTTAGAGCATGTTGGATTGCTGCTTTTAGTAGCTGATGGTAATTACTGACATTTTAAATAAAATTTTAGTGATAAATACACCTACGTTACTTACAAATCTTCCTTGACAGACAATTAATCCCAGTTTTCTAGGCAGAATAGTTTTGAACAGTTTTCTCTGCTGAGTTTTGGTGGTTCCTTCTGTATCTCTGACTTGGTTTAATGGAGGTTGACTGCTTCCCTGTGACAAGAGCTTTCCCCAGTGACCTGAGCAAGCCATAATGTAAATAGATTTCTTGACTGTGGGATAATTGGTGCCATGATAATGAAACCTGGTCTTTTCTCTGCTCAGTGTCTTTGTTTCTCTTTCAGCTTCTACAGAGCCTGTGGAGACATCCCGCTGGACAGAAGAAGAAATGGAAGTTGCTAAGAAAGGTAAACCTAGTAAAGCCTTTGACTTCCTTCTGGATACTTGCATTTATAAAATTTCAAGGGTTTATTGAATCACTGAATATATTTGCTGTGACTTTTGCCAACACTATGCTGATTTGAAAATTGCTGTTGTTTTGCAAGCAGCTGTAGCAGACAGAATCACCTTTTGAGACTTATGTTGACTCTTTTCCTGTGGGTTACTTAGAACTGTTTGGGCAGCAGTCTCTGTCTTGCCTTCCCATAGGCATTGTTGTTGCATTTATTGAGGTTTGGATAGCCGAGTTATTGATCACAGTAAATATTGGTTCTTTTATGTCTGACCAGGTCTAGTGGAACACGGCCGAAACTGGGCAGCCATTGCCAAAATGGTTGGGACAAAAAGTGAAGCACAGTGTAAGAACTTCTACTTCAACTACAAAAGGAGACACAACCTGGACAGTCTCCTCCAACAGCACAAACAGAAGGTGAGTGCTGTGGACATGGAATATTTCAAAAGAGAAAACTTAGATCTTTCTGAAGTCATGCATCACACTCCACTAAGGCTGTTTTGCAACTCAGCTCATTTCCTTTTTCTACATAAATCTCTTAGAAAGGGTGGCTGGTGATCACTGACCTGTGATAGTAACCACTTCTGGCTTTAAAATGCAACAGAAGGTTTTGTGCTTGGTAAAACACTTCAGCCTGAAGAGTTCTTCAGTGCTCTGAAAGCCGTGTTCCTCACCAGTGTATGAGCAGCTGTCGATGTACAGCAGCTCCTTGAAACACAGCAAGCACTGACCTTACCAAACAGAGCAGGAGAGGTGGTAGAAGTCCAGGACCTGAAAGTTTGGGGGCACTGAAAAAGTAGAATGCTGTGTGTTGGAGTCCTCTAAGCTGCAGTGCTATCCTGGTCTTCTCTCACTGAGGTGAAGAACATCAGTGTCTGTTTGCTGCAGTTGTTCAGTTGTCCCCCAGTTATGCCGTGAGACCGTGGTTTGTTCCCAAACTTGGTTTTGGTCAGGAGCAGCAAAAGTTGTCCTGGAGTTGAAAAAGTGAATGGGTTGTGCTAAATGGAGATTCTCTGTCCTTCATTTCAACCTCAGGTTGGTAAATGGGGATGCAGTAAAAGGCAATAATTGTGGATTTTCAGTACATTGTCAATGCTGTGTCTTCCTCAGTCTTCACGAAGGCCCCGAGAGGAGCGAGATGTGTCACAGTGTGAGAGTGTGGCTTCGACTGTGTCAGCTCAGGAGGACGAAGATATTGAAGCATCTAATGAAGAAGAGAACCCAGAAGACAGTGAAGGTAGCTTTTCTGGGAAGGGAACTTCTGTGAGCACAGAAAGGAGCCTATGTTTTGTGCTAATTATATGCTCAGAAAGCTGTGTGGTGGTGTTCAAATGCTCTTTCAGTTGGATTTCATCGATTCGAACTCACTTGAGGGGATGCAGCATTTTTAGAATTTAGCAGCCTAAAGATGTTTGCTGCTTAGTATTTTGAGATGCTTTGATTATACTGTCATCTGGAGTGTTGGAACAAGCTGAGTCAAATACATGTAACCTTTGGTAGTTGATAGTCTCAGTAAAGCTTCAGACAAGCAAATTCAAGTGGTGGTTTTTTTGTTGTGGTTTTTTAATATATATTTGTTATATATAATTTGCTTATTTATAGACCCTCAACATCAGTCAATCTTGCCTGGTCTTTTGTGGAGCAAAAGGCAATAGAATTCATTAACAATGAGTGAGAGAAGATGACTAAGTGTTGGATTTTCAGTAGTTGATATTTTTTAGTTGCAGTGTTTGTGTAATTCAGCCAATTGTCCATTTCTATAATAAGTCAAAATGAATTGTTTTGCAGATGAGTTGGTTAAAATTGATGGGTCCTTATTGCACCCAATTTGTCAGATTTCATTGATTGAACCTTCATGGCAAAACATTTTTTCCCCAGGTGCTGAAAATAGTTCTGATACAGAGAGTGCTCCATCTCCAACTCCAGCAGAGCCTGCTAAACCCACTGAAGAAACTCCATCTGAGCCTGCTGCTCCAAAAGTAACCACTGAGGCCCCAGCAGAGCAAGAATCTGCCATTAAACCTGCAGCTAGCACATCTCCCTCCTTACCAGCCCAAAGTGTATCAACAGCTGAAACTCAGAACCCTGAGCCACAGGTCAAGGAAGAAATCAACACTGAGGCTGAAGAGCCTATGGAGGTGGACAGTAGAAGCCATTCAGCTGAAGCTAAGCCTGTGATTACTCTTCCAGTTCATACCAAAGTAGAACCTGTAGAGACTGAAATGAGGCTACCAGAGAATATTCAAGTGAAAATAGAGACTGATACCAAAGAGAGAGAGATGGAGAAACCCAAGGAAAAGTCAGAACCGGAGGAAATGGACTACAGCCTGTCCCAGCAAGTTCCTACAGCCAGACCAGAGTCTCATTCAGATAATGACTCCAGTGCCACCTGCAGTGCTGATGAGGAAGTTGATGGAGAACCTGACCGACAGGGGTGAGTAGGGCTTTGAATGGACAGCCTTTGGAGCTGTTTCTCTTTTAGGAATGGCTGACACCGCTGGGGGTATTTGAAGTCTTTTCAGTATTCACTTGGTGCAGTTCCTGTGTCACTGGAGCCAGTGTCCCCCTCCCTCTCAGTGGTTTAATATACACACAGTGCCAGGGATAGATGTTTAAATGTCAAAAGTATCCAGTGTCATGGAGTGTATGTGGGCTTTGGAAGAGTGCAGGTGATGGTGTTTCTGTGCTCTCCTGCCTCTTCAAACATCACCTTTCCACAAATGTCTTAGCCCTTCATGTGGAATTATTTTGATGAAGATTACTCTTTTTTTTTTTGTGGACTAAATACATGTAGCCCTTCCTATCCATTGTGTTTTTCCAAAGCACTGTCCATAAAGAAGGTTGCATTGATGTAAATACTGCATACATAAATTTCTGATGTGGGGGATTCTGAGCTCATATTTTGGTATTTCTGTGTATTATGAAAATATAGCAGCATCTGTTGCCTCCTCTACCATATGTGCTGTGGGACAGGACACAATGTGGTTCTGACTTTTCAGCTCTTTGTCCAGTCTGATAAATATGTTGGTTTTTTGAATTTAAGAGTTGTGCCTGTAAATTTTTTAAGATGTGTAATCTTGGTCCTTTTGGTGATATTTTTCCCTTCTATCTCTTTTTCCAGTATCTTCAGCAGAGAGTCAAAGCCCTCACTGTTAAATCCCACTGGGTCAATCCTGGTATCATCCACAATAAAGCAAGGGCAGATGGACCTGCAACAGCTTCACCACCGAGCTGCTGTCATCCCACCCATGGTATGGGCAGTCTTCTGTGCTGTTTGAAGGAGTTGAACATCTAGTCACAACATGAAGCAGAAAAAAAAATGTTAAACAAATGTAGAAAAACATTATTTGCTTTATTATTGTATTTTTTCAGGGGGAAAGTAGGTCAAGTATAAACCCAATAGCTTAAAACCAGGTGTGGACCTTTTAAAACACCCAGACTGCAGGGGAGAGTTGAGCTCCACAGCTCCTCCAGGATGTGCCTGTGAGGGTGTCCCTGACGTTGTCCCCTGGCTGTCCCCAGGTGTCCTGCAGCCCCTGCTCTGTCCCCGTGGGCACCCCAGTGAGTGGCTACGCTCTCTACCAGCGCCACATCAAGGCCATGCACGAGTCAGCCCTGCTGGAGGAGCAGCGGCAGCGCCAGGAGCAGCTGGACATGGAATATCGGAGCGCTGTCAGCCCCTGTGGCACCTCCAAGAGCCCCAGTGTGGAGTGGGAAGGTTGGTGTTCTGACCCTGTGCTTTGTGTGTGTGACACTGCTGCCTCATTGGAGAGGGACAGTTCAGTGTGATAAGGAACTGATAATGAGCTGCTCCTTGCTGGAAGGAGCCTGCCTGCTCTGCTGTACTTACTGTTGAAGAGCTGCCTTGTAGTCCCTTTATATAAAGGCAGAAACTGGTTCCATTTGGGTCAAACCCAAAAGTGAGTTGTTCCTACAGAGAAAGATGCAGCGTGCAGGTGAGAGGAGCAGGTGATTCTGTTCTAGGGGAACCCTTCCAGAAGCTTACGGTGAAGGTGGGAGTATGTACTCCATGCAGTAGAACATTCATTTTAGTTGTGTTCATATATGGATACTGAAATAGGGCACAAAAGTTTGGTGGAACACATGAATACTTCTTTTTAATTGCATTGTTTGTACCTGATAGGTGTGCCTGGCATTGGAGTAGTCTCTTCGTTAAAACTGCTGTGAATTGGACCTTTTGACTCCAGTTTCTAACCCAGGGTTCTTCTCTTTCTGATAACTTCAACCCTCCCAGGAAAACCAGTGGCCTATATGCCTTATGCTGAGGTCAAGAGAATAGAACAGGAAGCACAAGTGCAAAATCCAGCCACAAGGTCAGCATCACCCTACAGGTTATCTCCAAGAGAAGTCAATAAAGCCTCTCCCCAGCCTGAGATGAATGCAGCTCGCTACAGTGTCCCTCCAGGTAAAGATTTGGAGGATCAAATTAGTCTCTAAACAGTTCATGAGTTAATAGAAGAAAGATAATTTTCTATGTGCATATATGAATAGATGCTCAGTGTTTTTCCAGCCCAGTGAGGCTGTACTGTGCTGTTTCTGTTCACACTGCAATGTTTAATGTACAATTTTTCTCCTTAAGTTCTCCAGCCAGCCCCTCACCAGGTGATAACCAATATTCCCGAAGGAGTTCGCCTGCCCACAACCAGACCCACCAGACCACCACCACCACTCATTCCATCCTCCAAAACCAGTGTGCCATCAGAAAAACCTTCCTTCATCATGGGAGGCTCAATCTCACAAGTAAGAGAATTATTATTTCAAAATCTGTCTTGCATCAATTTTTATCTTTTTTCCCTTTCTCCAATCTTCGACTTCTTGTACTCAGTTATGGAGTCACAGCTTTAACCCTGAAGACCAACCTGTATGTGTCATTCTAAAAGTCCAGGAATTACAGGAGCTTTAGAAATGAAGCATTTACTCACATTTAAGGGCATGGATATCCAGCTTAGGTGACCTGCATCTCCTGACTACTCCACTCCTGCTGCTCTGTGCTTTGGGACATGGCAGTGGGGCACTGTAGCATTTCCAAATGGGATCATAGTAGTTTTAGCATGCTCCTTTAGAGAGAGATGTGAATCTTCACTCCAGAAACAAGAATTAACATCTATTTGTTGTTTCAGGGAACACCTGGCACTTATTTAACATCCCACAGTCAAGCTTCCTACGCCCAAGAAACTGCAAAGCCATCAGTGGGTTCTATATCCCTTGGGCTGCCAAGGCAGCAAGAGTCAGCCAAATCTGGTAAGGAAAGAAAAGCTGACATGTTTTGTACAGACTATTTAATGATCCATAATTAAAGGAAATTAAAAAACCTCAACCTTTTTCTCTTTCTTCTCCTCAATAGCTTCCCTGCCCTATATCAAACAAGAAGAATTCTCACCCAGAAGTCAGAATTCCCAACCTGAAGGACTCCTGGTCAGGGCACAACATGAAAGTGTGGTGCGAGGTAAAGAAAATCACACAAATTAAAAAACTCTTGTCAGAGCCTGAGAAAAGCGAGTGAATTACCTGCTGAAGTGTTAATTTAAAGTATTCTATGATTATATAAGTGTCATAAGATTACAGGATTAATTTGTTCTCTGTTTTCCAAGGCATATGTATTTGTAGCTGGCTCCTCCTGTCTGCATGGCTCACTTAAAAATATTTATTACAAGCCATGCCAATTTCAAAATAAAGTTGCTCACTAGAGTAAATCCATGAAAAGAAAATACATTAACTGCCATGAGTTAATGCTGTAAAATACTTATAATCTGTAAAAGGCTACGTTAAAAGAGGAAATAGCCTAACTGCTTCAAATACCTGCTGTTAAATTGAAATTTCCCCTGTATTTTAATATAAACTTAACAGTTCTGAATAGAATTTTTATTTATTTCAAATGGAGTGGGGTTTTTTTCCCTCATTTATCAGGATGTCTTTGTTTCAAATCAGGTACCACAACGATACAGGAGGGGAGTATAACACGAGGAACTCCAACCAATAAAGTTTCAGTTGAGACCATTCCTTCTTTGAGAGGCTCCATAACTCAGGTATTTCACCTTTTTCTGCTGGGAAGGCTGTAGCAAAACAGCATCTTCAGACTATCACTGTGAATGTATTTGCATGTCTGAAAAAGTAAATTGTTATCACAGGGTGGGAACTGCCTTGAAAAAAGAACATTCAATCCAATCAGATGTTCAAACTCCACTATTGCTGAAGTCAGCATTACCACGATTTCATCTCCATATATATGAGTTTTCAAACCTTTTAAGTAATACCAGAGACTTTGGTAAACCTAACTGAGGGCAACTCTCCTGAAAATTGCATCACACCTGAGTTCAAATATTCAAACCAAGTGTAAACCAGTCTTGTGCAGATTCTGTTTAAATCCAAGAAGGGAAATTCAGGCTTTTTGGTCTTATAAGTTTAAATGCTGATGTTTTGATTAGTTTGGCATCTCTTTGTACAAAGAACCATTGCCTCAGTTCTGCTTTGAGATGAGAAGGGGAGATTTCATTGCTTTGGACAGAAATAAAACCTAATGGCACCATGTGGTATATGTTATCTTGCCCCCAAATGATATTTATAGGATAAATATTCCAAGTTGTGAAATACACTGGTAATATTGTTTAACAAGGTAGCAGAAATAACCTTACTCATATTTAGGTTAAGTGTCTACAATAGAGGCAAAAGTTTAAACCATACATGATAAATGAGTTGGTTTTATAGACCTGAAGAGTTTTTTTGGTTTAGCTGTATTTTCCCTTCACTCCTGCCTGTTCTGTGTTGGCTCAGAGCATGTGAACTGACTGATGTGTGGGTTTGCACACAGGGTACCCCAGCGCTGGCCCAGTCCGGCATCGCCGCCGACGCGCTGCTGAAGGGAACCATCACCCGCCTGGCCACGGAGGACAGCAGCCCAGAGAAGTGCAGGGAGGAGGCCTCAGCCAAGGGCCATGTCATTTATGAAGGCAAAAGTGGCCATATTCTATCTTATGATGGTGAGTGTTTGTATATTCTACCTGATCAAAATCAGATTCTGCTTTCATAATTCGTAGCTGAAGTATTTCAGCTCCAGGCAGGTGCGTGTTTGAAATATAGTTCAACTATTCCTTTGCTATTTATTTCCTATTTGTCACTGAATGTATTGTGAAACCTTCAATACAGGTTTGAAATTACCTGTATTAAAATAAAAATAAATGTATTGTATGACTTTAAACTTCAGTTGAAATATTGATAGAAGAGTAACTTAACAAAGAACTTTATGACAAACTATAATGGGTAGTTTAAGATTGATATTTAATGTTACAATATTATATTAAAGTTGTGTTGTTTAAATATTCATGGCCTATGGTCTCATTAATTTAATATTCATATGTCCATTTTTGTTGTCCATATTTCCTAACCACATTCTTGTACATTTTGCCAGCAATTAAAAATGTCCGTGAAGGAACAAGGAGTCCAAGAACTGCTCATGAAATTGGTTTAAAAAGAACCTATGATACAATGGAAGGAAATATAAAGCAGGGGATGTCACTGAGGGAGTCTCCAGGATCTGCACCACTGGAAGGTAAAAACAGTTGGTGTTTCATCTTTTCTCCATTGATGTAGGAGCATTTAGAGTTATCTTAGGGTGCAGACTAACAGAGAAGTTAGATTTAAATCACACTAATGACCAAATCCATGCAAGAACACTGCAGACAGAGCGTGCTGGAAACAGGACTGGAGTAGATCCCAGTTTTCTTTTCTGTTTTACCACAGCTGCTGCTACTGCAGGTGGCACTTCCTGCTCTCAGCACATCTGACAGATGTCCCTGGCTCTCCACAGTCCCAGTGGTCCTGTTGAGCTCAAACACTGGGTCACACCAGCACAGCCTCTGCCACACCCTTTAGTTAAATATTGGTATCACACTGCCCTGACCTTTTGCATTCCTGCAAGAAACCTCTTTGATCTGTAGGAGCCTGCTTCAGGGCATCCCTGGTGCTGTGGTGTTTTAATAAACTGTAATCAAACAAAGCCTGCAGAGGCCAAGGCAGGTCATTATATAACTTTTCTGATTGTTTTGTAAAAATACAAGTGCAAGAAAATGTTTGCTGCCTCAACCATGGAACCTTGCTCCTTAAAAGCATTTTGCCCCATCTTTGAGTAGCTCTTAGAGGTATTTTGTGGACGTGTTCATCAGGTGGAGCAATATGGATGTGAGGTTTGTAAGGCTGCACACAGAAATTCAGTCTTGCCTCTAAGTTGCTGATGCATTTGGCGCTTTGAGCTCTTTTGGTCTCTGAGGAGCTGCTCTGCTACTTTTATGCTTTATCTCATCAGTGACACATTTTCTGTCTTCCAACTGTGAAAAATCGTGAGTGTTTTGAGCACTTTGTTTAGATTCTTACTGTAGTCACAGTAAATTCATCTCTTCTTCAATGATTCAGTATGAACTTTGGTAATTTGGAAGATGCTGAAGCATATTTTGGATTTTGTTGTTGTTGTTCCACTTCCCACCATGAACACCTTTCTTTCTAGGCAAGGAAAGTGGAGTGTGAGAAAAGCAGTGACTGCTTTTGAAACAAAGGTTAAGCTTAATTATAAAAAACACCTCCTCTTTTCTAAATATGTTAAAACTTGCAACTATGCAACAGCACAAATACTTGAACTGAAAGATTATTTTTTTAGGGCAGAAGGTGTTATTAACATGTTGCTGCAATGCCTGGCATACTGAGCCTTGCCCCTCTGGGCACTGCCAGGGGACAGATACCATCTCTCATGTGTAAGAAGGAGGGGTTTTGTTGGTTTGGAGCTTGGATTTTTTTAACACTTGTTTCATTCTCTAAATTACCTTCATTTTAATTTTAGGTTTAATCTGCCGAGCGCTGCCTCGGGGTAGCCCACACGCTGAACTGAAGGAGAGGACAGTCTTGTCTGGCTCTATAATGCAAGGTGAGGTACTGCAGGTTTTAGGGGGGCGTTAATTAATCCTCAGAAATCTGGATTTCTGAACCTTAAAGCTCTTATTAACTGTGGGAGCTGTGTTAAAGGTGGAGCTTATTTTATGAAACACTTTCAGAGCATAAATCAGCAGCTTTTTGATATGCTGTGTTTAAAGCTAGTCTGTAAACACATATTTTATTTTTTATTGGAAAATAGGCTTTTTAATATGAATACTTGGTAATTAGCACTTTTTTTTTTCCTAATAAGCACTAACAACTCTGCAGATGCATTTATTTCTTTAATTTCAGCATCCAAAATAACATGGGAGGTTTTTCATAGTATGTTGTTCAATATTATTTTTGTGATGATTTGTTTAGACTTTGAGTATCTTACCACAGACTACAGCAAACCCAAGTTTCACTGTTATATATAATTAGTTATTCTGCTTATGAAAAAAGAGACTTAGCAGCTATTAATACCAGTCACATGACCCTTTCTTTCTATAAAAGGCACACCAAGAGCAACAGCTGAAAGTTTTGAAGAAGGTTTGAAGTACCCCAAACAGATCAAGAGAGAGTCACCTCCCATCAGGACGTTTGAAGGAGCCATCACCAAGGGCAAACCCTACGATGGGGTCACCACCATAAAGGAGATGGGTCGCTCCATCCACGAGATCCCAAGGCAGGACCTGTTAAGCCAAGAGAGTCGCAAGACTCCTGAAATGGTGCAGACAACCAGGCCCATCATAGAAGGCTCCATATCTCAGGTAAACACAGAAAGCACTGTTACACTCACACACGAGTGAATCAAGTCAGACTGGCATTTTTTTTCCACAATGTGACCTTCACCTGAATTTTTTCTCCTCTTCAGGGCACACCCATAAAATATGAAAGCAACTCTGGCCAGTCTGCCATCAAACACAATGTAAAATCTTTAATCACTGGACCAAGCAAGCTGCCCAGGGGAATGCCTCAGCTGGAAATGGTGCCAGAAAACGTGAAGGTGGTGGAGCGAGGAAAATACGAAGATGTGAAGACCGGGGACGCCGTGCGGTCCCGTCACACGTCAGTAGTCAGCTCTGGTCCCTCTGTTCTCAGGTCAACTCTTCATGAAACTCCCAAATCACAGCTGAGCCCTGGGATTTATGATGATTCAAATGCTCGGAGAACACCTGTGAACTATCAGAGTCCAATGTCCAGGAGCTCACCTATGATGAATAGAGTTAGTGAGGGTATGTCATTCCTGTCCACAGTAAGACAAAATCTTCTGTTATTTTAATTCTTATGTGCTCCATTCTTCTTTGTGTTATTCTAGTGGCTTGTCTCGGTTTGGAAGTTGGCTAGAATGATTTTTAGAAGGCTGTATGCTGTTAGTTGAAATAAGGAAATGAAAATCTGCCACAATAGAAGAGGGAAGTGGGAAGGCAATTCAACTTCAATTTGCATTTGATTATGGATCACAGTGAAAGTGGTACCTACAAAGATAATGTTTTAAGGGCAGAAGCTGTTCCTGATTTTAAAGTGTCTAAATGAGGAAGATGATTTATTGAGGTGTATACAATCCTAGTTTTAAAGTACAGTTCTTTCAGCAAGTGTTTTGTGATATAAAATGTTCTCTGTGCTTTGTTGTATCGCAGTCGTTGAAAATGTTCCCTGGGAACCAGTGTATTTTTACAGTTAAATTTTCAATAGAGAAATAGGCATTTTATTAATGTATTAATTTTATTAATTTAATAATTTAAATTTTTTTTCATTGCTTTTAGCTGGAGTATCTTCTGGAAAGCCAGCAAATCATGAAAGGAAGAACACACTCACTCCAACACAGAGGGAGAGTGTGCCAGCAAAATCTCCAGTCCCAGGAGTTGATCCTGTAGTAGCTCACAGTCCTTTTGACCCTCACCACAGAGGAGCAACTCCTGAAGTCTACAGGGGTCACCTCCCTCCCCATTTAGATCCTGCTATGCCATTTCACAGGGCTCTGGATCCTGGTAAATACATTTGTGTTGGCTTTTTTTACTTTTAGAAATACTGTGAGCTTTGATGCACAGAAAGGATACCTTGATAAGGCAGTTCTCAATGGCCAGATATCATTTATAAGGTTGTAACTATTTATTGTTGTGGTTTAATTTCAGTTCAGTGGTGATTTACTATCTAACCAAGAAACTTAGTAAAATAGTACTGTATAATGCTGTAACTTCCCTTCAGAGCTGCCAATTTGCTTCTGTTTTGTTAAAAAGTTCACAGTATTTTTAGATAAGTATTTGTGGAATGTATTAAAAGCTTTCAGGAAAGCTATGCAAAGAAGGATGTGGAAGAGGATAGAAAATTAACGTATAATTCTATATAATTATATATAAACTTCTATATCATTTAAAAGTCCTCTGTTCAAGACTGATTATTTTCACTGAAAGATTACAAGGTTATCCCTGGTGATATTAAATACAGTGACTTCCTTTTAACCTATCCCTTAGGTTACTTCTGGGAGGTATTTTCTACCTTCTTTGGGTATTTCAGCTTTTTACATTTTCAGAATTTCAGGGTTTATAGTTTTATTAAAGTCATGTCTCCAATCTGGATTGTTTATCACTTCCAGTGCAGAAATTCAATAAAACATCAGTATTAAAATACTATTTACACTCGTTTGGCACCAGCTGGAGAGACTTGATACCACCTCTCACTGAAGCTTTACAAACACCTGGAAGTTTTATTTAATCCAGAATCATCCTGCTTCCTAAATGCCCCCTTCTCCCTGCTTTCCCCCTCAGCTGCTGCTGCTTACCTGTTCCAAAGGCAGCTGTCCCCCACGCCGGGGTACCCCAGCCAGTACCAGCTGTACGCCATGGAGAACACGCGCCAGACCATCCTCAACGACTACATCACCTCCCAGCAGATGCAAGTCAACCTCCGGCCCGATGTCACCAGGGGGTTGTCCCCCAGGGAGCAGACTTTAGCACTCCCTTATGCAGGAGCACGAGGTGGGCCTGGCTCTCTTTCTGTAATCCTCTTAAAAGTGTGTTTGTGCTGTGCCAGTTGTGGTTTGGATGCGCTCATACGAGGCTGTTTGTATAAATGTGTTCATCCGGTAGTGATTGTGGATGTCTGACCACTCATTTGCAAACTGCCTTTTGTGGAAAGGAAAGCCACCTCTATAATCAATATTTTTAAGGAGAAATCTAGGAGTTTTTTGTGTTCAATAGCCAGATTGTTTTCTGCTCGTGTAAATTGATGATCAGAGCCATATTTAGCTCACCATCAAACTTCAGAAAAGAGAATTGTATCAAAATTATAACTTCTTCCAAAAGAATATAAAGGCAACAGCCAAAAGTGTAATGTGATAGCAATGCTGATTGTTTTAGTTTTTGGATAATACCCAAAATGCTAAAAGATGGGATTACTGAGTAGAGATGAAGTGCATTTTTCTAAAGGGCAATTAAAGGGAGTGCTACAAATGCAAATTCTGACTTGGTATGTTCCTAGATTGCTGATTGCCAGATCTAAGAGAGTATAACCAGCTAGACTATAGCTCTACACTTGCCTTATTCTTGTATTTTCTCCACCAAACATTAATTGCTGACTGTGTAGACCATGTTGTGGAGCAGCCATTCTCACGTGTGTCATCTCCTGACAGGAATTATTGACCTGAACAATATGGCCCCCACTATCTTAGTGCCTCATCCTGGAGGAACAAGCACCCCACCCATGGAAAGAATCACATATATCCCTGGCACCCAGCTTACCTTCCCTCCCAGGCCTTACAACCCTGCTTCTCTGTCACCAGGTAAGAGCTCTCATGGCCTGGTGATGGCTCTAACTGTCTGACTTGCTGAGATAATTGACCATCTTTATTCAGCTTTCATTAATGCCATGTTTTGATGTTTTCTCAGGAGATGCTTTTTGCATGCACCTCTCACTTGGATAGCAAAGGGGTTTTGATGATACCCTGTGTAGTTACAGTAGAAGCGCTGTCAAATTCTGAATTTGCCTCATTCTGTCAGGTCTTTATTTGTAGAAATTTGATTATAATTCACTAACCCCATTTTACATGTGTTGAAGGGTGGAACTGGGGGCCTATAAGCTGTGTAGTTTCTAACTGTAGAGCAAAACCACTTTAGTAAAAGGCTTTTGAGCCCTCCACTGTCACTGTGTGTTAAGCTTTTGTCTTTCTAGATAAATGGATAGTCTTGAGTGGAATTAAAATTTAGTGTAAAATATATAGACAAGTGTTTATCGTACTTCACTTAAGAATATTTTTTTGCTTCTTCATTTTACCTTGTCGACCTTCCAGGACACCCCACACACCTGGCAGCTTCTGCAGCTGCAAGTGCTGAAAGGGAACGGGAACGGGAAAGGGAGAAGGAGCGGGAAAGGGAGAGGGAACGCGAACGAGAGCGGGAAAGAGAACGAGAACGTGAGAGGGAGAGAATCACCTCAGTCCCTGCTGAACTTTATCTCCGACCAGGTGAGGGCACATGGGTACAGTTGGATCACTTGTCTTGTGCACTGTAACTGCTCCTTTTATGCAGTCACTGTTAGCAAATACAATTTACAGTTTGCTTTTACTCTGCACTTCAGGCAGGTTCCTATTGCCAGGCAGTTCTGGTCATAATTGCAGCTTTGTGAACTATTTCTCAAAGCGATGTAGTACCTAAAGAGGAGTGAATCCCAGTTGTCATTGGCACAGCTTGCATGTCATTTAGAGCATTGTGAACAAATTTAAATCTTTAATATACACCAGCACATCCAGAGCGATGGAGACAACTGGGAATGCTGTGGAGGAGACAGCATTGATTTACAGTGCTACACTGTTGTAAGAGTAATCATTTATTTTTGTTTGTGTCCTGCAGGTGCAGAGCAGCCTGGCAGACCTGGCAGTCATGGATATGTCCGGTCCCCATCCCCCTCTGTCAGAAGCCAGGAAAACATTCTGCAGCAAAGGCCAAGTATTTTCCAAGGAACCAATGGGACGAGTGTAATCACACCTTTGGATCCTGCTGCTCAGCTACGTATCATGTATGTTTTAGAAGTTAATGTGGCACAGATATCTGTTCTAATATTTGAGCTTATCGAAAGGTGCATTTAGGGTTAAGGATATTTCACTATATGGTTGCTCTTAGATTTATCAGAGCATTTTCATCAGTGCATTTTGGGCAGAAATTAGTGTCAGAAAAGCTTTGCTTTATTGTGTTTGTGGCTCTAGTTCTTTCCACGTGTTGTAATTGAGGCTCTTCAATGTTTGCCCACAGGCAGCTCACCCCTGGAGCTCCCTCTATCACTCAAGGCTTGCCAGCTTCTCGTTACAACACTGCTGCTGATGCCCTGGCAGCACTGGTGGATGCTGCAGCCTCTGCTCCTCAGATGGAAGTTGCCAAAGCAAAGGAGAACAAGCACGAAGGGGCCAGGATAGAAGAGAACATGGGACGCCGGTCAGCTGTGGTGACTGACCAGCAGCAGATGGAGCAGAAGACCCTGGAGGTAGAAAAGAGGCCTGTGCAGTGCCCCTATACATCTGCAAATTACTCTGGTGGCAAGTCCCAGGGACAGACTTCATCAGTAGTCTATTCAGAGGCTGGTAAAGAGAAAGGACCTCCTCCTAAATCCAGGTACGAGGAAGAGCTGAGAACTCGAGGAAAGACCACAATTACTGCTGCTAACTTCATAGATGTGATCATCACTCGCCAGATTGCTTCAGACAAGGATGCTCGAGATAGGGGCTCTCAAAGTTCAGATTCTTCCAGTAGTTGTACGTATCTTAGTAACTCTCTACTTCTTTGCTGTCTGTCTTAGCCCTTTAGGGAAATGATGTGAAAAGATTCGGATGTTTAATGATAAAATATTCAGTTCTGCAAAGCAGAAACACTTGATAGACAAATTCAGTTTTTGCATATCGTGACTCGCAAAATCAGAGTTGCTTGCTTTATTCAGATTCCATGCTACAGCATGAATGGAGGATCATAAGAGTAACCTTATCAGAAGTCAGGAAACTGAAAATTACTTGGTTTATGTTGGAATACTGTTTCATGGATGTATTTGTATCACCATGGTTATCATGAGAAGGCAACAGTGTTTTGACTTTCATTCACTGGTGTCATTCTACTGGAAGCACTGGTGTTGCTAAGTATAGACAACAAAATTTTTCTGTCATATCTACCTCTTATTCCATGGCCTTTGCTTGATATTCAGTGTCCTCACACCGGTATGAAGCTCCTGGAGATGCCATTGAGGTGATCAGCCCTGCAAATTCACCTGCACCTGCTCAAGAAAAGCTACAGCCCTATCAACAAGAGACACCCAAACCAAGCCAGGCAGAGAGTAAGTTCATCTGCATGTGGAAATACTCTCACAGTCACCTTCTTTAGATGTGTAAGCACAGAAGTTTCAAACCTTGAAGCTTAACAGAGTGACCTTTTCTTTTCCAACCAGCTGACCCCAACAGGCCGTACGAGGGCCCCATTCACCGCTACAGGACACAACAGGAGCCCCCCTCACCCCAGCAACCTCCACCTCCCTCTTCCCAGGCAGAGGGGATGGCACACGTGCCCAGGACCCATCGGCTCATCACCCTTGCTGATCACATCTGTGTAGGTTTTATGATTATGGCTTTTATTTGAGAGTATTACAAAATATTGTATCTGAATTTATAACCTCATTTGTTGCCATCAGGCTCATCTAGTTGGTGCAAACCTACACTGTGGCTAATGTCTAACCAAGATCTCTTTTCTATTTCTTCTGATAACATCCAGCAAATTATCACACAAGACTTTGCTAGAAACCAAGCAGCTTCTCAGGCCTCTTTGCAGCCTCCCACCACTACATTCCAGAATTCCACCCCTGCTCCAACGCCTGTTCCTGGCCGGGCAAAGACCTCGAACCGCTACAGCCCCGAGGCGCAGGCACAGCCCGTGCACCACCAGCGGCCAGGGGCCAGAGTGTCCCCTGAGAACCTCTCTGACAAGGCCAGGGGAAGGTAATGCATGCAGTCAGTCTAACTGCAAGTTTAATTGATGCCCAGATAGCATATTGGTATAAAATAGTGCAGTAATCTTGGTGTAGATTGGAAGTGAAGGCACCTTTTGGTCTTATTTTTTAGGCAAAGTCTGTCTCCTATTTTTTTGCCAATTGCTTGGCTCCATAACATAACTTAAAACTGTTTTCTCTTTGCTACTTCTCTTAATTTCCAGTCTTTAGAGGGCTGAAAACATTTAATAACTTAAAACTTACCAGAGTTGTTATGGACAATGCATAGTCATCTTTTTAAGACCACCAAGCTCACTTAAGCATGTAACATATAACTACACATAAGCAGTTATGTAGAAACTGGAAAATTACATTAACTACTGCTGTACATGCATTGCGAGTAATTATCTGTTTCTGAATCGTGGATATAGGCCTGGAAAATCTCCAGAGAGGAGTCATGTCCCCTCAGAGCCCTACGAGCCAATCTCGCCACCTCAGGTCCCAGTTGTACATGAAAAACAGGAAAATGTTCTTTTGCTTTCCCAAAGAACTGAGCCTACTGAACAGAGGTAGGTGTAAAACTGACTTCTAAAAACATAATTCTGAATCCTTGTGCTGCAAAGTGTCTTTATTAAAGAACAGTTCAAGTGACCTTCCTCTGGTGCCACAGGCAAATTGTTAATCACTGTCAATTCTTCTGCACTAACATCCAAAACTTGCTATTTGGGAGGTGCTTTGGGCAGGCTGAGGGAAAGGTCACATGTTGGTGCTCTATCTTAAGTTTCTTGGTGCAAGCAGAGTGTTCTCTGTCACGTCCGAGAGAATGTTAAGAGTGAAACTCCTCGTGGGTGCCAGTTCTGTAAAACTGAAGTGAGTTTTGAGAAAGGTCACAGTTTTTATTAAAATATCTGCACCATAAAACTGCACAGGATCTTCACGGGGTCCCTGGCAGTGCTGGAGTCTGCAGATGTGTGGGAGATGCACACTGGAGTGGGTGCTCCTGTACCTGCCCTGCTGAGGAAGGAAGAGCACCCAAAATACTTATTTAAGGCTCATGCTGGTGAAACTGATTCTAATTTTCTTGGGGTTTTCCACTCTGCAGTTGCTGCAGGGCTGTTACAGTCCATGATGGATGTTAGGTAGATGCAAATGGATTTTCAGGAGCATGGCAGGGGAGATTGCATTTTAGAAATGTAAAGATCTTGGGCTAGGAAACCTAGATTATTTTTTCTTTATTTTTAGATTATTTTTAAATTTTCTTACAAGTTGTTTGATTTTTTGATTTTTTTAAATTCAAGCTTGTCAGATTGCTGCTGCTTAAGCAAATCTGTTATTATTGAGCCCCCCAGTGTTCATATGGCTGTTAGTGGTTTCTGCCTGACTGCTTTTGGGAAGATTAAACTGTGCATCTTACAAGTTCTGTCTCTTTGACACGTGTTGGTCTTGGCAGGACTGACTCTCGCTCTCCAGGCAGTATCAGTTACCTGCCTTCGTTTTTCACCAAACTTGAGAACACTTCACCAATGGTAAAATCCAAGAAACAGGAGATATTTCGAAAGCTGAACTCATCTGGTGGAGGTGACTCTGACATGGGTATGCAGGACTTGCCTTTTCACTCAATTTTTCCAGCTTAAGCTTTATGTGACTTCCACCTGCAGATGTCCTGACCTAAATATGATCAAATAATAGAAATTAATATAAATCTGTGAATACAAAACACATATAATGCTTAATGACCATAGAACTAGAAGGTTAGATTTTTATGCTGTTGAATGTAGAACTGTCACATCATTTTAACACTTAATTTAAGAGATGAAAACCACGTAATTAATGAGAGAGTTGTTAAAACTTGACATACTCTTAACTGTGTCTGTAATTTGCTTTATATCAATACTACCCATTTTCCTATTTGGAAAGCTGTCTTGCAACTAAGTGATTTGTGTTTTCTTGGCCCTTATAATCATATCTTTTAAACAGCATTTTAATATAGTTCCAGTAATGAACACTGACATGGTGGAATATGATACTAGAACTATATCTTTGCTTTTTTTCTTGTGCAGCAGGGCTACTGCTGATCACTTAGTGATCATCAGTACTGAAAAATTCAGTGAAATGTTGTGTTTTAATTGCAGCAACTGCTCAGCCAGGGACTGAAATATTCAATTTGCCAGCAGTCACTACCTCAGGTAAGTTCTTCCATAAAAGAAACAACATATGTTCCAGAAAATGTAATGTCTATAATATCTTAAATTCATACTCTTTGGGGAGTCCAGTAAAAGAGGAAAATGGTGCAAATTTACAATCTAATATCCTACATGAAAACTTATTTCCTGCACCATAAAGAAAAGCAAAATTTTTAATTTCTCCGTGTTACACTTTTTGCCTCCCTTCCCACCTTTCCCTGTGTTTTCTCTCCCAGGTGCAGTCAGTTCTAGGGGTCACTCCTTTGCAGATCCTGCCAGTAATCTGGGCCTGGAAGACATTATTAGGAAAGCACTGATGGGAAACTTTGATGACAAGAGTGAGGAGCACGGGGTCGTCATGTCCCAACCTCTTGCAGTGGCTCCGGGCGGCTCCGGCGCTGCGGTACCGGCGAGTAATGAGACACGTAGGGAAGAAGCCAATCCATCTCCCAATTCAGGTATTGCAGCTCCCAAATATCCCAGGGCCTTACAGAAAAGAAATAAATCAAGGGTTTGAATAACCTGGTAGCACTGAAAAATCACTGTCTTTCCTCTGTGGCTGGCAGAGGTGGTGTTTGCATTTATCGTCCTGGCTTTCCCAACGACACTGATGGAGCAGGAAAAGGAGAACAGGGTGTATTGGATACCTGAAGCTTCTCAGTGTTACCTGATAATTTCTAGAATCAAACACACAGAGGCTAAAGTGTGGGTGGTGAAATCTGTCCCTTCTGT
Source organism: Sylvia atricapilla (assembly GCF_009819655.1). Classification (NCBI taxonomy): domain Eukaryota; kingdom Metazoa; phylum Chordata; class Aves; order Passeriformes; family Sylviidae; genus Sylvia; species Sylvia atricapilla. The sequence goes on along the minus strand of NC_089159.1, from coordinate 7,538,344 downwards.
TGCCAGGTGGGGCAGTCAGCAAGCAGAAGCTCATCGGCAAGTCAAACAGTAGGAAGTCAAAGTCTCCGATTCCTGGGCAGGGATATTTGGGAACTGAAAGACCTTCTTCTGTCTCATCTGTACATTCAGAAGGGGACTACCACAGACAGACTCCAGTGTGGGCCTGGGAAGACAGGCCTTCATCAACAGGTGAGGAACAGGCTCCTTTCAAAGGTGTTTGCAGAGCTCAGATGCTGGACTGTAATATCAGACATTGGCCAGAAGTTTCCAGCATGTGGGGGTTTTCTGCAACGGATTTTCTGCTAATTGTCACAACCCAAGCCAACACAGATCTCTCAGAACAGCTCTTGTTTTTGCCTTTTGATGCAGGTTCCACCCAGTTTCCATACAACCCTCTGACCATGAGGATGCTGAGCAGCACCCCCCCGACCTCCATCGCCTGTGCCCCCCCGTCCATGAGCCAAGCAACCACTCACCCACAGAACAGGATCTGGGAGCGAGAGCCTGCACCACTGCTTTCAGCACAATATGAGACTCTGTCTGACAGTGATGACTGAACTATGCAGATTTTGTTTTCTTTTTCGTTGTTTTTTTTTTTTTTTAATTTGCGGGTCAAAAAAAGAAATCTATTTTTGACTTGTGCCCACAGAGACTTTCCAAGAGAGCAAAGGGCCACACAATGAAGAATTGCTGGAGAGTCCGTGAAATGCCTTCTGCACAGGCTGTGTGTTGGAAGACTGTGGTCGAGAAGGTTGACTTACTAAAGATAAATATGTAAAGAGTTTTTAAAAATGTGGACTATTCCTGCTCTACATCTATTTGTAAAGAAAAACCATAATGTCTTTTAAATCATTCTTCTGTAAATAGAGAGTACTTTTTGCAGTGTTTTTTTCCCTTGCTATAGTATCTGGTGTACTTATGTTCAAATCATTGCCTAAACTTTGGGGGTCATTTTGTAATTTTTTTTTAAGCATTTTCTCCAGTGTAGAATACTCTTCATAACCCTAGCCTCCCTCTCAGCCTAGCCTAACCAGAACCCCAGCCTCCCATCATTGTCCATTTAATGCCGTGCCACTTCCTGCAGGCATTGTGCTTTTATATAATTTTTTTTTTCCCTAGACACACTTTCTCAGTGGTGTTCAAGCTCTTGTGAAAATGTTGATTTTTAAGACTGACCCCTTAGTGAATTCTGTACATTAACATAACTCCAGTTCGCTGGAATTAAGATGATATATTTCTTTGGAATTTGAAATTCTGCCACATTGTAAATTTTTGGTGCAGTTGGTTTTTTTTAGCAACACTGCAGAAATATTATTGCATGGGTATGTTATGGTTCATTTTTAAAAGGTTAAAGAAACAAAAAAAAGAACAGCTTCTGGAGGCATACCTCACTGTTATGCACACTGGGAATTTTAACTGTGCCCTAAAAGCCTATTCTTAGTGTTCTCTGTTTCTGCATTGTATGCAGTCAAAACAGGCTACTAAATTTTACTGTCATATTTAACCACAGCAAATGGCTTTTCTGAACAGAGGCTCTGGGTGGGTTGATAAATCCTTTAAGAAGAAAAACTTCCACATCCCAAGTTCAAATAAAACAAAGTGCTTTTATAGAATAATTGAGCAACACACGAGTCAGCTACTTGGCTTCTGCTACAACCAGTTTGCAATAGGTACTGTGATTTTTACCTTCCTCCAATCTGATTTTAAAATCTTTATGTAATAATTATTTTGAAGTCTGCGTCCCAGTCCCTGTCCCTCTAAGCAAGCTTTTGGTGGAAGTCCTTACAAATGCTTGGCTTAACTCCTGAAGTGTGCAATACTTGTTAGGGTGATTTTTATTTTTAAATTGTATATGGTACTAGGAGAGTCTCCTTAATCATTCATCTATCCATGCTTGCTATGGTATGCTTGTAGCTCATGTACACATCCAGCTGGGCAGTGATGTCACAGGGTCTCCTGCCATCCATCTCCAAAAGCATCTTCATTTTATGCTGCACTGACCTCAGGAAGTGAATTCAAATCTTCCGGGGTAGAAGGACTGATTCTCAGATAGCACTGAGCTGGGGGGTGGCGTGGTCTGTCAGATTTCAAACTGCTTTTGCATCTCATTGATCAACAGGGTCTTTGCCTTGGAGTTATTTTCCAGTGAAAAATATTTTGCGTTTTGCCGCTGTTATTTGTGATGCGTTGTATGGAAGGTGTAATGCAGTGTGTAACCTTGAGTCGTGTGAGCTCTGCATCCCAAGGACTGGGATGGTCCACTTACAAACAGGAAGAAGCACAGAACTATTTATCAATAGCAAATTTATTTTCAGTCCTTTAAGGAAAGCCTTCTTGCCCCAAGTGTGGGACACAAAATTCCAAAGGAACTCATTTGGAAACTTGACACTGTTGAAAATACAGAGCTATTTTGCTACTTTTTTAAAACACTGCATCAGAGTAGATCCCTTGGCAGTCTTAAATCTCCTTGCAGTCTTTTTCTGAGAAAGATTTCTCTCATCCTCCCCTCCTTTCCCCTTCTGGCTTGAAGCAGTGAAGTTTTCATCCTGTTTGTAGACCTGTGCTCTTATTCTAACTTTCTTTTTTGGTTCCCACAGCAACATATACTGGAAAACGAGTTGATCTGCCCTTTTTGTAGATTTAAATTTGGAGTGGAGAGTTAAGTTCCATTCTTAAACTCACTTGTTCTCACTTTCTTAGTGTAACAAATACAATGTGAAAGAGGCATGTACAGACAAATGTCTTTGCTACCTGTACAGTAAGTATAGCATGTTCATTGCAAAGCTTCATGTTACTGCTGCAGCAGCAGCAAGATATCCAAAGTAGGATAGTCACAATCTCCTAAGATACAGCTTGAGTGGCATTTGCACATAAAATGTTGCTGCTTTTTTCTTTTGTTTGTTATCCGAGTTTTAACTTCTCCAGTGTAAAAACCTCTCCAGAGCCTAAGTTAGGGTTTACCACAATTCCAGTAATCTTCAAGTATGGAATTACATCTGCCCTGTTTCAAACAGGAAGGTGTTTGTAAGTCATGTTTACAAAGTGTAGTTTACTACAAATTTTTACCTGATTTCTGATCAGCGCTTTCACAATGCTTTCATCTTGATATGGTTCGTGATTCTGATATGAAATCATTTAAAACTTGAAAAACCCATGCATCATAATTTCCACACAATGTCTTCACTAGACAGTGACTTCTGGATTCAGACCAATCAATAAAGGGGATCAGTTCTCCACTTGCTTTTCCTGTGTCTCCCTTTTGTTTTGCAGCATCAGGCAAAACCCTGCTCACAGGGTTCCCAGGTAACACTGCTGCCCTCCAAGCTCTGCTGCTTCAACCCCCAACCCCAGCACTTCAGGGAAGGTTGGCTCTGATGTGCCAGAGCCTTTCTGTCAGTGCAGCCCTATTTTTATTTCCTAGCTTGCTAAGAACTAAGCTCTGTATGTGACAAATTTTCCAGCTTCAGTGAACTTCTGCTCAGGAAAACCTGTGTGCCGCCTCCTCTTAGCTCAAAGTTCAGAGATGAAGCTGCTATGGTAAGTAAATTAATAATGATGTAATTACACTGAGGGTTGTACAAACCAGCTGCAGTTCTAAATGAGAGGTTAAAGTTATGCTTGGTTAGCAACAAAATTAGTTCTGCTATCCTAACTAAATACAGATTTGGTAATTTCTGGTTTATTCTCGTTCTTTAACATCAGACTTCCTGGCAGGGCAGAACTGAGAAATTCAGTTGTCTAAAGCAGCTGTTCATACTTGATTCATATGAAGGCACATAGCTGACAAAGCTGGGTTTGTACACAGCATCTTTTCCAACAGGAAGCCTCAGCATTCAAGCACTGACCTATCCAAGAGAGGAGGACAACTCTGGCACTCTGTGCTCTCCACTGGAGCCAAGTGTTTTACTTCTGACAGCAGCTCTGTGTCGTCAGCCTCACCCCTCCTCTGAGAGGACAACTTCTATCTTTGGATGCTAAATGAAGAAATACACTTGATCTTCAGGCAACCTGGCAGACAGGACAGAGCTAGAGCTCTGTTGCAGGGCAGGTACAGCCTGCGAAATGCTCTGCTGAAGTTCAAACACGCTGAACTGCAGCACTGATAACAGCATAACCCCTGTTGTGCTGTGCAATATGTAAAGAGTGAGACAGTTCCTGCCTGTTCCTTTCCAAGACTTGCTGTAGGAGAGCCGTGTTTTGAACCTGAACACTTCTGTGGGCAGCAGGAGTAACAAACTGCTACTCCTTGACTCTAACAGAGGTATTAATACCAGGCCAGACTTGCACTTAGGCAGCCAAAATTAAGTCACTTAGCACAGTGGGTCAGTCAAACCACACACTACACCACAAATGCACACAGTTAAGCTTTCACACCTTTATTTTGGGCTGTTAGGCAGTGGCAGCCCTTCCTCTTAAGCAGTCCTGAAACTCCTCATTGCTGTTTCTCTGGAGAATTGCACTGAGCTGCTCCCAGGCTGCCTGTGCTGACCAACCCTTGCTGCCTTCAGCCACCCCAAGGCTGGACTCCGTGGCCAGACTTACTTTGAGCCCTTTCTCCTCTTGGCCAGCTCAGCGAGTTCCTCCTGGATGTGCTGGACAGAAGCAGCATCTCCCTTCTGCTGTGCCTGCTTCAGAGCTTCTTTGTACACTTGTTTTGCTTGCAGGAAATCTTCTGTAGCAAGAGGGAAAAGAGGCTTGGCCACCCAGTTCCACCACCCGTTTTCAGAGCCCCCTCCTGATGCTGATCATGTGCAAAGGACAAGAACTACTTGGAACACTTCAAGATCTAGAGCAGCTCAGGAAACATCCTGCCAGGCTCTCAATTCTGAGAGCTGGAGAGCAGCAGTGCTAATGGGATCTGGTGCTGCTTCAGCATTAAAATCTCATAGAAACAAATCTAGCATTAAAATCTCATAGAAACAAATCTCATGCACGTCTTCTCTCCTTTTGGAAAAGTTACTGGACACAAAGAACATGGGAAACAAGATCCCCTGGCAACCTTTTGGGTCAGGCTAAATTCAGTCTGTGCAAGCAATTCCAAGTCAAACTAAAACTAATAACCCTAAACCAGCGCTGTAGTTCAACCCTACAACCCAGACCCAGATCTCTGCAGTCAGCCCAAGCTCGGTGCCAGGGCTGGGTGTGTATTCACTGACCTTTGTGCATCAGGATTGCTGCCAGGTTGCTGAGCACCATGTGCTCCTCGGGGTGCTGAGTGTCCCTCGCCAGCTCTGCTGCCCTCCTGCAGTGGGTGTGTGCCTCCTCGTAGCGGCCCTGAGCATCCAGCACCGTGGCCAGGTCACTCATCAGCACCACACTCTGCACCAGGAGGGAAAAGGGAACCTTGTGGAGCAGTCTGGGGCAGCAGAAGCACCACATTCATTCCCTGTCACACCAGTTAATGCAGTATTTCACAGAGAAGCGTTCAGTAAGGAAGTGTCTTCTGTTTCTGCATTTGCATGCACATCATTCCTGGCAGGAAAACAGCCTCAGGCAGTGCTGGCCATGTGCCTCATTCCCTACAGATCAGCCTTTGCTTCCCTAGAGTCCAGCTACTGCTGTACAAATCACCTGTGGATGACTCTCTCCCTGAACATCATTTGATATCTGCAGAGCCTTCTCATACATTTTCTGTGCTGCTGAGAGCTCGTTGATGTTCAGGAGGTAGCGGGCGTACGAGTCCAGGCTCATCCCAAGCAGGAGTCGGGTGTTGGCCTTTTCTTCAGCTGCAGAGAGAAGTGATCACTGCCCCAGGATCCAGCATGAACCCCCATCCCACCACAGCAGGAAACTTGGGCAGTGTGAAGACAGTGGACAGACACGAAGATGGTGCTTAGGCAATACAGGAACAACATCGAGGACAGGGAAATGGAGAAAAGATGAGAAGCCTTTGGCAGACAAGGCTGCCCACCTGATAAGACATCTTCAGGCAAATCCTTCTGCTTGGCAATCTTCTCCTCTAAGGTCAGGATGCAGAACTGGTAGCCAGCTACGGCTAATTTGTCCCTGCCAAGTGCAAAACAAAGCTCCTTCTAATCCCTGAAGGATCCCTCATTAAAAAGCCTCTGCTTGGCCACCCCACCACCACTGCAAAGCTGAGATGAAAGCAGATGACACCTCTAGGGGGGAACTCACTGTTTCTGAGCAGCATAGATACTGGCCAGCTTGAGGGACATCTCAAGGATGGCATTGTCATCCTGCCAGGAGGACACACAACACAACTGTTACTCTTCTTGTACCTCCCTAACACAAACTTTACTTTGTCAGAGAGTTCAGACCTTAAAAATGCCCATCTTGTTGCCTCCAGTGCTGCCATCCATTACAGTATTGCCAATTTCCAGTAAGAGGCATGACAGCACAAGAAATAAGGTAAGGAAAAGGGCACCAGTGGCAGCCTGTCTCAGAACATACCTCCTTCGTGTCCCCTGCAAGCATATAGCTCATAGCTGCTTTGTAGAGCTTTTCTGCCTGAAACAAGAATTTTGAAGAGGATACTGAGGAATTTAAATTTTAGGCATTTAAAACAAAACAGAGGCAAACTACATCGAGGGACCTGGCTCAAATTTGTTGCATTTATGCTACACCAAGACCAGTTAGAAGTGAAAGGCTGACCAGATCTCAGTGGTACTGAGCCAGTGGGTTCTTTTCAGTGTCTCCTTGAGCACTGCTGCAGTAGCCAGGTCTTTACTCTGTCTGTGAGCTCAGGGCATTCCCAGATTCTCCTTGGAGCAGCCATCTCTCTGCTCAGCTTCAGCGTTTCACAGTAAAGAAGTATTCCTTCCCTTAGAGCTCCAAATTTAACTGTGAGAGCATCTTCCTTAACCTGGTGTGCTCATGGGACTGGAGCCCTGAGCCGGACCATTCTGCTTTACCCCACAGCTCTGAGCAGCTTGTGCCAGCACCCCACACCTTCGAGCACAACACGTCAACCCCTAAAAATTCAGCGAGAAAGCCCAGTTTACTCACATTGTCCAGCTGTCCCTGCATGTAGGCCACGTTCCCCATCTGGAAGAGACACACAGCGCTCAAGCTCCACCAAGGCAGCGCGGACGAGCCTCACCCAGCCGCTTTTCCTTGTCCCGCGCTGTGCCGCTGCCCGGCCGCTCACCATGCTGTAGGTGTAGACGATGGCCTGCCTGTTGTCGTCCCGGTGCGCCCGGCGCAGGGCCTGGTGCAGGAGCCGCTCGGCCTCGGCCAGCTCCCCGCGGATGGCGCTGAGCTGCGGGGGCACCAGCGCCGGTCACGGCCGGGCCCGCGCCCGCCCCGCCCGCCGCGCCCCGCGCCTCACCTTGGCTCTCTTCAGCAGCAGGACGATGGCGTCCTCGCCGTCCTCCTGGGCGTCCCGCGGGAACAGCGAGAACCCTGCGGGGACAGCGTGCTGTGTGCCCGGGGCCGTGCCCGCCGTGCCCGCCGCCCGCCGCCCCTCTCACCTCCCAGGAAGGCCAGAGCAGCGCCGGCCGGCCGAGCCCAGCGCAGCCGCGCCGGCCCCGCCGTGCCGCTGTCCCCGCGGTGTCCCCGGTGTCCCCCTGTCCAGGCGGGCCGGGCCAGGGCGGGCCAGCGCCGGGGACACAGCCGGGACAGGGCCCGCGGCACCGCCGCCGCCGCCATCCCCAGCGGGCCCTTTAAGAGCGCGCGCGCCGCGCGTGACGTCACCGCGGGCACGGGGCGGGGCGGTGACGTCACTCCCGGAGCGGGACCGGGAGCGGGAGCGGACCGCGCTCCGTCGGGAGCGGCACCGGGAGCGGCACCGGGAACAGCACTGGGAGCGGCACCGGGAGCGGCACCGGGAGCGGGCCCCGCCGCTCGGGCCGCCCTGGTGAGCAGCGCCCACAGCGCCCACAGCGCCCACAGCGGCCGCAGCGGCCTGGCCCTGCCGGGCCCCTCAGGACGGGGCCGAAGATGAGGAAGGGGCCGGAGCGTGACCCGGGAGGGGCTGAGGGAGCTGCAGAACGGGGACACCCCGTCCGTGTGTGTGAACACCTGAGGAGGGCTGGCTGCAGGCTGCACCGAGCTCCGGGCAGCGGGCAGGGGCTGATGGCCGGGAAGTGCCGCCCGGGAGTGGGGAACATGCTGTGCCCTGGGCAGGGACCGCTGCCTTCCACGGCGCCTGTGTTTGTGTGGGGACACCTCAGGGGACCCGTGTGTCTCTGAGGGATCCCGTGTTCCCAGAACGTGTGGGGAAAAAAAACCCCAAACATAAAAGTTGCTTTTAAAACATTTTAAAGGGTGCCGTTCCTTGAGTGCTGGGTTGGATTGGAGTGCAGATGACCCCTGCCGATGCTCAGGGTCCCTGGTGACCCTGAAGATTCCCCACTGTCTCCTGTCCTGTCTCGTTTCCAGGGATGATCCCGTGCCGGTGGGATGGACACGAGCACCTTGCCAGCAGTGGCAGAAGAGCTCTTGAGAGAGATCAAAAAGGCTTTTCAGGAGACCTCACAGGGTATGTGAGACCCCCAGGGAGTGCTGAGGGTCCTTGGCCTCCCCTTTTTTACCAACACTGTTGTCTCAGGGGTGGCCTTCACCTTTCTGTCCTTTTTTTGTGACAACAGACGTCTGTAAAGCACAGATAATGAGGAGCAGCCCCTTCTCGAAGTGAAATCAAAAATCACACCAGTTTGAACTCTTTTTTTGAATGTGAGACTTGGGGGTAGTGCTGCTTCTTAGAGCTCCTGGTGCACGTGGTGACACCTGAGGAATGATAAATCATTCCTCCGGGCAGGAACTGTGCCGTGCCCTCTGCACTGCTGGCTCTACACTCGCCAATCCCAGAACTGGAGCTGGAAAGGGAAATTCCCCAAAGCCGTGCCTGACTGACCGGCAGAGGGGGTGTGCTGGTGATCCCAGGGCCAGGAACAACTTCCCAGTGCTTCAGTGAAACGAGCACAAGGCAGCGGTGAAATCCTGGCCAATTCCAGCAGCTAGTTAAGAACAATTACCTTTGCTGGATCTGTGCTAAGAGAATATTAATGTTTGTGTTTACTGGATGAGTTGCACAGAATGGCTCTTTCCAAAGAAAGTGTCTGCTGAAGGGATATTTTTAACTGCACAAAACCCAAACAAATAAGAATTCAGATAAATCTGTCTTGAGCACTACGTGGGAGTGAGGAATGGGCAGAAATTTCATGTTTAAACTGTCAGAGTGACCCCAGTGACAGATTTTTGGCACACTTGCACTATGGCTCCTGTCAGGTTAGAGGAGATCCAAAGTCTACATGTGACTTTTAAAAGAGCTCTATAAATCCTGTTGTAAACTAAGCAAAAAAAAAAAAAAGAAGTTCACATCCCTTCAAGGATGTCCTTCTTAAAGCAGCAAAGTGGTACTAAAGCACACTTTGAGACAGAGCTGTGGAGACTAAATGAGTCATCCTTTCACAGAATTGAATTCAAATAAAGCTGGAAAATTCAAACCAATGGTGCAAGTCATAGAGAGTATTTTGAATTGTCGGAAGAAAAGGGTTTTAATGTCCAAAATCCAGATCTTCCAGTGGGACATGGAGACAGAGTACACTGTGTCCCCTGGGTGATAACAGAAAGATCAGAGTGGACAAGCAGAGCCTGAGCTGTCAGCTACAACAAACACTGCTTTGCCTGAGTGTAACTTTCCATCTTAGGGAGAAGTTCCAATAAATGAAGACACAATGTTTCAGTGGCTGTACGAAAAGCCATAAACCAGTGGCGCCCTGAGAAACTGGGCTGGGAAAAGAACAACATTTTTAAAGTTGTGATGCCAGAGTTTTCAACTCATGCCAGGAGAGTTTCAGGGAAAATAATATATATCTTTTTAACCAGCTTCTTAAAGTGACAGAGTAAGATGCTCCTGCCTTTTATTGTGTGCTTTTAAAAGTAGGATGTCACAAAAGAAAGTACATTTGGGCTTCTGCATTTCTTTTTAAAATAAATCCCTATGGTTGTGATTGCTGTACTTTGGTAAGTGCCTTAGCACTGCCATCATGATCATTTTGCTGCTCCTTTTTGCTTTTTTGGTGGCTAGAGAGGATGTTGAGAGCTCTGGGTGTACCTTGGGGGGACAATGACCCACCTATGATGTGAAATTCTGCAAAATCATGTTTCGTTTTCTTTCTGTTGCAGTCCCTGATGACCTGCTGCTGGGGTGAGTGTCTTCTGCTTCAGTTCCTGCCCCAGTGTGCTGCTGAAACACAAAAATGCTGGTGGTTTTGGTGGTAGTGCAAATGAAGATTCTGAAGGTTGTTTTTTTTTTCAGAGTCACAAAATTATCTCTGTATCACTGCATCTCCCGTGATGAGTTGCTCTAATTTAAACCCAGGATATTTAACCTGACCTCTGAGTCCAGCCTCGGGTCTGGAAGGAGTTTGCTGTGGGAGTGGGTTGTGCTCCAGGGTGATTCATCCCTCTCCTTCCACCCCTGTGAGCACCCTGAGCTCAGTCCTGCTGTTTGAGTCATGAGCACCTGTGATAGAGAGGGAGAGGTGTCCTTATCATCACCCTGCACCAGGGAATTGTTAACTTGGAGATGGAGTTTTCTCCTGTTTAGGGGCAGTCTCCGGTCAGCTTTGTCACCCGTGTGAATATTTTAGTCATTCCCAGCAGTGACCTAAGAGATCCAAGTTTCACAACTTCAGCCCTCACCAGCTGGTAGAAAAGGGACTGTGACAGTGAAAGTGACTTTTCAGATTCATCTGTAACCTTGTGTTCCTGCCTGCCAGGGGATGAGATCACCAGGAACCCCGCAGGCCTTAATGCCTTTGTGTGAAAGTTATCTGACACAACACCTGTGAAAGGTGTGCTGGGACCACAGTGGCCTTTGAGAGGTGGGATTAGATTTGAAAGCTTTTGTTTCCTTCTCCTCAGAAAAGAAAAGAGGAAAGAAATTCCCTTGTTAAGTTTAATAATGGTTGGGTGGGTAACTCTTGGCAGCCAAATTTTCATCAATTTCCCTGCATCCAGAAGTATTCTGATTTAATTTCCCAATCTCTTCCAAATCTCCAAAGTCCTTGAATTTCCTGTGGGCATTTCCTGTTGAACTGATCAAGTTATATACGCAAGAAAAGAATTCCCTAAATTTGAAAAGAGTTCCTGAAACTCCCTGAACTCAACCCCCCTTATAGTCCCAAACCTAATCATGAAGGAATGTCTTACGTTAGGCGTTCCCCACCCACCTCCTCACAGCCCTCAGATGGAGCCAGCCCTTCTTGCCTTGAGTTTGTGCAAGTTTTGGTCTTCCTGGAATCCGTCTGTCTGCTTGGCTGCTTATCAATGGGCTTGACTCAGCCATGCTGGGGCTCTGCCTTGCTCTGTCCTCCCTGGAACTTGGAAAATTTCCCCTTTCTCTTGGTGTGCTGCTGGTGTTTGGTGCTATCTCTTCATCACTGCTGATTTCCTCGTTGTTTACCCTTGGAACCAATCTAGACTATACAGATTTTTCTCATTGGGTGAAAGGTCTGTAAAGTTAACTGAGTTGCCCCTGAGCTCTTTGGGAACACTCAGAGCAGCTGGGTTTACTGGGCTAGAATGACTTTGAAGCCCATGAGCTGTCTGGACAATAGGCTGAAGGTGCAGATATCCATATTTAACACACACCTTATCCTACACCCCTGCACAGCACCAGCAGGAGATAAAATCCCCCTTTGGGATGTGCAGTGATCCCCATCCCAGGCACTCCCTCATCCATAAATGCTGTGCATCCCTGCACGTGTCCTGTCTGAAAGGGAAAGGGTTTTTAGAGAGAGTGGAGGGGCATCAGGCACGTGCTGCCCCTGGGTGTTTATCTGGAATAACTTGGCTGTCTCCGAGCCCTGCTGGGTCACAGATGTAAAACTGATGGTATCTGGTGTCTCCATGTGCAGTGGAGTGTCTTGAGCAATTCCCTGATGTTCTCCAGCTTCCTCCTGATGCAGTTTGGTGGGTAGGGAAAGGATAATTTATCCCTCAGTTGTGACTGTGATGGAGGAGATATGATCACTACAAAATGACTCACTGGTTCCCCAGGGTTTAAACCGATTTCCAAGGGATGAGGAAGGAGCCCCAGTTCCTATTGCTCCAGGAGCTGTGGATCATCCTTGCACTCCCCTTTCTCCAAGGAGTGTGTGGTCCATGCCTGGAGGTGGGATTCAGGACCAGCTGATCCATCCAGGGCAGCACATCCTGGCTGTACAGCTGAAGTGTCCCAGAGCACGAGCCCCTTTTGCCTTTGTGCTCGTGGGACATTTTCAGTTACTGCAGCAAGGAAAAACATTTTACTTTTGCAAAGGGCACCTTGTGAGCTCCACAGGTGTGCTCTGAGGCTGAGCCAGGTGGTCTCCCTTTGTTCTGTGACTAACTGGAGATGTGTTCTCTTCCAGGCTGAAGTTCATTTTTGGCCCAGCTGCAGTCCCAGCTCTGGATTTGGTGGATCAGCGTTCTGTCACCCGGGTCAGGGCCCCCAGTGGAAGGATTCTCTACCAGGTACGTGCTTCTCTTTGCTCTTGCTTTCTGATGGTTTCCAGCTGGCATCTGAGACTGTTTCCTGACCTGCAGAGCATGGATAAACACAGAGAGGACACCAGTGGTTTACAAACTCCTGAAGTGACACTGGAGAGCAGCAGCCACGGGCTAGAATTAGAGCAGCACAGTTCAGAAGCACTTTCTTTGTGGCTCCCAGCCAGCCAGAGACAATTTATGTGTTTGTGGGCATCACAGTCAGGAGGAAGTTTTCCAGGGATTGCTAATTTTGCTTTATAACTCTCATCCTCTCCAGCAAAGGAAGTTCTTCCTCTTGACCAGTTGTACACAACTCAGTGTTTATCTGCCATCACTGCTTTTCTCTCCCCTCATGACCTGTGCTTGGCAGGGGATCTCTGCTGCCTGGGAGGAAGCAATGCAGGCCAGACCCGTGGGTTCCATTCTGGGTCACTGTACCCAAGGCTGTGAATCACAGAAACATCCCCATGAAATGGCATTTTGGGTAGAGGAGCTCACCTCAGCCCTGAGATCAGTCACAGCACAGGGTGGGAGTGAGCTGAGAAGAGGAGCCTTTGATTCTTCATTCTCATCTTTCTATACTATGCACAATCCCTTGTTCTCTGCTCCCCCAGCACTGGTGGCATCTCTTTTGGGACAGTCTGTTCATGTTGTGAGCCACTGACCAGCTGCATCCAGCCCGTGGCTTCCAGAGTCAGAGGGACACTGCTGTGCCCTGCCTGGGCACTGGGGCCCTGTGCCCAAAAGATTTTGGTCAAGAAGCACCAATTCCTTCTCCCTCAGGCAGCACAGCCCATCCAGGGCTGGGGCTGGTTCTGTGCTCTTCACACACCAGAGAAGGGGGAATGTCTTTGCTCATTGCTGTAGCACTCAAGAGGAACATTTCCAAGTGTCCCCTCTCAAAGGACCTTTTCTCCTCCCCTGGAGGTGCTTTGGGGTCATTTAGGGTGAGAAAGGGGCTGTGAAGTCAGGCCTGGCTGATGGCACAAGCCCTTCTCATGTGTTCAGAGCTTGCACATGGAGCCTTTTTCACTTCTGGGGATACAAGCCCCTCCAGAGGGACATGAATCATAACCAGGGCTCAAGGACAGCCTTGGATTCCAGCTGAGAGCTTGCCTGTGGATGTTTGGTAAAGCCCAGGAAGCTTCCAGCACCCTTAGACAGCAGCTGCCTTAATTGAATGCTCCAAGGCTTTCCCTTTTTTACTGTCACTTGTCTGGAAATGCCACTGGGCAGAGAACAGTCACATTCTCCTTGCAGAGCTTTGTCAGGCCCTGCAGGCTGAGGCAGAGCCTTGCTGGGCATCAGTAAATAATCTACTGATATTAATAATGTTCCCTGAAAGTGTCAGAACCGCTCTCGTGCCTCTGGTTTCCCTGTGGAGAAGGAACCCCTGGACAGGAGGGTCAGGGAGTTAATGCAGGACAAACCTCCAGGAAGGAGGTTCCTGTGTGCCTCCAGCTGCATTCCTCTTCAGTGGAGCTTGATTGCTGATCAAGGCCATGCTGATGAGTTCATTAACAGAGGAATCTGAAGAGATATTTTCTCTGGGGGTGTGAGGTTGGTGCCATTGTGAAATTCTCCCTCATCCCAGCTGTCTGAGAGGCAGAAACAAAGAGCAGAGTCTACCCTGGGGCTGGAGCAGTGACAGGAACACATCTGGGGTCACAGAAACCAAACCCCTGCACTGGAGCCAGTGGCTCTTCATTCCTGTGTGCTGTAGAAATGTGTGGAAATGTCCCCCAACTGTGCCCCTGGAGAGAGGGGCATCCATGGCTGCCTGGACACTGCACCATCATCCCTGTTAATTATCCCCCACAGAGTCTGCCCTGCCATTTGCACCCAGATGTGGTTGAGCTGGAATGTGAAGGTGATGCTTCCACTTGCAGCTGGCTCTGGAGAGCTCTTTGAGGCCATGAGGCCGGTTCTGTTGTGAAACTCCTTTGGGTCATTACAGCCAAATGTGAGCTGGTGATAATTCCCTATCACCCAGCACATCTCAGGCCCTGCTTCAGGGCAGGAAGGCTCTGCTCTGACAGGCCCTGTGGTGTAGGCAGCTCTTGCCCTCAGGAGCTGAGATGGGAGAAGAAAGAGCCCTCAGTCAAATGAAAGCTGTGATTTGTCTCTTAATGCCCTTGCTGTTGAACAGAGGAGTAGCATTGATGGAGTGTCCAAGGCCTGGATGCCTCAGAGCTGAGATCATCCCAGGAGAGCTCTGATGATACCTGCCATGCTGAGGTCAGGGGTAAATCCTCCCAGCTGCAGGGATGGTGGAGCTGTGCTGGATGTGGCAGAGTGTGGACCTGGCAGCATTTGGGGCACCCTTTAGCTCTGCCCAAGTGGCAGAAATGCTGAGCTGTGGCAGTGGAGCAGGGCAGTGCCTCAGCCCTGCCAGCTGGCACCTGCACTGCTCACATCCTGCCCTTCCATTGGGTTCTTCTTTTTTATTATGTCTTTTTCCATTCATTTCCTGGAACTGTGTGGCAGATGCCCCATGGTGAAGGGTTTGAGCAGCAGGCCCTGGCACAGGCTGTGGTGCTGTCTGTCTGTCTGTCTGTCCATGTGCTGCTGCCTCAGCTGACCCTCCTGTGCCCCCACACCCTGGCAGGGACACCTCAGGGGGATTTTTCCTCACTGAGGCCCAGGGATGAGGACAGCAGAAGGAAATCTCACCCCAGGCTGGGCTGCAGCTGGGCAGGAACAGAGGCACCTTTTTCTCCCAGTCTTTGGATTTTAGATTTTGCCTTATTAGGCAGAGGCTGTGTTCTTTCCATCTAGGTCAGGATGGGGGAACACTGAGCTCAGCCCAAATCTGGCAGTGTCTGTCTGTGGCTTCCCCCCCTCCCCAAAGGAAAACACTTCTGAGGGGAAGGCACCATCAGAATACTTCATCTTGGAAAAAACAATCAAAGGGGCTACAGGAAAACAAACTTATCACAAGTGAAACAAACTCAGCCTGCAGTAAAAGGAGGACCCAGGGTAAAGGCCAGACTGAGAAAAGAAAATGGTTTATCCTGAAATGGGAATGTGAGTTTTGTGTCCTGGGTCTGCTGGGAGTGAGGGGGACTTTGAGGCATTGGTACTTCTGTGGGAGAGCCCAAACTTCTGATGTTCCCTGGTGGGCAGAGGTGCAGGGAGAGCTCCAGGGGACAGGGACAGGATCCCCATGGAAGTGCAGCTTTGGACAGTGAGGAACAATGTTCCTCTGGAGGGGCTTGGAATGCCAGGGATGTCCTGGAGGGGAGCAGCACTCTGCAGAGCTCCTCTACCTTTTCAGTTTTGGTGTTTATCTTTGGCTTTAGGGGTGTGTATGCCACAAACCCAGCCAGAGTCTAAAGCCTGGGGTGGGAGATGTGCCCTCAGAGCCCTGGGTCCTGTGCAAGTGTTCTGCTCCTGCAGATCCTTCCTTTCCCATAGGCTGGGCCCTTAAAGTAGTTCCCTAAAAGCTGTTTTCCAGTCTTGAAGAGACCAAAAGAGAAATAATAATCCATAGGCTGGGTTTCCTATATCCTGCAGTCAGCTCCAGCAGCTCACAGATTGCTCCATGCTGGGAAAAAAGTGCTTCCCTCACCTGTTTGCTGTCCCTGGTGCCTCAGTACCAGCCTTGCAGGGAACAGCATGTGGGAAAAGCAGGCAGTGCTGTTCCCAAAGCAGAGATGGAGCAGGGAGGCTTCTCTGGAGACTTCAGCTTTGTTTATTCAGGCAGATCTGGATTCCAGTAGCTGCAGAACAGCCTTCAGTGGTTGGGAAAGGAGAGGCCTCCCTGCTCAGTGCTGCTCTGGGTCACA
This sequence comes from Sylvia atricapilla, assembly GCF_009819655.1. Taxonomy (NCBI): domain Eukaryota; kingdom Metazoa; phylum Chordata; class Aves; order Passeriformes; family Sylviidae; genus Sylvia; species Sylvia atricapilla. The sequence goes on along the minus strand of NC_089159.1, from coordinate 7,522,118 downwards.
CCTCTGTGGTGACTCTGGGTCACACCTGGGCTGTGTGTGACAAGAGTCTTTGTCCTTTCCACCTCTGCCAGTGCTGGGAGGGAGCTCACAGGAGGGGCTGGCACTCGATGGGAGCTCAGGGAGTGGTGCCACTGCTTTTCCTGGTCCCTTAGGAGCAGACAAGTCCCTGGGGCTGGGATCTGCTGCAGGCACAGGTACAGGACACCCTCAGCTGCAGGGAAAGAAGCTTGTAGAGACCATGAGAAACCTGAGGAGCTTCAAGCTTAGGTGGGTCACTGCAGTGTTTGGGGACACTTCTGTAGTGTGACATCTCCCCCTCACTGCTGGGTCAGTGCAGACCCAGCCTGAGTCAGAGAAATTTAAATGAATCCTGCCTCTGACTCCTCATCTGCCTCTGTTTCAGGTCCTTGGAAGCTCAGGCAAACTCTACACCTGCTACAGCTCCTGCCATTTCTGCACGTGCCCTGCCTTTGGGTTCTCTGTGCTGCAGAAGAGTGAGAGCCTTCTGGTGAGTTCCCTGCCTCAGCCTGGGGCTGCCATGGGGAGGGGGGACAAGGCTCTGCCCCTTGAACCCGAAATTCCCAAACATGAGTGTGGGGTTGGTCACACAGGCTGAGCCTGACCCTAAGTGTCTCTGGGCTCTGAGAGCCCCAGGTTTGGGGTGCAGGGAGGGCTGTGGGTGCTCAGCAGTGTGGGCAAGGTGCCAGATCCCTGCATGGCACTGTCCTGGGGACAGAACTGGGGACACTGAGCACCACCTGTGCCAGGAGGGAGCTCGGAGGGCTGAGGGCTTCACCAAACAGATTTGGGCCAGGATGCAGACAGAGCCTGACATTCCAGCCTTGCTGCTGCTGTTGACTTTGCAGTGCAAACACATCCTGGCTGTCTACCTCAGCCAGGCCATGGGAACCTGCCAGGAGCTGGCTGTGTCTGAGGAGCAGCTCACAAACATCCTCCTGGCTGAGGAAGAGGATGAAGGATGAAGGATCTGGATCACTCTTTGGCTGTGTGGCTGGCATTTTTAATATCTACAAGGCTGTCAAATGCTCATTGTGGCTGGTGGATTTCTTCCTGTGCTGCAGCCAAGTGTGACATTAATTAGCAGCCTGGCACTGATAAATTAATTAATTAGGGCTGTGTTGACTTCAGTTTCATTTATTTCTGCTGGTTTGGGGATTTCTGAAGGTGTTGGAACTAATCTGTAATAATTGTGATGTGAGGATGCAAACAGTCCTGCAGGTCTCAGTGGTCCAGTGATTAAAGAGCTACTGTGGCTCTTTGCAGGTGGCAGCTCAGAGTAATTTTTGATTTTTCAGTGGCAAACCTGGTCCAGGGACTAGGGCAGGGACCCCTCAGCACCCTGAGACTGGTGGCAACCCTGTGCTTCCACTGGAACAGGATCTTTGGAAGCATCAACCTGTTTGCTTTGCTTTAAATCAAACACTTTCAGACACACTGACCACCCCGGGGCAGCTTCCCTGGGACCCAGCTCCTTCCAGCTGTGATTCCCTGCCCATGCTCTGTCCCCCTGAGGGCAGTGTGAACTCATCCACCACGAGAAATAACAGGGCACAGGCTGAGCCAGGGGGTGTGGGTGGTAAATGGAGCATTTTGTATATAAATAACAGTCACTGCAAATACAAAATCTGAGCAACACGAGGAGAACACATCCATCCATGTACAACAGGGCACTGACAGCTGCATGGCCACAGCTGCACTCGCTACAGAAAGTTCTTCTGCTGTTTTTGCTTCACATTTTTATAGAAACCTTCAGAGCTTTTTATTGAAGGGGGCAAGGGAGGTGTCCTATTTTTATTTCGCCTTGAAATGTCTTTGGCTCAGATCCACAAAGGCACTTCCCGTGCCCAGTGACCATGACCTGGGCCAGAGTTAATGCCTGACAGCCCCAAAGCACAGCTAAGGATGCTCCACATCCATCTGCAGGAATTCTGGCTCATGAGAGGCATGGGGAGGGAGCAGTGGTGGGATGCTGAGCTGCCCTGGAAGCTCTCACATGAGGACAAGTGTTCTGGGACCTCCTCTCTTGGTGTTACAGCACTGAGAGTTTCACTCTGTTGCTGCTGTGAGAGTTTGGGTCGGTTTCAGGCAGCCACAGGGAGAGATTCCATCCTTTGTTCTGAGGATAAATGTGGCTTGCAACCACTTGGCAACGGTGCCAGAGCTGCAGGTGAAAAGCCCTGCTTGTTTCCAGCCGTGATTAACAGGAGGAACAGGGCCAAAGATAACACAGGAGGGAAGGAATGAGGGAGGGGAGAGCCAGGCCCTGCCCAAATGGCAGGAGGTGGCCCCAGTGTCAGCTGGCCCCTGGCCAAGGCAGATGCAGCAGAGCTGAATGGGGCTGTTAAAGGAGAAGCACTTGGGACAGTGACTGGAGCTGCTCAGGCTCGTGCTGGAAATGCCCAGGTCTGAGCTGTAGCTAAATTTGGACCTTGCATCGACATGTGCAGACCCATTCAGAGCTCTCTGGTGATTGCACCCAGGTTTGGGGCTGAGCTGCTCCAATGACAGAGAAGTCCAGCACTCCATTCCCTGGGCATGGTGGGCCCAGAGTCATCCCTGCAGCTGCTTTCTGCAGCTTTTGCCTGCTGGCAGAGGAGATGCTGCAGGAAAAGATTTGTTCAGTTTTGCAATTGATTTTACCCTGTATTTGTCATTATGTTCACCAGAGAAATGAAACTCTTGGGGTCTTGTACCCCCTTTTAGTGCAACAGAATTTTAAAAAATGTAGAGTTGATTTCTGTGTGATTCAAGTACAATTTCTCAGGGATAAAAATTACTATTGGGGGGAAAAAAAAAAAAAGCATTCACAGCTTCTGAGGGGTTACAGGGCTGCAGCCCAGCCACACCAAGCTTTAGGAATCAGGTGAGCTGCAGCATCCACCTCTCACAGCTAACACCTGCACTTGTGGAAGCTCTGCAAGGCTGGCAAGTTTTAACCTGGGAGCAAAAACCTCACTGTAGAGCTCATGTCCCCAAGGCAGAGTGACCCTGGCCTTGGTGGCTCTGGTTCAGACGAGCCAAGGCCATTGGGGCACCTCTGCCTCCTGCTTTTTGGGAGCTGGAAACAGATCTGGGAGCAAACCTGGAGCACTGGGGCTGCACAGTCCTGTGGACCAAAGTGATTTAAAAGCAATAAAACCTCTGCTCTAATACCCTGGTCAAGTGTTTTCTCAAATCTTTCAGTAAATGGGGTTTCCATGCTGGGCTGGCCAGTTCTGACCTGGTTTTCCCATCCACACAGTCCCTCCCCTCAGTGCCTGGAACACAGATTCAGTTTCACACCAGCAACTGGGCTAAGTAAGACTTTTTCCCATCAGAGAATACAAGCTGCATCAAACAATTGATGGAATAATTAGGGTATTACCAAAGTACTGTCAAGTATGGACTTGGAGAACAACTCAAAAAACAGACACAAAATTATTACTCCTAAATGAACCAAAATATTAAAAAATAATAATAATAATAATAATTAAAATAAAGATCCTATGACTTGACACGAGCAGCACAATTGGGGAAACACCCCCCCAGCAGGTGAGTCTTCCCCAGTCAGTGTCCAACCTGGAAGGGAAACACCTGGAAAGGAAACAGGACAGGATCACAGCTCTCACACCCCCTGGGGCTACGAGCTGCATTCAGTGTCCCCGCTCAGGTCACTCCTCTACAAAAATAAAAATACAAACACAGCTGCACGAGTGCATAGTGGTCATCTCTGAGCACTCCTGGGACTGCTCACACGGGGAGGGGCAGTGCCAGGGCCGGGCAGGGGCCCAGGGGCAGCAGGGTGGGGTCATACGGTCACCGAGGCCGCGGGGGAGCTGATGTTGATGACAGTCAGGTGCTGGTTCTGCTCGGAGGGGCACTTGGGGAAGTCGTCGGCCTTGCAGAGGATCTTGGAGAGGATCTTGCGGAAGGTGCAGCGGAAATCCCGGATCCTGTAGGCGTAGATGATGGGGTTGATGACAGAGTTGGCATGGGAGAGGGTGATGGCCACGTACATCACCCACTCGGGCTTGGATCTGGAGAAGTCCTCGTGGAAGTGTGTGATGCAGTTTAGGATGTGCAGGGGCAGCCAGCAGAAGGCAAAAAGCCCCACGATGATGGCCAGAGACTTGGCTGCGTGCACCTCCTTCTGCAGGGTGGTCCTGGAGTTGCCCATCAGCTCAATCTGGTGCAGCTGCTTGCAGGCCACCATGAAGATCTTGATGTAGATCCCCAGCATGATGACCAGCGGGAGCAGCACGCAGCCGAAGAAGTTGAAGTAGACCATGTAGCTCATGGTCACCACGTTCTCAAAGAGGCACGAGACGAAGCAGCCCTGGGGCTCAGTCCCTGTCTCGTTGGTGGCGTTGGGGCAGCCACTCATGGCTTTGTTCCAGCCCATCAGTGGGGTCAGTCCAATGCCGAAGGACAGGAGCCACAGCACGGCGATGAGTCCCCTCGCTCGCTTGCCGGTCACCAGGCTGTTGTACCTGCAGCCCCCGGGGACAAAACCACAGCCAAAGTTACATAAACCAGCGCTGGTGACCTCCCTGCAGTTCAACTCATCAGTGGTTTGGTTAATGAGACAAAAGCCCAACCCACGAGGGGGCCTCACCTCTCTGATCACCCGAGGGGCAAAAACTCTCACCTGTGCTCTGCACCCACCCACACACTGTGATTTGGGGAGGTGACTCATTTACTATTCCTGAGAGGTGCCAGCCACTGCCCCAGCCCACAAACCCCCTGCAAGGGGAGGGAAAGGACTTGGAGTCTTAAAAAAGGCTTTATCGCTGTGTACTTAAACCACCAACTGCCAGCAGGGCACGGACAGGGAGGCTCCCTGTGCCTGATGCTCTCTGGCTCTGAGCAGCCACTGCTGGGCACGCTGGGGCAGCTGCTGGGCCAGTTCCTGGGCTGACCCCGTGCAGCTGGGGCAATGCTGGTGCCTAGTTCTGCCTTGCAATCCCACATGGGTTATGAAGAAGCTCTGCTGTGGCCCAGCGACAAGTTGGTGCAGTGCTGAACCTGGTGCTGCCCCACACCTTCCTAATCCCACTGAGTCCCTTCACAGCCCCTCCAGCCCTCAGCTGCCCAGAGACACAGAGAGAGCAGAGCTGGAACCTGAAGCAGCACAAGTCAAAAGTCTGGTTTGGGTACAACCAGAGCAGATGCCAAAATCAAAGCATCAGTGGGATCCCTCTCTGGAGGCAGGAAGAACCAGCGAGTGCCAGAAGACAACATGAGAAACCCATTCCTGTCCTCTCCACAGCCAGTCTGAGTCTGCTGCCTGCCCCTCGTCCCCTCCTTCCCACACCCTCCTCTCAGTGCTTGTTTACTCTGGCTTGGCTGCCCTGCTCCTCCTTTCCTAAGAACGTTTGTTCTCATTTTCTTCCGGCCCGTGCGGCAGGGGAGGGTTTTATTCCCACAGAAGTGCAGCTGTGCCTGTGAATCACTGCACTGCCTCCGTGTGAGCTGAGCCTCCTGCTCCTCCTGCAAGGACAGGGGAGCTCTGACAGCACCAACTGGGGGGCAGAGAGGGGCTGGGGGAGCCCTCAGCTCCTTCAGGCATGAGCTGGGCTGCCTGGGAGGATGCAGGAGCAGCAGCCGCATTTAGGTGCTACTGAATTGTGAACAGTCCATGGGTTGGTGTCTGAAGGGTAGATCCAGCCACTGAGAAGCTTTTCCTGCATTTTTCTCTCATTATTAATAAGTTCCACTACTTCAGAAGATGAGAAGTTCTCAAATGGGGCATCAGTGAGGCCAAGCCTGTTGCTTTTGAGACCCCACATGAGAAGTGGGGTCAGGTCTCAGAAGCTGGAGCTGGTCTGGGCTTGTGGGACCTGAAATCATTGAGATTTGAGCAAGCTGACAGAAACCAAATCTCTTGGCAAAGTCTGTCTTGAGCTACAGCCCTGGCCAAGCTCAGTCAGTGCTGCAGAGGCACCAGAAGCTGCTGCTCTCTCTCAGCTCTGCTGTGGAAAGGCAAAACTGCAGCTCTGGCTCATGCTTGCCCTGCTTAGAGGATCTCTCCAGGATGCTCCATCCCAAAAACTGCCATGGTGAGACTGGAAAATGTCAAAGACCCCATTAATTAGAACCAGAAACTGAAGGAGTGGAGGGGTTTGTGTGCTCAGGAGCAGGAACAGCTGCCATGGCCCTGCTGAGGTCCCAGGCTGGTGACATTCGGTACTGCCACTTGCTGAAAACATTTGCCCCCCAAATAAGAATAATAATTCTTCCATCTGCTCTTCTCCTGAACTCTTCTGCTAGGATAAGGCTTGGCTTGGAGGTTTACAAGATCAGTCAAGAAAGCCACTTGGTGTTCCAGTGTCTGTACTGGTGGCCTGTTTATTTTAGAGCTGCTGCTCTTCCCAGCGCTCCCAGCGGAGCTGCAGCCGTGGCACGTGCATTTCTGTGTCTTCTGAGAGAAAAGGCAAAAACATTCCGGGCTCCCAGTCTGCAAGAGCCAGAGCTGAGCAACGGGGAGGGCTGGAGGCCCAGGGAAGAGTTGGAGATGGTTTTTCATAGGGAACAACTGCCCTGCTTAGATTAGCTCTTCATTTCCCCAGAGTTTGCATTGCAAAGCCCTCCCACCATCTCTCCACCCAGCTGATGGCAGGTGCTGATGATGGTCATTGCTGTGGCCAGCCAGAGGAGCCCAAGGTGAAATCAAGAATAGCCTGATGTCCTAGAATTGTTCATTAATTACCTTGTTATTACCTTAATACTCTTATTTGGTGGGACTCTGCCTTAAGTCAAGACAAGTAAAGCACATGCTCAAAAAAAGAAAATAATTAATGTCACCAGGTGCAGGTATGAGGAGTCTCACAAGCTCTTCCCTAAGCTCTATAAAACAGTGTCAGACAGTGAGGAACCAACAGATTTTCACAGCTCAGAATTCTCCAGCAAACCTCTCCTTCATTCTCTTTTAGGCTTAATATTATTAGGTAAAAAACCGTAAAAAACAAACAAAAAAAACCCCTATTAAAGTAAATTTACTCACCTAAGTCTGCTCAACTAATGTATAACAAATATTGAATCACCTCTACGCTTCCGCCTGGAGGCATCAAATGTTGCTTTAATGTAAATAACAGCTGAATATTTTAAAATGATTTAGTGGAATTAGACAACCTGGCAATGCATTAGTTCCTTTTACACAGCCAGGCAAAGTCTCTTTACTGGTGCAATCACCATGAAAGGTTTAATTACCCCAGCTCCCACCCTGTGCCCTCCCCATGGACACTGGAGCCCCGGTGCCATGGTGGGGTGAGTCAGGTTCCTGTGCTGATGGATGGAGCTGCTCACTGCCACCAGAGTCACGGCCACTGCACGGGGACAAGTGCCCTAAGGAGAGCTCAGCTTTGGCAGCGTGTCCCCATGGGCAGCTGGGGCTGTCCCCACTGTCCCCTCACCCACAGGGGCCACAAAGGCTCCAGCCAGGCTCCGCTGGGGCTGGACGAGGTGTCCCCTGTTCCTGGTGGCCTTCCCACATCAGCCCTGGTCCCTCCAAACCCAGGGTTTTCCTGGGAGAGCATCACAGCTAACACCAAGAGAACGAGTTCTGTTAGGAATTCTTGCTCTGTGTGTTGGTGGGATGTTGGGGTTGAGGGTTTTTTGCATTTCTGCTGCCATTTCCTGGCGCTGGGAAGGAGCCAAGTGGCCCAGGCTGGTGCTGAGCACAGCTGGCACAGAGCAGGACACGCTGCCAGCCCGGCCTCTCAGGAGTTTGGCTCCCAAAGGCAGGAACTGAGTCATGTCCTGCACGTCCCTGGCATCTGCCCACCAGCCCCTGCTGCCCCTGGGCTCTGTCAAACAAGGAAAGCACAGCAGGAGGAATTCAGCTTTGGGGTGATGGGTTTGGGGCAGGAGCAGCCTGGAGGAAACACTCTGGAATGGGGCTGTTATTGCCACATCACTTATCTCAGAGAGGAGGGACAGGAGAATCCTGCCTGGCCCCAAGCAGCCCAGCAGGAGGGACACATCCAAGCCTCGTGGTGCCACACAGCCCCTGCCCTGTCCATCGTGTCCTTATGCCACAGCAGAGGCTGCTCCGGGAGTTTGGGTTCTCCCGCTGCTTCCAGAGCAGGTGCGGCCTCCAGTGAAGAATTTCGGAGCTTAAACTCCAAACTCCCACTTGGCTTGTGCTCCCCAGCTCCCTCCCTGAACTCTGCCCTGTGCCCAGGCTGCGGGATGCAGGGACAGGAGTAGATGGAGTTTGCAGAACTGGGACCAGGCAGGTGCTCTGGTACAAACAACCAGTGCCAATGCAGACATTTCTATTTTAAGTGTGAAGGGAAATACACAGACACCTCCATTCACAAGGGGTGAGAGCAGCTCGGCTGCCAAGCATTGTGTCCTTGTCACCTCCTCACAGCTGTACTTTGCATCTTGCTCTTTTTTCATTATTATTTTTTTTAGTTATAACAAAATAAGCACCGTTGCTGCCTCTGTGCTCCATGCACAGCCACGGAGTGGAGATCACTACACCGGCTGAAACATCCTGGCAGGGCATTTTAAATTACTCATAAATTGCACCTTAGAGAGGAGGAGGGGGGTGGGGGGAAGAAAAAGAAAGGGGAAAAAGAAAGAGAAAGAAAAAAAAAAAAAGAAAAAGCCGCCCTGTTTAAGCAGGAAGGAGTTGGCGGCCAGAGATGTGATCAGCGGTAACGCTATCAGCCGGGGAAGCGGGACATCTGCGAGTGTCCCTGTCCCGGGCAGACAAATCACTTCCTCCCGCATCTGTCCCCATTGTGCGCGGGGACAGCAGCAGCACTCCCGGCCTTCCGCTGGGCGGGGACTGTCACAGTGTCACTGCCACCCCGCCACCCGCCAGCCCCGGCTCAGGTGAGGCAGGAGCAGCAGAAACCCGGGCAGGGCACACCCAGCCCTGGGGACGGACGGGAGCGTCCCCTCCCCTGGGTCCCCGTGTCCCCAGGCGGGAGCCGGGGCTATCAAAGGGCTGCAGGTTTAAAACCCTGTCCGAGATATTCTTATCCATGCGCTTAAACCCTTCCCGGGGTGGGGACAGACAGAGGCAGCCCCCGACTCCTGCCTCCCTGTGCCCGCACCGCCTGGGGACAGGGGACAGCCACAGGGGACAGCACCGGGTGCGCAGCAAGGTGGGAAGCAGGAATACGGGAAAGTGTGAAGCCCACAGATGGCACAGCGCTGGCTGCCCTGGGGGATTCACACGGGATGCTGCAGCTGAGGATGCTGCGGGGGGCTCGCAGCACGGCCGGGGCTGCCGAGGTGTGGGCGCCTCTCCCGCCTCCCGCAGCAGCCCCCAGGGATTGGCGTGTGAGACCTGGGTGTCTGCGCTCTCCTGCTCGGCAGGGTGAGAAACAGTGACTGAAAACTGAACTCAGGCACCGGGGCTGTGAGCGGGGCCAGATCACTAGAGCCCCGGAGCACAGGAAGGAAATGAGCTCAGCCCCTCTCCCGGCACGCTGCTCCCAACTCCGGCATCCCCCCACATCCAAACACCAGCACCTGCCCCAAAACGGCCCTGTGCCGGCAGGAGAGTGCGATACCGGGGTGGAATCAGTGATACCGGGGCGGAATCTGGGCGATACTGGTATGGGATCAGTGGGAAACTGGTGCTTTGTGTTTCTGAGCCCTAGAGCACAACCCCGCAGTTCTCCCCTATTTAAGACCTATTTAAGTTCTCCCCAGTGTAAGAGCTCAGCACCTCCCTGCCCCGGGGCTCTGCAGCCCGCTGTTATCAGCCTGCCGGGGCCTGGGGCTGGGAATTTTTGTCGTTCCGAACCTTCCCGAGGCTCGGCCCTGGCTGCGCAGCCCCGGGGCTGAGTTAAAGGTTCCTGGCAGAGGTGAGATAGCGACTGGGATTCAGAGGCAGCTGCTGGGGTGCGATGCCGTGCCCCTCCCAGTGCCCTGCTCACCCCGATAGCAGATCTCAGCCCCATCCCTCCTTCTGCCATGAAAGGACTGCAACCCCCTTCCCAAAGTCTCCAAACCGCTGCCCTTCCACCCACCAGCCCCACGGAGCTGCTGCTCCCCGCAGAGCCCTGAGCAGCCTCCCCCGGGGCTGGGGGATGTGGCAGGGTCAGCACCGAGCCCGTCTGTGCCTATCCCAGCCTATTCCAGCGACTCCAGGAGCTCAGCCCGTCCTCTCCCGCCTGCCTGGGCACTCCCAGGTTGGACAGAGCTCCCAGCACAAGGGGCACAGTGCCAGGGGAGGTTTGAGCACTGGGAAGGGGGGACATGGCCAAGAGGTGCTCCCACAGCTCCTGCAGGGACTGTGCTCTGCCCTTTATCCCGGCGGGTCCAGCAGCTCTGGTCCCAGTGACACCAGTGCCCACATGGCACTGAAAGGACACACACACAGGGACAGCCCCACTGATGCACTCCCAGGTTATTTGTGGCTCATGCCCAGGCCTGATGTCATCCATTGGATTAGGAGTTAATCTTCTCTTTGGATTGCAAAATTCCCTAAACATTTTGGTTTCATGTATTTTTTTGCAGGGAGAGGTCAAAAGATCTTCTGGAGCAAAATTCTGTTGGATTTCAAAAGCTGCTTTTTTTAAAAAAATCTTAAAATTAACCAGTATTTTTAGAGATTGAGCTGGCCAAAACAGAATAAAAACCTTCTAAATCCAAAGATCTGGGTTCTGACTCAGCCTGGAGATCAGTGCCCTCAGCCAACAGCCTGGAACCAACCCTGACATCCCTGATGCTCCCTGGGGTCCCTGCTGTCCCCCAGCTTCTGCAGGAGCTGTGTTGGGGCAGAGGTCCCAAAGAGGTCCCAATTCCTTTTCCTGTCAGGACTTTTGTTTTTTCGGGAGGGAAGTGGCCTCGGAGATTCAGGAAAGATATAAAAATCTGGGACATGCATTTTAAGGAAACCAGGCTGCTCACAACTAAAAATAGCTGTGATTTCCCCTCTCTGCTTTATTGCCACGAGGGCACAAGTGATTATTCCTGATTTTGTTGTTGTGTTTTGGCTGCATCCGAAGGCTGGAGCGAGTGGCAGCCCTGTGAGAGTCTCCCACGTCCCCTGGGCCCAGCTTGGCTGACACAAACTTCCCCAAAAATGTGACAGCTCCATTGCTCAAGTGAACACCCCAGCCCTCCTGCCCTTGCTGGGTTTCCAACTCAGTGATAACACTTGCAGTTTCAAGCTCAGTGCTAACCAAGGCCAGGCAGAGCATCCTGAGGGATGGGGGGGCTCTGGAAGCAGGAATCAGGATGCTCAGGGAGTGGGCACAGCGTTGGAGCCACACGGGAGCAGCAGAACACACCCGGGGGCAGAGCAAGGATAAAAGGAAATGAGGCAAGGGCACAAGGAGGAAGAGCAGCTGCAGCTCTGTGGTGGCACCCAGAGAGTGGCAGGTGAACACCAAGAGGATTTTCTCTGCTCCCCAGTGGCTCCAGCTCTCCCAGCTGATATCAAACCCCATCAGTTTGCTTTGATGAGCAACAAGGTGGGAGTTGACAGGGATCTGGGAATAAATCTTTGCCGGGGAAGGCAGAGGGAACCCCTCCTCTACAGCAGAGAGGAGCAGCAGGGGCAGGCAGAGCCTCAGCACCAGCCAGTCCACCTCTGGAAAGGATGAGAAAAAACCAGCAACAATCAGAATTTAATCTGTCCCACGAAGTTGAACTGTTGCCTTCCTCACATCAAAGCCAAGGGGGGCAGCAGCTCCTGTGGGACACTGGCAGGGGCAGCACCTTTTAACAGATCCTGATCCCATTAACTGACTGTGAATCCACAGGAGGATCCTCTGGCTGCACGAGGGGCAGCAAGGGCTCAAAGATGTGCAACAAGGGAGAGGATGTGGCTGGGACCCTGTTCCAGTTCATAGCAAAGCTTCCCTGGAACATCAGTCCTGCACATCTGCAAGGGGTAAAGTTGAAGATGAGAGAGAACTAAACCCAGAACAAGCAGCAGATCAGCTCACATCCCGGGGACCTGGGGACAATTTTCCCCTGGCAGGTCCCAGCTGGGATGTTTGCCAGGCAGCAGCAGCACATTCACTGTCCTGCAGGAGGTACCAGTGCACAGGGGCACACACAGTGTGCTGTTACTCCGTGTTTCACTCTCCTTTTGCTCTCTAAATACAGATTCCCTTCTCCCTCCCTAATTCCTGACACGTTTGTTCCAGGCATCCATCCCTACCTACAATTCTTTGCCCTGCCAAAGGATTTGGGTTAATGCAAATAAAAGGAAACTGTTTTATTCCACCTACAAATCTTCTTTGGCTCCCAGCTACGGGACTGTGGGGTGAAATCCAGCCCTGGAGGAAGCCAGGGAGCGAAAGCCTCTGTGCCAAGTGCTCTCTGCAGGATGGATTTGCTGCTGCTGAGAGATGCTGGATTCCCTGGCTTGGATATTCTGCTTGGAGGAAGCGCTGAGAGGGTGAGGCTGGCAGAGGAGAGCTGGCATGGAGCTTTGTCCCTGGGCACAGGGATGGGCACACAGGGGTGTCAGCGGCCAGGAGGGGGCAGGAAGAGGGGACAGAGTGTCTGAGGACAAGGAGCTGCATCCTGGTGATGGCCAGGGGACCCAGGGAAGGGCTGGGAGCTGCAGCTGCACAGAATGGGCAGCGTGGGTGGGGGCTTCTCCACAAACAGCAAATTCATCAAAAGCAAACAAGCGAAATACGAGTTTCGAGGGACAGAAAGAATTCATGGCTTCGGGTCAAACTCAGCAAATATTTTTAGCCAGAAGAGGGAGGGTTCTAAACCACCGTTTTTTTAAATAAGATTTTTTGTTCTGCATTTCTCCAGATGAGAAGTTGTCAGTTCTTTCCCCAGTGAGGAGACCTTGATCTCAAAGAGGGGCACAGCCACATTGGGAGGGTTGGACAACTCAACCCAAAATCTGCCAGGTTGGTCAGGATCACTTTCCTTCACTGAAACCTCCCAACATCGCTGTTCCAGTTTCACTGAAACAATTTTCCTCTTCCCCATGGGATTTCTTGGTTCAGCCACAGAGCTGAAAAATCCATTATTAGCCTGGCTGTAATGCGAAGTTGTGCTGTGCACCCCAGCTCACAGGCCTGCCCAGCCTCTCAACCAGCTCTGAAAGGGCATTAAATAATGTGGCACAGCCAATCCTTAATGCCCCTGCTGAGCTTTCCACAGGGAGCTGATGGAGCACTGGATGTGACAAGGACACTCATCTGCTCTGCAACAACCACATTATTTATGGTAATTGCTGGCCAGGGCTGGGCACAAATCATTTTCTTAAACATTTAATACTTCACAGGCTGGTATCAGCCTCTGCACTGGCCTCCAGAAAGGGTGTTTTAATGAGAAAAGCTTTTCCTACAAACTCCATTCCTAGAAATTGATGATCAGCTTCCCGTTCCCACAGCACAGGGCTGCTTCCAGAAGCGGCACCTGCTCCTGCCCAGAGGGGGTGGTGGGAGAAATTCCTGCTCCCTCCCAGGAATATCCCAGGAATAATGATGCTGAAGAGAAAACTCCAACCAAGCCTTGCTGGGAAAGCCTTGGTGCAGCAGAGAAGGTTTTGCCTGTGTAGATTTATAACCTCCTGCATCCCCTTTTGGTCTTGGCTGTACAACCAAAAAAAGCCCTTTCAGTATCAGTCCCTAAATCTCCTGTCACCGAGGCAGTGGCCTGTCCATTGTCCTGCTCCTCACAGGGAGAACTTCCCTCCTTTGAAAGGAGTTTTTTACTTGCTGGTCCCCTCTGAGAGCACTGAAATAAGGCCTCAATGCCAAGATGGAGTTTAATCCAAATTTCACACCTCAGCCAGCCTAGGATGGGACTCCTTGGTCTCCACTTGTGTCCAGCTCGAGAGCACTCACTGGAATAAAGATGTTTGTGCAAATGGAATAAAAGACTTGGCATGAGATGGGGTGAGGAAAGCAAAGCTGGGAAAGAATCCCAAAGCAAGACAAAACCACCCCGGGATGAACTGCCGTGGTGGAGAGTCGAGCAAACCTGCTCAAGACCAGGACTGGGGACAAAAAGCGTGGGGGAAATGCTGGCTGCTTTGTCAGTTGGCAAAGCCACTTCCCTTCTGCAAGCACAGGAACGATCCCTCTGAGCATTTCTGATCCTCTGCTTCCCCCCCGATCTCAGCAGAGCATAAAACCCCTCACCACAGTTCCCCCAGCTGCAGAAAGTGCCTGTGGTACAAAAATAGACTTATTGCCTGACAGCCTGTGGCCAGGGGTGTGATTGAACCGAAACTTTAAAATCTGACCTGCTTCTTTAGCTGCTGCTGTGCTGCTGCCCCACCATCCCGAGATAGCCCCGAAGGAACGGGTGGAAAAGACACTAGAGCATTTCCCGGCTCCAGGGAGGGTCTGTGAACCCGGCTGGGGGCCTGCGAGGGTCAGAAACAGGGTCAGGGATGCTGGAAACAACCTGTCCCTGTCCGTGCTCTGCTGCAGCTCTGCTGCCGCTTGCGCGACCTCCCCCGGAATTTCCACGCGCCGCGCTCCGATGACACACAGCCACGCTTTTCCACCTCTGCCCCATGACAAGTTAGTATTTGCTCAGCCTAGGGGAGGTCTCAGACGCAAGGTGCCGGAACAGGGTGAAAGAGGTTTTTTTCTCTTTTTAAGTCATTTTCGGGTGACTTCACTGCTGGTGCACGGGAGATGCCGGGGACGAGCAGAATCCAGGAAAGCTGCGGCTTTCCGGAGTTCAGCTGAGGTCCCTGCGCCACATCTGCCCTGTCTCCCCACAGCCCCTGCTCCTGGCCGGTCCCTGCAGCTGTCCCGGGCTCCCGGGGGGCTGATCAATGCCTTATTCCCAGGGAAGGACAACCGAGACACGAGGGGGACTGAGATGAACAAACTCAGGTCGCTCACAAGGCAAAGCCCGGGGGTTGGTGCCTTTCAGCTGAAGGAAGCTGCTGCACCAGCCCACCGGAGAGGTGCCTGCAACTTTTCCCCATTTTAATTCCCATTAATTAGAAGGAAACCAGTTCATGTCTTGGGTGCTGCACTTGGATGAGACTGAACTGTAAAACTCTAAAATCTGACGTGCGAATCTTTCTGCTCCCCCCTTCTCCTTTCACAGCAGGAATTAGGAGAAAGAGTAGCCGCTCCTCTATTTAATGACCTGGGAGATGCCTGGACACCACAATAAAGGGGCTCTATAAATACCTACACAGATGAGCCACAGCCATCCCAAACACAGCCTCACATCCCTGCAGACACCCCCAAGGCAAACATCCTCAACAAACTGAACTTCCAGGTGTATTTTGGAGTAAGAGGTGGGATATTGATCCCAGTCCTGCCGCGAGTACCAAACCTCTGTTATTTTCATCAACTGGGAGCAGAAAAAAAAAAACTTTCGGGCAGCACGAGAGATTAGAAGTTCCTGCAGGTTAAGAGCAGGAGGATCAGAGCCGGGCTGTCAGGGAATGTGGCTGCCCGCTCCCACCCCCATCTCTTACCTCAGTGGGATCTTGATAGCCAGGTACCTGTCGATGGCCACGGCCAGCAGGCTGAAAATGGAGCTTTGGGTCAGCACCAGCACGAAACAGGCGAAGAAGAGGCAGCTGTGAAAATCCACCTGGAAGCCAATGCTGATGGTGATGGCGAAAGGGATGGCCAACAACCCCACGGCGATATCAGCCACGGCCAGCGACACCAGGAAATAGTTGGTGGCGTTCTTCAAGGTGCTGTTGATGGCCACAGCCCAGCACACCAGCACGTTGCCGGCGATGGAGAGCACGGCGATGATGAGCTCCAGCACGATGTAGGTGGTTTTCATAGTGTCCATGGCGAGAGCCCAGCGCCGGGAGCGGGCGCTGCTCATGGGAAGAAGGGAATTTCCAGCGGGCGCCGTCCCGCGGGTACCAACACGGCCCGGGGCAGCCGAACTCCCATGGCCGGGCTCCCCGGGGCCCTGGGGGGCCGGAGGGGCGCGGCGAGCCCCGGCTGGCGGCCCCCCGCTGCCCGCAGCGCCCGGCCCCCGCCCGGCATCGGCGGGACCCGCTCAGCGCCCGCCCGCGGCCACCGCCACCCGCCGGGCCACCGGGGCCATCGGGGCTGCTCCGCCCGGGGCTGCTCCGCCCGGGGATGTTCCCCCTGGGGATGCTCCTCCCGGGGATGTTCTCCCCGGGGATGTTCCGCCCAGCGATGTTCCCCCCGGGGATGCTCCTCCCGGGGATGCTCCGCCGCTGTCGCTCGCTCCCCGCGGAAAAGCCGCTGCCGGCAGCGGCGGGGCTATTTCTGCTCATGGGGCGAGCGGGGCGGGGAGTGCGCGGCGCCGAGCCATTGGCCGGGACCCGGCGGCACCGGCACCGCGCCCCCGCAGCGCCCGGCCCCGGGACGGCTCCCCCCGGCCCGGTTCCCGCACCCCCGGCCCCGTTCCTTCTCCCCCTGGCCCCGTTCCTTCTCCCCCGGCCCCGTTCCCGCTCCCCCCGACCCGCCGTGTGCGCCTCCCCCGAAGGTTTTTGGGCACCGCTCTGCACAATTCGGAATAAAAAAGTTCCTCTCGCTGTCCCCTAACTCGGATGCTGCTGCTGCTGCTGCTTGTCCGGGACACCGGAGTTGCCGCACCAAAAAAAAAAAAAAAAAAAAAAAAAAAAAAAAAAAAAAAAAAAAAAAGAATCACCACCAGCAGAGCGCTGACCCGAAGTAAGAGATTTCACAAAATCCTGGCAGTGCTCGGTCTCTGGATGGTTATAGCACAGCGGGGCATTTCCTGATGTAAGAAATGGCAGAATACCACGGATTAGCAAATGCTGTTACTCACAGGGCTGAAGTGGTTGAGTTTCGGTCTAATGAGCTTAAAAAAAAATTAAATCTGAAGAGGTTGTCTGCTCTGGTGGATCTTAAACCAGCAGGGAAGGTGAAGTTAATTTAATAACTGGTTACCTTTTCATCACAGGTTTCAGGGTTGATATTGTGTTCACCATGAAAATACAGAACAGAGATTGAACTTCACATCACTGCTGAAGCATCCAGCAGCACTGAATAGTCCACAGTAGAATGTGGAAAAAATTTCAAACAGTTAAAGAAAATAAACCTCCCTGTAGCAAACAGAAAGTAAAAGAAATTGCCATTGATATATTTTTTGTAACGAAGTTGTAAACTAAATCCTGTGGAAAGGAATGCTTTCTGAAGATCCAGAGTTAAATCAGAGCATAAAAAATACGTGAAAAATAGGACTGAAATTATTCCTTTGAGTGTAGTGCAAATGGAAACACTCCTGTTGACCAGCAATGCTTTGGGTCAGGCAGATACAAAGGGGACTCTTAATTTATATTGAACAAAGTAATTTTTATCAAGATGGACATCTCAGGATACTGAAAGAAAGAAAGAAAAAAAAAAAAGCTGTGCCAGGGGTACATTTAATTTGATGGGTGCACACAGAAGGATCTGCACACAGGAGCATCACTGCTCTTTGCACTCCCACCACCACCTTTGCACTGTGGATTCCAGGCACCCGGCTGTCACAGAGAAGAACCAATTCCATGATGGCATGAACAGGGAAGCCCTTAAATCCCAGGGTTCAAACCTCAGTGTTTGTCTGGAAGTGCCCTGAAAGGAGCAGCAGAGTCTGAGGTGAGCTCAAGGTTCACAGCCCCAGGTCTGGCTGCTCCATCAGCGCTGGCTGGATCCTGAACTTGCCCACACTGGTTTGGTTTATTTATTATTTTGGGATGAGTGCAGCTTCCCTCTGCAGAGCCTGTTATAATTATGTAAACTATCATGGAAAAGCACTTTCCCCCCCAAAGGGATGGATTTACATCAGGGTTTTTACACACATTGTTTTTCTAGTGCAGGAACATGTGCCAACAGCCACCTTCTGCTGCTCTACAGCACCTCAGCAAGACCAGAATTAACTTTCTGCAGTGGATACATTCTATTAGAGAAAGATCTGCTTTTGTGATCATGGAAGCACTTATTACAGGCTGAGCCCAGGGAAATTGTGGTTTATCAAGTCAGACATGAACACAGAAACCATTATTTCAGGTTCTGATGAATAGGTTGCTTGGGCAAGGTCTCTGTGAGACAGGTAGTGAGGCACTGAATATTGTGGATTTTGCGTTACAGGGAGATTCATGGCTCTCCAAAGCAGCAGAACCCGTGCCAAGGTCCAGTGGTTTATTCTGGCAGTAACTGGTGCAACTGAACTTACTCCCAATCCAACTCCTGCAAGAGGAGCCAAGGACAAGTGTGCTCAGCTCTGTTGTACCAAGTGTGGTTAAATCCTGCTGGCAGGAAGAACGGGATGAGCCCATTCCCAGATGCTGCCCTCCAGCTGTGCTCTTGGAGCCCTCTTAAAGTATCTGGCATCGCCCACCTCACCATGGAACACCAGCTGAACGTGCTGCCTTTGGAGCAGAGACCTGAGCACTGTGAAACCCTGCAGCTCGGGGGATCCCGGGGGCAAATTGATCTTCTGGGATCTGTAGAGGAGCAAGGAAACCACAGAACCCTCGAGGTAAACACAGCCCAGAGCCGGCAGGCTGCTAGGTGATGAATCCATCCAAGAGTTGGAGTGCAGCAGTGCCATGGCAGCACCGGAGCCCTGCTGGATGCTCACATGTCAGACACAGATGAATCACCACTACTATGATTTTCCTGGATTCCATTTCCCACCAGGGATTCGCCTCCCAACACTCACGTAGGGAACAGCAGCAGCTCCCAATCTGCTGCTTTCAAGTGCAAGGACTGCGCCCGGCTCCTTTGTTCCGAGGGAAACCGATTGAAAGGGATCCCACGTTGTGAGTGGCGCTGCGCTGGGAGACGGGAGCGGCACCCTGGAGCGGCCACAGCCGCTGTCCCCGCGGCTTGGCAGGAGCCCTCCCGCCTCGTACGTGCTGTTCTTCTGTCGCTGCCGTCCCGGGGGAGCGGAGCTGCCGCCTCGGAGGCCGAGCTCTTCCTGCAGCCGCTGTGATCTGTCCCGAGCAGGCTCCGGCTGCTCCGAGGACTTCCCGAGCGAGCTCTGCCTTCACACCTCCAGTGCTCCTGGCCCAGCCACAAAGGGCTGGAGAGGAGCCCCACGAACACATCCCTGCACACACCCCGCCAGCCCACGGGCCAAGGCTCCCGAGCCAGTGAGAGCTGAGATGTTCTTCGCTGGTCCCGCAGCCAGATTTGCCAGCTCAGACACTCCTCAGCGACCTCAACAAACAACTTTTCCTCTCTAAGCCCACGGAGTTAAGGAACAAGCGCTGAAGTGGGAGTGTCTCTGCTGCAAAGGGTCACAGATATCACCTGGTTATCAAAAATAAAGGTGGATGCCATGTAAGTTCATCTGTCTTGCTGCTTCGGGCACATCATCATAGTGCCTTTGGCAGCATCGACCAGTGAGTGCTGCGGCAGTGGGCAGAACTGCCTCTGTTCCTTGCACTGGAGGCGTTGCAAGCAGAGGAGCCACCATCCATCCCTTCCCATGGACAGCAGCTCCACCCCAAAGCTGCCCTGGACACGGGGGAATGGGGAGAGACAGAGGCATTGCCACCAGCCTGGGAGTGCTGGCACTGCCTGCCGAGCCCCATCCCCACTCAAGTCTCCACTGGTACTTCTGAGCTGTTTTCCTGGACAAGACACAGCCTGTCCCGAGCCTGGCTCCGAGAAAGGATTCCCAAGACAAAACACAACCCCTAAACCGCAGAGTGGTACAAAAGCCGTGCTTGCCACTGACAGGCTGAACTGCTCGGTCTGCCCCAGCCAGGTGAAAGGAATGGATGTTTTTGGATAACTTGCAGGCAGTGACACCTCCGCATTTTTATTGCCCACACTGTGCTGAGCATTAGCACATCAAAGGCTCCTGATGAGCCCTGAATTAAATGATGAGCAGAGGAATGGCCCAAGGTAAGGTCTGTAGCTGTAGGGCTGCAGGCGTTTTGCTGGAAGAGATGGAAAGTAAAGAGTGAAATTCCAAGGAAAGCTCTTTCCATACTGGAGATTTCAATCATTCGGCAAAACCCTTGGAAAACCAAACAGAAAAACTACGTTAAGATCGTAAACTGCAGATGAACAAACTCGGATTTTTCCTAGTCCCCAGGGTCATTGCCAGATAATAAGTGTGTATTATCCTGGCATCTCAAACTGGTGCTTTAAATTATCTACAAGAACTCATCTCACAACAACGCAGGTGTGTGAATTCTTTAGAAATTGTGTCATTAAAAAACAAAGAAGTAACCACAGGATTGAAAAAAACCCTAAACCATAAACGGCTCCACCAAAGCGGTTGAATTAAAAAGGAAGGAGATTTTGGCTGAGCAGAGGCCAAGGTATGAGAACATCATTCTGAAGCAACTTTTCATTTTTTTTCCTCTGTGTTTGGTTTTGTGTATTAACCAGCTTCTGGGGTGGAAAGCCAAGTGCCTCTTCCAGCAGGATTTGTGAAGCAAAGCTGCTCAAGGCCCACAGTGCTGAGCCCTGAACAGGGCTCCCAGCGGGTACCTTATACTGGTGGAGCAGGTACAGCCAATTTCCCCGAGAAATCAATGGAAGTGTTGTGTTTCCAGGCCAACATCGGCTCCGGAGAAGCTGCATAGGCACTGATGCCCTTTGCAATTTAAACAACCTGTGACTACTTAATTCAGAGCTGAGCTGCTTCCCGGGCAGCCTTCACAGTTCATACTCCCAAGACCTTGCTGAGTGTCCTCTTCACTCCCAATCAACACTCCACAGCAAAAGGAGAAGTGCTTCTGCTCCCTGCCGAGCCCTGACATCAGGAAAATGAGTCGTCATCCTGAGCTTTTAAAGCAATTCAGGTTCATGTACAGGTGTGAGATTTGGAGCTCCAAATGAATGCAATGAAAGGTCTTGAACGGGTACAACACAACTGCTCTGAATATGGAATTGTGTTCCATAAAACAAAAGCAAGATTTAGTTCAAATCCCTCAGCCAGCTTTCTCTGTGCAAGATGAGCTCATGATTTATAAATACCTGTTATTACTACTGAGATTATCTGTGGCTGTCAGAGGACTTAGGCAGAACCCTGTGGTGTTCCAGGTCCCAGCTAGAGCTTTGAAAACCACTTTTGATCCCCCCAAATCAGGCTCCTTTCACAGGCAGGGCCAGGCAGGTCACCCAGGGGTTAAAGAGCAGCTTAGCTGTGGTGAAGGGAAACTGCAGAATACACAAAAATACAAATGAGCAACTGCAGGGGCAGGACTGACCTTCCTGTGCACAGGCAGCCGCCAGCAAAAGCTGAATCTGCACTCACAACCTGTCTGAACCCCAAGGTCGCTATTACACAGCCCCTGGTGGATTGCTCCATCAGAGATGTGGGTTTTGTCTTGTCCACGCTCCACAACCACTGGCAAAAGGAAAACCGGTGCTGTTAAAGCCCAAGAACTTGGTTAAGGTGAACTTGGTTTCCATCTTTGCAAGACTCCATCAGAAACCCTCTGAGCTCAGTCCCTCTGAAAGCAATGTCTAATCACAGCTGAGGGGAAGAACTGGCCTGCACTATCCCATGGCATATTGTTTATTATTAATATTATTAACCCCTCTGCAAGCTTCAGACAGAACTCTCCCTTCCCAGAGGGGCTCTTCAGGGCTGAGCTGTGCAGAGATTATTATTTATAAATAAATTATTTTTATTCAGACACATTCGGGCTGCCTGGGCTGAACACTTTCACTCACAGCTTTCACTGGACCTGCCCTGGCCGCAGTTCAGATACGGGTAAGGAAAGTAACAAATGTTTTATAACTGAAAAAACCCCAAGGAGTTACATCCCGTTGGGAGAATGTTGGGAATGTCCTGACGAATCGCTCACCTGGGGAGTTCTTTTGTTTCCATGATTAGAGCTTGGGAGTGGCTTCCTGTGAGAGAAAGGATGAGCTGACTGAGGAGGCAAAAGTTACAGCACATCAAGGTGGAATAAAGGTTTGAACTGCTATAAATGCTTTTCTTTTAAGCCAAGAGAAGTTGTAACAGGAGCTTTGCACAGAAGGTGTGCAGCTGTGGGGAGCAGGTTAAGAAAGGTATTTGCTCCCACGTTAATTCTCTTAAATCTTGTTATTTTCTCTTTAACCAGCTTAAACTCTTGCTGAGGGGGTGAAGATGAAGCCTCGGTCATTGCTGTGTATTCAAGAAGGGACAGCAGTTCACTTTATGGATATGTGAATAATGTTTACCCACTCTGGCATTTTACAGCTTCATTTTCCTCCTGTTAAGCTCAATAAAACCAGTGACTCCTCCACCATTTGACTCTCCTGGGTGACATTTACTCAAGGGTCCTGCTCCATGCCAGTATCAAACCCTGAGTAATTCTGTGAGGCTTCAGCCACCTGGTTCTGACCTTTGCAGCTCATCTGGAAGACTCTTTATTCTACTCACGTTGCTTATGCTTCTCTTCCATCTGTTCTGGCTTCCACCTTTCATCAGTCAGGAAGGAAATTCTTCTTTCCACACCAATCCACATTCTCCAAGCATCCGGAGTCACCTGGCACTAAAAGCACACTGAGCACAAAGCAGCCCTGGATCTTGTCTTCTCACCCCACCTACAACCACCCACCAATCACCCCGGGAAAATAACTGGCCTCAGCTTTCATTTTCAGTCTCTGGCTGAACCAAACCTACCCATGGCTATCACTCACTGGCCATCTCCACAGAGAATCCAGCCCTCCCCACAAATGAATCAAAGCACCAGGAGTGTACTCTGAGAAAGGGACAGCAGAGCCTGGGAGCATCACTTAATGCCCAGCATTAAAAATCTAGGGCTGAAACACAGCACTAAGGTGGAGAAAGGCAAAGTAGTTTGGGTTATGTAAACGACAACTTTTCCCACAGGGATTCACCTGCCCAGCAGGACACAACCACACCTGAGAGGCCTGAAGAGCTTTAAATGCCCATTTCTTTCATCATCTCCTTTTCTCTGCTGACTCAGCAGCTTGATTGTTCTGGAATTGCTGCCACCACCTTCGTGGGACAAAAGCAGGCTCTGTGAAAATGCTCTGGAACTTGATCTCAGCACCTTTGAAAGCTCTGTGGGTAGAGGGGATGGCGGCTGGAAGACTCCAAGGGATGTTTCTGGCACTGTGCACACACTGCTCACCCTCTGCAATGTTCTGTCACTGCCTTCCAGGTGCTTTGAACTCGGAGCTGTAACTCATCTCACCTTCCTGACTGCTCAGGGCCCCATCCAAACTGGCCTTGAATACTTCCAGGGTTGGAAGGTACTTTGGATTTTGTATTGTACGTAGGTAACTGAAATATTTCAACAAACCTCAGAAACAGAAAAAGATTTATTAGAAATATTACACAGATTTTTGCATCATACATTTTAATAATGTTAATATTTAAATATTAGCATGTCCAAATCTGCAACGCTTAGTATGTACATTCTAATGTGCTCTTTGTATAAATTAGATTACGATGTAACATCTGTACCCAACAGGGAAAGCTAAAACTGTCAGAGGTGATCATCCCGTATGACAAACTCAAGCCTGGACCAACAGTCAATAAAAACATTGTGTCCAGCACTGCCCAATGGGACTTGGCACACGTGCAAGTCAAAAATGGAGAGACCATCAGTTGAGAAAAAAAAGTTACTTGCAGTTCAGTGAGAAGCTGGTTCTGAACCTGTCGGTGGGTGAGCGTCGATGGCACTGGAGTTGGTACAAACCAACACAGCTGAGCATAGTAGAACTTATTGCTGGGTTTAAAAATGTCTTAATGCTCCATGCCCTGAGTCTTTTTAGGCAAAAAGCCCTCTTGTGACAGGAAAAATGCATAATCTCATCCCATACAGCCCCTGCCTGTGATCAGATGCACAAGGCTCAGCTTTGCCAAGAGCTGGCCCAGTCAGATCCTTGCTGCTGGTACCCCCAGCACAGCAGGATGAGGGAGGACAAACCAACAAGCCCAGGCTCATGTGGTCATTGCCAAGGAAGGGGGAAAGGCAGGGAAGCCAAAAGGTGGATTTTGGAAGAGTTCCAGGTCAGGAATCAAACTGGGAAGAACCAATCGTTCTGCCGCTTGCACTTGGTTCAGACAGAAAACCTGCACAGAACTGGCTGCATGTACACGAGAGAGAAAACCTGTAAAAACCAACTTCAAACCACAGAAAGAAAACTGC
The DNA here is from genome assembly GCF_009819655.1 of Sylvia atricapilla. Taxonomy (NCBI): domain Eukaryota; kingdom Metazoa; phylum Chordata; class Aves; order Passeriformes; family Sylviidae; genus Sylvia; species Sylvia atricapilla. The sequence goes on along the minus strand of NC_089159.1, from coordinate 7,498,120 downwards.
CAAAACTTAAAGGGACCCTGCTTAAGCCCCAAATCCTTCTGCTTAGCACGGCTGCCTTGCTGCAGTGCAGGAAGAACCAGGAAATCTTTGTCCCCTTCGTGTTGCCACGACTGTCACAGGCAGGGGAAGGGGAGCCTGGCAAAGGCAGCCAGCTGTGCTTGTCCTCTCCTCATCTGCTGAGACCCCCCAGGCTGCACTCTTAGGAGGAATGCCCTAAGATTCTCTGATGTCCTTTGCTGTCAAAGAGCCCCAGAGGTGTCTGTCCCCTGTCCCTCTCCTCACATGCTGGGATCTCCCTCAGTCTCACCAGGAACTTTCTGAAAAAGCTCCTCAGCCCTTCCAGAAAATCTCCTCACAGGGCTGACTCTGGGCTCACTCCTCACACCTCTGTACCTTCCCAAGCCACGAAACAATTTGTACCTTCTCTGTCTCACCCGAAATTGCAGGAGCCAGACTGCACCTCACACACTTGGATCTCTTTTCCTCTCTGACACTACAGCACAACAGCCACACACTGCCACATCCCTCCAGGGAATGTCACTGAAACCCCCTTCCTAACCCTTCTTCTCACATGCTCATCCCCAATCAGCTCTTTGGTTCCCTGCAGTCCCACAGACACACCCAGGGGCAGGTGGGGACTGTGAGTGACAAATTCAGGGAGCAAGGGACAAGATTTATCTGCCTGCACACCAGGGAAAGATCCATTACTCCTAAGAGGCAAAGTCAGAAAGGATTTAGGCAGTTCAGGCAAACCTACTGCCCAACACCATCCTTGTCATATATCATCACATCCAGGACATTTTCAGAGAATTCCTAGAACTTCTATAAAGACTATCCATGCACCCTCTTGCTTAACTTAATTAAATTCCCTAACTTTAAAGGCAGCTTGAACTTTCGTTTTGCAGCTCCAGTCTGAGATGTCTCACAAGGGCCTGTAGAGTCTCTGAAAACCAGGCCAGTCTGCAGCATGTAGTGTAGGATAAATTTAAATTCATATTGAAATTTTAAGGCAGCATGAAAAAAAACAACAGCAACCTGTGAAAATCCAGGTCTAGAAATGTAACTGTGCAAGGTTTAAAAGGAATAAGACATCCCACAATACTGTAACAGTTAAATGAACAGATAAACAATATCCTTAGTGTTAAAAAATAATCCAGAAAACTATCTCTCAAAGTATCAAAATGAGATGTTTTGCAGGTTTGAGGACAGAACAGTAACATTGAAGAAAAGGTAAAACCAAGTATCTTCTTCCCTACTATAACTCCGTGTTTTATCTCCTAGCTAAGTAAAAAAAATTAGGAATATACCACTAGAACTGGGCAGAATTAGTGTATGGTCTATACTACTGGAGGGCATGGGAGAGCAAGCTGCAAAGAGATGACAGAAACACTTCTTTGTGCAAATCATTTTGGAAAAAAAAAGAAAAAAAAAAAAAAAAAGAAAAAGAAAAAAAAGCTACTGGATCCCCCAGAACGGTTTATAAGGGTAAAGTGAGCCTTGGAGGGACAGAGCAGTGTCAGAAGAGCTCACACAGGAGGTAACACACACCCAGTGGACACTGAGCCACACTGGACACCCTTCCAGTGACCACAGGGTTAAAATTCCCCTTTTTTTACATTATTTACTCTGACTTTGAGATGTTTACCAGACACTGGGAATTAAAAGTGTTTTTCTCAGCCCTGCAAGTGCCCAATCCAAAGCCCACTGAGGAATATGGAATTTTCTGTGCTGATTTCACTCCAGCTTTGAACTACAGCCCGTTGGAGAGAATTGGGATCCCTGCCAAGGGACACCTCCAGGGAAAAGAGCTGCTGCATCCACGAGGCAATGGGGGCCCTGCAGTCTGAGTGCCACAAGGAACTCTGCTCAGCAGAGTTTTCTTTTTCCATATTATCCTGTACTGGAGAACAGGGAGAGCAACTCATCTTGGGTTCTCTATGGACAGCAGGGTCTGCTGAGAAATCCTGGAGAGTGAGCTCCATCCAGAAAGGGCTCTCCAGCAAGGAACTGCCTGTGGCAGCACTCACAGCTGCTTTCTCACAGTGCAGGAGGACATTCAGTGTGCAGGGACACTGCCAGTGCACTCCCCTGTCCATTTTTATCACACAGCCTCTCCAAAGACTGGAATTGGACTTTCCCAGAGGCAAGGGATTAGAATAAATTCCAGACTAAAACCAAGAGCAAGTGATGATTTTCTCCTCCCCAGAACAGGCACACACTGCCTTCCTCCAGCATCTTCTCTGGTCAAAGCACTCCCTGGCCCTGGGCTCTACCATCTATTCCTGAATCCTGTATTTTGCTGTGAGAACATCAAGTCTGAAACATGTTATTCATTAAATGGCATTACAAAGTAAAATCAAATCAAATAACAAAGCACTATGGGGAACCAGAGGCTGAGATCAGCCACCTGCAAAGCCCTTGAAAGCCTGAAACCAATTTTGTTCTGTGAAATTTCATTTCCATTTCATGAGCCTTTTCCCAGGAGGTAGGAGCAGTGAGCACTAGTGTTTTTTGCAAGAGAGAAATGATCCCTAGCTCCCTAGGACTACTGCCCACAAGGCACCAGGGTTAAACACAGTAACTAAACACCAACTTTGTCCTACCAGCATGCCCTAAAGCAGCCAGGCAGCCTTTATATCCTCTCCCAAACCTGCTCCTAGAACAAATCCAGCAGCCTGTTGGATGCTTCCATCCTTGGAGACAAACACAAAACTCAACTTCATCAGGTGAAAGGAGAGGAGCAGAGTAACAGCCATTTAACAGTGTCTAGCAGCCAATTTCCTAACAGCATTACTGAGGTGGGAAGCTGCTCTCTGGCGCCTGATTTCTGTGGCACAGAGATGGGTTCCAGTTACACTGGCTGTAATTTGTGGAGTGAGGTTGCATCTTCCATTAGTACTGATCCATGACTGTGTTCCTTTACAGTATAACATCATATCCAAGCATGTACCAGTGCCCTGGGGGCTGTATTTCATGGCCCAGGGCACAGGCTGTCTCTAGATTCCTGCCTCTAAGCAGCAATGACACAGAAGGAAGAAGTTACTCCACTCAATCCACAAAACATATGAGATGTCACTGTATTGCTCACCTGATTACTGTCACCTTCCAAACTAAAGCTATTAAATTGCATTTGCAATGCTCCTGTGATAATTGTGTCTGCACAGTCAACCAGGAAACCAAGCTCTGGCTTCCCAGAGTAATCAAGTCATGAAGTTGGAGTCATAAACCTATTTTTCCTCGAAGAGATTATTTCTGTTTGAGCTGAAATGAAGTCACAGCACCTAAAAGGATCTTTCAGAGTTATTTTCACTAACTGGTGATGAACAGAGGGTGGTTTCTGAGTTACAAATGATCCTGTTACCATCCTGCTGGTTATGCTATGAGTAAATTAGTGCAATTATTGGGCGAGATGTGTGAGAGGAACTCAGGGTTCTACAGCTTAAGTGCATCTGTCAAGGTGTTTTATAAAATACATGGAGGCAAGAAAACAACGTGTACTTGGGATGAGTTAAGCATGTTTTGGCAAGAAGAGCATTTTTGTGAGCTTTTGTATCAATATTAATCTCCCAGCCTCCCTTGAGTACCAGCATAGTCCACATTGACTCAAGACTTCATTGTGTAGCAGGTCTCCCGTCAAGGCAAACGTTGTTAGCCCAAGGGATCCTCTTCAGAAATATCCCATGTGTGCTTGAAAACGCTTTGCAATTTCCACGTGGGAGTAAACTTACCAATGGATTTGGTTTGCAAAGGTGGACAACAGGGAATTATTTGGTTGCAGTCCCAGATGGAATCAAAACTACGGAAGAGCTTCCTTTCACACTAAGAGCTTAGGTTGGTTGTGGAAGAGGAGCAAGCAGGTTTTTAAAGTGATCGAGTGCATCTGTAGCATTCTTTATTCTCTTCCCCACTTCTGTCCACCTCTTGCTGTGCAGCTCAGGTCTCAAAGTACTTGTAGATCTGGGCCACGTACTGCATGACGCTCTGCCAGTCGGGTCGGTCCGTGTACATCATCTCACTGAGCTCCTGCAGGGACACAGCACCACGCTCAGGCCACCCCTCCTCTGAGCCCACCCAGCCCTGCTGCTGCCACCCCAGAGCCCCTGAAAGCCACCTGCCTAAAGGGCCATTGGAATGATCCACTGGCCAAGTGCAATTCTGAAATCTGTTAATGCATTCTACAATCGAAAATATTTCTTACGTCTGCAATCAAACATTAGTTCTCTATATAACTTCATTTAAGTTGATGCTTCTTTGCTTCTGAATCTAGCTCATGAAGCCCATAACAATTTTCTCCTCATATTAAATTTCTCTCTGCCTTGCCACACAGTTAATTTTGGAAAAGGTTTTTTGAACGGTTTAACAAACAGTTTAACATCTTTCTGTTTCTTATAGCACTAAAACAATGTAATGTAATGGTGCAATAGGGCGAGTCTGTCCATAAAATTATGAATAATCTGGAGCTGGCATCTAAGAGGAGGACATAATCCATACCCTCATTTCAATACTGGATGACCTCCAGCAGTTCCTCCAAATTATATTTGTTCCATGATTCTACAAATTCTTTCTGAAGTTCTCCTAACACTGTGAATTTCCTGATGGTGGCACAGCCTTCCCCACTGTGTGACAACTGGAGTTGCCACATGGCAGCAAGGAAAGGTGTTGGAATGGTGTTTGCAGCAAATGTCCCCTCACTAAAAGGTCACTCACCAGACTGGGTTTGATGCCCACACTTTCAGCAGCTTGAAATGCCAACAGCAGATTTCTCTTCTGTAAAAAGAAAAGGCCAGAAGGATTAACATCAAAGCACTATTGCTTAACCTTTCCTTGCATCTGGTTACCCAGTAAGTTTAAATGAGCAAGGTATATTTGAAAACTAAACCCCTGGATTCCACACTTGCATGCAGGCTCTTTTTTGAGTCTTATTCACTCACAAGTTTTTTGTCTTTGAATAGCTCATCTACTTCTGCCTGACACCCTCTGTTTTAAACAAATAGGTTGCTGTGAAACTGGTTACAACTGGGCAAAAGAAACCCACTGAAGTTCTGTCTTTACTATGAGTGAAAGGTTTCTGCAGAGGTTTCAATTAATAAAAGGCATTCTTGCACATAATATAATTCTTACTGTAATAGGTATTGTCTTTGTGTTTATTTGCAGCACTCACTGGACTCAGACCCTGCATTTCTCACTGTTGGTTTCCTTCCCCTTTTCATCCATTCTGTTCACTGTGAATTCTGCAAACGTACAACACAACTTACCTTGTCCTGGCTGTTGAGCTCCTGGTAAGGAATATGTGCAGGCAAATAAGTGTGCAGAAGAGCACAGAAGGCCAGCCCATCACTCCAGCTGCTGCTGAAGTTGGTAATATCAATATTCTGTAAGAGAAAACATGAGCCATCCTTCAACAGTGCTACACAACAAAAAAACTCTCCAAACAATAGTTTTTATGCTGCCATGGAACAAAAACCCCAGAGCTGAGCTAGAAATATCTGTGGTGACATTCCCACCACTGCCATCTCCAAAAGGAGGGAGGTGAAGAAGAAATATTTTGAAAGAAATAGCCTAATAGAGTTGGGAGTTTATATTGACAAAAAAAAATCTTCTTTCCCTCCTTTTTAGACATTTGGATTGCTCTTTGCCAGCCACATCTCTCACTATAAGGCTGCACTCAGGTGCAGCCCAGTTTCCCTGTTCGTGACAGCTGAGGTCCAGAACCACAAGGGTTACAGTGACCACAGAAACACAAAATGGTATTTTAAAGTCAGCCCATCTGCAGAGAACTCCTTTAAAATACAAGATTTCTGGGAATACAGAGTGCACTTGGGGCTCTTCCCTGGATGCTCTCAGGGGGCACAGCTGCAGTTAAAACAAGCCCACAGCCCAGTTCTGCTCCTGTGAACAAGGTGACCTTTCTGATGCTCCTGTCTGCACTGCCTGGCCATACCAGCACACTAAGGAATTCCCATGGCTAAGCCCTGCTGCTGTAGTAGCAGCTGTAGCTGCAAATAGCAGCTAAAAGCAAAGCAGTGAACTGATACAGAGCAGGAGCTGCTGGAGCAGGGAGGCTCCGGGACACGACGGAGCTGCACCACCTCCCAACTCCAGCACGTGTGGAGTCACCTCCAGCCCTTCCCAGCAGCCACATCCTCCTGTGTGCTCAGCTTCAGCTCACACTCCCTGCCCTACATTTCCTTTATTTAGCTGTTTCCTGCTTTCCTTCAAGACTCCTCTAAGGTAAGGCTTTTACTGCATCCCTCATACAGCAGCTGATGCAGACACACTAAAATCCAGACAGGAATTATGACAGCACGTGCTCCTTGCTTCTGATGCCTCACTGATTAATTATCCAACCTGGACTTGGTCCAGTCAGACAGGATTTCCAATTAGTAATAAAGGTCCATAACCAAACATGACTCAAATTGAAGCAGTAGAGAATATTTCAGGTTAAAATACTTCGGCTGTAATAAATCTACAACTCTAATGGGCTCAGAAAGCAGCTGAATCCCCACACTGCACCAGCCACCATGTTGTACTGGGCTCTATTAACATCTGGCAGTGGAGATAATACAAAAATGAGGCTGAACAGCATCACAAGAAAAAAAAATTGCTTTGAAAGCTGCCTTGGCACTGCCTATTCCATGAAGTTGCAACATGGAAGTCCAGCTTTGTGTGTATGGAATTGGCTGAGCTGGATTATTCTGCTTTCTTGAAGTTTTAGACAAACAAGTTCCTTTCTATTTATCAATCTGCAGTTAGTGGGAAAGGACTGACTGCCAAGTTACAGAAGTGTTTTTACTGAGGCCAATATGTTTTATCAGCAAATAGCCTATCATCAAATGCCAATATTCTCATTTTATACTGTAGGACAGAAATGGAAAATGGAGGTTGTTTCTCCACTTTCCCAAAGGCCATGGAAACAGGAACAAACAGAGCTTTAGTTAAGCAACAGGACTAGACAAAAAGGCAAGGCTTGTTTGTGTGGTAATGTTGTATCTATCCTCATTTTTATTATGCTATTATGAGGCATGTGAGATACAAAACTGCTCCTTCATACATTATTTCAATATCTCAGAATCAGTTTAATAATTTTACTTACCTTTGTAATTTTAAATACACCTAAAACTCTTCTCCTCTTCCCAAATCACAGTATCTACACATAAGAAGTGCTCATGTCTACATCAAAACCAGATCCAAAAATCCTCACCTCCCCAACAGTGCTGTCCAGCCAGTCATCCTCAGTAACTCTGGGATCTAAGTCTTACAAACAAGCAAAAGTTCAAGGATGGGGTTCTGCTGACCAGATTTGAACCACAGATGAAATCTGCTGCAAAGTGGTTTGCCACAATCAACCGCCAAAACGAACTCAAATCTGAATTTTTGTTCTAAATGCAAACCCAAAACGAACATTCAAAGGTTCAGCTCAACTGTTCAGTTCACAGTACAATAAAAATACCTAGGCATACTCAAGCCCACTATAGTTCCATTTTTATACCTAACAAGAATCAATGAATTTGTTGTTTTGTTGGTTTTTTCTCTAAACAAATGCATTTCCATTTCATACACAGTACAAACCCCTCTCCCTGGCACTTCATCTTGGCTTCTGTGTGAGATAGTTTTCAGTTTGGGATATAAGGACATAGTAAATGAAAAGTGATCTGTGTTTTGCTACACTGCAGCTTTATTTGTAGTACCTCCCCACTCCACCACACCAAGAGGAACTAAGTCAAAATAGAGACAACTCCAATTTCTCGGAAGATCTCTGGCTCCCCTGAAGCCATTACCAAAAAAAAAAAAAAAAAGAGAGAGAAAACAATTTAGGGAATGAACACCTCGGAAACTATTCCCTTCCCTTGATTATTTTGGCAGCAGAACCCGTCTCAGTCTTGCTGCCACACCTCTCTCCCTATTCCCCAGCACACAGCCCCTGAATATATGGGATATATGGGAGCTATTTGTGTCCATGCTGGTTGTTAATGCACAGTCCCAAGCTGCAGGAGGATGATTTCTGTGTCCCACTGTGCCCACAGCAGAACCCTCACCCTCAACTCTGAAAAACTGCATGTGGCTTCTCATGAGACACCCAGAAAGGATGGCACCACTCAGGGGGAAGATGAACCATCAGAATGAGTGCAGGGAGAAATGGGAAGATGGAGTAGGGATTCAGATCAAATCGAGTTGCAGCATTCACCAGGAAGGGAAGAAAAATTTGCTGTCATACAGCCACAGTACATCCTGTGGTCACTGGTACCCCAGGACCTGTCCTCAGCACTCCTGCAGTGTCACCCATCAGTGAAAACACTTAATTCTCTTCAAGCTCACAAGAGAACTCCTCTACAAGAAACACTGGGAATGTTCAGAGACTGGGATCTGGAAGCATACCAGGGGGCACAGCTATCAAAGAACCAAAGTGCCCAGTGCAGTCTGTTACTTTGAATATTAAAGTAAAATTTAAAACAAAGAAACATCCAGGCAATGTTACTTAGATAACAAATGTACAATCTGGGGTATTAGTGTCATGTCAAGCCTAGAAGACACAAACCACCTGGAAGTGATTGACCTTAGCCCCCCATCCTGGGACCCTTTCCTGCAGATAACAGAGCCCTCAGAGAACCCTGCTAAAGACACCCAGGGAAATCTGTGTGATCTGTTCTCACTAAAAACAATCCTTTGTTTGTCTGAGGAAAAAAACACCACCCCATTAGATTTCACTCGATCTTTGACTCCAAGCTAAAAGCAACAATGACATCATGCACTCCTCATTACAGTCTGAGTGCGTTAAAATCCTGATACAAGATATTCCCATTATGCACGTGTTACTGGGCCCACAGCAATGGCTCTCTGAGTCATAATTTTCTCCCTGAGACCCAGAATTATCAGTTACAGACATAAATCAGCTTGAAGCTAGCCTGGAAGTGTGAGGAAGAAACCCTGTAAGAAACACAATCTGAACATCATTATTCCCACCCTCCTGCCTCTCCCAAGTTATTGGTATGGAATGGTACATCAGGAACCTGCCAGAGTGGCTGATCATGGAGGTTCAGCCCGTGCAGGATATAAAATTAAATACTTCAAAATAAATCTGCTGAATAAATAAAAGGGAATTTCCTTGTTTTTAACAGCAGCTCTTCCTCATGTGGCTCAGCTTCCTTCAGCTCGTCACTACTCAGCTCCTCTTGAACAGCTCAGTGGTTTTATGTGGATCTATTTAAACACAAGTCTGAACAGAAGCCACAGCTCTGCACATCTGAACTCTGACCTTTCTAATGCAAAATGGATCAAGGTACCTCGACAGGTAACTCCCAAACCTACCCATCTTTAACAATAGCTACATGAAACTGCAGCAGATCTAATTTGATTTACTACACTCTAACTGGCTGGGGCCAGGTTAACAGGGTTCAGCCAAAAAGGTTCTATTCAAAGGAATCTTCAGGGTCTCACTGGGCGAGTTCTAAACACTTCCTAAGAAGCAACACGAGGGAAGGATGGCTCCATGGGGCATGATGGACCTTTCTGAACAAACACTCTAGTTCATCTGAAATGCTCCAGCAAAGATATAAAACATCTGGACAATCTACTGGAACTATGGGTGAATGGGAAGTGTGGTCAGGTTCAGTTAACAGGGATGAAAGGCATGAATGCCTGAAATTAAAGGCTGCCTGGATTCTTATGTAATTGCAGGGTGCATCCAGATGACAACTGCACACAGCTATTTTCAATGGGGAGTTGCAAGTCTGAAGTGATTTGTACAACACATTTAGTCCATCCACTACCAGGAACCTTTCTGAATTCTCTTACCAATTTTTTCTTTTTTTTCTCTTAAATGGAATACAGAATAAAGTAATGCATTCTGATTAAAAGAAATCAAAACAGCAATGCTGTGTGCTGTACAGACATTAAGTGAGTAGCCAGGACTGGGAAGGAAGCCAGGTGACCTCCTATCCTCCAGCCTGTATTAATATCTCTGGTTCAAATGGCCCAGCCAACTGTAGACTCTGTAAAAATTGCTTTAAATTTCTTTGAAATGTTGTGACTCTATCCCATAACCCATATTTCTAATGCTTCTCTCAGTATGTCAGTTAGCCATACATCTTATAGCTGATTACACATGCAGGGAACAGCAGAGCTCAGATCACAGAATGCTCTCTGAAAATGCAGTTAAATCACATCATAACAGCATTATGAACTGAAAAGGAACTGATGCCAGCTCTTTAAAAGTCATGCCATTTACTGCATTTCTCTTTATAAAGAATCACTGCTTCCCATCACATTTTTTTGGTTCTGTTTGCTCCTTCCTCCACTGCTGCCACAGGTGCTGCTCTGGGTTTACCATTCATCATTTGCTTCAGTAAGTGTGAATTTTAATGAGCCCTTTAGAGGCTCATTAGATATTAGAGGATTTATAGAGTTTTTTGGGTTATTTCTTTTCAAAATCATTGAACATCAATTTGCTACAGAATTCATATAGAGCAGAGACACTTAAATAGAAGAAATTCAAAAAGGATATTATGCATTCTACACAAAGATGTTTCAGGTCCAGTCTCAAAAACCAGAGAAGATACCAAAAAGTTATCAGATCCAGTTTTCTTGTATTAACTTTCCTACCTGAGGCAGACTGCAAGAATAATGCTCTTTAAAATATGTGTGTTTAAAACAAGCTCAACAGGAGTTGTCCTACAGACATTGTTCAGAGTAAACTGTAAAGCCATTCTAAAATGATCTGTGCACTCTTCAAACTCAGCTCTTTCTTCCTGTGGTTCAGGAGCTCTTTAAGGCAGCTTAGCTCTGATATTGTGGTTACAAGGCAGAGGTAGTGCTGAAATAGCTGAAGTTTTCATGAGAAGAAAAAATTAAAGCAGTAGCAAATGGGAGACAGTTAAAGTAATAGTCATAAAGTAATTATGTAGCCTCCTGTTTCCTTTGCTTGCAAGGCAAGAGCCTACTGACACTGAAACCATCCCTGCAACCAGGCACTGAGTAACCATCCTGCCTAAGGAGCCAAACAGCTCCATTGGTGCCTTTTGTTGCTCCTTTCATTTGCATTTTTATATATAAAGACTGACTTTTTATAATGAAAAGAAGTTCTACTGAACAAGGGCTGAGAGTAGCTGCTGGCAGAGCACATAACACAAAGTGGATGAATTTCAACCTTTCCTAGCAAATAATCTGAGTTGTTTTGAATGCAAATGACCCTATGACAGCATCCTCATTACTGAAAGTCACCTACTTCAAAGGTCTCACTAAAGGTTAGTAAAGTGACAGAGGTTTGCACATATTCCTCAGTTTGGGTCTAATTTATTGCTATGCATGAGAGGAGAGAGAAAAATGTAAAAAACCAAGTCCACAGGGAGCGGGTTGGTTGTTAAACACACAAAACCAAATGAGAGCTGGTCTAAGCAGAAGCAATTTTATGGATGTGTCTGGGTCATTTCAGAGATGAGGTAATGGTGACAAGAGATATTTATCAAGTGTTACTGGTATTTCTGTAATTTCCACCAGCCACGTTCCGTGAGAAGGCAGAGCAGGAATCAGTTCTGTCTGCAGAGGCAGAGGTGGATTATACAGAAAACCAGGGACTAAGGAGTTCTCTGTCTTGTAATAATCCCATTAGACACTGACAGTTTCTGGGTTTTGCTCTGCATGTCTCTTTTCAGCCTAAATTCCCCTTGTTATGCTCCCTTGCTGAAAGGCAACTCCCTGCTTGCCACTTCCATCAGTTTGCTCACCAGCCCCTGGAAATGACACCAGTGCTGAATGGCACAGAGAAGAAACAGACTGGGCTGTGTCCCTTCATTCCCAAGGCTGCAGCAGGGAAGATGCAGCAGCACAACTCAAGGACCACACAGATACTCTGGGGAAGAAGGGAGGGACAGACAGGGGGAGGAATTAGCTCCACTCTGTGTCCAAGACAGCAGCACAGCTACTTCCTGCCTGGAGCCCTGGTGCAGAATTGCTAATGACCACACTGGCTGCTCCCACAGCTCTTTCTAATTATCTCTATAGAGAATTCAGAGATTAGGCATGTTCTGGAATTCCTGGGTGGAGGGGCAGGCTGCAGACTGCAGCAGGCTCAGGGTGGAGGATGGAAACAAGGTGGGGAGGGGTCCCCCCAGCAAAGGTTACTGGTGAAGCAGCAGCAGGGCCCAGCTGCCTGCCAGTTCAATGCCCAGTTTGGAGCTGTTCCAGCTGGTGACCAATCAATTCAGTGTTTTCACTGATTGTCAGTGCATCCAGGCAACACAAGGGAAGTGTCTTGGACTTTGGGATGGACAGAATGTAAATGCTATTTTTAAAATTACCCAGCAGGATAGAAAGTTACGCATGAGAGAGCTGCATTTATTTTATCCCTCCAATCAAGAGACTTGTATTTGTTTACAGGATAAAGCCTTCTATTTGAAAAAAGGTAGAGCTTGGCCCAAGTTATTTGGCTCCACTGGGGAAGCACATTTGTGCACTGGCATCACTGAGAGGGGGTGATTACATTGGTAATCAACCTGGTTATTCCTCCCATGACGTGATTTGGCTGCTGCATTTTAATTCTAGACACCAACCCTGGGTCCAGCTGGGACATACAGAGAAACTGCATGTACACATTCAGCCATAAGTACTTTTATTTAGGAAAAGAATGCTTTTTCCTGCTTGCTCAGCAGGCTTTGATTCTGGAAAAAAATGGGACTATCTTGACATTTTCAGCCTGCACTTTGATCCGAATTAAAATCTCTCAAGATTGCCCTTTTTATCAAAGCATCTTTCCAATTATTACTGAAGTATATATTCAATTACATGACTCTGTGATCTATATTTTAACTGCTAGGAAGATCAAGGCAATGCTATAATGTGAGACTACCAACATCACAAAGATGGTCCAGAGGAGACTTGGCAGCAAAATTTCTGACCAACATATTGTCATTTTTTATTTAAACACAGGATAATCTCTCCTATCTCAAGAGCTACTAGCAAAACCCCTTTCAACTTCTGTACAGATAGGAAAAGTCAACATCCTCCTCTTCATCAAAGATCAGAGAAACACAGAGAGAGCCAGAAATTTCATCCACTTCTCAGAAGTTTACAGAATATACTAATAACTTCCTGGGAAAAACCCATTGCTCATATATCCTGCTTCTAAACATCAAAATGCAACAAGTGCTGTGGGCACAGAGCTCTATAACCTTGTGCAACCTCTCAGAACAGAAGGGCTGGTGCTGGGACTTCAGGGGACGTGTCATTGTCCACCAGAGCAATCCTGACTGCGTGACTGGTGTGACTCAAATGCTTTTCCTTGCTGGCTCAGCAGGCTCTGATCTCAGGCACACAGGTTGGTGTGGCACCAGGGAGATCTCCCCAGTCCTGCCCAGAGCAGAGACTGTGCTATGAACGCTGCTCAGAATGACTGGATGGCTGCCCATGCAAAATCTGGAGGGGTTTTGTGCGGTGTTTTTCTTCACCCACATCACACAGCCCAGGAGTTATTTGGTTTGCTGTTAATCTTCACAAGACCACAGCACTGTGGGAATTCCAGCCTTTCCAGGCTGCACATAAACTGTGTAGAACAGCAGATAGGATTTACTTCCTTGCTTAGAAAATGAACCTGTTCATCTGCTCCTCAGTGGTGCTGCAGAATTAGGCAATGCCACTGCCTACCTCCTTCTCTTGACCAGTGAAATATTTAGATAGCAACCTGGCTAGTTCAGACCTGAGACAGAGAGATTGATACAATTTGGGAATGTACTGAAACAGTTTTAGGCTACTTGTTGACACAAACACACGATGTAATGCAGAAAGTGCACAACTGGTGATTAAGAAACCACTGGGTTCTCTCCTGTACTTCCTCAGGACAAAGGCACAGCTGTGCTGGGGTTCTCAAGGCTTTAAAACTAAGCTCTATTATATTTGTGTCAAAGGAAGTGTTTGAGCAAGCCAAGTCCCTGGTATTACATTCTGACCAGGTCCAGAGGGTTGATCCTGGGTTTTGTCCCATTCATCTCTAATTCTGCTGAAAAATCAACTTTGCTGGAACTGCCAGTCTGAGTACCAACCCTGAGGACTCTGGTAGCATTTATACATATATTTTTTTCTTTTTTACATTATTTACACAGCTCTGTTTACTCTCTCCAGTCCAAGATGATGCCAGTGAGGTAAAGTGCTCAGCAGACAATTAGAAAAGCTTAATCCTTAAGTAGGTAGAGAATGTCAACTCCTCACACTAATGACATACAAAGAAGTAACACACTTCTTGTTTCTAAACACAGCCCTTATTTTCCAGAATAAAGAAGAATCCTTCAATGTGTTAAAGTACAACTGGCCATGAAGGAGCTTTGGGATCTCCTATAAAGCAGGTTCTCACAAAGTGCAGCCCCAGGAATGCACCTGCTGGATGCATCAGCAGTCCAAAAATTGCCATCCTGGCTGTGTGTCCCAGCAGAGCCCATCTCCCAAAGGAGAACGGTCCCATGGTCACCTGACCAAAGGAAATACGTTATGTCCATCTTTATGCATCTTTGGGTCACACTTAATCTCTGCTGGATCTCATCCAGCCAGCAAACCAGGCAAAAAATAATCAGAAAAAGCAAGGGCTAACAGCATGGAATAGGGCTTGAGAACAAGGAGGATTTGGAGGAAACACTGCCTAGCATAAAGAGAAAAGGAATGCGAATTCCTGTGAGAAAAAGAAAGCCACAAATTCGTAAACAAAAAGCTGGTATTAGTCTGAGTTTAAACTGAACACAAAAGAATAAAGAGCTTTATATTACATCCACTGCCAAACCACCAGTCGAGCAGTCTCTTGCCGTAATTACTTGACAAACAGCAAATACTGCAACAGCTTTTTCTCCTTAAGTTTTTGTATCTCTGCTCCATGAAGAGCTGCCTTGATCCACAGCTGGTGCACTGACACAGTCAGAGAGGTGATACCATGCAATGGCTTGAAAGCACAGGTCAAAAATACATGGAAACCAAACATTTTCAGAGGTACAGCTGCCATTTCCCTTTATCAGCTCTAGGATATTCCCTGTCTGCTCCTATTTAGCATTCTTCTGCTTAAAACAACCACACAGCTTTACTGTAAGAGATGGTGGATCTTCAGCAAGTGCTGGATCCCAAATAGGTCCTGTTAAACTAAACTAAGAACAAAAAAAAAAACCCACAAAAATGTACTGGAGGAAAGAGCTAGTCTCAGATCCCTTTTTCCTCTGGGCCACAGGAACGGTGTGTAGTGGTTGAAAAAAGCATGAAAATAGTTCTATATTCATTAACATGGTGGCAATTCCTTCTCCTCTCTAGAGAGAGAGCACGTGTAGCAGAAACAATAATCCTCAATTCTAATGATCATGGGTTAAGTGCCTCTTAAAGTTCTGTGTTTTCACAATACATCTGTGAATAGCAATAGACTTTAACCTAGAGAGGTTTGGCCCCTTGACAAATGGTCTCCAGAGAGAGCAAAGAGAATCAGGGCACTTAAATGACACCACAGTCACTAATGACATGATTATGGAAGGTGATAATGCAACAAGAATGACTCTCAGCAGCTTCCAGGAGTTCCAGCTCACAGGAACTGAGCTTGTTAGAAAAGAGGCACCCAATTCCTGCTTCACACTGCTGCTAGGATGTATCATTTTTTTAAATAGATGAAAAAAAATCCCACAAGGCAACAGAGAAAAAGCTATTTTAACACAAATAGCTTACTCTCAGCAGGCTTTGTGGTTTGAAGGACTTGTGGAAAATGAGTTCCAGAGCCACAAAAGCATTTCTCAAGCCTGGTCACCTCACGGCCCTACATGACACACCATGATGTCAACAAACTCAGAGTGGCAGAAGGAACAGCCAGTGAGCCTGTGCCAGTGCACAATTCTTATAGGGAACCATGCATTAGATTTAATTAAGGTGGAGATTTTTCACCAGGAAGTTTTGCACAAAGACACTGAGCCCAAAGCCTGATTTCACCACAATTGTTGCACTACTGAGACTTTTTAACATCTCCCCAGCATAATTATTTAGAATCAATGGCCAAAATGCCAGATAACATTCATCTGGGCACCAAAACATGACCAATGAAACACCATCAATTGTGCCACAGTTCACGCAATCCTACTTACATATTCTTTTCTCCTAGTCATTAAACTGAACTCCCTCTTTATTTTCACTTTAGTGAGTCTGTTTTCATGTTCTCAATATTTTTTCTTAGTATGCATATCTTTCTGATATCAAATCACTGTTTAAATAAGGATCTCAGAATTGACACAGCCAATTACAGAAACATAGATGCTTTCATGTTTCCCCTCAGTTACTGTAAACTCATGCAATTTCTTTTTTTAAAAAGCAAACAAAGCCCTCCAGGCCACTGCTAATTTGTGTTGCACTTCCCTCAACTCCCCTCAGTGTCCCTGGTTTGTTTTATGAGATTGCCTCCTGGGGAACACGCTGAAGTTCAAAGCCAGGGAATGTTCCCACTGTAGTCCATGCAAGGAGAGTTTATGACTGGACTTGATCTCAAACTAAATAAAATTATATGATTCTATATTTGCCAGAAGCAGGATGAAAATTTCCATCTACAGAGTAAGTTTTGTATGAACTAAAGCATTTAAAAAGTGGAATCTTGTGTGCTGGTCCCTAGGCCTCATCTCCAGATACTTTCTCAGGTCACTTATCCAGCTTTCCTCAGGGAATCTGGGACACGGGGAGTAGCTGCTACTGAGAGTATCAATTATTCTGTTCCATTTTGCTCATACTACTTAATGAAATCACAACTGAAATAGAAAGGAATCCCCCTCTTCCCCCCCAGCTCAGATGAGGAACTGCTATCACACATTTTGCCACTGAAAAGAGAAGTTAGGCAGCCAAGCAGCAAGTTTTTTAATGCTCTCAGGTCTGAATAAAGAGTTTACATCCAAACTTCTCCCTGGTTCCGGGCTTCATGTGAGCAAAGACACGACAGATTATCCTGGAATTCACACAGATGCCTCCCAGACAGGGGTGTTATCTCTGGAAAAGAAGTCATGCACGTCATCAGGGCTCTGCTCTGTGGAGCTCATTACCTCATTCCACCCTTGCAGTGGCTGAGGCAGGAAGGAGGATGACGTTCTTTACTTCGTTTCTTGTACTCAAGAATGATAAAAACTCCCTGTGGAGCTTAACATCAGCCTTACCATGGGAGTGCAAGGGTCTGGGAAAAGCCAGTTCATGATGAGGTAGGGAATGCACAGCAAAGAGTGCAATGGGAATGAGAAGCTGAGGAAGAATGTCGAAGAGAGAATCCCTCTAAACAAAGCAGAGAAGACAGAGGCCAAATTCTCACCATAAATCAATATTGTGACTGTGCTTTGGTGCTTCTGACTTTAATATCCACCTTGAGATGTCAGACAGGCCTCTATATATTTGCAAAGCCACATTCTTTTTTTCTGAAAGCACTACATTTAATTTAACTTGGATGTAAATTAGAGAAAGAAAACTACAGGCTGATTGCTCAGAGAACACTTCTAACAGTGAACTCAGAGTTAGACTGTTTTAAGAGTGAAGGAAGTTCCTCATAGGTGCCATTTCAAACAAAAAAGGGCAACACTGCCACCAGAAAGAACACTGCATTACTTGAGAGATGGGTTTGCTGGCTTAACAGAAGTTAGACTTGGAAAAGTTGTATTCATTAATTGTTTTCTGAGGATTGCATGGGAATGTTCCCACATGTTTTCAAATCCAGTCCCAGGAGAATTTTAGTAGAAGAGATATAAAATAAATCAACACAGCACAAAACACACAGTTCAGGGGACAGCACTGAAGCCTTTGAGGCATTACCACAGAACTGGAGGCTAAACACTAACCCTGGCCTTATTCTTTCTAAGCTGTGTCTAAAGCATTCTCCAACACCTTCCTTCAGAAGAAATTGCTACAAGCCAGATGAACACACCAGTGCTAAGAAACAACTGAAAGGAAAGCTACTGTCCTCTCTTCCAAATTCCTGCACCCTGCAGCTAATGCCTCGTAAAGAGCTGCTTGGAAATAATAAAAAAAAATATTATTGACTTCAAAATATGGAGTCTGCTTTTATTACAGACTTGCTCCAGGGTGCACATCATGTGGTGATAACTGCTTTTGTCTTCTGCTCCAAGTAACAAACAATATTATTCCTAAGAAAGAAAACTCCCAACATCATTCCAAACCAAGACTCCCCAGCACATCCAGCATCTACCACAGGATGGAATATTGTCTGTAACTGTCTTCCCTGCAGAACCAAGGGTTTAACTCAACTGCACACCAACATGAGCCAGGTAAGCACAGGAATGGCCATGCAAGACCTGGACAAACCATTATCCCTGATTAACAGTGAAAATCACTCTGCAAAGAAATGAGAGTCTCAAGCAGTCTTTGTAAAATCAAGCTGCAAACTTCATTTGGTCAAGGCCACACAATGAAATATTTCTTTGGCTTTGCCCAGACTAGAGAAAAAACTCACATAATAATGTACTGGCCACAGAAGACTACAGAAAAAAATATTAGAATGTACTTTCAAAAATCGATGTTACATTGAGGCTGCTGCACATATACACTCTCTTACCATGAGCAACCTTTAGTGCAGTAAATATTTTGGGGTTTTATACAAATTACTTATGAGAACACAATATTGGGGACTGCAAGAGTTAAAGAAATCTGAAGGAACAGGATTCAAACAGCCCATAAAAGTAAACATGCAAAAACCAACATACAGTAATATTCATACTTCTCTGAAGTGACTGCTCACTGCATACTACAGGAAAGTGATTAAAGCAAAAAAAGGTATCTGCTCTCTTACCTGGTAACCTTCAGTCTTCTTTTGGCACCATTTCAACAAAGCATTCCTCTTGGAGCCCCCATACTCCCGAGCCAGGGCTGCCAGGGGGTCCTTTCTCTCCACACTAAAGCAGGGAAGAAGGGAGAAGACAATAAACACACTGGAAATCTCTTTAATTTTTACCAGTGTGTAAATATTATCTGTATGTCAAAGCAGAATGGCAGCACAGAACATGAACATAAACCAAACTGAATTAGGTTTTGGAGTTTCATTTGGTATTTTCCTTTACATGAGGTAAGTTCAGGTGATGTCACTGCACATGAAGAGCTGAAAAAGCAGAACCTGTGGCTATCCAGTGGTGTGTGTTAACCAAACATTTCTGCTATTGTTTTCATCAGTTTTACTTATACAACCTTCAAGCAATCTCTTTATTTTCTATATTGAAGACTAGGATTTAGGTGTAAAATTGAAAGAAACTGCCTAAAGAATCTGTAACAGTAAATTCACACCCAGTTGAGCTGCTGCAAAACAAGTTCTTGAATAAAATGAAAAGTGTGAAAGCTGAGGACATTTTAAGGCCAACAAAAAAACCACCCACATTGTCTCCACTCTACAGCTTCTACTGGTGGAAATAACAGCAGAGATAAAAGGAAAATATATGTTTTTTCTCAAGAGAGAAGAAAAATACGTGTCTAATTTCCTTCAGCCCTCAGCTCTTCTGGTTTTTAGCTCACAATATGCAAAATGACAGTCAGATAATGAGGGCTGACCCCATGTACACATGATGGAATTCTTGTGTACAACTCAGTGGCTCCTGAAAGCTTGCTATCCTCATTTCTCATTTTACAGATAACTGTGCTCATTACAATCTGTATTTTCATATCTGGATCTAACAGGGTCTGGTAATTCCCAAAAACCAGCCAGCAGAGTCTGCTCTGGAGACAAGGTCCTCCAGATGAAAATATTTATCTTGGTGCCAGGTAATGCTGTTGGTCTGTCCTGTTTTTCCCAGGAAACTGGGCTGATACCTGAGTTTGCTTTGGGGTTTCAAGCAGCTGGGGGTAGAGGAAAGCATCCTGCTGCTGAAGGCCATGGGAGGTTTGCTCAGGGATTCCAGGGAGGGGCTTTTACGGAGGTAATGGTCTGGTTTCAGCTCTTCATTTCTCCCCTTCAGAAGGTCTGTGGGAATTAAAAAAAAAAAAAAAAAAAAAAAAAAAAAAAAAAAAGCTGTCAGTTTGCAGCCTGAGGAATTTGATTAATCACTGTCCTGCCACCCCAGCACACAATATGTAGTCTGTTGTTTTGATTCTAAACAAATGTACTCATTTGTTCATTAAACACACATGGGGCTAGGAAACCTTGAGCAGATTAGAGGTGACCACAACAAGGAATGGCTTTGATGATTTCAACAGTACAGGCTGCCTGGTTTCCTGTGATTGATACTCCTGCTGGGGGGTAGGGGCCTCAGGTGAATGAAGGGAAATACCAAAATCTACAGTCCTAAAGGTTCAAAAGCTGAGCACCAGATATCTTCACCAGATGACTGAGCAACCCTAGCACAATGATTTCTTTTCTGCCATTAGCAGATTTGTAATAAGAAAGCCTCTTGTCTCCTGAATACAGCCCAGGGAAAAGCACTTACTCCTCCTGATGTCTGGCATCCACTCTGACACAACTTTGAGAAGGCTCAAAATATTCACAGCAGATGCATCTGTATTTTTCTTACACACATTATGTAATTTATGGAATGTATTTATGATATATATTGTTATAGAGTCAAAAGAAAATCTCTGCATTCCAATACATGAGGTGATGTAACAAGGCAGGACTGCACATCATGTCATCAGAAATTACTCATTGTGAAACACCACTTTTTCACCTCCATCCCTATGACAATTATCAATTAATGCCATATCACTGAGGTGTGACTTCCTTCTTATCTCAGCTTCAGCTCCCTTTAAATTATTTCTGGGTGCTACAAACTCCAGATGGAGCCAGTAAACCCCTGACTCTCAAAGATCACGGCCAAAGACCAGCTCTGGGTGAAGAATTCCATGCTCCTCTCCAACTATGTAACATTTGGGTCACATTAGGGACATCACAGAACCCTGCTGTGACACTGGTCAGATGGAATCAGCCAGAAGATTTTTATTACGGAGACTACTTCACTCTGAATTTCCTCGGGGATAATTTTTGATTCAGTGTTGGATCAACTGCCTTCTAGGATTATTTAGATTGGAACCAGAGCTGTTACAAGTTTACAGTGAGTAAGTCTTTGCCATGGATTATTGGAACTAAATTAAATCCAGGTACAAAGAGAAGCTGTAAATACAGGAACTTGTTAGATAAGCAGCCATAAATTTTTACCATAAAATGGCTTATAAAATATCTGTTGATTTTAACAGATTTTCACAGAACTCTCTATGGGTAATAACAGAAATTATCTATGGTGTAGAGTGGGATATTTATTGTTAAGGACTGGCATCATATTACACAGCTGATAGATTATTTCACTCTACAGTAAACTGGTAGAGATTAAAAAGGTCTCATGTTGTGTTTGGGATCTATACACTCACACAAGACTTCCTGGAAACCAACTGATACACGTAAATAAACCCTGTCCATTTCCCTAGACAGAAGAGACACTTCTGCTTGCACAGCCAGGGCTCAATTTCTCTCCTGTATTAGCAAACTATTGCAGAAAATCCAGTCTAGCCATCAAGAAGTTGTGACTGGCAGTTTAAGGTTTTGGCTTTTTGTTTTTTTGTTCCTTCCTGCAGTTTCACTACAGGAACGTAATATTTCCTCCGTCCTTAAAAATTCAAGAATCTCTTGTTACTAACTTTGATTCCAATGCAACAACTACATTCAGGACCAGATAATCAAAATAAAGGGCCCTAGAGAAAATGGGAAACAAACTCTGGTAGAAAAGAATATTAAATGACAAAAGAACAAAAGCAAAGTGTGAAATGAAAACAAACTCATCTCTTGAGAACTCTCCAAATAAACTATTTCCAGCCCAAATATGACTGCTCCTAAAACAGTCACATCAGTATCTAAAATGTTTGGTGTATTTCAAATGAAGCTCAATTCAAAAACAAATAAACCCTCTGAAGACAGTGCTTTGGGCTTGTTCCAGAGACATACATGTTAAACAAATTCCAACCCTCTCCAGTTCCACAGCGTGGATTAGAGAGGTGCCATGGATATTTCAGAATAAAGAAGGGGAGTTTGTGTTGGCAAACCACAAGAAATCAGCTATTTTTCAGTTATGATCAAGATGGGAACAGAAGCACAACAAAATTAATAAGCTCTGTAAAACAAGGACACTGGAGGCACTTTCCCTGTTTCCCTTGACCATGTAAGAGGAAAAATGGCTCAGGAAGAGGCAAACAGGTAATAACAAGTTTAGTTAACATAAAGAGGCAGTGTCTGTACATTTATCACAACTTACCTGCCAGAGGGAGGTCTGACAGATCTGCATGTCTGGCAATGCCCTTGCTGGCTGGTTTGGCATTGTTATACACAGAATGTCTCTGTGAAACAAAGGTGCAAAAGGTAATTGAGTAAGTATTGGCTATCACGCTTACATAGGTGAGCAGAAGGAAGTTTCTGCTGTTTCAAGATCACAGAGCATGTGGAGGGATATAGAAACCTTTCAGCAGGGTATCAGCTGGACCTAGAGCTGGGAAAACAATTGTGAAAAAGAGAAGGACAAAGGGACAATACTTTATCTGGTAATATACTGGTTCCTGAACTACTTAACCCTTCTATTTGTATGATTTTTTTTCTCTTGCCAAACACAATTTAGTGTCACAAACCAAAAGTAAGGATGCCTGTTCCCAACTCTGACTGTGCTCCCAACACCCTCAGTCATATCTCAGGAGGATTCTTGTCTCTGCAGCCCCACTACCAGTTTTCAACTAATACCCCATCATCAGGCATCAACACACAGTTCCCAGACCTCACTGATAACTGGGACCACACATCTTGGAATCTTCAATCCCCAACCCACGTGCCAGCTCCCTAGTTCAGTGTGATGTTTCTTCTATCTCACTCCCAATAATTGAAACCATTTTTCTGCTCCATGGTGATAAAAGTTCAGAACTATATTCCACAGAGTTCACATCCGTCCACCGAGACCTCTAGGCTGAAGTCAAGATAAACTCACTTTGATCCTTTTTGTTAGGACCACAGCATTTGATGTTTCACAGCAAACAAACAGATGAGTTTCCCCTTCCCCCTGTCAGCAGATGCTGCAGCCAGCACTGTGTCCACCTCTTTTGAATCTACAAGGATAGAAGAGCTCTTGGTACCTGCATTGGGGAAACAGCAGCTGCTGGGGCTGTCCTCACTGGAATTCCACTGAGAGGGCTCCTGGGCACCTTGTGAACTGGGATATTTTGCCCACTGCTACCTGCAAGAAAAAATCATGGAAACATCTGGATTTCAAACCCAACTATCACTCTCTTGTCAGATCAGGGAACCACAGACAATGTAGTGACATTCCATACTAATGCATCATGCACTGACATAAAATACCCCTCCAGAAGCAAGGATCAGATCCTTCTCACTGCTAGAAATGTTTTCACTACACAGTACAACGTTGAAATACCTGAGCATCCCAAGTCAAATGACTTGATCAGTGACTTCACAGTGGCTGCAGATTCTGGAGGTGTGGGAGATGCTCTGCTGAGGCAGACCCCCTGCCAGCGGCTGGCTGCGTCTGACTCCAGAGAATCCACCACCTCTTCAGCTGGCAGCCTGCAAGGCACAAACCACAGCAGAGTCAGGGCCAACACACAGTGCAAGCACAGATTAAAGGTCTTCACTGACAGTGAGGCAAATCCAACAATGTGCAGGTTTTACTGCAATGCTCAGAACATGGACCACTCTTTGAATATTTGGGTCCTTTTCTTGCAGTGCCTGGCAAACATTAATCACTGAATCTAACAAACTTTTCAATTGTTAACCATGTAATCTCCATTCCCAAGCCTCACACAGGAAGGAAGATTTTCACAGGGGAAAAAAAAAAGCCAACCAGAAGTTTGATGAGGCTTTTGAGTAATTATCAATAATTATCTGAAGATGGGTGTTCAATACAGCATGGGTGCCAAGGGGCTACTGTGGCTCTCATTTTATAGTGAGGAAAGTAACCAAGAGGCACTTTTCCACTTCAGAGTAAAAACTCAACACTTAAAACTTGTCAGCAGAGACATCTGCTAAATAAATGCACCATCAATCCCAATTCATAAGCAGTTAAAGAGGAATAAAACTCTTAAGTGCTTCATCCTAGCAGACACAGGAAGGCCAAAATCCAATGGCTAGAATGAACACAGACAAACGAAACAGAAATGGTTCCACATTTTAAGGAAGGATAATGAAGTTACTCCTTTGAAAAGGAATACTGAAGTCAGGATCAGGTGTTGGGCTTACAGGAGTTCATACAGGAAAGCCCAGAGCTGTTTAAACATCAAATATAATCACACAGTGAAAGTTGCTTCTAGTCAAGTATTTTACATTTTATTGCTTAGTGACTTACCTATTTTCTCAGGTAGACTTGCAGTGCAATTACCTAGCTTTAGTTTAGGAAAGCTGCAAGCAAATAAAATCTAGTCATGTAAAAAGAGATTATTTGTACCTCTCCCACCTGCTCAGAACCTGCACATGAGCTGCTGAGCAGCAGGTTCTGAGCTATCACATCTCCCTGTATTTACCACATTTGATACACACCAAGAGCTACACGAACACAAAACCAGAAATGATTTCATAAGGTGCCTGGAGGACTCAATCCAGAAAGGGCCCATGGGGTTCAACAACTTCTCTGAGCCAAAAATAGAAGTCAGAGCCTTTTCCTTGCCCTTTAGCAATCAGAAAATGAAAGAGGCTAACAGGGTGTCAGTGAATAAGAGAATAAGAGTGACTAAAGTTTCTATTTCTGGCAGAGCTTAAGGAGGTGCTGTCTTTAAGCAGACTTTTGCTATTTCTTTAATTCATTGAAGCTCCTTGTGTGCCAGGGGAGTCTGCAGAGGCAGATGGCTGGAGAAAAAGCCATTTCAGTTCCAATCTCATTTAATGCAATAAGGAGGAAAGGCAGACTGGGTAAGATTCACTGAGCTCTGAGGGAGCCACTGTTTTGCTAGCCTGAAGTTCCAGCCTTCACTTCTTGTTCTATGGTTCATAAAGCATAAACAACAAATCAGCATCTGCACCTGAGTTACACAAACCACAACAGCTGAATGAGTCCTGATTCTAGCAAAGTATGGAAGAAGGATGAATTTCTGTCTCAAGATCCCAAACCACCCAGTGCAATCTGTTACACTTTCAGTCTGGCCTTTGACTGCAAAAGGA
This sequence comes from Sylvia atricapilla, assembly GCF_009819655.1. Taxonomy (NCBI): domain Eukaryota; kingdom Metazoa; phylum Chordata; class Aves; order Passeriformes; family Sylviidae; genus Sylvia; species Sylvia atricapilla. Next base: position 7,473,018 of record NC_089159.1, on the reverse strand, counting down.
TGCAAAAATGTTAAATAGGAGTAACTAGACCAGCCTCTGTGCCACAGAAGAGTCCACTGAGAGTTCAGTTGCCATTATTCTGTCATTATGAGGATTCAAGTGCTGGAGTTACAACCAGCTTCAATTTTTTTTTGATGCTTCCTGTAATCTTCCATCTGTGTATTTGTAATAGGCAGCCTGAAACAACCTCCTTGATTAAACACAACAGAAAACCAAGGCCTCCCATGCTGCAAATCTTGGCATAAAAGGTAAGAACAATAGTCTTGAGAGCCACTAGCTTCAATTAAAACACACGCCAGCTAACAAGCAATGGAGATAAAATTGGTGAGCATTTAACCTTCTAAAGAAAAAATCTGTATGATAGGGGGGTGCACATGTGTGTACAGAGATGGGCTTTTTAAGAGAGAAGCAGAACAGCAAGAGCTTAACTTGCAGTAGCTAATTCAGGAGGACAGTACAGAGCACAAATTAGAAAGATGAATGATGAGCCGTAACTTCAAACCCAAAATGACTCCTCCTTATGCACAGAATTTCTTCAGCTTAGTACATCTTAGGCCATCCAAGAGACTACACAAGTTGTGCTACAAAAATGAGAGAATTGAACAAAATGTCACCAATTGCTGTATGCTTTCCTGGAAACAAGAATGAATGGATCACACAGATAAATGCTGCACGTGTGGCTGGCTGAAGTGGAGCAGCTCCAGGAGGAAGCAGAGCACTGGAGCCACAAAGGAATTAGAACATGCAGTCCCTTTCAAAAAACCACTGCTGAGTTTCATTCATTCACTGGTGAGAGAAGAAATTGCAAAGAGCTTTTCCCTACTTCTTTCACAGCAAGAGTGAGTCTCGTTTTCTAGGTTTGAAATATGACAACTGCCTGACAACAAGGTTCAAGTCTTTCTGGGCTTAATGTACAGATTTTTGGCAAACTCAGCCTTCTCATGCTTGTAAAATTTCTAAACTGCTCTGATGACTTACAGGAGGCCTAAGACCACAGGACCACATTCTCAGAAATAATGACTCCCCAATCTCATCTTTGACACAGTTCCTGTCATCGTGACTCCTCCTGAACTCCAAGGCACACAGAGACACACAGCTACCGCTGCACAGAACAGAAGAGAGGCCAAGGGCAGGCAGCAGACAATTCCAAACACTTAAACATTTATTTGGCACTTGAATGTATATTTCTTGAACATAAAAACCAACATTCAACAGCTGCCAGCACAGCAGAGAAAGGCAACACAAGTGTGCATGTAGGCAAACACTCCAGTAGCACGGCACAAAGGTGGGGGCCATGCCAAAGCCAGGACATCCTGTGGAATTCTCCACTAGCTCAGCCTGCTCCCACACCAGGCCCCTGCTAGGTCTTCACATCCAGAAGAAAAGGACAGAAATCCCACAGCTGAAACACAGAATTCCAGTCCTGGAACAGATTGTGAGAATCTCCTGGTAGAGGTGGTGAGCTCTGAGTTCTTCCTCAGCATCCATGGAAAGCTCTCTCCAGGTGTCTCCGGCTGCAGAGCTGAACTTCAAGTTCTCCCTGATCATCATATGCTTCACCTGAGTTAAAGGCATGAGAACGACTCCTTTCTGAAAGGGTTTTTTACTAGGGGCTTGATATGTTCGTTTCCTTTCCTTCTGTTCTCTCCATCTGCAGTTCTTACAGGAGAACAAACCTCGCAGGGAACTTTCTCCGGGAAGGTCACAGCAGGACACGCTCCGTGGTTGTCCCTTACCAGCAGCACCGGGTCGGCCGTGCCACCCAGTGGCCAGTGCCTTGTCAACGCAGGAGTGAAGATCTGAAACCAGCAGAGCAGCTGAGAATCAGCGAGTAAATTCGTGTTTCCACTCAGATTTGCTGCTGGATTTCAGCGACCTATCCCCAGGTTTGTGTGTCTGCACAAACCATCCGACATCTATTTAGGCACAGAGATAGATCATAGACTATAATACTACACGGAGAATTTATGTATATGCCATTAGATTTTACAAATCTGACATACACACCCGGTTTAATTTTTGTTTAAGGTTAAAATGGCATGTTCCAATGCCTGTTTCGAGACTAATAGCCCCATCCCTCCAAAAAAAAAGAGTTCTCAGTTATTTCAGATCCCCAAATCTCTGGGATTACTTCTTATGGCTTAGCTGGCTTTAGAGTAATTCAGAACTTCTTCTGCCTCCTAGTGTCTTCTGAAGAGAGAAGCCTTCTGAAACAGAGAGGCTCTTGCCCATGGGGAAGAGGTGGACCTGAGCATTCACACTTTGCAATACACTTGAATTTTGCAGGGTAGTAATAAAAAAAAGAAACCAGAGGTGCTTTCTTGAATTGAAACTTCCCTTTTTCAGCTGGGAGTTGAAGGCAAATCCTGCAGTGTCTTACAGGCCTGGCTGTGCCTCCTTTCAGGGCTGTGTTAGCTGGCAGAGATCAGGCACCTGTGGAGAGACACACAGCAGTCGGGGAGGTTATGGAAAGCCACACCATGCCCACCCTGAGGTACAGCTCTCTATTTTACATCATCCCATCTTCTCTACATTAAGGACAGTGAGGGAAATGCCAGTGCTGTGGCTAGAACAGTTAAAGGAGTGCCTTAACACTCCACTAATTTGGGTTTGTGATGCGATGAGCAACAACAGTACAAAATACAAAATAAATCTGGGTTGCTCAGGTAGGAAGAAATTTATTATTTACAGCCAGGGAATCAATGTAGGGCAGGGATGACAGTGTTCCTGGCTTTCCTCTCCTCTAGTCATTTCAGACTATTTATTCAAAAGGGGTTCATGGACCCATGCAGGCAGCTGAGCTGCTCTACCTCAGCCACAGTTTCAGGGTCCTTGCACTAAAGGGGATGGAATAACCTCATCCAATTAAAAAAAAAAAATCCCACCCAGAACTCCTTAACAAACCCAACCCCCCCACCAAATAACTCAGAGGAGCAAACAAACACTGCTTTGAGAGCCCTGCTCTGCCATCCTCCTTTGCTTGCTGTGAGAGCAGAGTGAACTCTCAAACCTCTGTGAGACAGAACAGCTGCAAACACAGGCACAAATGAGCAGCACATCAGCACATACAGACTGACAGTGGGGTTTAATACACAGAGTACAAGCTCATTTCCAGGAGAAAAGCATGTGACACTGCCATGCTGCAGCATTGGAGACTTTAGGAGGAAAAACAGAAGCAAATTAGTGGGATGCATCACAACGTTCAGTTTAGGCTTCCGTTTGAAGATCTGGTTAATTTTTTTATTGTTCTAAGAAGTCGCTCATTTAATTACAGATTTAATTTCTCTAAGCTATCTTCCCTCCATGTTCTTAGTTCAAGGCAGAAAATGTTTTAGTGCCAAAATAATTTTGACAATTTGAAGCCAAAGAGTCAAAGCAAGACCTTGAGACTTTTATTCAGGATCTTATCCTGTCTGGTCTTCCAAACCTCCAGGGATGGAGACTATTTAAGTCCAATTTCCACTACCTGAGAGGAGTCAGCTACATAACAGTGGATTGTAAGCTTTTGCATTTTACTGCAGAGGAATAACATTAATTAGGATGTAAAATATCATAGAAGACTGCCTGAAGCATGGGTTAATCAATTTGTAGTTTCAACCAGTACTAACCTGGGACAAGTTAACTCTTTTTTCTTTTATTCCACTTGGTTGATGTTTGTCCAACCTCCCCCCAACATTCTTAGTCATAGAATTAGACATTTAATCTGTGTTAAAGATTCCCTTGGGAGGCTCTTACCTTCATTCAGTTGAACTCTGATGACCTCATCAGGATTTTTTCTGCAAGTTCTTTGGCTGTTCCTAAACCAAAAATGACTTTTGGTCTGATTAGAAGAACGTAACGGTGAATTCAAACTTGGAGGCAGGAACTGAGGCAGCCACAGGCAAACATTAAAATGGCAGGATGTCGTAGGAGATAAATTGGCTTCAAGATGAATTTGTGAGGTGGAGTCTAATGACCCTCAAGAGATGGCTGAGATTTTGCCAAAAACCTTTGTGTAGCAAGCTCTTTGGAAGGTACACTTTCCAGTAAGAGCTTAAAAATCAAGCAGGAAACTTTCACTGGGGACTGTCAGACATTCAGCTGAGCGTGCAGCTGCTCAGCATTAGCAAACATGAGGAATACCTTATAGATTCTGTTAAGAGATCATGCTACAAACTGCTTCCACCAGTGCTGAGCACACATCAAAATCACCACAGGCACCAGAACCTACTGCTGATCCTGAGCAGCGGTGTTTGTGAAAGCTGACAAAGTGACGATGAGAATACCCCCAGAACTTCCTGGGTGAAGGAAGCCAAAATGCTGAGGGAGACAGAGACCTCACTAATGCAAAAATATCTGGAAGTGTAGAACTGGCTGACAGCAGGAGCTCTGGTGACTTCAGGAATTTGTTTTATAGGTCAGTAGAGCTTTAAAATTCAAGTGTTCAGCTGGTTTCTTTAGACTGGGACTTCCATAGGCTTCATTATTTTCCCCATACCACTCAATACAGACGTTTTGCACACTCTAAGAGTCAAATTAATTATCCTGATAGATGCTAAAATTTGGTTTTGTTACCTGTCTTTGAAAGAGAATCAATATTGCCCACTGCAGACAATGTATCTGGCTCCATGACCAAGGCAATACTCAAAGCAAGCTACACACAGAGTCAACATGACACAGAGACAGACACATCCGTGTGTGTGTGACACAGAGGGAGACACAAAAGCTCAAAATGACTTCATTAAATACATGTCTGAACACTTCCTCCTGGAGCTACAGCTGTGTGGATTCTGGGGTTCCAATTGAAAAAGGAGTATTTGCAGCTCAGGCTTCTTAACACCTAAGAGCTGGTAATGTTCCCTATAGATGGAAGAAAAATATTCCAGTTTGCAAATTAGCAGGTCATCTTCTATTCATTTGAAGTTCTATCAAATATATCTTAAAAGCCAAAATAATACAGAGGGGAAGCTATTAGAATATGATTCCCCACCCTCATATAGGAATCATGCTTTCAACAAGAGAAATTTCATTAAGAACAAATTAGGAATGGAAACAGCCCAGAACCTTAAGTACTGTCTGGTAATCATTTTGTCTGAGTACATAGTCTGTAACAGCTTTTCTTTGCATCCACTTGGGACTCTGCTAATGAAACTGGAGCCTAAAACCATTCCTTTATTTTCTGAAAAGAAGTTTTTCTGTTTGTCCAATCCAGGCATTCTGATCCATCCACCTCCACAAAAGAGCTCTCCCATGTTTTTAGTCAAATCTACTGCACAGCTGCTGTGGAAACTCCTGAATGGAAAACAGTGAGAAAATAAGTGCAATGTAGAGCTGGACTGTTACTTCACCTGCAAGAAATGACAGGATTCACCCTGTTCCTGTGGCCATTCTGCCAATGGCCATAAATTTACAGAGAGAGATATTAAAAGGCAAAATCCAGAGGAGTAAAATTAATTTGACACATTTCTGATGAACAGATGACTGCTTGTGTTACTTTGTGTTCCTTCATTGCCTTCCCTCAGGTTAAGAAATTCTCTTCTGGAATATCTGTACCCAACCAATCCTTCCACAGATGGTTTAATACAGCAGCACAGAGTTATAAAGGCATCATTATATTGAGAGCAAAGCTATCAGAACATATTGGCAATTATTACTACTTAATATTTGCTGATTAAAACCTTCATGGCTTAGTTGACAGAACTAGATTGCCAAAAAGAAAAAGAACAGAAAGATCTTAGAATAAGAGACAACAAAATCTGGCAGAAGAGTTACAAACAGACGAGGTGCACATCCAAGCCAGTGAGTAGTTACTGACAAAGCACTGTTTGCATGCGTGTTAGCAGGCACACAGATCAAATCCTGGCCTTGGTAAATGGTAAACAACCAACCTGTTGCTGCCCTTCACTTCATCCAGCTCCTTTTGTAGTCTGGCACTCTTCTCCTCCTCCTCCTGCAGCTTCCTCTTCACCACACGGAGCTCCTGCTGAGCTTCACACTTTATGTCATTGGCCACCACCACTGCAGTCTGCAGGTCAGCCTGGAAACGCCTCCACTCCTCCGTGTCCTCCTGCAAAGAGCAAATTAGAGCCCCAAATCGCTAAAAAACACACCCACTTAAGCTGAGCACTTAGTTATTGACCTCTATTGCAGTGATCACAAGCAACCAGGATTTCCCCATAATTTTAAGGTGGTGCTGGGTCAAACTGAACCCTTGCCTCTTTATACTACCAAAAATATTGCCAAAGGAACTCATGCTAAGCTTTCCACTCCAGTATTGCCAAGAAGTCCAAATTGAAGAGAAGGAAGACTTAAAGGCTGCAGAAAGAATTTCTGCTCTTGTTCTAGGAAAACACAATGCCAGTATTGCAATAAAACCTTAGCTTAGCTTTGTCTTGCAGCTTAAACCTTACCTTCATCTGCTTAGTCAGAGCCTTGAGCTGCCTCTCTGTATCTTGTTTTTGTTCTTCCAGCTTCATTGCTTTAGCTAGAAATGATAAAAAATGTGAAAAGATTATTAAACACATAAGGGCAACAGTGAAAGTAAGAATGGGAGGGCAGAGCAGCTGATTTGGTTTTGCTTCTGGAAATGCCCCTAAACTGAATGAAGACTAAACTGAATGAAGACACCACCAATGATGAGGAATGGAACCAACAGGAGATGTGGTACTCCAGCATCTCTAAGGTATGTCATCATTTTCAGGTATTAAACCAGACTGAAATTTAAACAATCCCACGTGGATTCACTCGCTCAGCACACCCCGAGGGATCACTGATGTGTGGAACAGCCACTGGTTCCACCAGGTGGCAGCTCCTCGGCCACAGCAACCTCGACTTTACTGCTCTTCCCTAAAAGACTTTTTACTCTCTTTGCCCTAAAAAACTCTTTAATAGAAGTCCAATATTTCCAATTTCTGGAACAATACTTCCTCCACTGAAAAGTGAGTCTTGGAGACTGTCTCTAATATTCCATCTAGAGCACTGTCTATTAAAATAGTACTTTTACGCACGAACAGGAGGGAATATCCAAAACAGGAATATTTGTAAAGGACAGACCTCCTCCTCCTCCCCGTTGCAGCCCTAACTGAGCCCCCCAAATAAGTTCATTTAAATCCTTTTTTCCAGCTCCACCTACTTTCTAGGTCACTGATGAGCTGGTTATTGTGCAGTTTTATAGCACGATGTTGTTCCACCTGGTCTTCCAACTCGAAAATGGTCTCCTTCAGGTTTTTGATATCTGCTTCATTCTCTGATGTCTTCTCCTGCAGCTTCTGGCTGGTTCTGCTCAGTTGCTCAGCCTGTCGGTCACACACCTCCTTCAGCTGACCATACTCGTTCTCAGCCTGGGAGGGAGGAAAAAAGCTGCAAGTTTGTCCTTATTTCTTAGATCTTGCTCATTAAAGACCTTTCTGGGCACTCTGTGGATTTAAGCATTGTGTACACCCAGTTTCAATGAAACTGAGAGTCTCAGGAAGCAGAGAGAAGCGATGGATGCCAGTTTTCTTTCTTGGCAATAAAGACAATACAAGATGCTGCAAAGCAAATGAAATTTTCTATATGATGACCACAATTCCAAACCAATCTCTGCAGTTAATGAAGGGAGAGGAATTATATTCCCGGAAAGCTCCACATCTATTTCTGTAGCATTTTATGAAAGTGATATCACTGCCTTAGGGCCAGGCTGATGATCAGTTCATCCACATTAACAATTTGCTGCTTTTACCATGTGCATTTTCCATGGACTGTGAAAACACACACAGCAGAGCCAGCTACTGCAGATAAGTGTACTTCTGCATATGGGACATCTGGAATTACTGAAGGGGGAATCTGCTGCACTTCAGTTTGTTGGCTCAGCTCACTGATCAATGCTTCCAGGTTTGGGGGGAGCTCTCTGACTATGAACAAGTTATGGAAAAGGTGCAGGCTGCCAATTCAGTGAGCAGCACTGGCACAGCCTCACTGCAGGGCAGCCCTACAGAAGCCTGTGGTCTGTTTGGGTGTCACAAATAGCCAATGATTCAAAACAGCTTAATTCAAGGGAAGGGAAGACTAAAACGAGGGGAATCTGTGGTTTCCAAACCAAGCAATAAAAAGTTTGGTATAGAGTCTGAGCACTCAGCAGTTTTTCATTTATTCTTCATGAACTGCAGCTCCAGAAAGCACTTGGGAGCTTCCTCTTCTAACTCCATTTGCTGTGGTCACCTATTTTAGCTGAAAGGACATCTGGATTTTCTAAATCACTCAAACCATGGAGGTGCTTTTTGGCAGTGCTCTCTTCCTCTGCAGCCAATTTTATCATTCTTCTCATGCTCCCTTCCCCATACAGGAAAGGCTGCACACTCTCACTCCTTCTGCAGCACTGGGACATAATCACTGCTTGTGCTTTATTAACACTTGTTGAATGATGGCTCACGCTGCAGCTCCTCTGAACTGCCAGGATCACACAGAAAAAAGGGACAGTAACTTGCTTAAGCTTGTTTGGAGCAAAGCTATGAACTCACAAATGAGGTAAATTGTTCTAAAAATATTTTTTTCTGTTACTTGGCCTATCTCAAAACAGAGCATTTATCTTTTTTTTTTTTTGTAAAAATATCTGTTTTATGAAAATTATCTCATCTGGAGCTGTGCATCATCAGCCATGTTGCTGCCCCATCAGCTTCCCTGAGGATTAACTCATGTCCCTGTGTTCTCATGACCAATGACATCTATACTTCACTGCTAATTAATCCTGATTCATTATTCAGAATTTAATATTCACAGCTAACTATTTATGCCCTTCTTTTCGTCTAATTAGCAAGTGATTTACACTATTTGTTCACATCGTATCAAAGTAATTTTTTATTGATCTGCTCTTTGCTCCAATTCTGATAGACACAATTCTATTTACTAAAAGTAAATTCTACAGATAGTTTTAGGATAAAATAGTTATTAATTTATAAATATAGATATGCTAATAGTTATTTCTGAGAAAATATGGGTATAGCAGCAGAAACTGAGACAGCAGCATACAATCCCAGCTTCTAATCAGAGATAATCATACCATTTAAATCCTGGAAACTTACAATCAATGGCCCAACAATAATGTAAAGACCAACCTATTTATGAAAGGACAGAAACAACCACTTTATTTTAGAGCTGTTAGTGTTTTACCTTAGAGAGCAGCCCCTGAATGTGCTTCAGTTCACTGTTTGCCTTCAGCAGCTCTTGTTTCAGCTCAGTGCAAGAGGCTTCTAACTGAGCCTTTTCTGCATGGGCTACTTTGAGCATCTCCTGCACCTCAGAGTTGTCAGAGGTGCAGCCCATCACGTTGATTTCTGCAGCCTTTTGTTTCTCATTCTCCAGCTGAGTTTTGAGAGAGCCATTGTCGATTTTCAGACCTTCCAAGGCAATTTTACAGTCCTCCAGACTTTTTGTCACTGTGCTGTTGCTCTGCTGCTCCACTTCTAAAAGTTTAAGGAGCTTCTCATTTTCTTCTCTCAGGCTTTTTATCACTTGCTGGGCATCCTGATGCTCCCTTTCTAAGCTTCTCAAGCTGCTGGTTAACTGTTGCTGAATGTTGAGCAGCTTCTCTCTTTCAAATTGTGCTTTTTCAAGAACTTCTGCACATTTCTGTTCCAGTTCGAGGACCTTCCCCTCTTGAGCTTCATTCTTGGATCTCTCTTGGAGGAGAGTCATGAGCTTCTCATTTTCCTGGCTCAGCTGCTCGGCTCTATCTCTGTGCTGACGGAAGGAAGTCTCCAGGAGAGCTTTCTCTTCCACCAGCTTCTCATTTTCTGTTGTCAGCTCCTGCACCATTTGCTGCTGATCTGACAGCTCCTGCAAAGTGGCCTGCAGCTCTTCTGCTGTGCTGTGGTGGTTCTCCTCCATCTTCTGTATTCTCTCCGTAAGTGACGCGACGGAGAGGTCGCTGATGTTGTTTGGAGAACTCCCTGCAGTGGAGCATTTGGAGCCTTTGAGGTGGTTGCTGCTGGTGGATGCTGGCCTGGAAGGCACATCTGCTATGTGCTCGAAGTCGGATGCGTCGGGTGACAGGGAGGCTTTGGTGACATCGCTGCTGGAAGAACTGGAATTGCGCAGGGCAGCGCCGTTCACATGCTGCCTGTGCTCCTCGGCCTCAGCCCTCGACACGGGCTTGGATGGGCTTCCAAAACTCGACTCTTGGGTGGTTGGGGTTGGGAGGCTGCTGTCGCCTCCACTGCTCGTGGTTGTGTCTGAGAGAGGGGAGTTCTCCAGATAAAGCAGTTTCTCTTTCAAAGCACGGTTTTCTTCTCCCAGGCTAGCGAGCTCTTTTTGGAAAGTCCTGTTTTTCTCCTGAAGGGTCCTTATTAACGGATCTATGTCAACAGGTGATACTGTTTCTAAATTTTGGTTAGAAGCACCCATTCCTTCAGCATTGAGTGACCCTTTCTCTTTGCATTTCTTCAACTCACAACGAAGTTTGGTGATTTCTGAATCTTTTGTCTTTGCTTCTGCCAGGAGTTCTTTAACCTGAGATTCCAGAACAGCCTTGTCACCAGCTTCATTCTCTTGCTTGGACTTGTTGGTGGGGCGCACGTGCTTGGTAGGAGTTGGTGCAGCAGAAGAGGTGGGGCTGGGCTGTGTTTTCCTGGTGTTGGCTTGACCACGCAGCACAGCTCTCTCCCTGGACACGGCTGAGGACAACTCCCGGGGTGCTGGGATCCCTGTGCGCTTCGCAGCCGAAACTGCTCCTTGAGGAACAAGGGATGAAGGAAATTTGAGTTAGTGCATAAAGAAAACAAGTTTCACAACAACAATGCTGGAGCCCAGAGCGGTCCTGGGAAAAAAAAAAACACCTGAGTGTTTGAATAGGTTTAGTCATGACTGACTGTGCGGATTCATGTTTCAAAGGCTTGTATTATTCTGCATTTCTTCCTTTCCCATCCCCTGCAAAGCAACACAGCCTGGTAAACTTTCTCCCAGTGTAATAATATAATACATAAATGCTGCAATACATGAGCTACAACCCCCTATAAATTATACTGATGTAAAGATATAAAGATAATTATTTGAAAGTAAAAGTTCTTCACACTTCTTTGTAAAGGGCTGTATCTAATCCTACTGATTTCTGGGGAAATGTTCAGTAACTTCAGAAGATATTGTCTTTGAAAAAAAATGTATTTTTATCACACATAAAACTGTTTGCATTATACTCTATTTAAGTAGATCATCAAAAAAGGAAGACCGAAACATTTATGCTGAGCACAGATTCAGTGAAATATAAAACTCTTCTGGAACTCCCAACACTAAGGCAATTGTGTTGCTGCAGCTTCTTGCAGAGATGGATGAGAGATTTTCCATGTTCTAAATTCCCATCCTCTTATGGAAGAGGAACAAAAGGAGGTTAGAGAGTTGATGCTGTTCTGTTCAATTGTTGGTTGGGTTTTCTCCCCACCAACCAACAACGCAAACATTATGTGATTATGAGGGAAATGAAGTTTATGAGTTGTTGGTTTTCATCTTTCAAAGCTCTCTTGAAGTACAGGAGCCCAGTCACTGAAGAAGCAATAAGAGACATTTGAACCATGGAAGCTGGTTAAAGAAAAGAAGCGGGTTCAAATGGAAAGTATGACATGCCACTACAACTGACAACACCGTGAATTTATGAAAATCCTCCTGAAAATTCAAGACCTTAGTCAAATGAAAAGCCCCAAATTACAGGACCATAAAGTGTGGGGATAGAGCACAATGAGGAGATGTTGTCCAATGTAGCCACATAAACAGGATGCAAGAGTGAGTTATGCAAACAGAAAGGGCTAGTGAGCCAGTGTTGGCAATGAAAACAACTTCCAGAAGGACTCTGGGGGGAAATCCTAGAAAGAATTTCCATCTCCCCGCATTCAGGAGGCTCTTTGCCGACACACATGTGCAGCATTCACAGAAAACCAAAGAGCACTAAGAGCAAAGGGGAGCAGCCTCCCTGCCTTACACCTCCTCACCGTCCCGGTGCAGGGCACGGAAGGGTTAACACGAACACCAGCCCGTTTGCTCAGCATCTCTTTTGAAGAATGCACTGGGTTTATAAAGCCCACACAAACAGGAGCCCCTCCTCTTTCCCCCCAAACACACACACTCTGCAGCAGCACAATAAACACCCCGAGACAAAGAGCAGCTGAAGAAAAGCCCCCTGAAGCCGGCGCAGCGCTGGCAGGAGAGCACAGAGAGCCTCTGTCATGGCAGGGGCACGGTGAGGCCAGACACAAAGGCTCCAGTGTTTTTGGGAAGAGATACAGGGACAGCCAGGCCCACACAGCAAAATTCAGTCACCTACAGCTGGAGGGGACAGCGGGATCTCCGGAGGAAAGCACCAGGAGAGCGGAGCCGGGAATTGTCCCTGTCAGAGCCGGAGGCTCCGGATCATGGATCTTCCCATCCCGACCGCCAGGACCTGGCACCTCCAAAACCTGCTGGCAGCGAGCTCAGCACATCAGCACAGCTCGTGGTGTCCACGCAGCCAACACCAGGAGATACAGGACAGAAGGAAAACTGAAAGCACCGTGATGTGATGTGACTTCCAGCCCAGAAATCCCAACTCGGCACAGCCCCTTCCTGCTCAGAGAGAGGCACAGGTGAATCCCAGGTGGGAAAGCACCTGAATGTATCCTGACGGTGGAGTAGGATGAGTGTCCAGCACACAGAAGCAGCTTTCACACAAGCTGTAAGCACACTACAAGAGGTAAAATCTACATTACAAATTATCAGAGATGTTCTTGAATGGACCCTAAGGGGTGATTTAAAGCCTTCTATATGTACTGGGCTTTTAGTCGATCTGAAAGGGTTTCCTACCTTCCACATAAAATTTTATGACAAAAGCAAGTGCTCTGAAAAACTTTTTTAATGCCCAAACCAGTTGAATAACATGACTGTCAACCGGTCAGTACATGACTAAGCAGTATTCTATAAATAGTGGGTGGTATTCTGTATGTAGCAAGAAATAATGAGGCAATTACACATTAGTACGAATTGCTTGGCACTAAGGAAACCACCTTTTCCTAGGAGATAGGCTGCACTTCTAGTGATGCCATCATGTTTCTAACACCAGATGACAACTGCAACATGATCCTGAGCAATGGAGGACATATACATATGGATAACAATTAATGATATTTAACTGGGATTATCTGTACTCCACCAGTTTGCCAACCAGTGCAGGCTTTGAGCTTACTCAATGTGCCTCGTGTGTTTTGCAAGACTCCACGCTCTGCTGACTTGTTCTGTCATAAATCACAAAGCATTTGCTATCCATCAATAACCATTAACCAAGTTGGGTTTTTTTCACGATGTAGAGACTTGCATATTTTCCTCACTCCACTCCCTGCAAGCACCACACGTTACTAAAAAGTCACAAGGAGCCCAGGAAAAAAAAACCCACAAAAACTCTAAGTGCATATGTTGATCACAAAACATCAAATGAAGTATGAACACGACTTTAAAGTCCATTTTATGGGCAGCCTCCCTCTGAATGACCTTGGAATTGGGCAGCGTGGTGGCTGGCAGTGCCTGTCAATGCCACAGCCCGAGGCTCCAGAGGCAGGAACTGCACTGAGGGCTGTGCAAATACCCCTGGTGACCTGATTAACTGGCCCCCAGTCTGTGATGGGATGTGGGAGACTCCAGACAGACACATGCCTCCCAGGCTGCTCCATCCCATCCAGCCCTGATTTATGCTGCTGCTTTCAGTGGCTGGAATCAGGCAGAACCTCATTGCCTGGCAAGCGCTGCTGGTTTTGAGCAGGGGAGAGAAAAACAACTGAACCTCAGTGGAGGTCACCTCATCACTGTGCTCCTCACCCGGGTGCCCAGTAAAAACTTCTCCATTTTCAGCTGTAGTTTTTAAGTGTGAGGCATTAAACCATAACAACAGATAGAACTACTAATTCTCCAAGTGCTTTAAAATCAACAGCTGTTTCACTCAAATCCTCTGAAACACATAATGAAGTTTAAGCTACAGGACAGGGAAGCAGAGAGAAATGAAACACCTCATCCAAGGTCACAGTAAATCAGGATTAGGACCAGGGTTCTTACCCTGCTGTGCAGCTTTCCATGCACCACTTGCTGCCAGGGAGCACCTCCTGACTTCCCACTGGGGTCAAAAGCCAAAGTATCACTTTAATGAGATAAAAGTTGGCCCCGATGATCTTTTGACATTTTAATCCCCTTTCCAACAACTACAACGTTTCTCACAGAAGCATCAGGATTACTGCTCAGTTTTTCCACATTATGATCTATTTCTGATCTGGGCTCTCAGCATCTTCCATAGGGACATCCATAACCAGGAGAAAACGGACTATGGAATGGAGGAAAACATTTCCCAACCCTCCAAAGTGAAACACACAGGATTGCAGTTCAGAAGTAACATCCAGGCAGCAGAGACAATGTAATTACAGTGGTACCAGGGTAAGGGGAAGTGGGAGGCAAACATTCTACTAGTCACAGAGGGACACGTGTGACATTATGGAATAAAGATTCAATACATTTCTGTGCCTTTACATTCCATGTGCTCAGAGATAGCACATATCACTGCAGTAAAGCACCAGCCTTGAATTTACATTTATTTTACTTGACTCTTAATTGTATTAACAGTTCAAACACCTGCTTCCCCAGTCCCAGAGCAGAGGAATAATCTCACTTGGGAAGTGACAATATTTGACTACATAAACACCCTCAAAAATGTTCTAATTTCTGCCTTGAATCTATTTTTTAGAACTGGAGTCAATAAGAAATTATTTGCCTCTGGCCTTTGTTCCATTTGTGTCCCACAACCTGCCCTTTTCTTAATCCTTCCCTCCATCAACATATTAATAACCCAAAGGTTAATGCCGTGGCCTTCTGCTGTTCCACAATGGAGTTAAGAGGGAATGTTCCATTTAGTACCTTATTCCCCAATTTTAATCCTGTCATCTCTTAAGCAAACAACAATAAAAACACATTTTCTCCTTCAGCATATTCAAAATTCTCTGTCAGCAATTCACTGTCCCATAGTTTCAGTATGTACTAAGCCTCCTGCACGCAGAGCCCATGGCTGTAACTTAAGCACTGATCACCGAGTCATCTCACAAAGCATTTCAGTCATGTAAGACTAAAGCATGGAGACAGATGCAGCTTTGGTGTGATGTCTTTAAACAATGGATACCTTATTTGAATTGCAAGGGCAGGATAACTAACAGGAAATAAAAGAAAGCTATTCATAGCACTCTGCAATGTTCCAGTCATACATTTCAGAAAGGCAAACTGTTGCCTGCAGACAAGTTTGTCCTCTCACGAGGGATGCTCCAGCTCTCTCATTCCAGCTCCTGCTCTTGCAACAGATCAGCAATTTCACTGTCCCGTGTCTATCATCCCTAAATCCACCTCAGAAGGGACAGAGCAACAAGAGATGGGAAGAAGAAATTAAGGACTAACTCACAGCCTCTCTGGCAACAGCAGACTGGGGTTCTTCTGTCATTCTGAAATTCTGTTCTCACATGTCAAGATGCTTTAATAAAATTTCCCATCTGAACAGAACTCCTGAGCCTCAGATACAAAGTGATTCTTTGAGGAAAAGGTCAGTATAAATCAAGTGGGCTGGAAGCATTTAGCACCATGGCTAAGTAAAGGGAATATTAACAACCCACGCTTGTACAGCAAATAAAAAGAATTATTAAACCACCCCACACAATTTTATTGTACTCTAGCACTTGTGGTTTAGCTGAAATATGTCCTTCTTATCAATCCTGGCTTTTAGCTCATCCTCTGGCTGTGACTTCAGTAGATCCTGGACTCAAGAGCACTTCCTGAGGCTTGGCCGGGATGTGCTGAGGATCCAGAGCAGCACAGGAACACACAGCGACAGCCAGGCAGGTACCCTGTGCTCAGCCCTGCCTGGGAGAGGTTCTGGCACCACTTTTGGTTTCTCAGTAAAACAAACCTGGGTCACGGGAGTATCTTAATTTCACCTGGTTTACGTCACATGGTCTAGGACACCAAAATACAGCTGTCTAGTGCCATTTCAGATGGCCTTTAGGTATATTTAAAATACCTACACTGCACTCAAAGATTTGGCAGCACCTGTAGGAGGTTTGTCCCTTGCTCCAGAGGCAGGCAGAGCAACTGGGATGGCTGAAGACACCTTAAGTGCCACCAGACATTGAACTGAAGAGTCAAACTTTCTTCACAGATTTACAAACCAATGTTAGAAAGCAGATAACAACAGAACTAACATTAATAACATTCAGAATTCCTCCAGTACCCAAGTACCCTTTAGCTGATTTCCAGCTCCACAACAAACAATTGAACACAATGGATTAATACGAGATTCATGACATCATCGATGTGAATTTAGTCACAGCCAAGTCACAAAAGCTGGCATTAGCTCGGAGTCACCACACTCTCCATTGACTCACTGAGATAAAGCAGCACATGTTACAGGGAGCCTGGACATGTTTCTGACTTCTTTTGTCAGCTCAGAGTAAAGTTTTCGAGAAGCTAATTAACTTGGTGTTTAAAATCCATTTTTCAAAAGCGGATAAGGCACTAAGACCTCAAAGCTTAACTGAACACCCAGGGGACTCGGCAGATCCCTTTCACCCTGTTCCAGCATTGATCCTGAGATTGATACCGAGACTGATTAGGAGTCAGCAGGGATGTCCTTTGGGAAATGGTGACTGTACAGCACAGAGGAAGGATTGCTGCACACTTGACTCCTTTAAAGTACTTTTTCATTAAAAGGTTTCAGCACACATCTGTTTTATTGAAACACCCAATTTTCTCCTGCTTTTCCCCCCCCTCTTTGTTTAAAGCAAATGAAACAGTTAAAAAACAACTTCCCTGCTGACCAGAGATCTTCTGATATCCTAATTAACAGGAAACACATTGACATATTTCACGGTGGCACGAGGAAAAGCAAACATTGAGAAGTAATGCAGATATAACGCAGTACCTGCACTGCTGGGCTACTTCAGACAAAACCCCAGCACGTTCTGCCACACTCCTTAATGCCCCTATCCTTAAACCCTTGGGAATGGTAGGACAGCTGGGTAACAAACACTGATGGCATGCACAGAACTAAATTAAGCCATGAGGAAGATTTGAATCAGTCCTGAGAGCTTCTTGGGAGCTGAAATGTGAGTGGGACTGGATGCAAAAGGCTGGATTTTCAAAGAGATGCAGGTGGTGAGACACCACCCAGCACCTTACTGATGTTTTCAAAACTGCTTGAGCTGTTTAGAACTTCATCTTTGAGAGTGAAATGGCTGAAACGTCTGTTCCACCACCAGCTTAGGCAAAAGTCAGGATGAAGAATGACACTATTGTGCTGTGGCAAAGTGTCACGGCTTGATCTGCTTGGTACACAAAGGGAATGTCAAATGCTGTCAGCATTCTTCCATGACAACAGCACTGGATACTCCTCTGAATAATCCTCACAAACTCAGAGGAGCACACCGTTTTCCATCCCTTTTAGGGCTGTCCTACAGAAAGATAATTCTCTCTGCTACCTGGTTTTTATACAGCAGCAAACAAAGCAAAGCAAGGCTTGGCCAGTCGTGCTTCTTCCGAATTAATCAGACTGTTTGCAGAGTGTTAGTCATAGAGCCAACACCTTCACAGGTCAGCAACTCCTTGGGAAGGTTCACTTGTACTCCACCTAGCTTTTTAAAAAAGACAAGGAGATGGGTCCAGAACAACAAATGTGGTTTTGATAATCCAGCACTAATTATATATTGAAGCTTCTGCTCCAGTAGGGCCTTTTACTCACTTAGCAAATACAGACTAAGGGTAATTAAAACATTAGCTTTTTCTCTGAATCATTTTAATGGCCTGTTGGACTGTCTGGCCTCCCTGATTGCATTGTCTGTGCAACAGGCACCATATGCAACAGGAGGAAAGGGCTAAAAAGCTTAATGTAAAGATTTTGATCTATGTAACCACCATGGAGAGTATAGGGAAGAGACTCAGATACTGATATTTGAGATAGAGGACAAGAGTAAGAGACCAAAGAGAAATAAAAATTATATTACAAAGTACTGGGGAACAACAGATGACTGTACTGAAAAGCTACACCAGCAAAGAAAAAGAAAAAAGCAGCAATAAGCATCTTGATCTGAGTAATTCCTAATTTAAGACTACAGAGACCCCTGACATTTGAGCTGAACACTTGGTAAAGGTTCGCTGACTTTTTTAGTAAGAAATATGAGTGTAGAGATCTTGGAGTGCAAAAAGCACACAAGAAAATGCGCTTTTGGTAACTTAAAGACTAAATCATGACAAAACTACTTGTTTTGGTTTAGATCTGCAGATGAACTATTGGTAGGAAATTCTTTTCCAGGGTGGCCACCAGACGAGACTCTCCCACGGCAGGAATGTAACCCAGTAGTAGAGGCGACCTTATAGTTGAAGCATCTCCATTTAGTTGAAATTTTAGCATCTAAACAAGTACTCAGAATCTAGAAAAGACGCCAGTAAGTTTTATGGTGGCTTTAAAGGAGAAAATATCTGCTGCACAATTAAGGAACGATCACACACATTTTATTTTCACCTGATCAATAACTCTATCATCTTGTCCTTGCACAGAAAGTCACATTTAACTCTTTCAGAAAAGTGTTAAAATGAAAATAGAACAAGATCAAGTCTATTCGGTATCTGGTGGTTCCAAGCTCAGCACAGTCACAAGGACTGAATTTCAAGTTCACTTTGTCACAGCTCAATTCTATTACAGTGGAAACAAGGTCGCATTCAGAAGGTAAATGAGACCAGATCTGATCAAAACCCTGTTCACAAAGTCTCATTGTGAATTTCAGCTGACTTTCTCTGCTCTTTATGGGCCTGTTCACAGACAATTCCTCTCTGAATAACAGCAAGAGTAGTTAAAATCTCTTTACCCTCAGAGTCCACACAAAAGAGTCCCTCTGAACATTTCTGATGCTGTTTACTCGAGTTTCCTGAAAGTTTTTAAACTGGAAAAGCTCAAGCCTGGATATCCCTGTTTAGACTAAAAATTTTAACCCCAGAAATACAAAAGCAGTGCAGGCTCTACCATCAGAGGCAACTTTTGCTCCCAAATCTCAGGACCAAAGATACATCAGCAAAGTGACCAGACTGAGCTGAGAGACAAGAACTGCTCTGTGCATGTCCAGCCTTGGCTCCCACAAACACAAACTTCACTTTCTAATCTGCTCAAATTCAAGGAGCACCCAAAGGGCTCCACTGTTCCACAAGGCTCTGGGCACCAAGAGAATCACGAGGTGCTGCTGTGTCCACCCCCAAAATGAGGGACACAAACCCCACGGAATTACCAACGTGGGGTGGAATTTACCCCTGAGCTGCTCTGGATTTCTGGAGTACCCAGCAACCTGGCATAACAAACACTGAGCCATCCAAAGCAAATGTTCAGGGAAACTCTATATCCTGCACTTGCTGGAATATCCCTATGGTAAACTCAACACTACTTTCTTTGGAACTGTTAATACCACTGGGCCTGCCAAAAACTTTAGTCACCTCCAAGTTTTAGCCCTTGTCTACCCCCCACAAAAGAATGACTAAAACTTCCAATGTGTAGCATTATCTCAAAATTAATCTGGTGAAAGTTGCAAAACTAGAGAATTCTCCCTTTTTCAAATGAAGTATCCCTGCTTGAGGGTTTTAATGCAAATTTGTAATTTCCACAACCATCACAGCCTCATTGTTAAAAAACACATAATTTTTATATTCCTTAAGCGGGGGCTTTACTTGTGACATTAGCACACCAAAATTATTGGGATTTCTCTGTACTATTGACACTTCCTGATTTTGTTTGTTCTGGAACGTTTCCTGCCTATGCACCTGTAAAAACAAGACAGGATGAGGCATAATCATCTCATACCTACAGTTAAATCAATTTTAAGCCAAACTCTATTTTGTGAAGGAAGACAAAATCACTGCTGTTTCACTGAAATGAGGCATTTTTTGTTTGATCTGGTTGGTAAGTTTGGAGTTTCCTTTGTTTTGCTACCTGTTAGATGTGAGGCTTCTGCTTTCCAACAGGTTTTTAGCAACTGCTGTGGGGAATATTCCCCAGAATGTGCTGTTCAGAAAAAGCAGGGATTTGCTTGAAGATAAAGCAGAGAAATAATTCACCAATTCACCAACTATGGCTGTACTAGGAATATTCCTGAGCTAAATCACCACTAGCTACACTAAGAATCCGAGGCTTTTCCTTGATTCTAGCTTGCAGACAATTCTCCTCATCTCAGAAAGGAGCTTCCCAGCTAATGTAACCCAGAAGTCCTTTACTCAGCCATTGCTGGGTTAACAATGCTGATAAAACAGCTGTATTTCCATTTCTGGAAAATACAATCATAATGGATAAAATACCAGTGTTGAGTGTTTTGAGAAGTACAGGAAATTAAAAAGCAAACAAAACTAACCAAGCCTAAATCTAACCCTACCAACTCACTGAACAGTGGCTGTCAGTAGATGTGTTCCTCCATGCACAGTGGTTGTCACAACCGAATGTGATCTGTGGCTCAAGTTAATGGAGTTTCCTAAAACCTCCTGGTCCAAGAATCCAATTGGAAGGAACAGTGAGAACCCTGCTCCTTCCAGACATGTCAGGTGCTGTGGTTCACTCCTCTAACCAACAAAATCTGACATCTCTCCACAAGCACAAAGGATAACCAAACAGACTATAAGAGGGGAAATGCTGAATATCTGACATTTTCACAGTAGCAGGGTAATTTCCTCAGCCTGTTTAACTGTTCAGAGGCCAGGCTATGGATTGAATCATGGAACTGACCATGATACCTGCACGGGGCTTTATCACCCTCCTTCTGCCTCCTTTGTAAAGGTGGATCCTGCTCTGATTCCTTGTCCTCCCCACTGAAGGAGCAGAGCCATCACGGAGGAAAAGAAGCCGAAAATGCCTCTCTAAACCCTGCTGTGGGGTAGTTTATGTCAGGAATCCACGATACCAGCCCTGCAGTGCAGGAATGCTGCCCCACACTTGGCTGAAAGAGCAGCACTGACCGAGCGAAAAGAACTTCTTTCCTCACAAATTCCCAAACCCTGCTAATCCAGAAGGGCAGGGGGAAAAGGGATCAAAAATGGAAACATGAAAGGAGATTCCTCTTCCTGCCTAAAAGGGCAGAACTTAAAAGCTAGAAGCTTTCTTTAAAATTGTTTGCTTAATGCTTAATAACCAGTTTGCATTGCCCTGGTGTTACAACTGCCTTTTGTTTACTGAGATGTGATGGCCACATAATAAACCCAGTTTTATTATCATTTCCAGCCTGCTTCTGTGGGGGGGTGCAGAAAGAACTCCGATTTAGTCTCCACAACTCATCCAGAGCTTCAGCTCAGCCAAGCACAGAGCTAAGGGAGCTGGAACAGCAATACTGGGAACTGGGCTGAAATCAACACAGGATGAGACACATCAGGAAAAGAAATGAGACAGAAGGGGAAAGGAGAAAGCTCATAACATAATGAGATGTTTATCTATAAAACATTGCCCACTTCAAAGCAGGAAGAGCTTCAACTCCTTGGTTTAAAAAAAAAAAAAAAAAAGAGCTTTTAATTAAAAGATCAGTCAAAGATTTTCCACAGTCAAGCAGCCTCAAAGAAACTATGTGTGGAGGAGGCTGAGAGTAATTCTTAACATGATCAGTCCATTCTTCAAACTCAACAAGGTTTTATGAAAGCATTTCTCAAGACCTAGAAGATAAGGATTGTGGAAATATCCTCAGTCCCTCAAAGAGGGGCTGTTCCCTTCTGACACCTCCACCCTCATCAGCTTTTGCTCTGGAAAAACACATTCACAGCTCTGTGCCTCCCACCTCGTGGCAAAACAGATTGTAATCCTAGGATGCATGGCTTTGGGTTAAACAAAATTACTGCCATGGACTTTAGGAGGCCTGACTTGAATTATTTCTGTGTGTTGCTCTAGTCAGCTGAAACCAGCCTGTACTGAGCACACAACCTTCCATTAGGCAAAGGTTTTAAAGCCTTTGAAGGTTTAAATGAATTGTACCACTTTTCTGGAACACTCTTTCCATTCAAGGAATGTTTCCAGACGGGGATGGACACGACACCACCACCTTATCCCCTCCCAGCATTACAGCTGACACTACGTGCTCTGGGGAACAAGACTATGAACCACTTTCCCTTCAGTCACAGAATTTTTTAACGCTTTTTCTTTTCTGAAAAAAACCCCAGGATTTTGACAATTTAGCCTTCAATAAGAAAAATGCAACATGTTCTCTACAGGCTACACTTTAGCAACTATTTCACATTACTGCAGATAGACAACAGCAGGGCTATTTCACTCTGGAGGAGCTTTCAGAGCAGAGAATACCAGTCCTGGAATGACTCCTGTTCATGGAATCTCATCCCCACTTACCAGCTGTTAATTATGACTAACAAGCCTCATGCTGAGTTGGTTCTGTTCTGCACAAGCACAGGGAATTACCTCTGTTTTATTTCAGGAATCATAAGCATTTTTGTCTATGAGAGTAAGTATTCAGTTATACTTTTGAAGGTCTTTCCCGTATTGCAGAGCAGAGAACTCAGCTCCTGCCAACAAATTTATCATTATCCACACCCTTGTGGAAACAACTCCTATAAAAGGGATTATATGAGCATAATTATTTGGTATCATATCACAAGGATTTCTACATCTTCAGTTTAAATGCTGCAATGGCAAAATGCAGAAAACCTTTAGGGTGTGAAAAATACAAAAGAATATCCTCCAGATGTAGGGAAGGAGCCACCACTGCATTCTACATATTTCAGACTGATTAAAACAGATTTCTATCCTTAGTATAGGCTGAGATTTCTTAATTCAGTTGGGGAAGAAAGAAAAGTCATCCAACATAAGTAAAACGTGTCAGAGGATTAACTGCACCCTGTCCCTAAAGCCATTTTCATTCCATACATTAATAAATATGATTTCATTGAAGTTGCTGGTAAAATTCTTACTTGCCTGAGTAGCAATGATTTTTAACACTTAGCACCAAAGCATCCATCAGCACAGGAATGTGAGGGGAACCTAACTCTGCTCATGGGATATGGACACATTTGCTTTGCTCCTAACAGTTTTCCTAAGCAACTGAATAAATTCCAACCAACATACAAAGCCTACAGAGCTGGTAACAAATGGAAAATCTATGTCCCTGTTTCAGCCAACACATCCCCTACACATGCTCAGAACTAAACCCTGCAAACTGATGTTAGCCCTGTGCTTTCCCAGGAGTGCATTTTTCCAGTGATGAATATCAAATTTGCCTGTAAGAACTTCAAATGTAAATTCTGCTGCTGATAAAAATATAGAGCTTGTTAGCTGTGTGCTCCAGAGCCTGATGAAAAGGGCAGGAAGCTGCAGCTCTGATGTAATTTACAGCCCGAGAGAACCGACCGACGATCACACAGACACAAGGGCAGAGTGCTCTGCCTCAGAACATGCAATCCATATCTATTGATGCTGGTGGAAAAACATTGCATGAAATATAATAGATGGAACATTCCAAAGAGATCTGTGAACACATGCCTGCTTTGGATTATAGGAAGAAAAAAGCTGATGCGTGGAAAATGGAACAGCGCCTATTACCATCATCAGAGATCTCAGTTTTAGATCATCTTCAATCATCATGCTCAAACTGCAAATAATGAAAATATCAAATATTTGTTCATCTTCTACTGTCAGTCTGTGAGAATCACAGAAAAATCAAATTAAGCTCTCCTCAAGCAATGCAGTACAAACAAAATCAGAGAAGTACGCTTGCCTCAGTTTTACAATCTCATGTTTTGAAAGCTACAGTCCCTGTGGAAATGAGATTTGATGAAGAGTAAATTAGTAGAACTGGGGAGGAATTGAAAAGAGGAAAAAATAAGATAGATTACTTTGCTGAAATACTGGTAGAAGGTCCAGAACACAGGACTGCTTCCAAATAAACTTCTCAGTATCTCCAGGGCTCTGGCAGCTTTCAGTGGGAAGACCAAGGGCCAATACTTGCCCAAATTTCTTTGGCCAGCTTTACAACTTAAGGAACTTGAAGGGCCAAACACAGCCCAAACAAAAAGACCCAAGCTTCTCTTTTTCCCCAAGGCCAGCATTATTCCCTTCTTCTTTCACCCTTTTCCCTCTTTCAAGTCATTTAATGCTGTGTCAGAACAACACAATCACAACCATCCCCTGGCTGTTTCCTTGTCACTCTGCAGCTGTCAAGCACATTAACTAAACTAATGAGACAATCCTCAAGAAAATCAGCTTTTACATTTGCTATCATGTTAGATCAATCACTGTTAGGTCCTAAAACACCACCAGCACTGGGGCAAAAGCACAGTCCAGAGCTCTGGACCCACAGGGCAAGTTCTTGCTGACCAGCTCATTCAGCAGGATTCCCAGAAGCTCCCTGCCTTCATCCAAAAATGGCTTTGTTTTGCTGATGGAAATTAATCTCACACAAAATGCATAAACCACATCCTGCTGCCTGCCATGCCCTAAAAGTTCTTCTTGTAAAAGCTGTCATCCTGCCCATGGAGAAAGCACTCCCACTCAGCACATCCTCCCAGGCCAGGCAGAAAACTGCTGGGAAGGCCCTGTGCTACAGGAGATCTTATTGATGATCATTTCCATTAATTTAGCATTCATTAGTCTTTCAACTTGGAATCAGGGGACCTCAAATTATCACTTAATTCGGCCTCAGATAATTCCAGAGGTAAGTTACTCATGCATGACTAAATTCCAGGTCAGTCCAGACTGTGACAGTGTCTGGCTGTTCCTGTTTCACTGGCCTGGGAGCAGAGGAGACACTGCCACTGACTGATGTGTTTGTCAGTCCTTCTGAAATGATTTAATCGTGTCAGTCCCATCAAGTCACCTCACGAGACCAATCAACAGAGCTGGCCCTCACTGGCCTTGGAAGAAAAGCTCAAGTCAAGTAAAAATTACTCTCCAGGGGAAAATAAACTTCTTCAATACCAGTTTAATCAGCAGTGTGTTACTACTCTGAAAAATGAGAGCATTTCTAAACCCCCCATGCAAGAATGACTTGTGGGAGGAAGAGGTGACTAAGGAATTAAACTATCCAGTGGAGAGCAAACTGTGGTTTGTTGGCTCCACTGGGAACAAAAGGTCTGTGGCTCGCTGCCCGAGCTCCAAGAGGACATGACTTGCTGTCGGTATTTCCATGAAAGCTGTTATGTGATTCATTAGCTTTGCTGGCCCCTCTCCCCTCCCTCCCTTCCCCCCACACCATCATTAAACTCATCTGGTCTCTTGAGCTCTTCCTTGGCAGAAATGGTGTTCTGACATCCAACAGAGTTAAAATGAACGGATCCCGGGTTTGGGAGAAAGGGAGAGAGGCAGATGAGGGAGACTAAAGAGAGCGCCCACAAAAGGTCTGACTACACACCCTGAAATGACAAGAACATGTATTTCTACAACAGCATTTATCTTCAAAGTCTCCTATGTTTTACACTGAAAAATCCCTTCCTCAAACTCAAATGAAGCCACCCCTGGGCCAGGACAAAACAGACATAAGAAAGCAGATCAATACTGACTCAGTGCATGCACTGACACTTGATATTCTCATCCAAGCCATGTAAGCATGTTTTACAAATAAACACAATCCCAAAAAAAGCCTAACCCTTGGATAACCCCACCCGTCACCTTGTTCCAACACGAGAAGTTAACAGTTCCCATTCAAGCGATTCTTTCACAGAAGTTTTTGTGGATATTGAGTCATTTTTTCCCACCTCTTCCCAAAGATATTCATCATCCATCACCTGCAGATGTTCAGAGGATAAACAACCCCCCCATCACCGTGTCAACCAGTGTCAAAGAACGTCAGTGCTCCTCTTCAGAAATAACAGGAGGCCTCTCTGTTTCCAAGGCAAACTATGTTTGAAAGGCTTTCTCCCAATAAACACAGTGCACTGGATAACTCTGGATTCTTCCCTACAACTCCCAGGAAATGTTTCAGCTATTCCACAGGTGCTCTGGCCTCTGTTTGTATACACTCCTTCCTTTAGCTTGGGCAGCCAGTTTCAAAAGCAGAAAACTAATTCTACTGACAAACTGCTGCAATATTCACTCACATTTCACATCATTTTCTGTACTACTTTATAGGTGTTTTCATTGTAAAACCTTCACTTGTTTTAAAAATATGACTATTCAGTGCACTGGGTTATAGCAGGAAAACCAACCACTTGCAAGGAGCAGAGTTTTGGCAAAGTGATGCAAACTTGGGTCACACACCACAAAGTTCTCACAAATTATTGTAAAAGCTGTTTAAGTTATAAATTAGAAGCTAGGAAAAGCCTATAGAATTTAATGTTATTACAAGCAATCCTCTTAAATCCTTGTTAGACACTCTTAGGAAGACAGAGATTAATTTGAGATGATACTGGGCTGTTAGAGTCTTGTCTTCTGTTCAGAACATTCCCATCAGACACCAGCAGTGAATTTCTTTCCTCTGTCTTCTCCTTGCCACAGTCCCTTGCTCAGTCAGTCCCAGTTCTTTGGTTCTCCTGTATTACTGGGTTAACTTTCAGCTGCTCAGCTTGGAAGCAATAATTTCCTTCCTGTTCCTGGACAGCACTACCCAGCCCACCCAGAATTTACACTTAATAGGAAAACTCATTAAAGTACATAACACTCTCCTAAATACGTGAAAATAAGTATTTTGCTTGAAATGATAACCTATATCATAACAGGATCAGACTTTAGTGCCCACTGACACCGAGAGGAGGAACAAAGCTGCCCCTGGTACCTCAAGATGGTAAGTTTGGGGTGAAAGACATAGAGATGAGCCATAAGATGCCCATAAAGTTTCCTAAGAAGCAAGACAAACAAGATGACCCTGAATGTCATGCTCAGGGAAACAAGTCAAATTGGTTGTCTGTCACTAAAGCTGGCTCATGAGCTGGATCAATAAAGTAATCCATTCCTGGGGTGCAGCCTGGTTATTTCCAAACACGAGCTTACGAGTACCACAGTTGTTCGAGATGTTCGTGTTCCTGGATGAGAGCTGAATTAAGTTCACTCAAGCAGAAACAAAACTCAGAGATACTATGAGGTATCACGTTCTGATGTGAGAAGCAGGTTTTTGCACCCTAGCTGTCAAAAACACAAACTCTGAGTTCCAAAGCCAGAGCTCTCTCACACAATAAGGAATATGTTGTCAGAATTCTCTTTTCTTTTTGTCACTAGGAAAGTTCCTACCTCTTTTTCGTGGTTAAACACTGGAGTTTTGAACACATAGTTCAATACAAAACACTGTTTTTCAGTCCTTCTCATACCTTACAAACAATGAGGACTTTCAAACAAGACCCACTACAGCCTACACTTACTGAGAATAGTTTAGAAACTGCTTAGGTGCAACAGAAGTATAACTCTTTCCTCTTCAATAAAAAAAAAAAATCAAGAGAAAACAAAGGATGAAAGAGATTTTTCAAACCCACAAGGGGTCTGCACACTCATTTATCATCTGTGTTAACAGCAATAAGCTGTTCAAATGGCCCTGCAAAATCAGAGTCTCTTTGCTCCAACTGATCAGAAGTCGGCAGTGTATCTCCCAGGGCCATTATCCAGCTCTCCCTTAATTTATTATCAATACTACCCCTCCTAAATGACACCTTTAGCTCCAGGAAAACTTCGCTGTCTGGCAGTGGCCAGCAGATTTCAGGGGCTGGGGATGTAGGCAGCCATACGCTTCGGCCTAAAGTTTCACTTTCCCTTAGGGCAGCATTTCTTCTGGTGACTGGATACTGGCAGCTTTTGTGTTCTTCATTAGGCCGGTGATTAACATAGTGCTAGAGAGTTCTCACTACACCTCACTGCTGTTCCAGCACTCGCTGGCACATCTATTGTGAGATCCCTGAGCAGCAATGCAGCCCTGGCTAACAATACCAGAGATCAGGTACATTCGTATTTGCTCTTAAAACAATACCTACATATCTGCTCCAAGTCATAGAAACCCCTGATCAAGCAAGAACAACTTTAATGGGAATTTGTGAATGAAATTCCCATGGCAACAGCAAGAAACAGACTGCCAGGAAATACAACTGATTGCGGTTTTATGTGTGTTAGAAGGTTCTAAATTCGGAAAGAAACTGAGAAATAAGCAGCAGAAATTCGTGGACCTACGGGGTTCCCCCCTCTTTCAGAAACAAGCAAAATAAATTAGAAGGCAACCAGAGCGGCACTACGGCATCAGGAACAAATTAGCCGCCGTGCTGGTGAACGGTGCAGACATTTGGCACACGGGGAATGCGATCTACCTGATACCAGCTCTCAGCTTTCTATGAAATCTGCTCCTGATTAACATGCAGAGCACTACACTTCTGAAAGGACAATGGTGGGAGACCTTCCACAAAGGCATCATTTTAAATTCTAAGGCCTGGAAAATTTCAGGCCTCAGGCCACGAACAATGGTGAAGGCTAACACAGCCAAGCTGCAGATCCTGACAAGTTTTATGTACATCACTACGTTGGCTTTGTAACTTTTTTAGCTGCATCATGCAGACTATGCAAAAGGGAAAAAAAAAATAAAAAATCCCTCAGCGAACAGGGTCCCTCCCTTGCAGACATTCTGTTCCAAAGGATTCCTTTCAGAAAAGCTCCCCTAAGGACGGTGCTGTGGTCTCAGGTAGGGAACGGCGATACGGAGCATTCAGAAGGCGAACATCAGCAGTGTCGCCAGCAGGCTGTCCCCGCCACCATTCACCGTGACACCAGCCCTGTGCCGGCTCAGCGGGAGCCCCGAGAACAAAACGCCCTCCCCGCGGTGCCGCCGCCCGCACACACCTTGCTCGTGCTCCTCGGCTCTGCCCGGCTGGTTGCCCATCTCCTCCGGCGGCGCGGCTCCTCCCCGGCTCCTTCAGGCCGCCGGCGCCCCGCTCATGCCCGGTGCCAGCGCGGGGCCGCCTGTCCTCCGGCCGGGCTGTGCCTCGGCGGCTCCGGCGGCCAGCGGCAGCGCTCCTCAGCTGCTGGCGGCCGAGCCGCGCTGCGGCCCCCGCCGAGGCGGCTGCGGCGCCGCCTCCTCCCTCATCGCAACCCCGCTGCCGGCCGGGCTGGGCACCGAGCGAGCGGGGCAGCGCCGGGGACACCCAGCGGCGACCGCGGGAGCTGCAGCGCTCCGGCCGGGCCGCGGGCTCCGGGAGGGAGCGGTGTCCCCGGGCTCCCCGGGAGGGAGCGGTGCCCCCCGGGCTCCCCGGGAGGGAGCGGTGCTCCTCGGGATCCCCGGGAGGGAGCGGTGCTCCTCGGGATCCCGGGAGGGAGCGGTGACCCCCGGGCTCCCCGGAGGGAGCGGTGCCCCCGGGATCCCGGGAGGGAGCGGTGCCCCGGGAGGGAGCGGTGCCCCCCGGGCTCCCCGGGAGGGAGCGGTGTCCCCCGGGCTCCCCGGGAGGGAGCGGTGCTTCCCGGGATCCCCGGGAGGGAGCGGTGCCCCCCGGGCTCCCCGGGAGGGAGCGGTGTCCCCCGGGCTCCCCGGGAGGGAGCGGTGCTTCCCGGGCTCCCCGGGAGGGAGCGGTGCCCCCCGGGCTCCCCGGGAGGGAGCGGTGCCCCGGGATGGAGCGGTGCCCCCCGGGCTCGGAACAGCCGTGGCGGACAGCGGAGAAGAGCAGAGAGCCCGATCCGGGCGATGTACCAGGGTATTTCTAAGCAAAACGCTGAAACGCGGCTAGGGGCGAAGGAGGGCACAGGGACCCTCGGCAGAGATCTGAGCAGCCAAATGCCTCAAAGCAAAGCCAACGTTAATTTTCCCCCGGTTCCACCACCCGAAGCAAGTTTACCAGGGAACAAACAGACGTTGCCCGCTGATCCAACTACACTGCTGAGCACAGCACTGACATGTCTGGGCAAGGGCTGCTCATAGCCGTCACAAAAATGAGGGACCCAATTTCGGAAACGCTCAGCATCTCGTGAAAATATAGATACCCAAAGGATGCTGAAATGGAGACTGGACTCCGCTGGAAACCTGACCGTGATTGTGAGCATGAGCCCTTTCTGACAAGTCCCATCTATCAGATCTGTTCTGATATCCTCTGGGGCTATTCCCGGGTCAGCCGAGCACTCCCAGCTGCTCTCAGCTTCCACCGCTGCTGAGAACAGCACAGCAGGCTCAATTCTCTATTACATTAAACAATACACAAGATCCAGTGAATACCATTAAAATCTATTTGTCTTTATTGAAAGTAAGGATGTGGGGGTTTATTCCTAGAAGTCTATTATAGTGATTTCCAAATTTGCCCTTATGCTAATAAAACAGCAATCAAACCTGACAGCCACTACTACATCTAGACCTGCAGCCACCAACTCGAGCAGATTTCACACCATATCTCTATCATCAATATTTCTGCCTGTGACTGGCACTGCAAGTGCAGCTGCATAGGACAGGTCCACTCAGAGCCTGGCCAACTGCCCATCTTTCCAAAAAATCAAGATGCTCCACACCCATGGAGCCCTGATGTACGTAGGAAACAAGGATACTGAACGACTCCAGTGATCAGTTTCCATTGTGTGGATAATTAACAGAATCCTCTAAAGTCTTGATTTCAACAAGAGGGTTAAAAACAAATTCAGAAATAATAAACTACTGTGTCTCCTAGGCTCAAAACAGCCTGAAAATAAAGCGTGGAGAATTCATCTATATAGTTGTGAATCCACTGCTTCATATAAAGTACCTGGAGACCTTTCAGTATGATAGAAGCAGAATTTTGCTAATATTTCAGTATAATAGGACGAGTTCATTGTCAGTCTTAAGCTTTCCATTGTTCTTCCTCTGACACTTTATAGATGAAGTGAAAAGTTTTCATACAGCTGTCTATAGCTGGATGACATTAAACAACTCCTGTCTACTTCTGTCTTATGACATGTCAAACACAAAGCACTTTGTTTAATGAATAAGCCATCAAAGTTCTATAAAAAGGATCAGTGATAAAGAAAGAATGCACTAAAAGTCATCTTATGATCTATTAAGTTTTGCATCTAACTATGGTGGGTACTCAGCCTGCCCTTTCCAAGGTACAGATGCAACCTTCTTCCAAGTGATGTTGAAATGCATCTCCCACAGAGATTTTCTTCCATGATAGACTAAAGAGTGACTTCTGCTTTTCTTCAACAGGACTCACCTGAAGGGCTGCATTAGCTGTGAGAGTCTGTTGGGCTGATAAATCCTGAAGCTGAGCATTTATTACTTCATCACCTGCTTTCTATTTCTGTAATCACAAAAGGGAATAGTGTAATAAGGTCCCAGTGCAGGGTTGGTGCAAGCCTGCAGTAATTATAAAATGTAATCACTGACTCAGAGCAAACACACCTGAAATCTGAGCACTGTAGGAGAGCCAGGACTGGAAGAACCTATCTGTTATTTTTGACAGTGGCACGAAACGTAAGTCAGAACATTCTAACACCATGATAGGGAGAATGATGTCAGGCCAAAGACATCTAGCCCTGGTCCATAATGAAAGGTAAAGCAATTAATAAATTTTTAAATACAGCTCCAGCCTGAGCAGAAGGCATGGATAAGAGATGACTGCTTATGGAGCTTGCAGCTCAAGTTGAGGAAAAACAAAAAGGAGTAACAGCAAGCATGACATGGGGACCAGGTAACAAATTACAACAGATGCATGGCTAAATCTTTAGGCAACTATTTGTTATGTGAACATTTTACTTTACTTTCCCTTCCTCTTCAGTAACAAAGGTATAAAAATGAATGAATTTCAGCTCTACAAAGCAGATTAGCTGGTCTCTTCCTAAGCATGAAGCTTGACTCATCCCCTTGCTCTTTGTTGAACTGCCAATAAAACTTCACAAACACTCCTTTCCTATAGAGTGAGAATGGGAATTAATTACTGAAGGTGTGACAGACATAATTCTTTCAACTCTCTAGTCAAATGACAGGACTTGCTTGCCAGGCATAAATTTCTTTGCATCCTACTCATAACATAGTAAATGAATGAGTGTAATTTCTGTTCAAATTGGAATCCATGCTCATGACAGTGAGCGTGAAGATGCCACCAAATCTCAGACTTGCAGTAGCCAGGTATCTGACAGTGTCTCCAGAAGGATGAGGTCTAAAGAAGTTACAGATACTGATGCTGGACTAAACTGAATAGGCCACACTCCCCTTTCTCCATTAATGCTAAAGATTTTACGAGCACCTACATACAGTACATAAGTAGAAGGGAAAATAAATCTTCAGAATCTGTCTATCATTCCCAGTAGTGGACCCCAAAGGATTAGGACTATAACATCTAGAGCTGAATCCCAGATGAACAAAGGCTTCTTTTAAACATGCTAGACACAATTTTTTTGTAGTGAAGATCCTTGGTGAGGTCACAGTTCATGGCACAGGACCCATCTGAGATGGAGCTGTCTATGCCTCCCTTGGTCTACAGTATTAAAATCTAACGTAAGCCAAAAGCTGCTGAAAAAAAAAACCAAAAAAAAAAAGTGGAAAAAAAAATGCTACAAGGAATGCCAAGCCCTCCCCTGATCTGCATACTTGTCAGACCAGGCCAGCTTTGCGTTCCTTTCCTTCTCCCTCCCATTCTTTAAGTGCAAACACAATGGCCCTCTGCCAAGGCATTCTGGCTGCAATACATTTAGACCCAGAGAATTTGTGTTAAGGATCATTTCTCTTCAAACCAGCTGAAGGAAAGCTGATAATTAACCTAGGGCAGGTAGTCAGAGCAAGGTTGTGTTGACTTTGCTGAACAATCTCAGCAAGGAAGCTGACAAGAAATGAAAACAACCCGGGAGATCCTAAATTTGTGCTTTTCCTGGAGCATCCAGGCATGCTCCCCTCTCTGTTTAGGCGTCCCTAGGAAGGCTTTTGGGATCACCACAGCTCCCTTACAGCTGTAATGAATCCTCCCTATACATATTGGCTTGAGCCAATTAACTGTCAACAATTTAATGAGTTAAGTCATTACAGCCTTCAAGATTCAGCATTTCAGTATCCCTACCACACACTGAATCCTCTTAACTGGCTCAGGTCCCAGAGGGGCTCACGTGTGCCACCAAAGTCATTCTCAGGGGAATACACAGAGAAAAGGGTCTCTTTCACAGGTGGTTTTAACAAATACAGAATCTCAGAATGTGTTAATAGAGATTCAGCACAGGAAATGTAAATTCTGCAGTGGATTAGGACAGCAAGAAAACTGAAAAAGGTGCATTCTGCAGACAGTGTTGTCAGCAGAAGTTAATTCCCACTTGTTTAATAATGCAAGATGACTGCAGCCAGCCTGTGAATGCCTCTCAAAAAGCCTGTTATCCATAACAGGATCAGGTATCAGAAATCCAACCAGACAGCCTCTAAATGCATTGGTCTCACTACACTGCCAGTTATCAAAGAGGACAAAGCTCCCTGAAGAACAGTCATGTGAAGCAGCCTCCATTCCCAGCCATTCCAGGATGCACAACTATCCGTGGCTTACAGAAGGAGAGAGCAAAACTTCAAAGAACATGAAAAATAACAATATACAGAAACATTTTCAGCAAAGGCATCAGCAATCAACAACTGTATTTGCAGGCTCTGGCAAGAAAAAAAAAATCCTTGTAGAGAAAAAAGTAAGAGAAACTTGACAAGTAGCGGCCATAACCTAAATCTGGAATGCCAGATTTGATCTCCCTCAAATCTTGAGTTTTCCCTTCAGAGGATAGTGGGTAAAATAGTCTAAACTGGTGCTGAAACTCTGACTATTTGACACCTGGGGAAATCACACACAGAGGAAATATTTTACTAAGGAATGCCAGGGAGGCTCAGGTTCGTATTTGTAGCAATATGTTAAACATCCTTGCAGGTATTTATAGGCGTGTGAAGATCTCAATATTCATACCCAGCTGCACGGTGAGCTCTGGATGTAAATGCAGACACATTTTCATTGCTTTGCATGTTAAATTCCTGCTGCACTTCTTGCCAGTTTGAATGGCAGACTGACAAAGCAATATTTTGAGTCTTCCTTTCGTTTTTATACCATTTTTAAAGCTAGATTCTCTTTGTAAGAAAGAATAATTATGCAAGAGCTGTGTCTTGTACCTGGAAGGGGGAGCAAAATTCAAGTGGCTTTCCAGATGAGGAAGCTTATTTACAGCTCCTGGGAAAGCCCAAATGAGCTCAGCCATTTGGTTGCAGTGGAGCCTGGTGGAACAGAACATACCGATCTCATTAGTGTCCCTCACACTTGGCACTATCGTTCACAAGAAAAATGAGACAGTAACAAGCCTGAATGCAAAGTGCAGCAACCTCTCCCAAACCTATAGCAGTGCTTTGATGTGACAGATCACAAAAAGCAGGCGCTGTCAAAAGCTGATGTATGGCAGAGTAAAAGGGCCCCAAGGTCAGAGAGCTGTCCTTCAATAGAAATCACTTTCCTTTTTCCTGTCCTAATTGGGGTGCATTAGCATCTTATGAACTACTAGATTGTCAGTTAGGGTGGTTTTTTTTTATTTTTTCCAAGGAATTTTTTTTCTTTTTTAAAGAAAGCTTTTATTTAAAAGATACTTCCTTGGATTTTCTGACCACGGAGGGACAACTTCTGGTCTGGATTAGCTTCACATGAACCAAAATTTTTACCCCCCATTAGAAAGTGGCAAACACAAAGCAGAGAAGTTAACTGAGAGAAGACAGTAAATTTGATAGAGTCCATATCTCGCTATCAAATAGCAAGCCAAAAATGACAATTCTATGAACATGGAAACTCTGAAATGTAGCGTGCCACATTTTCAATTTTGCTGGGAAAGAAGCATATCTAATGAGTGCTATGTGCAATAAAACCACACACCAGTCTCCCCTCTAGAACCAGCCACAGGTAAACAAGCCTCACCAGTGATATTCAGACTTTCCCAGCACTAACACCAGTGCTGGCAGGGACCAGTTGGCCTCATTTAGTTAAAGCCTTTCTTTTCTGAATACCAGCACTATCTACACAGAAAAGCTGCAAGCAGCTGTTTTTTAGAGAGAAACCAAGACTTTTCTTTTCACATCAACTACATGAAAAAACAAGGATGGACAAATGGAGCAATGGTATGTGCTCTACCAGCACTAGCAAGGAATTGAAGATACACAGGTATCATATTTAGTCACTGGGACATTAACTCTGATTATTGGGCAAGAATGTGGATGACAAATCACAGAAAAACTCATCAAAACAGAGCCCCTCCTTATTGCAGCTGAAGAGTGTTCAACCCAGACTGTGCCACAACAGAATATAAGCCTCAGGCCCTTCTATAGTTTTCCCTGATTATGCCAAATCTCTTGGTATTTTTGTTTCCCTATTTAATTTGCTGGGTTTATTACAGCAGCCTGTGTTGCAGAGCAGCTTCATTTCCAATGCTGGCAGTGCTCCATTCTGGGATTAGCAGCTTTTGTCCAGGTAACCTGCAGAGTTCAGAGCCTCGACACGAGATGCTGAGGAGATAATTGAAACTCTTAATAATCTTTGAGCTCCCCTCCTCTGTGCTCCTGGATTGGCACCATCTCCAGCCTTGGATGGGGATCAACTCAGCAGGAACACACAGAAAGCAACAGGCTTTTGTTATTTTGGCTGAAAACTCAGGCCAAGTATTGGTTTTTCCCATTTTATGCATAAAAATTAATGGTAATTTCTGATGGAGCAGGGGGTGACACAGCAGGCCTCCCCTCAGAGCCCTGCTGGCATCTTGGCTTCTCCCAGCCTCCAAACATGGAGCCACACCCCACTATCACCGTGGGAAGGTGTACCCCCCGTCTCCCTCCTGGTTTGGGCTTTAGAGAGAACTTGAGCTTGTCAGTAAAATAACCAGAATTTCTCTAAATACTAAGGTAAGTGATAATAGCATTGTTATTGACAGTTTCCTATTGTTTCTAAGGCAAAATCAAGAAGTCTAGAGGGATTTAGCCTTTATTTAGCTACAAAAAATAAGCTGATGAAGTACAGCTATCTCTTAATTACATTTCAAGGATAACTGATACCTCATATTGAAGCTGGCAGCACTTGATATAAAAATCAATATGTTTGTGAGAAATGGGAATGGCTGAAATATTCTCAGTGCTTTTGGATGATGAGTGACTGGACTGTGCCATGCCCATATCCTGGCTCTCTCCTTTCTGATGTACAGCATAAGACTCTTTTTGGTTCCTGTCCAACCTGACAGATAATAACAGCTGTCACTGAAATCACATCAAAGCAGCACAGGAACATGATTAAACCAGGCAGCCTCCAGGGAAGTTTTCAGAAAGTGCTTGAACTGGGAGTTTGTATGGACTGAATGACAAAACTCAGAGCAAGGATTTGGAATGACTTCCAGGCTCCATTGAGAAAGGTAATTTCATCTGCCTAAACCTCAAATTTTCCATTTGCATACCAGTCTTGCCATGCAATGCTCTTCCTGAGAGGTATATGATCACATAAGAAGCTTTGAAATTCTCTGTGAAATTGCATTTTTAAGGCTATTTGGCTTGCAGACCTCAAAGGAATAGAATCTGAAGTCATTGATTTCCTACAATCCTGAACTTTAGAAGAGAGTCCTAGTTTCACATGAGTATACAAACTTCTCTACTTCTACACTTTACAGTAATTTCTTTCATTTATGGCTTCTTAGACTGAATGGCCTTGCATGTACATGCATTAAAATCAATGTTTTCCAAGATTAGTGAACTCTTCCTCATGTTTTACAATTTTCCAGCTCTTTTTCATCTACTGAGACATTAAAAACAACGCCAGAGCTCTGTAAGCTTGGTTTTAACAAACCCAAATGGCCACTTCAGGACAGCACATGGGAAGACACCACAGTGTGGACAAGGAAGCTGAATACAAGACATTTATTTCTCCCTGTGCATCATTTCCCACTGCCTGGGATTTCAAACATCACAGCACAGAACTTCCAGCCAGAATCAGTCTCCAGCTCCATTTGCCAAGGATGGACACATGTGCTTGGCCTCATCCCCCTTTATGTTGTTTATGATTTACTGTGTTGGCTCCCAACAGGGCAGGCAGGGGTAGTTCCATCAATAAAAGGCTGGAATAAATAACTGAAACTCCACCAAGGGCAGCATAGAAACAA
This sequence comes from Sylvia atricapilla, assembly GCF_009819655.1. Taxonomy (NCBI): domain Eukaryota; kingdom Metazoa; phylum Chordata; class Aves; order Passeriformes; family Sylviidae; genus Sylvia; species Sylvia atricapilla. The sequence continues at coordinate 7,436,027 of NC_089159.1, read as the reverse complement.
CTCTGTTTAAACAGCCAATCTTTGAGGTCAATTATTTATTATCTGCAGCGTTCGGAACATGTCTTATTGCTCAAGGTCAACACACAAATGGTGGACAATTCCACCCAAAGAAGAAAGAAACCTAAGCTTTTGAATTTCTATACCTTTTTCCCTTTAAATTCTCTCACACAAGACTATTATACCAACTGAGATCCACCAGACTGTGGCTGGAAGTAACAGAATATCATTTCAGTAAAATAATCAAACCTCTCACTTGAGTAACAAAAAAAAAGCCCAAACAAGGGGGAGATATAATGCCTGCAGTTAAGACATGAAAGGAAAACACAGAACAGATGAAGGCCATCGAAGAAACAAAATAAAGTTATTTCAGAATAAATTTCTAGATTTACACATTTGGCTACGTACACAAACATCTGCATTTCCCAGCTACTGGAATGTTCTCGCTTGGATTAGCTCCACAGTCAGCATTGCATCTTGATCACAATCAGACTATTTGGGATGCCATTGCAATAAAACACAGCAGCTGAAAACGTTCTCTCCTTTCCTACTTATGTTCCCTAGAACATGCTGTGCCCTCTGTCACGCTGTTAGTTCTCTTAGCAACAATACACCATTTTAGTGGGACTATTGGTATTTTTTTCAGTGTGACAAAGCATTCAGCTTTGTAACCTTGCTCAATAAGATCAAACACCTTCCAGTGGCCCTGACAATGACATATTCTCACAATACAGCTGGATTTCCAAGCACCCTTTTGGATTATGTAACCACTGTAAAAACAGACACATAAAACACTGTACAAACACTTATAACAGTCCCTGTAAGAGCTGGGACAGTTCTCTCTAGGTTAAAAATAATTTTAGAGGGGTAGCACATGCATTCTTAGTGTTTATCTATACACTTATTTATCTATATACTTGTTCTCTTTTCATTTAGCAGTAATATTCCCATTCATGCTTCTCTAAATGCTGATGCAAAGCAATATATGAGGTTAGATCAGATTTCAAGTGGCAAAACAACACCCAGATGTACCTTGACCTCCATAAACCATTTCAGCTTTTGTATTTCAAGTAGTCATCATTATAAATCTCCCTCCTGCAATCCCAGTTATTACAGCTGCATGCAGAAGAGGGCTCTCTATTCCAGTGCTTGTGTTTTGGTATCTGACATACGTATTCCATTCTGGACTCCCTGCAGTGCTGTTTCCCTGGCTGCACTCCCAGGATCCTGTGCTGCATCATCTGTACAGGTTTTCTTCTCCCTGCGTGGCTCCTCCCAAGCATCATGCCTCTTTATTGGCTTGTGAATCCCAAATTCCTTTGGATACAGCTAGTCACTATTAAATTTGAGGATTTACACATTGATTAACAGCAGAATGGGATCTGTCTTTGGGTTACTGTGAAACATTTGTGCTGTTACAAGGCACATCGTTTTCTTCCATGGGTATATAAAGGTTTTTATATAAATACTTTTTGTTTTGTTTTGTTTTAGCAGAAACCTTCCTCTGGTTAGTAACATTGTTCTGTCACAAAGCCAAAACCTGCAGAGGCTGTGACAAATAGGGAGGTCATGGTCAAATTTAATAAGAGCTCACATTCCCTTGGAAATGCCACCAGGGAGTAGACAAAAGCAAGCATTTGCCGAGCTCCTGGGGGAGAGCAGAGTGTTTGCACTGAAGCCCTTGGTATGCAGATGGTGTCGCTGCCTTTCGAAACAGGCTTAGGTTTGAAACCTATGGGAACAAGCTGCCGGGGCTGAGGCTGCTGAGGACGGCGTGCCCGGGGGTAGCTCAGGAGCGGCACACGAGGATGCTCTTTGTTCTCACACCTCTGCCGTGCCCCAGGAGCAGCGGGGAAACAGCTCTGCTCCCTCAGCAGAGAGAGAATGCTGTTGATAAATGGGGGAAACTGCAGACAGCGAGCTCCCCATTGCTGTCGGGCTCTGGAGACAGGAGTCAGGATCCCGGCAGGGTCGGACGCAGCGGGGACGGGCGCGGGCCACCGGCGCCACCGCCTGGCTGCTGGGGCTGCCCGGGCTCCTCAACCCGCCCACCGCTTCTCTCTTTGCACTTCATGTCCCCGCCTCGTGGTGCAGAGGCTGCGAGGCACAGCACCCTGCGAGCGCCACAGCAGGAAAGGCACGGCTGCGCTGCAAGGGGCACAGGGGACACTCTGCTGGGAGTTGGCGAACCATGCGACACTCACAGCGAGGTGACAGAACCTTTGTGCATACCTGTGCTGGGCTTCAGCCGACTCTCAGCGAGCTCTGAAATGGCTCCTGTTGTGATGGTCTTCTTCAGCCTGGAGACTCCCGAAGCTGCTGCTGTTGCCCCAGGTTTTGTGAGCATGTCCTCGCTGCTCGCCCTCTTCAGCTGCGACACAGAGGGTGCAACAGGTCAGGACCCTGAATATTCCCATCAGTTAGTTCAAAAACGCAAGATTCCTTGGAAAAAAATAACATTTCTTTAAAGTAACCCCACGGGAATATTGCCTTGATAACTGGAGTACATAATTTTTGTATTTGTGTTGCACTGTAGGTTTTTGTGAAGCGAGTTAAGAGATAAAACACTGTTCCAATAATGAAGAAAATGGGAAAGACTGTTCAAAAAGGCAAATAATTGAAAGGCAAGGAGAAAAGAGTTTACAGAGGTGGTCTACTAGCAACTTTTTGGGAAGGAATCTCTGGTGACACGAGTCTATTTTAATCATCAAGAAACCCAGGGAACACAAGCACAAGGTAAGATTCAAAGAGAAACACTGACATTGTCTTGCATCAGCAAGCAGAAGTTGCAGTTTATCTCAGAACTTTGGTCCGCTGATTTCCCATTTGTGTGCCTCTAGTAATAGACTCTAATTAAATTTCAGGAAAAATACTGTAAGTATTTTAAGACCAAAGCTTTGGAGAGTTTCCCTAGAGCAGTAGTTTTTCTATACTTTAGAGTTTGTGGACACCCAAAGTGTTTTCTCAAATGAAAATCCACTTCCTTTGAAGTTGTCCAGTGACACCAGGGGGTCCCTGAAGCACAGGCTGAACACCACTGCTGGGTTAAGAGAAAAAAGAGCACGCAACAAGCACTGCCCCTATTTAGTGGTTCCTGAATGTGAAACATTTTGAAGCAAAATGAAATCTTTCAACTCTAATTCCTTCCCCCTTTCATCTCCTCCTCTGACTCAGAGTCTGTGGTTTCCTGGACCCTGTGAGCCCATAAGTTTCAATAGTAGAAGTGTTGACGTGCTCCAGGATACCAAACAACAAGTTTTGCCTCCTGGCAGAGGTTTTGTCAGCTCACTCTTAGGAGGAGAATGGAACAACCTGACTTTCTGACCTTTAGAGAATTCTGCAGTCTCTCTGAAGTAATTTCTTCAATGTGTTCTTTCTTATAGCAGCAACTATGGTGCCTTTTCTACCCCCTTTCTTCAAGGAAGCCACTTTGATGATTTTGCATTGGCAGCTGGATGACAATTTGAAGGCATTAGCTGTCATTAGGAAGAAATTTCTCCACAATTAACACTAAATTTAATAAATCAATCGTGTCAGATTTCCTGATTAGTGTTCTCAATCCTTCAGAGATGCTGCTTTGACCACACTGCCTGGAGCACTGAAATACCCTACTGGGAGTGCATCTAGGAGTCTACACAAATTCAATAAATTAATCCTTTCCTTGAAAAACTGTGACAATTAACAAAGTTTTAGTCAAGAGGAGATCTAAATACTGTACCCTGCTATGTATTGTTCATTAGACTTTATTACTGAAAGGTGACAACCTTGGTCTGGATTTGGATGACCAGGTTATTTCTGTTTGCTGGCTGCAAGGGTGCAGAAGCAGCAGCATTTCAGGTGTATTACTCCATTTGCTTAAAAACATTACTTGGACGGAAGTTTCTGATATTTTTAAAATATATCTGTATAGAAAAATAGGACTCATAAAATGCATTTGTTACATTACAATATCTTCTGTTAAGATATTTTGCCTCGAAGGGAGAGGCACAGGTTTTTAGGAATGCTGGAAATTCATTAATAAATCTCTTTGAATTTCTTTACATGTGTAACTATCAGCTGAACTAAGAATTTGCCATTTGTTTTTCTCCATCTTCAAGGTTTAGGCAATTCCCTCTCACACAGAGTGTACAGATACAGTACACGCAAAATACTTTGAGAAACGTGTATTAATCTAATACAGAACAAAATTTAAGTCTCCCTCTACATGCAAAACAGGGGGTGTAGTAGTTTGAGGACTAAACCAAATCTGGAACAAGACTGGAATGCTTGAACAAAATCCAAGGGTTAGTACCTTGCTGAGCCGGGATTCAAAAGCAAGGGAAGTGGAGGATTTGGATGTCTTCATTCCTGTGGAGGCGGTGGAAAGAGGTTTTCCTCTGTCAACCCCATGGCTGCCTTGCTTTGTTATTGTACTCCACGGCCTGGCACTACTCTTCATTTTCTTCCCGAGTAATTCAGTATACAGACTCTAAAAAAAAAACCCAAAAAACAAAATGTTTATATGTATTTATGCATTCATACAGAAATATAACTAATCTTTATACGAGCTGGAAGGGCAAGAGAGATATTTGGCATGAGTTTAAAAGGCTGAAAAGGCCATGCTAAACTTGATCCCCCCTCTCACAAACATCAGCACCAAGCCCAGAGAAACCTCCAGAGCAGGCTACAACCACTTTTATCTTTCATACCAAACACAGAAGGAGCATTAACTTTTTTGGGGACTGTTTAAGTCCCAAAACCTCTCTCAGGCACAGCAGAACACCTGTGAATGCTGCAGCACAATGAAAGAGGAACTGGAGAGAACACTGGAGCCCACAGCAATTTAAAGCAACCTTGGGATAAAAGGAAAATTACTTATTTTACCATTAGATCCAGCATCTTTAACTGAAATAACACTCACTTTAAGAAAGTCATGTGAGAAACAAGTTTCCTCAGATGGATGGAAAATATACCTTCAACTTATCAGAGTCTTCTAGAGGAGCAGCAGTTGATGTTGCCACAGTGATAAAAAGATGTTTCACAATACCAAGATTCACAAAACATAGTGGAAAAAAAAATTCAACTTCCTTGCAAACAAAGATCCAGATCCACTATTCCTCAGAGATAAGCTTGTGCAAGAGAGAAATCCTGCCAGGAATCAGCAAATAGACGTGATTTCCTTTTTTTGGATGTAGCTGAACACATCTCAGCTGCCAGCAGGAACAACTAGCCTGTTTCTCTCAGTGGGCTGACAGTTGCCAATTAAACAGCTCCCTCCACTCCTGGAGATCTAAACCCCATACATTTGCACCAGCCACTGCCCAATCCAAACCATGAGCAGAATAAAAGAATTATCTGGATAATTCTGATCTCTCCTGTCCTCCCCCACTTCGTATGAGCAACATTTTTCTTCATTTTCCAAAATAGACACAGGATGTAGCTGTGGCTCAGCCTTGTGTAGGCAGAGTAACGTGCTCCTTTTCTGTTAAACAGGTAACCAGAATATCCACAGCCACAGCTTTTTAGGAATGCTGGAAATTCATTAATAAATCCCTTTGAATTTCTTTACTGGTGTAACTATCAGCTGAACTAAGAATTTGCCATTTGTTTTTCTTCATCTTCAAAGTTTAGGCAATTCCCTCACCCACAGAGTGCCCAGCAGTGTGCTCAGAGAAGAGGAGTGAGCTTGGACAGCAACACTTTGATAGAGACACCGAAACAATTTATTCCTGGCTGGGTCAGGAGTGGCTCCGGTCATATTTTACATCTCAGAATTTGCTTTGTACCTGATTTCACATTCATAAAGAAGAGCATTCACTGAACTCCCAGGACACAGATCTGTCTGGGGCCAAGGTGGATTTGACAGTGGCAGCACCTTCCAGATGCCACCACGGTGTGTTGAGGGAGCGTTTCTGCACGGAGGGGAAGGCAATGTCAAGTGCTCAGCTGCTGTTCCACAGAGAACAAAACCAGCAAGTGACATTCCCTCCGTTTGTCCTTGGTGCCTCTAACAGAGAGGGCTGTCTGCTCTCTCCACAGCACTTCCCTATCAGCTCTCAAATAAAGGAATTAAAAAGTTGGTAGTTGTTGCTAAGTATAGGCATTACCCCATTAAAATTCTGAACACATCCAGTGAGGAGCCATCCACTGATCTCATTAAGAGCCTTTGATGATGATTATGCTGATCACTGTTTTAAAGCCCTGGCAGATGTGTAAACTATACTACAATAGCTGATATTATTTAGCATTCCCACAGCTCATGATCCACCTTTGCAAGCTTCGGTGCTTTACAATATTAAAAAACTTATCTTTTAACAGGCTCGTAATCCTTTTAACAGGCTTTTAACATTCACTGTGTTTATATGGGTGAACAGGCAACTACACATGCAAACTCTCTTGCTGATTAGATCTCCAAATTATGCAGATTTTAGTTTTTTGCAGATCCAGTGGTTGCACATACACTGCTTTATCATACCCTCTGGTTTTCTTCATAACTGTACCTCATATTTTCCTGCCTTAAGCTGTACAGATGCTTTCTTGATATCCAAAGGAATTTAATTTTGAGTCATCCATGACATTTTCAAGTTACAGTGGAGTGATATGCTCATTAGACCATAACGTTAGGAGTAAAAGGAAGAGGTACTTAAAAAAAACCAAACCAAACCCAAACCACAACTCGAGAAATCCAGCCAGTAGCCTGAGGCAAACTGGCTTTTTCATGTAAAGAGAGCTCAATTATTTGCCATGCGGATCCAATAACATTTTGCTGCACCAAGCAGATGAAGCTAAAATTGAGAAGAAATACCTGGATTTATTAGTGTTTATGATTAGTTTTCCATGTATTTATAGGAGAGCTGGCATTTGTAAAAGATGGAGTTAAGATTTCTCAGGTATTTGGCTAACCTGAATTTGCCTTGTAGATAAAGATTTCCATCTCTGAAGTGGGATTCCAAGACTTTACACAAGCCTTATATGTACTTCAAAGCATCAAGCCAGGTTGCACACTTCTTAAGCTGCTTTCATTCCTAAGTAGGTGACACATATTTGAGTTATTAGAAGTATTGCTTCAGGAGGAGTGCAAAATAAAACTACTAAAAAAAAAAAAAAAAGTTAAAAAAAAGAAGTCCGGCAGCTCTTTGATAAGAGCAGAAAATCAATTCTCGGAGACAACATCAGCTTCCCCCTCTTCCAAATGCAATTTATTACATTACAATGAAACAAAAACAACAAAAAAAAGCTCCATGGAAGGTGTGAGCAGTGGGGACAATGGAAAACCCTGAAGTTCAGCATCATGAAATTGCTCATGGAAGGAGCTCCTGGTAGCAGTGAACCAAAATATTAACTCAGCTACTCCAAATATCTGCAGCCAGGCAGCAATCAGGACACCCAACATCAGCAAGGAGGTTTCTCTTATCCTGGTGTAGAAACAGCACATTTATTACAAACATCAAATCCTGCTCTTATCTACTTGTCTTAGGAGTAACTCTGCTGTATTTTCACTAAATATCAGCCTTTCCTTCCAAAGGACCCCAGAGAGATTGATTTGATCTCTAGGCTACCCCCAGGGAGACTTGAAAGAGAAGCAGCTTTCCACAGGAGACAAAACCAAGCAGTTTCTGCAAACACAGGGACAAAATTCACTTGTTTTACACCCATTTTGTGTCAATAAATTTCAGATGAGAGCTGCTTCTCATGGGAAAATGTCTCGCTTTAAGCAATGCCTGGAGCTGTGTGGTTTTTTCTTTATTTTTGCACATTTCACAGGGAATTTTCCTTAGGAAACAAACAGAATTAGCTCCATCCTGAGAGTCAAAGTCCTTCTTCGGCATCAGCCAGAGCAGGGCACTCAGCTGGCCAGACTAAATCCTGTAGCATGCTCTGCTTGGAGCTGTACTCTGAAAACGAGGAAGCAACTCCATGCTGAAATAAATGAGGACTCAGCAAAATGTAACTTCAACCAAATTGGTTCTAGTGCCAGGCACCTCCAGACTGCAGGAGTTTGGGGTTGGTTTTTTTGAAAATCTTTTACACCCAAAAGTGGTGTCTGAATACACCCCTCCTCTGAAACAGGTACTGCAAATGATAATCAGGTTTACCAAAAATGTAAAGCTGGTCCTGACAGAGCTTCTTCTCTCAGTAATCCTCAGAATTCCCTGCAGGCATCAGCCTTTGAAAATTCAGGCCACGCTGTACAGTTCATCCTTTCTTACTGATATTTTTAAAGGGTATTTGGAATATGTTAATGAGGACTGTTTTGGCAGTTGGCAGAAGTTCTGCAGCCAATTTTACCTGTTTATTTACTGTTTAAAATTTACTGAAATTTTACTGTTTTATTAAAGGCTGAGAACCCAGACATTTCTTTATTAATCAGTCCATATGCATTTATTAATAAAAGTCTTTAGAACCAGCCTAGAATGATTCCCATTTTATGGCTAGAAAAACTGGATTAAGAATTTATCCTAACTCACAGGCAGCGAGCATCAGCAGAAACAACACCAGGGCTCCAGGATCTTTAGACCTGGCTGTGGATCAAAAGAGGAATTTTGATTTTTGGAATTCTGTGGAATAAACTTCTAGGATACACATTCTGCTGACTATTAAAGGCTATTTTGTTCTGAATAACTAAAAAGAATAGATAGGTTGATTTGAGTGACGATGAGCAATATTCTTTCACAGTCAAACCTAGGAGTTGCACTATTAAATAAATAAAAATTATTTGCATATCTGCAGAAATGGAATCACACAGGAAAATCTCTGTTGGGGGCTGGAAATACCTGTACCCCACATACTTCACACAATTTAGGTTTTGGTGGCCATGTCTGTGTGTCAGGACTCAGCAGGACACTCCAATTAAAGCAGAGTCATGCACAAGATGCTTTGGGAAAAGGACTGAAATAAAGAATTTCGAAAACTCATTAGTGAATCTGGAGAGGAATGTGCCAGATGGCGGCAGCTTCACCAGGACCTGGGAATGCTCAGCAGTCCTGAAGGATGAGGCCAAAGTCCCAACTCTGCAGCTGAGGCTCTCAAAGGACACAGGTGTGACTTTGGTGGGTCAAACCCCACAGTCCCCATTGCCATTTCCCAGTAATTCTGTTACTTTTCATTACATCCAAAGGCCAAGCTATTCCAGAAGCTTTATTACACACTCAAGGATTCAAAGCACGATTTTCTTTCCCTTTTTTCTGTAAAATCTGCATCATGCTTCTACTGTTTTCCTTCTAATCAACTTCTGCTATTTTCAGACAAACTATCAACTGGAACATAGAAATATCTAACAAGTTCAGTAAACTGTAAAGCATTTTCTAGTGGCACGTAGGAAGCTCTATGGCAGGATAGACAGCTGGGCTAAAATAGAATTCTTTTCTGCCTTTCACATCAATTAACTTTAAACAACAATTTTTAGGCTTGACAGATGCTTCCATATGACTCATCTTGATTTCTTAACAGATATTAGGAATCAAACCAGGGAAGTTGATAGTCCAAATAGATGGCATGGAAAAAAAAATCCATTTGGAAAAAAGATCAGGCTAAGAAATAAAAAAAAAAACCCTGTTACTGTTTTGGTCACCTTTAGCAGCTTTCCTCAGGCATCTGCTCTTTTTATCTCAGTAGGATTTCTGTATCTATCCATTCTCTCTTTGCTTTAATTCCTATTACCTCGGGTTTGGTGTATTTGAGGCTCTCAGTGCAAACTCCCTCCATCACTCCACTAAGTAGACACTTGCTGGATTCTTGCTGGTACAAAGCTTAGCTTTAATTAGAATTGGATGAAAAAGCCCAGCAGAAAAAAAACCCACAAAAGACCACAACAACAAACCAACCAAGTCAGACCACCTGCTTCTACCCAAACACAACTCAGACAAAAAAAACCCAAAACAAAACACCAACATTTCCCAAAACCACATCACTAAAACTCCTCTTGCTCTTCCTGTCCAAAAGGAATAAATTATAAACCTGACCCCAGACACTTCACAGTTTCCTCTGGTCTACCTCAGCAGACTCTTTCCCATCTCATTTGCAGCTGAATTTTCATGGTTTGCTGGTAGAGGACCAGGAGACAAGACATCACTTGGGAATTTTCATGTCCAGACAGCAGGGCAGATTCTGCTGGGTTTATTCATGCCTCAAGCAAAGATGGTTTTACTGCTATTATTATTTTCCAGCTTTTAAGAGTGAAGGAAATTGTACTATAATAAAACAACCAGGCAGCTGCAGAATTCAAGTGGTTTTGCGAGGAGTTAAAAATGCTGTTAAATTTTAGACACAGAACTACACAGAAATGAGGATACAGACATTCCCAAGGTCACCCATCTAGTCACTCTTTTGGGTTGTAGCTTGCTTTGCATTTTTGTTTTAATGGTTCTTCTGTAGAACTCTTAAACATCAAAAGAGCACTTGCAATGTGGCATCAGATGAGAATTCTCTTTCCAGGGGATAAAGCTCTACCTCTCCTCTATAAGCAACTACTGCAGAGCCAGGTCCTTTCCTTCCCCCCATGGTGTCAGATGGAAACAGATAATGGAAATTCCCTTGAATTTCCCAAAGACAAAGTTAACCTGTGGTTACAGTGCTAAGTGATGAGCTCACATTTTTGTGTTAAGGCTTTTCTTGCTTATTTCCTTAGTGTGTTTTCAATAATTCCCTAAAAGTGGTATTTATTAAACAGCACATAAAGGTACTGAAAGGTTGCAAGATGTCCAAAGTACATCAGAGATGGCCCAGGCAAGGACAGGTCCAGGCAGCCACACGTGACAGGATTCCAGCCATCAACTCAGCCTCCAAAACCATCCCAACAAGGCTGCCAGAGGCCAGGCCAGCAACTGCAAAACTCTGTGTCTCAACATCATTCAAAATAAAATCCTCTTCCCACAATGACAGTTAGAGTCATTGATGACTTTTCCAGGCACAGGGAGCGCTGCAAAACCTTCTGCCCACCCTCCTCCACAGAAGCTCTCCCTGGAGTTTTGGATTTGTCAGCCTTTCTCTCATTGTTAGATCACAGGAGAAAAATGCAGAAATCACAACAAAATCCTCATGTGTGTGCATGGATAAGGAATTGGTTCAGCTGCATTTCCCCTGTCCTTGTTCCACACTGCTGGCCATTCAGGAGACAGGAAAACACAGATATCTTTGCTGTCATCAGCACAGTGACTGATGCTGGAAAACCAAGCCAAAGCTGTACTTGGAGATGTCTGGGAACATGCTCATCCTGTATTTGGATTACACTGTCTGTACATGGATTCTCCATCTCCTCCTCCTCCTCACACTGATTATCTAACCAGTCACCATCACACAGCTCGGAAGAGAAATGCTGCTACCTCCTTATGACGCCTGATCTCATAAATGAGAGGATAAAGAAACAAAAATGCCAACCCAGCTGTAATTTTCTACATGATGTGGCAATTCTGAATCACAAACATCACGTTACTGAAGGATGCACAGGAAAATTCAGGAAGGCTAAAAATGATGCATTGATTCCAAACTCCCTTTTTGAAGTTACAGCCGTGTTATAATCATGAAGAATTAGGTCACGCTGGGCTCTCCCCAATATGACTCTGTCCCCAATAGATGGGTTTCATTCATGTTCAGTATATTCAGGTTGAGAACAAAAATGTTTTAGAGCCATTTCAAGGCAGCTATTGCTCATTAATCCGGGTTCTTTGAACTACTGTCCCAGTGAATACAGCACAAAACAAGTGACACATTCGGCCACTTCATGTTTTGCCAACCCACAAGAAGGAAGAGAAGAAGGTTTCATTTCAGATCGAGCAAGAGCTACATAATTGCTGAAGAAATTACGAATAATTACAAGTGGTTTGCCTGATAATTACCTGCCATTACGTTTTTCTGTAGCATAGGAGGTAGATGCAACTACAAGACAGAAAAGGAATGATGATGTTTTTGTGGAATAGCTGAGATGCACAGCATGTGGCTACTGGTACAGAGACTGGCAGCTTCCCTGTTCCCTCAGAGCATGGAGGGATGATACCAGAGGCAATGCATTCCATGGAATTCCACCTGATTCCATCCTCAGCTTCAGCACAGAATCATCACACCCCCTCAGCCATGCAATCTTCCCAGGCCTTAGTTTTTTCCATTCGTAAAAATGGAATTATAATTGCTCACTAAATAGGATATTTATGAAGATGGACTCATTCGTTTGCCTTGGAAAGGAACCCCACAGAAAAAAAAAGCCTCAAAAATTAAATTAATCAACATCTGTCACGCAGCACACAAGCGAGCAGCCTCACAGATTGCCACATGCTGGGATGTTTCCCTGACTCCCGTTTTCCACCCATCACAGTGCAGAGAAATAATTGAGATTTGGAAGTTATCCCTTAAGGAGATATTTATCATCCATTAAAGTGCAGAATAGCTCACTTGAAGTTCATAAACTGGGCACTTCTGAGCGTTTATGAGTGAACTTCTGACAGAAAGGGCTCTTTGCAAAGATGAGGACAGAACTCCAAAGCTGCAGGAGAAACCAGAGGACTTCTGCATTTTAAAAATATTCATAACGAACAGGAACAGAACAGACCTAAGCAACAGCACAACAGTTTGCAGCTGTGACTTTGGGGGCCACTGATGGACTGAATGACCCACCTTGGTGGGCTACACAATGAAATTAAATTGGTTTAGAAGTGCACAAGAAAGGGAAGGGGTAGCACACAGCCACGTGCGTGTTAGGATGAGGAATTTCTGCGGTAAATTCACCTGTCAAATTGTGCAGACAAACAACACTGCTTGAGCAAATCAGGTATCCTCTCTCCTGCTGAGGTCACAGGGAGAAAGAACACTTTCATTTAGAAAGAAGCATGCAAACCAGAAAGGATCAGTAGGGGATATCTAGAACAGTACAGAAGAGAAAAAGGTAGAGAATCCCTGTTTTCAAACCAGTTCTACCACTAATCCTTTACTGCTACATGCTCTGGGCTTAATTAACATCTCTACAACTTTGCCATATTACCTGCTCCATAAATGCTGTTATTATGACAATTGTTTCTATGACCAATCTTCATCCACAGCACAATTTTAAAGACAACAGTCGAGGTGTTGTAATGAAAGGGTCCTGCTGAGGACCTGACCAGCTCTGTGCTGTGGGGCTGTAAAAGGAACTGCTGGAGTGGCCCCAGTGCTTTCCCTGCTCCCACAGACACGAGCTGTCAAAGCTCCTGGCTCAGCAGCCCGTTCCCTTCTGCCCTTCCTACACTGGACTGTGTGCACATGCAGCAGCAGAGGAAACTCTGCTTGTGCTCCTGCTTCATTTCACTGTTGGGGAATGACTCTAAATTGCCAGAGGAGAAAGCAGGAACAGAAACAGCTTCACCCCTTCTGTCACTAAATCTATGCAGCTGAGCAGGAGGAAAATACAGTAGCCAGCTCTCATGAGGGGATTTCTTTCTGTGGTTGTAATGGCTTTTAGACCACTCCCACCACATTTTCAGCTAACACAGACTTGTTCACCCTATTTTTGATTAATTCAATTTAGTTTTACATTGAGATACTATGAACAAAGTGGTGTTGAGCAAAGCAGGTTCATTCACTCTAGCAATACATTACTGACCCAAGAATCCCTCAAGAGATCATACAGTTCCCACCATAAAAAAAATAAAATAAAAGATAATAAAATACTTACAGTAAAAGCTTGTCCTCTTTTCTGCGTTAAAAAGAAAAGTGTCTCCCACTAGCTTCTGACAGCATGTGCAAGCCAGACTGAAAATTCAGGGCTTGAGTGCTTCCCTGAGAGGAAAACCACATTTGCAGAGAGACACAGAGAGCTGCTTGAGAAATGATTCACACACGGAAGCGAGCTGGCTCCACCGGCGCCTCGGCATTCAGCACACACACACAGGCACTCGCTTACTCAGGGGAATGACAAATATTATATTTTCATCAAAGCAAGGAGGACTTATGCAAGAAAGCAATTTGTAGCCTACGTCCAAAAAACACTGAGATGCTTCAATCCTTAAAGCAGATGAAGAGTTTCTTTCAGGGTCCCATCATCCCCAACTGCAGGACTGGACACTGGGCAGAACGTAAACCACAAACTGGTCTGGATGAGCCAATCAAGCAAAAAAACACATGCAGCACATACCACGGAGAAAGGGCAAGGAGGTGGCATAGAAAAAAGGCATTTTCAGAGGAAAACACAGCAGCAGCTTTCAGAAGCTTTTCTATTCCACAATAATACATCCCCCAGAGTGCCAGCAATCACAGCCAGGACACCTTATGACATTTCCCTTGCCTCCATCATTGCTTCAACAAAGCAGAAAAGTGGGTGTAGGGAATGAAGATGCACTAAGACAGAAGCTTTTACAAACCTAACCAGGATCAGTCCTGAGTGACTCGAGCTGCCCATGAGGGGTCAATCTGTTCTTTATTTAGAAGAGAGCTAATAAAGGACAAGAGTGAGCAAATGCTTGAGAACGTCTCTCTTCCTTAAGAGTTTTGAAAAGAATTTCATGATTGAAAACAGGAAGAAAAGGGCCAGAGGTCTTAACAGAGTTAAAGCAAGCAGAGATAGTACCAAGATAAAGGAGACAGAGGGGATGCAAAGACATCAAATCGAAATTTCAAACAGAAAGCTAACGTGTTCAAAACAGGGCTTTTTGTCCAATTTTGTCTAGAGAGGGTCTGATCACCCCCTGGTGTCTCTGACCAAAGACATTCAGCCTGTGACTACAGATCAGGAATTCTCCCTCCCAACAGTGTTAACCCGGTATTTAAGTAATATTGATACTACAGTAGATGTTTCTAGTAGAGAAAGATGGAAGCTTTATAATATTTGAAAAGTGTTAATGGATCTGAATAGTCCAACCTTACTGAACCTTCCTTACTCAAGGTGCCAGAGGCCTGAAGGAAGCTGATGTTATGCCAAGAGTAAATTTATGTTTCAGCTCAATGTTGGCACTACTACTGTTATCATAGAATAACCAAACTTGAAAAACAGATTGAGTCCAAGCCAAATCTCCTCTGAAGATTATGGATTTGAGATCCAACTTTCTGATATTCTTAAGAGTAACGAGCTCTTGCCTTATCTTAAAATACCAGAACAAGACAAAAGAGCACACCCTGACTTATTTAGCACAGAATAAATGTCTGTGTTTGGCAGGTCTCAAGCAGACATTATTAGTTCCAAGTCCCTAAATTCAGTCAGTTGCTATTCCAACTTTGGCAGCACCCACAATGTACCAATCCTTCTATCCAGCCCATTTTGACAGTCCGTTCAATATCCAAGGTCAAGCTGTGTGACCACTGGTAGAACTTACCCATTCTGTATTTTTACAGAGTTCAGAGTTCTTGAGGTTATTCACAGCTCAGATCAGGAGGAAGTTCCTGCAGACACTTGATCTGAATGCAGTGTTCCTCCTCCCTGAGGAAGTGACCCCACACATGATGCAGGCTTAGGCACTGAGGGTACCCAGGGGAGGGACTGCAGCTCTGAGCATGGACCACCTTCACAACAGAACAGATGCAGCTCAAAAATACCAGCTCAGGCTGAACAGCTGCAGGTACCTGGGCCCTGAGCTCACAAATGAGACTGAATCAGGTGCAGACACCTTGCTGAGAAGCTTCTTTGGCTGAAGAAACCAAGCCCTTTTTGGATGCAGCGTTCTGCCCCTCTGCCATTGCTGGTGAGTTTGTCTGGGCTCAGAGGGACAGTGGTGTTGGCAGCCTGATAGGATTTCCTGTCCTCCAGCCAAGAGAAATAGAGTGAGATGAGGGAGTGGGGAGGCAAGATGAGCTCCTGTATTGCACTCTGAAATATCTTTGGGATACATTTGATAAATATAACTTGACCGAAACCTAAAAATGAAATGCTTGGCTGTAAGGAGACAGTCACAACATTTACATACTTCAGCTTGGGGAGACAGCCTGGAAGGGAGGTGGAGAATTTCCCCAAACCCAACAAGACCAGACAGAATATTTGTTTATTTAGAGGTTTTCTGGTAGCCCTTATGGCTATAATTACCTGATGTCTTTACTTAAACCAAAGAATTATTCAGCATCAAACTTTCTGAATTGATAAATTGCCTTTCTGTTTAATGAAAAAACAGCCCAGAAAAAAACAGCTAAAATGAGTTGGCCAGGCTCAAAGGAAGCCAGGGCCTTAACCACAATTACTTTCACACAGCCAGGCTGAGAAAACAATTTCAAGTAGCAATATAAACTTTTTTCAAGTATCTGCCAGGTTCTCACCCAGCTGGTAAAATGGGTTGACAGACAAAATAACAGTGAACATATTGCCTGCATTCTGCTCAATGCACTTGCTCCCACAACTTCCCTACAAGGTATGAAAGAGTAAGATCAAATCTCACCGTTTTTTTACATTGATACACCTTTAAAATACAGTATTTGAGGAATTTAAAGGCTTTAAGTTGCAAACTTCATTAATGGCACAATTCCACAAGAACAAATACGGATGAGAATATAATAAAATGGGCAAAGGGCAGAATTTGAGTGGCACAGCTCATTTGAGAAGCAAATGCATAGTGTGGAAAAAAAAGGCTCACACAAGGAACAAGGTTTAAAATACCTTTGCATTTACAAATATTTATGCCATATTTAACTGCTTTTGTGCACGAAACAATCTTAATTACAAAGGAGAGAAATTCCATAAACAAGGCTATTATGTCAATAACAATGTCTTTTTAAAGCAAGTCTCTAATTCAGCTGTAAGGCTCGGGACGTTGCTGTCTGGAGTTAGAAAACCAAAAGCAATTACAAAGGCAAGTCTGCATCAGACAGTGGATATTAGTGGAGTCAGGCCATGGCTTTGGGACAGCATTTACTCTGCGCTTTTTTTTTTTCCCTTTTGGACATAACTGATCCAAACTTCTTTATTTTCTCAGTTGCAGTGCAGATGTCAGGAAGTTCAGGCCGCTGGTTGGACGTTTGCAGAGTGAATCACAGGGCACCACTTTCCATTTTGACAAAAACAACTGCAGCTCAGTCAACAAGATGCTGCTGATCAAATGGGTGGATGGAACTCCTGCAAGTGCTGCCAAAAAGGCTCCACCAGCACAAGCAAGCTGTGTGAGCTGGCTTGGACAACTGGGATTTATTTTTTTCCTTGCCTGTTCTTAGGAGACAACTCACAGTTTTGTGTTCCTACTCAGCACCTGAGGGGTTCAGTCTGTGGCTACCAGGTTTGACCCACAAGTGGAGAAAATGCTCATTGCTGGAAGAGACTAGAATAATTAAATTGGGGTGAAAAAAGGCAGATAATGTTTTATGGAACATGGAGTGCTATAGGAGACAAGAAAAACAGCTTCCTCTGGTGCCTATTGCCAAAATTTCAGAAGACTAGACAACAACTTGAGAATTTCCAAGGGAACAGCCACTGAGTCAGTCAAAAATAGAATTAGGAAACTGACTGTTTCAAAAGTAAGTCTGTAAGATGCGCCAGCATTTTTCAGTATTTGTCATTTCCAAGAAGAACACTCAAGAGTTAACACACATTTATCTAAAAAAAAAAAAAAAAAAAAAAAAAAAAAGAAGCCAACCCACAGAAAAAGCACAGAAAAAGGCAAAATGAGAAAGGAAATCTATGCAGCAAAGAAACACTCATCATATTTCATACCCTTAAAATAAAAATCACTGATCACTTTGCACACATTTTGCAAAGTTTATCACTGTCTGCAACTTTCAAATGTCTCTACTTCCTTAGGCATCATCATCAACCAAGGACAGCTTTCCTGTTGTCACCCTGTTATTCAAAATACAGATAAATCTAAACATACAAAAAAAGGCAATACTGAGTGCTCTTCCCTGAAAGAGGACGATAAGACTTATACTGTTCTTTTATAGTACTTGATTTTTTTTTTTATTTCAATGATTAAAAGCAAGAAAGACTTCAGGGAAAGGGAATAACTTTCTATTTTATTATTCCTCGCTGTTAGTTTTCTGCTATATAGGTTATAATGTGGCACTCATTAACAATTCATAGAGAATTACCATATTCAAGTAGCACAGCAAGTTGTTACTACCTACCCAGGCAAAATCCTGCACAACCCTACTTGCTCCCTTTACTTATTGTCCCAGAGGGATCTCATGCTGGAAAAGCTGGCATTTTATCGCCTAACGGGAGAGGAATTGCAACAGGTTAGAACCTCCAAGGAGCCGGGAACAGAAAAACATTCCATTAAATCACTGACAATGCAAAACTGCGCAGCAAAATGAAACACTGGAGAAGATGCGTGCTGGAGGCTGCTTTGGAACTAAAAACCCCGACGGGATTCTGGAGCAATGTCCCACCGCTTTGAACTTCTCGGTGCGTTTCAGGGGGATGCAAATGAGAGAGCTGAGGTATCTCCTTTGTTTCCCAGGGATTCACGCTGGAAGCGCCGACAGCCGGAGCTGTGGGATCAGCCCGGACCCACGGGGAACCAGCAGGAACCAAACCAGGACAAATCCACAGGGGGAACTCAGGAAGCACGAGAAGGAACAAGCCTCCTAATGCACATCAAGATTGCAGAAAAAAAAGGCTCTTGGCAAGATCTGATTCCCCACACAGCAATGCCTTGGAGTTCCCAC
Source organism: Sylvia atricapilla (assembly GCF_009819655.1). Classification (NCBI taxonomy): domain Eukaryota; kingdom Metazoa; phylum Chordata; class Aves; order Passeriformes; family Sylviidae; genus Sylvia; species Sylvia atricapilla. The sequence goes on along the minus strand of NC_089159.1, from coordinate 7,417,511 downwards.
CTCAGGTTTCCTCTCTGCACCTTTCACAGACGATCAGAATCAGTGGAGCATTGCAGTAGTTTAATAACTCATCTATTTTACAGGAAATAGGAGATGAAAGTACCTAAATTACTGAATAAATATCAGAAATTAGCAAGGGTCTACAGGGCTCATCGATTTTAACTCCCATATAAATCAGCAGTTTTGACAGACATGTGCAGTATTATACAGAGCCACCCAGAAATCTGGGATTCAGCACAGAAATTTGGGGTTGATGGAATCAAATCGAGAGAAAAGGGAGAATCTAAATTAAAGTTTAAATTAAAGTTCAACACTTCCTTTCTTCTATACAGCCTGTATGAACAAACATGTTTGCTACTGCTTAAACTTTTAAATCAGCTTGGCAGCCTTGAGAAATTGAACCATGCAGCTGAAATTTGACGTGCCCAAACGCTGAGACCCTCCCAGCATTAACCACAATGCTACAGAAGAACCACTAAGAAAGAAGTAGTGGTATAATGCAGGCAAATTCCAGTCTGAGACCCAGGTTCTGCTTTCAAGACTCGTTATGAAATTATTTCCTTGGAGCTCTTGGTCAGTGATCATAATCACTTCAGATTTAAAACCCTCGGTGCAAATCCAGCACTCAATAAACCAAATAACTAAAATGAATAAGAAGCATCTTTAAGCTCAGCAAAAAAGATCTTGGCATGTGGCTCACGCTGCCTATGAGGCAGGTAAGGACAAATATCAACAGTTCACCAGCATGAGCTCATCCTGCAGGCACAATCTTCTCCTCAAACGTGCTCAGTGCCACTCGGGCTGGCTCTGCTGTGCCAGTTGTCCCCACACACACGAAGTGGATGCAAACTGCTCCTCTCCTCAAGGTCTCCTTTTCTCCTGCAGCACAGCCACACCAAACAGCTCATTACCAGAGCAGAAGCCTCCCTTTCCCAAAAAAAACCCCCAAAACCCTAAATGCCAAAAGCAGGAGGCACAGGCAATGAAGTGGGAAAGCAGCAGGAATAGGTACTCGGTTTTCTGTGTTTCTATAAAAGCAAGTGATAATTTCAAATCTCCAGCAGATATTCAAGTAGAAGGGCAATGAAGCAAGAGAACAGATTGCATGGAAAGGAAGAAGTGCCCTATGGAGTTTGTGACCTGTTTACCATTAAGTAAATAAATAAATGAAAGCAAAACAACCCCCTGAGGTGACAGTTTGCATGAGGGACTTTAGTGACTCTGTCACATGGAAGCCTATAGAAACAACTGGCATGACAGAGCAAAGGATTGAGTGGCCACACAACAGGAACTCGGGAAAGAAAGCAGATGTCAGAGAAGGGAAGAGGGAGATTTGGAAATCAGGACAGCAGGGACATCACTGAATATTGCCCAACTAACACCACTGCCCTGCTACACAGCAGCTGAAGGCAAGAAGAAGATGGAGCAGTTTGAGAACACCATGAAATGAAGAGAGAACACACACACCAGTTCAATTCTTTCTACTCCACACTGAATCACTCAGCAATCCTGCCTGCTCCTGTGGCAGCTGGAATATCACCATTTTGCATCCTTCAGTAGGGTTAACTAGTTCACTTGCTGACAGTTTTGAAAGAAAAGGCCAGAGGGAGTGACATCTCCCCAGTCCTGCAGGAGCCTGATGTCCAAGGGAAGCCTGGGCTGTCCCTGCCTGTGGCACCCTCCTCTATTCCCTGATCTGAGGACAGGCTCCAGAATAAAGCTAATTCCTTTCAGTTCCACTAACATCCACTGCTATCAAAAATCAAGAATATGTTATTTTGGCCTCTTTGATCTCATTCAAACCGTGAAAACAACAGCCTAAGCATTTTGCCCTGCTGTATCTCAGGGAGCTGGAAACCTTTTACCAGCAAGAAACTCTTACAGCAGTTACCATGGTGACTCTGGTAATAGATATTTAAAGGCAGCTCACTCATAATCACATTTATTAGATATCAGGAGGCTTTAGTAAGAGAGGCACAAAAAGCTTGAAGCCAACCAGGGAGCCAAGCAGGCTTACTGATGGTATAAGAAATTTGTGGGGAGGGATGTGCTTATCCCATCATTGAGCTGGACACAAAGGGCTCCTATTCAAATCGGCACTGAAGCTTGCAGAATAAACTATTTTTAGTTTGTCATTTAAAAATCGCTTCTGAAAGCCTCATTTTAATCGTGGTGCTTCAAGAAATCCTTTCAGACTGGTCATTGCCAGAAATATAAGAAATAGCTGTGCCACAGCTCCATCCCTAACTAGGGCCAGGCTGCTGAGAATCTCCTGGTCTGCCATCACCTGGAAACTCAAATCTGGATAAAGCTCTCTGAGTTCAAGAGGTATGTTTGGTTATATAAATATTAACTAATTTATTCCTTTAGGTCTGAGTCCACAGCTTTCCAATCCACTGGCACACAACCAATCTGCAGAAGCAGATCTCCAGATAGGGAGCCACTTCACCAGGCTGGCTAAGCCTGTGTAACAGTCATCAAACTGAGATTTCCTTTCTCTTTTTGCTGCATATTTCCATGACAACTTTCCTGCAGTATCAACTTCTTTCTATTGGAAAGGTCTCTCAAAGAGAATTTAGGCTTCTATAGCAACAGCTGAAAGCCCTGGGAGATGATGATGCCTGAAACATTTTTAGACCACACAAGTGTGTGTCAGATTTTACAGGTGAAAACAAAAATATTGGGCAAACTGTGAAGAGGAGAAGGAGTAACCTTGCTGAAATGGAAAAAAAACACAAAGAAACCACATTACTTTCAAAAGGGGTGCAGATTCTGAGATCTAAAACGCTGGGGAGAGCAGACAGGATCAAACACTCATCTTGAAAAGCCACATCCTGTTCCTTCTCTCTGAGTTACAGAGCACAGTCACAAGGAACAAGTCTGCTAATCCTAAAAGGAGATTTTAGTCCAAGATCTCTCTCTGCAGTCTATTTTATATAGACCTAAAGCAAAAAAAAAAAAAAAAAAAAAAAAATTGGAAAATCAGTGAGTCAGGATACTTTTTGAGTTTTAACTCCAATATACCTGCCACCTACCTATAATCTAACCTTTTTCTTAGTACTTTAGCTGTTTGCTATGGTAATACACAGTATTCTCCAACACTTAAAGCAACTTTAGAAGAAAAAAAAAAAAAAGCCCAGCTGCACTCTCAAACAAATAAATTTGTTAAACTCAAAAGCCAAGGAAAGTACAGAAGTTGAAGCAGCTTTCCCTCACTGAAACTAGATCTATTTCACAAAGCACTTCACTTCTCCAGTGTGCCTTCAAACCTGAAGTCTTCCAAAGAAAAAAAAACCCAAAACACTGCATCTACAAGATCAATGAGAAGTAGGAAAAGATTAAATTTAATGTACAGATGAGAATCCCATGAGAATCCCATGGGTGGAAGTGAAGCCCAGCAGGTCCCAGCACCTTCCCTTTTGCAGTCACTGGAAACCTCTTTGTACACAACAAGTGAGATCAGCACTGTGACCACCTGCAAAGCAGAACCACTTTCTTCTGCTTGTGGTGATTAAAATCTTTTCCTTTTTTCATTAAAATACCCATTAATTTATCTCCTCTTCTTCTCATTCACCCCTACATCATGAGTGTTCTGATAAGGGAAAAAAGGTGCTCACAGGTAGGAATGAGTGAAGGTGAATGGATTTGATCTAATTCTTGTTGACTTCCACCTTCAGTCAGTTCCTGCCCAGCTGAGTAACTTCAGAAAGTACTTTGGAACTGGCAGTTTGACAAAATAAAAGTTGAGGACTGTGAAAACTTATTTTAATTTTTAAATAGCACTGCTTGGGTCTATTCAAAACCTGGGAACTCTACAGCCAAGACATATGCAAAACCAGGATTTCTGACAACCCCCTCATTATTTCCAAGATTTACCCTGTCTGGAGAACACTGAAGTGTGGGAGTCACTGAGTCACTGTAAAGGTCAAGTGAAACGCGATTATTCAGTGTCACCATGTGCTGCCCTCTGCTGAAACAGACACCGGGTTCCTCGGAGCAGCACAAAAGCTCAGGATCATCTGCACCCGCTGCTGCCATCACACTCACCCGAATTCAAAATGCTTCATTTCGTGGGACGAGGCAAGGATAAAAATAACCTGAGCTCTTGCACTGGACTGAATATCCCCAGGATAAAAGAGTGGCTTCAGGGACAGCCGCCAGGGAGAAGGAAGAGGCTCAGATGCATCAGCTGCACACTCTGCAGAGATGAAGGTTCACAGGCTTGGAAAAAGGAAACAGCTGAAAGTTTCATTTGAACAACTTGTTTATCAAAGATATGTTGAACTCTTACATTCCCTCTCAAATCCTTAATCCTCCATCTGATTTCACCCACACGAAAAATCTGTTCAGGCAGATGAGGTTATTCAAATACTCTGGCACCAGAATTTGTTCCTATGTAGAACATGGAACAGCAGAAAACTATTTAATATCTGAAGAAGGGGGGGAATAACATCTATTTACATACTAATATCCATAAATATATATATTTTATAGAATCATATTTACAGGATTCTTGCTTCAGTATTTTATTTAGAAACAAATAGTAACCCAGCATTTTCTCTAAAACTCAAGGGAAAGAAAGTGAAAACAATATTTCAGCTACACATATAAACTCTCAGTGCAGAAATTCCCCATCCATCTTTTTTTTTCCCCTTCAGGCCTTTGGAAATTAGGCTTTGCTGTGTGACTTCGACATCAGCCCAGCAAGGTTATTTTGGATCAAGAAGATTGAAATCTTAAGTTGAGGGTTCCTTAGGGAGATCATCCTGCCAGCAACTTCCCCTACCCTGTAAAGATCCTGCTGCAGTCAATTTTAACCACGTGCTTTTTCACGCGTTTTGACCTTAAAAAAAAGGAGGGGAAATACTCTCAAACAAACAAAAAAAAGAAGAAAAATTTAAAAATTTAAAAGAATCCCAAGGACAAACGAAAAGAAGAGGGAATAGCAGAGGGCAGGTGGGCCCTGCTGGTGCAGCCAGTAGAGGGCAGTGGGATTTAGAGGAAAGTTGTTGAACTTCGCCTAATGAAGTATTTGAAGTGATGAAACCATCCATTTAAATCGTTATTTGAACCTATCTACACTAAGACATAAGCAGGAAAAAAAAAAAAAAAAAAAAAAAAAAAAAAAAAAAAAAAAAAAAAGACATAAGAGGAAAAAAAGGATAAAAATAGAAAAGAAAAGTTATTACTTTGAGACCTCTAAAAAGTTGTGTTTCAGGATATCAGGAAGATTTCATACCAATGCATCATTTACTTAATTTTCCAAGTAATTTCTAATTATTGAAATACAATAATTCCATGCATCCTATTGAAACCAAGCCAACTCTTTCTCACAGATTTTAAAACCCATGGGTAACTTCAAACAGAAAAATATCAAATAAGAAGAAAGGCATTTTCAAGGCACACCTCTTGTCACATGAAGACGAAAACTGGTTTCTAGTCCACAAGAACAAGAAAGTAAAACAGGTGAGGGAAAAAAGCAATACAAGCAAGGAACACAGATTTCTTTTTAATGCTCACTGCACCTTGTTCGCCAGAAGGAAAAGGAATATTTCCCACCTTACCACCAAACAGAACAAGCTCCCCAGAGCTCAGGTCTGTGCACGGTTTGACACGAGCCCAATCCGCATTTTGTGAGGGGAATATTGTGGATATTTTCAGAGCCCTTTCGAGCTACACATGTCCTGAAGTAACACCGCTGCTCTGTGCCGGAGGAGACCGAGCTCCGGGGCTGTGCTGGCACAGCGGGGACACCTTTACCAGGCTCGGGAGCCTCGGGCCGTGCAGCCCCCGGGGGCCGCGGGCACGACCCTCCCGGCCGGGCTCGGCCGCCCTCGGAGCCCCGCGGGAGCCCTCAGAGCCTCCGGCGGGACGGGGCGGCCACGGGCAGCGCCCGCCTGCCTGTCCCGGGCGGGACCTGTTGCCCTCAGACACCGGCGCGGGGCCGGGATGAGGGGACACGGCGGCGACACCGCGACACCTCACCCCCCCTTCCCCGCACCTCAGCCAGGGCACCGGGACTGCGTCCCGCACTGCGGCACCTCAGCGCTCCTCCAGCACGGGGATGCTCGGTGCGAAGCTGCCGGTTCTCTCCAGCCCTGTCAGTCCCCCCGCGCTGCCCTCACCTTCCCGGGCTCACCTGCAGCCTCCTCCTCCGCCGCCGCCGCGCTCGGGGATGCTCCGTCTCCCTCACCTCACCTGCACCGGCCGCACCGGCCGCCAGGGGGGTGCCATGCGGCACGTCGGGTAATGTAGTCCCCAGGCCAACGCCACGGCCAATCCCCGCGGCGCGCCGCGGAGCATGCCGGGAGTGGTAGTTCTCCCCGAAGGCGTCGGCGCGGGGCAGACTGGGAAGTGTAGTCAAACAGCCACAGTGAGCGGCTGCCTTGTCCCCGCTGAGGAACTACAATTCCCGTGCGCCCCCGCCGCGGCGGCTCGAGCCGGCCCGGACTCGGCGCCGGGCGCCTGTGGGTGTGCAAGGCCATCATGGCGGCCCCGCCGCCCTCAGGCCCGGGAGAGCCGGCGCCGCCGCCGCCGCTGCAGTACAGCCTCCTGCTGCAGCACCTCGTGGGCGACAAGCGGCAGCCCCGCGCCTGGGACCCCTCTGTCCTCGGCGGAATCCCCTGCCCGCCCAAGAGCGAGGAGCAGAAGATGGTGGAGCGGGTCATGGAGAGCTGCCCCTTCAAGGCGGCGTTGGCTTGCGTGGGAGGTGCGGCGGCTGGAAGGACGGGGCAGGCGGCTGTGGGGTGTTCGGGGGTTCCTGTGGCGTCGGGAAATGGGCGGGTGGAGACGAGGCTGCAGCCCTTGTGTTTTGATTTTTCTCCTAAGCCTCCTCCAGTGCCTGTCACATGTTCCAGGGAGGGATGGATCTCTGTCTGCTTTCCTTGGAGAGGTGCAGGTGCTCATGGCCTTTCCTTAGCACAGCACAGGCTGTCACAAGTGTCCACAGTACCAAGAGATTCCTGTCACAGTGCAGCGCTCACAGACAGCAGGAGCAGAGCCGGTTCATTGACTGCGGGGAATGTGCTGCTCCAGCCCAGCCGAGCTCATTTTATTGTGTTTATCTTTTACAGGATTTGTTCTGGGAGGTGCGTTTGGTATCTTCACAGCCGGCATTGACACCAACGTGGGGTTTGATCCCAAGGATCCCTATCGCACACCCACAGCTAAGGAGGTGCTCAAGGACATGGGGCAGCGAGGCATCTCCTATGCCAAGAACTTTGCCATCGTGGGTGCCATGTTCTCCTGCACGGAATGCGTGGTAGAATCTGTGAGTAAGAGCTTCTCAACCATTAAGAAATGTTTTCTAGTGCTCTTTAAAACTTTTTACTAGATCCAAATTAGTACATGCATCCTCTTTGCAATAGGGCAGTGGAATAGGCTGCTTTGTTCTTTCTTGGTCAGCAAAGCTTTTCAGCTTTGAGATCTGTCTTCAGAGATGTTGTTCTCTGACAGAATGAGGAACTCTTTTGCAATAGCAAAGTGCTTTTCAGTATAAGTCCTGAATGTATTGGCAAGCACAGGCATTACTTTTTAAAACCCTAGCTACAAGTGCTTGTGTGAAATGTCAAACTGTAAGCTGCAACGTGGTAATTTGAGTGTCTAAAAATTCCATATGCAGAAAGGGATCATTGGATGAAAGTTCTTGAGTAACAGGCCGGTTTTCATCTGGCCCCTGCAGCCAGAAATTACTTTGGTGCAGCTCAGTGGTAAATCTATCATATGCTTTTATAAATAGGAAAATTACCCTGTTACGAATTTGAGTCCTGCCTTTTAATTGAAAGGAACCATTACTTCTTAACTCATCTAGAATAAAAGAGTATCTGCTTGCACAATGGAGCAGAACAAAGAGATCTCTGCACTGGTGAAAATCCAGTATGTCCTGGCTATGGAAATAGTCCATCTTTGTCAGCAGGTGCTGTGACTGTCACCTGTGCCAAGGACCAGCTGCATGGCCAGGCTCAGGGCTGCTCTCATGTAGTTATTGCACTTTTAGGCTCAGAGCTGTGTTCTGAGGGCTGTGCTGGCTCTCCTGAGGATCCTTCCCACAGCACTGCATTGCACCATATGGATTTGTCTTACCTCTCCCAGTTACCTGCTCCTTCCTCCCTTTCCCAGCCCTGCAAGTTTGGGAGTGCAGGGCCATCTGCTGAGAGCAGAGGGAAGAACATCCTCAGCTGAGGAGGGGATGGAAGGTCATTTAATCTTCCATGCTGCTAGCACAGACTCTGGCTGTTTATGCCATATTTACTTGTTGACTCTCATTTCTAATTCCACAGTATCGTGGGAAGTCTGACTGGAAGAACAGCGTTATCAGTGGCTGCATCACGGGAGGAGCCATCGGCTTCAGAGGTTGGTGGTGCCTGCTGGCAGCTGTTTCTGTGATAGCTGTGATAAGATTGAATTTGGTTATGCAGCACACGATGTTCTCAGTTCAACACACACACACACACTACAAATCTCTTTGCCCGGGGTTGTGGCGGAGCCAGTGTGAGAGTGTGCTCCTGACTGGCAGAACTGTCAGCTCCTAGAATAAGTGGGGATAAGGAGGGGTTCGTCAGAGAGGAAAATCAACAAAATTCACTTGAAAGAAAAATCAGGAGTTGGTGGTGGCTGTCCACAGTCTTCTGTGGTGTCATGGGAGAGAGCCAAAAATACACACAGAACAACTCAGAAGCTCTTGTGTTAACTGAGCTCTACACATCTACCATTTCACTGTCTCTGCAACTCTCCTTTGAAATTAGAACTAAAGAACTCTGCTCTCTTCTTTTGTATCATCTGTAAAATGCTTTTCTCCTTTCTCATGTGTCAAATTCAAACAGACAGTTCTACTTACATGTGAACGACAAGGAGCACTGAGGTTTTAGTCCAGCAGCTCTACTGGGGACTTTCCTTTAGTGGTAACATCTGGGAAAATCCCCAAGTAGGAGAGAGCTGCTCTCCTCATCAGAAATATCAATCTTCTCTCACTCTCCTTAAGAAAAAAACCTGTCCTGTTTTACTGAGCATAAATGAAATGAAAGCTTTTGAAAGTGCTTCTAATTGAGCTTGTTAAGTTGTGTCTGTCCTCGACCTAATCCTCTTAGAGCTGTCAGAGCAATGGCTGCACTTCCTATCCCTCCCTAGTCCCACCAAGCCACTTGAAGAGCTCAGATGGAGCACAGTAGAATCAGCAGTGGCCACTGGAGGGTTCTCTGTCCCCTGGGTGAGCCTCAGGACACAGCACCCAGACAGCAAATCCTGCTGGCCCCGAGGGGTTTGTACCTCAGGCAGTGCCACTGTCCCCTGGGAGGCCACTGCCAGGTTCCTGCTGGTGTGAGCTCTTTGAGCAGCACAAATTACTGGGAAGAAGAATATTTTTCCTGCCTTGTCCCATTGTTTCCCACCCTTGCCTTGCAGCTGGGTTGAAGGCCGGGGTGATCGGCTGCGGAGGATTCGCCGCTTTCTCCGCTGCGGTCGATTACTACCTCCGGTAACAGCCGGGTCCCTGGGGAGCAACACTCCCTGTTCCAGGGCTGCTGCTGAGAGCCTGCATCACGGCACAACCATCAGGATTACCTTTCCACTGCCTCTGGAGTCCTGGCCACTGCGAGCGGGGTGGCGCTGGCCACTTTCTGAGTGACTAACAGCGACCTGGCTGCCAGCCCTGGCGAGCTGCTCCAGGCAGGCTTGTGGGAGAATGGGAGGATGGAGCCAGGCACAGAGCAGCATCTCCAGGACAGATCAGCTGACTGTCAGTTTCCAGGAAACATGCCTGGACTCTGAGCTCTTTGGATCCTTTGGGGCTGATTTTGATTAAGTCTGTTGCTAGCATCAGAAGAAGGCAGGAGAACAATCTTCGAAGAGAAATGCACCGATTTAGGTTACCACATATTTGAAGGTGCTGCAAGTGTTTTAACAGTCACCAGTTTGCAGCTTGCTACTCTGTTGGGGAGAGGTAAGATCCTGTGGGGAAATAACTTTGTTCCAGGCTTTTCTTAAAATACCATCTGAAGACAAACCACCATCTGTACAACTTGTCTTATTTCAAGTACAGAGATGAGCGCCAGATTTCCTTACCATGTTTTAAAGGGAAAAGCAGAAAGGAATCCTTAGCCTTAGAGCTGTGTGGTTACTGGCAGATGAACAAAACAGTTTAAGGGAAAAAAAGAGGTTGTTGCTGAAGTATAATTCTCTGAAGCCACTTGGCTAGCCTGATTTAACCTCACTGTGGGAGTACAATCTTGCTACTGCTTTAACTGCCCCAGGCTCACCCCATTAGTTCCAGCAGTTTAACAGTGAGACTTAGAAAGCAGAGTTGTGAGAATAAACCAATGTTTGGCAGATAACTGGGCACTCACTCAGCACACAGACTGCTTCCCATCATGTCCCTGTGCCACCTCCAGGTGCCCCGGTGTTACACAAGGGGAACTGAAGTGTTATTTCTGCCCAGCATTGGTGCTGAAACCAAAACATCTGTTTGTCAGCTCAAGGCGCTGCTGCCTCTTTGATTGGTGTTCTATCTGCCCTCCTGCTCTTCTAACCAAGCTGTGTTCTCAGACCTCAGAGGGTCATTTTTTACCTTCATTGAGCCACTCTGTAAAGGCAAACACTCTGTCTCATCTTTTTGAGGCAGTGATGTTTCAGACACAGTGCACACAACTAATAGGGATTCTCCCACCCACTCCTTTGCAGCCACAGTTTGACATCCCAGAACAGTGACAGCCCTTGTTGACCTGGAAGAGCAATATTGCCAGTGTGTTTTGGCTGATACAGTGGTCAGTGGTCAGTTTGGAGGCACACTGGCTCCCATTCCCACATGGAAAGAAGTGGGGAAACAGCACCATGTGATCTATCAGATGAGGTTTCCAGATCTCCTGATGTCCCTTGCTGTGCTTGTTCAGTATCCTCAGGCCAGAAGCTGTGCAAGTCAGCTGAATTTTAAGCTTGAGTAATTCGAGGCTGATTAAACAGGCTGGCTCCAGACAGTCCAGGTTTTTTTCCTCCAAAATGCAAGGATGTAGCCCAAACCATAAGAATTCTGTTCAAAGATTGCCTGGCACAATGCCTGTGCTTATACCACTGGCTTGAAGTGCAACTAGCAAGGATTCCACGACAGAAAGAAGTTGTGATGCCAAGGTGATCAGTTAGTGCAAACAGCAACACCACAGGGCTTCTTTTGTGCAAATATCAGGGCTTTGCATTTTTATTAACATTTTTTTTTCTCCTCACGAGGTTTTACAGCCATTTAAAGTTTGTAATCTACAGAAATTGAAACAGAACACAAACAAAAATATATCCTTAACAACTTTTGAAAGTCAAATATTAATTAACAGTTCTATTCTAACTGTAGCTGCAAGAGTCCACCCCCCTCTTTTCCTTCCTGTTAGGGACAAGCAAAAGCCACTCGTGGGGACAGCCACAGCCTGTTGTGCTGGGCTGTGGGGACCGGGCCTCCAGCCACTGTCGTGGGGGGAGATTTGGCTGTACAGAGTCTCCATCTGGAATGACAGTGTCGTGGACAGAGACTTGGACACATGTAACAAATCAGACACACACAGGGATCCGTTGTGCAGTCAGATCTAAAGCTCGGCCTCCTTACTGGGTCCAGGGCCAAGAGAGACGCCTGGTTATTTTCTGCAATGCTGTTTCCCTTCTGTTTAGCTGGTAGTCAAGAGGAGCAGGGTCTGGAGTGTGAGCCCTTTGGAGGGGGACTGAGACCTCCCCTCCTTAGTTGCTTTGCTGGTGCAGGGCTGGCAGGTGCTGCCTTCCCCAGGGAGGTGGCTGAGGACATACCTGGTGCATCGGTGGCTGGGCTCTACCTGGAACAATCCATAATTTGGGAGGATAAAGGCAACGCCGCTGTCAGGAACACGCTTGGTCACTTCTCATCCATCTCCATTTGGCACAGGAGAGCACGGGGCCAGCGCAGTCGGGGACGTGGGGGGGCTTTTCCCACAAGAACACAGACTCAGCTCACAGAGCGAAAGGTTTCGTGTCCCAACAGGTACCAACACCTACATGGGAATGTGGGGGACGTCCCGGGAGCCGGGCACTTGGGCAGCCTGTCCTGCCCTGGGACATGATGTGACAACTCCAGCCATCGGCTTGGGAGGGGTCAAGAACTGGAGCTACTAACAAACAGACCTGAGCTGGCTGGGCACGGCTAATCCAGCAGCAACCACTTTGGGAGAAAGACACTTCTGCCTTCAGACAAGAGAGCCATAAAGGCTTTCCTCCTCCCATCCTTCTGTGCTGGCTCCCAGGCTGGGTGACCATCCAGCTGCTGCAGAGCACTTGCCTCTGGCAGCCAAGCTGCCAACCGAGGCAGGGCCATGTGCTGCCACATGCCCAGTGCAGCAGGGACAGCCAAGGAGGGGGAAAAAAAGAATCTCCTTTGTCCCCGTGGCCATGGGAGGAATCCCAGTGCCCCAGCAGGTTTGCCATGGGGTGCATGCAGTGCTTGTGGCAGGGGCGTGAGTGCCTCACTATGGCAGAGATACAAATTGGGGGAAATTTGGGACCACATCAGTGCCAGAGCAGACGTGGGGTCAGCCCATGGTGCAGAAAGCAAACCTGCCTGGCTGGCCATCCCTTCAGCCTGCTGTGGAGCAAGACCAGCACAGCACCTCTGGCTCCAGCCTTGTGTGAGGGGTTACCCCATAACGCTACTCAGAGGTGAAATCCAGCGAGGGGAGGAACCGCCACGCCACACACACACGGGCAAAGCACGGGGCTGGGGCTGGAGAGGAAACTGGCCTGAAAACACCCAGAAGAGCCGTGGCAGGGAGGAAGCAACACCCTGCTCCTCTGCTCTCACAGGTTTGCTCGGGCCGGAGCAGATCCAGGCACAGGGTCCAACGTTTGCGCAGGCAGCGAAGCCAAAGCAGAGCTGGTCATCACCATCACCGGGGAGGGAGGCCCGTGAGCTCCCGGCCTCAGAGCGAGCTGGAGCTGCACATGCAGGCGTGGGCAGGGAGCTGGGCAGCAAACAGGCACTCGTGGGGCACTGCAGGCTTCAGGCGAGGGGTGCCTGGTAGGAGTGAGCAGGCAGGAAGGAGTCCAGGAGAAAACTTGTCAAGGGGGAAGCCTGTGTCCACGGCCCTTGTCAGTCACTACCTCTTCCGCTGAGCAAATATACATAAAAACAATCCTTGAACACAAGAAGGGACATAAGACACGACTAGTTTACAGAGAGGCCCTGGCACCTGGTGGGGCCGGGCCGCTGGAACGTGATTGTACAGGAGCTGCAGGCAGCACCGTCCTGGGTCTGGGCTGGTCTCCCTTGGGGGCTGTGATCCAGTCCGTGTCCCCCAGCAGGGAGCTGGAGTGTTTGCAGCCGGTGCCTTCTTGCCTGCAGGCTACACGTCCGTGGAGAAGTAAAGTGTGTTGCGTTTGAGCTCCGTGAAGGAGATGGGAGGATGCTGCAGGTAGTAGAGAAGGACCTGGACCTGTAGAAGGTAAATGGGGAGTGTTACTACAGAAAGGGGAAGAGCTCCCACCTCCCAGCTTGTCCCATCCAGCAAAAAGTAACAAATCCACCCAGACAGGCAGGTGAGCCCCTCCAGTACCCAGCTCTTACCTGGGCCATCACATCGTGGGACCAGATGTCGGAGGCCAAGGTGAGGTGCACCTTGCTTTCCCCCTCTGAAGGTCTCAGCAGTGTTGGCCCAAAGACCGTGGCCAGATTGTGGAGAGACATTTTGTTGATAGGCTCCTTTTCAGCCACCCTGAGGGGGACAGGGAGAGAGGCAGTGTCAGCCCCTAACAACGTTCAGGAGTGGGGACCCATGGGGTGACGTGGGGGCCAAGGGCTGCTCTCCCTTCTCCCAGCAGCAGTGAGGCACCTCCAGCTTCCCACTGCCCTTTGTAGCCCTCAGAAAACCCAGGTGCAGGGCAGGGAGCTCTGCCCCCTTCACGGCCTCTGCCTGAGCTGCCGGGCCTGGCCGGGAGCCCCGCGTGTGATGTGGCAGCAACCAAGCCCTGACTCCTGCACCGTGGGGCCTCCACCCTTCCCCTGCCTGCAGGGTAAAGGGAGCTCTGCACCAGCCCGTGCCCCCTGCACCCACTCCCCTCGAGGCTCCCTGCCCCGACAACCCCGTGGGAGCCCTGCCAGCATGGAGGGAAGCAGGACCACAACATTGCCATGTTAGGAGGCAGCTGTGCTCCCCGGCACAGGCTGCTCGCTTGAGCCCAGGCCAGGGGAGCAGATGTGGGAACTGGCTGTGCCCGGTTCTCAGGATGGAAACGGATTTTTCCTTCTCCATCCCCCAGCATCAATCACTTTTTCTGTTTGGTTTTAGCCAAACCAGAGGAACAAAAAAAAAAAAGCCCTTCATGATGCAAGTAACATGAGCCGTGAGCCCCAGTCCCAAGCTCTGGCCAGGCTCTGTGTTCTGCTCTGTTGCCCTTCCACAGCCCTGTGCTTTCCATGGGTTCTGGGTCCCCAGAGAGCCCCAATCCCTGAATCCCCAGGCTTGGATGCACCTCGTCTGGGCCAAGACAAAGCCTGTCAAACACCGCTGCACGCACCCTGGAACAGGTGACGTGAGGTGTCACCTGCAGTTCTGAGACATTTCTACAGAGCTATGCTTGGCTCTTGGCCACCCACTGCTGACAGGTGACAGGGATTATTGCACCTTGTTTTGCAAGGGCTACTGCCGGACGGGTGGGAAGGGACACAGAGCTGTTTTCCTGCTAAAGGGGGACACTGCAGAGCTCCCAATTGATTCCTGTCCTGTACTGAAGCCAGCTGCTCCCCGCAGAGTTCATCCAACCAGCTGCACACCGGCTGCAGCAGCCAAGTGTTCCATGTTTCCAGAGGTCATGTGCTCCCTGCAGAGCTGACCTGGATCACTGGCCAGGCACAGCACAGGCCCTGCTGGCACCGTGGCCAGTGGTCCTGAGACACAAGGGGCTGCTCTGGAGGGGCAGAACAGCTCCAGGATCCCCCCAGCATCCTACAGGTGGAAAGCCAACACCGGTATCAGAGAAGGGTCTGAACAAGTGGCAGCCTGGGGAATATGCCAGAGCCCAGAGAGATGGGACAGGTGGGACACAGCTGAAGCTGTACCCTCTTGGAAGGGCTGGGAAAGGACCACTCCCTGCCTGCCCCACGCTACTGTTGCTGGCCCTGGCTGCTGCTCTGCTCTCTACCAGCACAGCACAATCTGCCTCTAGTCTGGGATCAGCCTGCAGCTGTGCAGGCACCACAAGAATCAAACAGCAGCTCTAACTCTGTTTATGTCCCATCCCCACAAGCAAAGCAGTGAGACAAACCCGTCCTGTACCTCCCACCCATCCCAGGCAGCCCCTGAGCCATTACCTTTTCAAGTGCTCCAGCAGGAAGAGGAAGGTGATGAGGTTGGGGTCAGGCAGAGAGCGGAGAAGGTGCATCATGCAGTTCTCCTTGGCAGCAGGATCCGAGAGGGCTGGAGGCAAAGAGGGAAAGGGCTCAGACAGGGTCTGGTGCAGCAGCAAGACCCACCACAGCCAGATACCTCCCAGCAGCCAGTGTGGGAGCACTGGGGAGCAGCACCCTGAGCTGTCCTGGGCCAGCAAAACCAGCCAGGACCAAGTAGGCCAAACTGGGAAGGACCCTTGGGTGTCTCCCATCCCAACAATGCCAAGAGAGACACGTTTGTGCATCAACCCCTTCCCACCCCCGAGCCCTTACCGATCCCCTCCATGAAGGCGGGGTAGAGTCTGTCAGTGAGGAGGGGCTCGGGCAGCTCACGGAAGTACAGCTTCAGCGTGCCAGCGATGGCATTGATGTCCATGTCACTCAGCATCACCAGGATGTCCTTGTTATCTGTCCAGAGAGCACCCACATGTGATGATGCCTCCTGCTCTCCTTGCCCTCCAGGTCTCCACCCTCTGTGTCAGTCCAGCTATCCAGACAAGCTGCCAGCTGGAGAGCAGGGACAGCACTGCTGGGTTGACAGCCCCATTAGCCAGGCTGAGGCTGGGAAAAGCCGAGTGGTTCCCGCCTGGCTGGGCAACAGGACACTGAACGATTTGCAAATCCATTTGCAAAGTTTCCCTGACTCAGTGTCTCCCAGGAGCCAGCCAGCAGCGGCAGCAGCTCAGAGGCATCGAGGCACAAACAGGGCTGGGATCTCTGAGTGGTTTTGCCCCTCCTCACCCCCAGCCTGTGCAGAGTGGCCAATCTGGCACACGTGCAGTGCAATAACCAAACCCTGAGCTTGCAGAGGGCTTGGGGGGGGTCTCAGCGCCTGGGAACCCTCCCATCCAGGACACTCACTTGCATCAAAGACAGCTTTCAACGCCTGAATGTCAGTGGCAACTCCAGAGATCCTGTAGATGCCGACCTCTTCGATGCCCCTCTTCTCCACCTCCTCGATGCACTGGCGCACGATGTAAGGCACCTTGGAGCGCTCGCGCCTGGCTCGGGAAGCAGAGCTGTCAGCAGAGATTCCCAGGGGAACCCCTGGCAGCCAGCCCAGCCCTGCAAACCCCAGGCCAGGGGCAGGATGGGCAGGATGGGAACAGAAAGGGAATGGGGAAGTCCTCAGCAGCAAAGGCCAAGTTCCCCAGTGTTGGTGGGATCAAGGGGACACAGTGCAACCCCACACCCACGGGGACCCACATCAGCCCCCACAGCCCTGCATTTACTTTGTCACCACACTGATTTTGACCCCGAAGACACCAGTCTGCTTTTTGGACGGGGTCCTCTTCAGGCTCATATCCCTGCTTGTGAACTTCATGGAGAATTCCACCTTGATCTGTGGGAGACAGGGGGTGAGTCCTGGCTGGCCTGAAGGCAAGAAGGGGCTGCATTCCCAGCCAGGGGCTGTGGGTCCCCCGGCCCCACTTACCCCGTTCATCTCAATCACATCCATGTGCCAGTTTTTCGTCTGCACAGCCTGTGGGTCCAGCTGTGGGGAGAAATGTCTGTGAGTTCTGTGCGGACACAGCCTCATGCCAGCCCTGCTGTCAGCCCAACCTGGTGGCCCCCAAAACCCCTAATCTGCAGATGGTGTAGGGCACAGGACATGCTTTTCCTGGGCAAGATGCTGCTCAGGACTGGAAGATGGAGAGGTTCCCCTTTGGGGTCTGGGAACTGGCTGTGCCCTGAAGCCAGGTGGGCTCAGCCCCCCTCTGCTGCCCTCTCCCCAGAGCCCCTGCAAGGCAGTGCTTTAACCCACACCCGAGAAGCAAGAAACTTCCAAGAAATTAGGACTATTTCTGGCGGCAGATTGATGAAACAGAACTAGGGCAGCGTTTTCCATGCAGAAAAACAACATCTCCCCATAGCCAAGGCTATTTATAACCCCTGGGAATGACAGGCTCTGCTATTTCTGGCTTTGGGGCTAGCGGGGGACTCGGTGACGCTGCCCCGGCACCCGGGTGCAGTGAGAGGTGCTGGCATTCCCAAGGCCTCGGCACGTGCCGTGGTGGATTCCAGGCCCCAAGGCTGGGCAGAGGTGGGTGCAGTTGCCTTTTGGGGCTTTTTGGTCTCCAGCTGGTGGGTATTGATCCAGCCCCATCGATCCCTGTAATGTACATGGCGGGCAGCCCGGCACTAATGTCCCCTTGGGGAAGGGGACGGGATATGGGAGCTGGTGGAGGCTCCCAGGGCTGGGGACATGTAGCTGCCAGGCCACACTTGCACCAGGCACGTGGGGTCACTCTGCAAGGACACAGGAGCTTCCTGCAGCTGCTGGGTCAGGAGATGCTCTGGGTATCCCCTGTAAAGACATCCAGAGCTGCTGCTCCAGCCACAGAGCTGCTGTTCCCCATAACGTCACTGCATGTCATGATGGGGGGGCACTGTGGGGTTCCTCATGTCCCTTCCCAAGACCCCACAGTCCCAAGGACAGGCTCGAGCTGCCCTGGCTCTTGGCACAGGCCCAGCACGGCGGCATTGCCACATCGCCAGTCCTGTGTTGTGAGCTCGAGCAGCTCCTCAGCCACAGGAAAACTGTGGTCCCCAGCAAGGCAGAAATGCTGCTGTCCCCAGCATGGCCCAGGAATGGCTCCTGACAGAGTTCTCCCTGGTGCTCCAGCCCAGCACATGGAAGGGCCCAGCGAGTGCCACGCTGCTTCCTCCGTGCCAGCCCTGCGGCTGCTGAGGAGCAGCAGGAGGAGGAGAAGGAAGGCTGCAGCTGCCCTGGGCTCCCATGGGACCCTGCAGCACGTCTGGACACTGGGATCACGAGACTGCAGCCAGACCACAGCCAACCCCAGTCCTGCTGCTCCAGCTCCTCTGTTCTTCTCCACAGTGCTGCATTCCCCCAGTGCTGCCATGCAGCCACCACAGCCAATGCCACTGCCCAGGGGCTTTCACCCCTTTCTCCACACATCCCTGCCCCACTCATGGCAGTGATGCCCCTTCATCACCCAGCCAGGTCAGGAGCCTCCCTGCTCTGCCATGTGATTTTAACTGCAGACACCATAGATGCTTTTCTTTCCCCTTCCCTCAGGTCCCTCTGGCTCTGATGGCCCTGGCAGCTCACATCTGGAAGGGCTTTAGCAAAGCTCTGAAGAAGCTTTAATAAAAACCAGGTTGGCTGCTGCCAGTGCTGCAGATCTTACCCTGAGCAAGTCACTTCCCTGCAGCTCCTCCTTCCCCCTGCATGGGCACAATCATCCCACAGTAGCCAGCAGGGCCCAAATTTGGGGTAGTTCTGCTGGCACCATGGGCCTGAGCCCTCTTACAGCTAGGGCAGGTCCCTGTGCACTGCTGGGGCACTGCCTGTGGCCTGGCCCTGGTGCTCTCTAACCCTCCTGGCCAGCAACCCGTGGAGCAGCAGCAGCACACGACGCTGCCTCTGCCCAGACTAAGCAAAGCCACGTCCAACACTTCATCCCCAGGCGTGGGAGGATGGACAGGAGCATCCACCCACAGAGCCAGAGGCAGCTCCTGCCCACACAGTGCTGGCAAACCAGCTCCCACCACCACCTCCTTGTCCTCTGAAGGGAGCTGCCTTGCTCCAGCAGGATGCAGGGACATCCCAGGACAGTGGAGAACCCCTGGGCTAGGAGCCCTGGGGAACAGCCTCTGAGCCAGCATTATGGTAGGATGAAAAGTCAGCTCCTTTTTGGAAAATCGGATGGCTTCAAACACCACCTTTGTCAGGGGAAACCTCTCAGCCAGGTCACCAGCACACCTCCAGGCTGCTCCCTCCTGCATCTCAGGGACTCTCATCCATGGTGGTATCCATGCCCAGGTCAGCATCCGCTGTGGTGCTGCTCTCATCCACGGTGAGCTGAAACACCCTCTGTTTGTTGCCACAGGGATGTGCCATCACCCTGGTTTCCCAAATTATCCAAAGTTGTTTGCTTGTAGGACAAGGCCCCGGGTTGTGGGGCAGTCCTGCAGCACTTTGTGTGTTCTGGGGAGGTCCTGCTGCTGCTGACCCTCTCCTGCTACTGTTTGTCTTGTCCACGGGACAACTCCAGACTTGAGGTGATGAGGCCACGTCCTGGAATTCTGTCCTTAAGACACATCCAGGTCGTGGCACTATGACAGACCCAGGCAGGGTTGGGTGCCCAGAGCTCCAAATCCTCATGGTGGCTCCCCAGGGCCCCAAACACCAGGATGCTGTGGTGGGGCAGGGACTGTCAGGCTGGGCATGTCCCTTCCTCACATCTCAGACCCATGAGGTCACCCAAGCATCAGCCTTGGGTGAAGCAATCGGGAGCAAACTGGTGACTCAGGCTGCGAGCTCATCTCTGCCAGGGCCCTGGGGAGCAGGATCCCAGAGGAACTGCTACAGCCAGCATTGCTTCCCATCAGCGTGGCACCCAGAGATTCCCCAGCCTGGCTGCCCTGGAACCAGATCCCTCACCAGACCTCCACGCCAGCAGCTCCCTCCCCAGGGAACAGACAGTCCCTGAGTCCCCCAATGCCACAGGACAGAGCAACCCCCACACCAGCAAACGCTGTCAGTAGCAAAGCACAGCCCCCCCGAAAAAGCATTAATTCACAGCCCCGACTGAGAGTGACCTGAGGAGCAGCACCCACAGGACCCTGCACAGACCTGTGGGGGCCACGTCCTGCTCTGCAGCCCCAGGGCTCCCAGGCAGCAGCCGACAGGGAAACCAGCAGCAGCCACAATGGGCACGGGGAATGAAACCTCGTCATGTTTTGACCCAGCAACAGCCGCCGGGCAGCCTCCCCACTGAGCCCTGGCTGCCCCTTAATCCCCTGTGCGGAGCCGCAAGGGAATCGAGGTTAATGCCGCTGCGTCACACGCGGCCCCGCCGCCAAACCGAGCCCCCACGGGCCCAGGGCAGCCCCTGCCCGCGGCCACAGCTCCCTGGGCAGGGGGACCCCACCGAGGGGAAACCCCCAGAGTCCCCCGTGGGGCTTTTGGGACAGCCTGCAAGGGTGCCGTCCCCCTCCTCTGTCGCCTCTTGTGCATCCCTGCGCTCCGTGTTCCCGCAGACGGGCAGCGCTGGCTGATGTGGCTGCGACACAGCTAAGCTGGGAGAGCCTGGATCCACCTGGCTAGCAAGAGGCGGGACGCAGGCACTGGGTGCTGTGGCACCCCAGGAACCCGGCCCCAGCCAGCCCTGAAGCATCGCTGCCTCCTGGGCAAGCTCCAGGGGCAGGCAGGGGCTTCCCTGCCCTGCCTCTGCAGGACCCCCCGGTGCAAACAGCTCAGCCTCCCGGCGCCTGCCAGCACACAGAGAGAGGGGGAAGGAGCAAAACAAACATCTCACAGGCTGCCAACTGCATCTAAGAGCTCCCAAAGCACCCAAACAGCCTCCCTGCTCCCTGCACAGAGCCCACAGCAACTCACTCCCCACACAAACAACAACACAGCCCCTCACCCCACAAAACCACCCTCCAAAAAACCACCGTCCCCACGCGGAGCAGAGCCCGCCGGAGCCACCCCAGAGCCCTGCAGCCGCCCCCCGCACCCGGAGCACCTTCTGCCGGAGCAGTTTGCTGCGCACCCTGCCCCAGAGCCGGGCGCCCGTGTTCGGGGCTCGCTTCCCCTCGGGCTCCTCCACGCCGCGCTCGGGCTGCTGCTCGCCCCCGGGGCCGGGGCTGCCCTCCGGCTGCACCGACACCTCCGTCATCGCCACGACAAGCTTCGGCTCCGGCCAGGCGACACGAGGGCGGCCCGGGAGCGTGCCCGCGGTTGGCTCAGCAGAGCGCCCGCATCCCTTGTGCCGGCGGGGATTGCTCAGCGGGGGCCGGCCGGGGCAGCCCTGCTGGGGCGGCGCGGCGGCCAGCGGGCAGGGCTCATCTTCAGGGTGTGAGCCAGCCTGCCGAGGCAGCCCCAAAACCCTCCCTCCCCCTGCGAGGAAGTGACTCAAAGGCGGCCCCCACGCGTTTAACTCTCGCCCTGCCGCCCGCCGCCGCTCGGGGGGGGCTGCCCGGGTTCCCCGCCGCCGTTATCCGCCGTTATCCCTGTGTCGTTATCCGCCGTTATCCCTCTCCCGTTATCCCTCTCCCGTTATCGCCTCGCAGCCCCAGCGGCAGCCGCGGCACCCGAGGCACCGCCGCCGGCGGCTGCAGCATTCCCGGCTCCGCGCAGGAGCCAGGCTGGCTCTCCTCTCCTCTCCTGTCCTCAGGAGGCTTTTTGCGGTCTGTTGTCACGCCTAGGGACAGCTGGGTACCCCCATGTCCTCTCTGGGTACCCCCACTGCCAGGGGGCGATGGGGGCAGGGGAGCCCTGGAAGGGTTCCTCCCTAAGGCTTCTGACAGGGACACGGGGAGGTGCAGGTTTGGGGGGACTTGCATTGCCCCCCAGTCCACCTCTCAGCAGCCCCTGGAGTCCATACGGGTCACTGTGGCTCCCTGCAGGTCGGGGGTGCCCCAGCATCCCAAATCTCCCCTGCCAGAGCCTCTGCCAGCCCAGGGACAGGGACAGACAGACAGGCAGCTATTCCCTGAGGGTACAGCAGGCACTGTGCCTATGACAACACAGGCTCGGCTTCAACAGCCACATCCCCCCGTGCATCAAACGGGCTGAGGAAGGGGGTCCTGAGAGCCCCCCTCATGCACCCACTGCCTGTCTCCTGCAGGGCATGGGGGCCACATCCAGCCTCTGTCCTCTGCAATGTGGGCACAAGCACTCACAGCCTGCTTTGCCCACCACAACATCCGTCTGCCATCCTGGCACAGCACCACACACACCTCTGCCAGCACCCAGCAGACACAGCCCAGCTGCTGGGAGCAACTGGGACAGCTCAGAGTAGGGCTGAGCCCTGCAGTGCAGGGGACACGAGACCCTCATGGGGACACAAGGCAAACGGGGCAGCCCTACCCTGACCACAGCATATTCCAGTCTTAGAAAATGGGGTTAGTAACAACAAAGTATGAGTTAATGCCAACCAGGAGCCACACCTTCCCACTGAGCAGCCAGGGCTGCTATGTGGAACCAGCAGCAGCTCATGATGAACCCAGGGAGCAGCCGGGGTGAGGAACATCCAGGGCAGCATCTCTGCCTGAGAATCCCAGGGAGAAGGCAGGGGGGCAGCTCTGGGGTTTGATTACAGCCCGTAACCACAGGAGCAGCACTGCCCATCCTGCTCATTGCTGTCCTGCCCTGTCACCCAGCCTACCCCTGGGGCAGAGGCTGAGCTGTGGCTCTGTGTGATAGCAGGACACCCCAATCCTGACACTCTTCCATCCATCCAGATCCTCCTTTGGGTAAGCAGCCCCAGGGCCTTCTCTCTTTCCCTTTCTTCCCCCACAACTTTTGCACAGCGGGTACGAGCTGTGCTGTCCCTGTCCCGACCCCCGCATCTCCCAGCATGACTCATGTTTGTTGATCCAGGCTATTTCCGAGAGCGCAGCTGGACTGATCCCCGCGGGACACCGAGCCCCTTCCCTGCCCTGGCCTTCCCACTTGGCCCAGTGCCACCCCCACACCACTGTTTCCTGGGGGCCAGGGCAACAGACGGCTGATTTCAGGTATGAACAAGCCTCTGGTGAAGCTGAGCCCCCACTTCCCACCCTGTGCCCCCTCCAGTGCTGTTTCCCCACAGCATCCCCTTCCCAGCAGCATTTCCATGCTGCTCCCCTGGGAGCTGCCCTCAACTGCTTTCCCATGGAGCAGGCAACCCTTTGAAGTGGCCCTGGGTCGAGGGCTGTGTCCCAGGCGTGACCCTGTCCCCAGCACAGCCAGGAAGGCAGCCAGGCTGCAGTGCCTGCCAGGAAAACACAGGGACACCCCCAGCCTGAACTGTGTCCCCCTGCCCTGGGCTTCCCTGGAGCGTGGCCAAGGTGGCTGCAGGGGGAATGTGAGGTCTGGGGGTTGCCTGCTCCCCACTCCATCCTCCTGGTGCTGCTCACCTGGGAGCATCTCAGGGCAGCCCAGGCCGCCATCCTCCCTGCCTCACCACCTCCAATCACAGGCGGCTCAGCCGTTGCCCTGGAAACCCCCGTTGCCATAACAGCAGCTGATGGAGGCACAGGGAAGGCAGATGGTGGCAGAGGGGACACAGGAGGGACAGGGGGCTGCACATGCAGAGCCCTCCTTAGGGCAGCTGCCAACCCCTCCCTGCAGCCCCCCGGGGCCACGGCACAGAGAGCAGCAGAACGGAAACACTTCCAGCCAGCTGGGGCTGGATGCATTTCTGCAGGGAAAGTCTGCCTTTGCCACCTCCACAAAGGCCCCTCTCACTTTGTCCCAGCTTCTCCTGCAGCCAATGTGCCCCAGGACCAGCACTCCCCATGCCGGATGTCCACCCATCTCACTGCCTTCAACCCCACAATTACTGCACCCCGCTCCCAAAAGCAGAGCTGCCCACCCCAGGCATCACTCCAGGACAACCCTCCCAGCCCAGAGGCCAGACCCTAAAGAGTCCTCCTTTGGGTGAGAGGATGCCCAAAAGCCCCAGTGCATACCTGGATCTGCCCCTTGCCCATGATCTTGTCCACAATTTCGTTGTTGTCCTTGTTGAGTTTCGTCTTGTCATAGCACTTCTCGTAGCAGAGGATGCGCAGGGACTGGGAGCCCTCCAGCTCAATCTCAAACTCCTGGGGTGTGGAGGGAGGGTGGCTCAACCCCAGCACCCCAGAGTGGCTCCAAAACTGGGGTTGAAGGGAAATGGGGAGCACAGACCCTTCCCTGCATCCCACCCTCCCTTACCTCATTCCACTGTGGCTCTGTGGTGTCCCGGAACACCCTGGTCTTGGCTTTGCTGACAAAGTAGCCAAAGGAGTCCACCTCCAGTGTGCAGTAGAGGTCTGGAGGAGCAGATATTGCTCAGCAACCCCAGGACCACCCTCACCATTTCCCAGGGGACCACTGTGGGCAGAGCAGGGCCACCTGCTGGACCCCAACTCTTCTGAGCCCACCAGCCCCTCCAAGCAGGGTGGGCACCCACACTTACTGGCTGACTGCTTGAAGCCCTTGGCAGAGTGGACAATGACGTGCAGGAACCCGTAAAGCCCTGGGGACTCGTCATCTGTGGCAGGAGAGCACAGGCTGTGTCAGGGCCTGGGGCTGGCCATCCCCAAGGCAGCCTTTGCCACCTTGGCTAAAGCAAGCATGGTGCCTGCAGTGACACCCAAATGTCCCCCAGCCCCTGGAGGGACATCCCTAAGTTCTCTATCCCCCACTGACAGATATCCCAAGCTCTCCTGCTGCTGGACAGCCCTGGGGGAGGTTCCCAGTGGGGCTGGCTGGGTGTCACCCTGGGCACAGTGGTCTGCCCAGGCCACGGCAGGAGCTGGAGAGAGCCCAAAAGCAGTTCCGTGATGCAGCCGGGATTGTGCTGCCTGGGAGCCCGACGCTGCTCCAGCAGTGCCACCTGGTGGGAAGCTGTCCCCGCATAGCAGAGTCCCTGCTCCAGCTCAGGGACCTCACAGCTCCTGCCGGAGCTCATCACCCCGAGCACAGCAGGTCACTCACCGTCCTTGTTGCTGGTGACGGGGATGTTGTGAACAGTGCGCAGCTTAAAGCAGGATCCTGTGAGCACCTGCAGCTCCACTGAGCTCAGGACGAAGGCCTGGAGGTCTGGGAGAGGACAGAAGCTTCAGAGGGACACAGCCAGTGCTGGCCATAGAGACTGGAGAGCACCAGGCTGGGATCCTATGGGACTTCCCTGTGGCTTCTGCAGGGTCCAGGAGCCCCAAGAGGGTCTCAGCAGCCCCTTACCCTTTTTCTGCAGTCTCTGGATGGCCTCCCTCCACTCAGACCGCTCGTAGTCAGAGGAGAGCAGGAAGAGGTAGCTCTGTAAGAGAGAGGGAGATGTGGCAGGCTGTGTGCAGGCAGGGCTGAGCCCGGCCCCAGCCCGCCCTCCTCACCTTCCCGTTGCGGTTGTGGATGCGGAAGGGAATGGCAGGTGAGTTGAGGAGCAGCCAGAATTCGTTCTCAAACATCTTCTTCTTGAGGCGCTCGATGGCGCGGCTCTGCCCCTTGTTGGCTTTCTGCAGGCGGGGAGCAGGGAGGACCTTTCAGAGGTGCCCCTGTCCCCCAGGTCCCATCCCTGATCCAGAGCAAGGCACCCGCCCCAAGAGCAAATCCCACACCCTTCTCTCACCTCCTTCTGCACCTCGCTCTTGATGGCAGAGATCTTCATCTTCATGTCCTCCAGCTCGTGGTCGGGGATGACGTGGACCTGCGGGCAGTGCTCCGACTCCTCCGGCGAGGGGAACACCAGGTCGGCCAGGGGCACGTACCACTTACAGTCGTACTGCTGGTGCTTCCTGCAGCCAGGGCAGGGGTGCTGACTGATGCCTGAGCCCCTCCCTGGCACATATCCCAGCCCACTGAGGGACAGGGGGGTTGTGACACATTTTCCCCCCCGTGCCCAGCGCCCTCCTTACCCCACTGCTGTCTTCTTCAGCTTGGCACAGAGCAGCACGTCGGTGAAGAGGAAGACGTGCCGCAGCTTCCGCGAGCCCTCCGACAGCTCCACCAGGAAGCCATCCTTGACAAGCTGCCGGGTCTGTGGGGCAGAGGGGCTGCCATGAGGACAGGCAGGGAGCAAAGGCCAACAATCCACAGGGAAAGACTGACAATCCTGTCCCTCTCTGTGGCTCAGCCACCAAGAGCATGGCAAGGTCCATGTCCTCTATGCTTAATAAGGTCCAGCAAGCAGCAAGGACCAGGCAGAGCCCTAATCTTGTACCTAGAACTGTACTGGAGGAACCTCTCCAACTCCTACCCAAGCACTAAAGAGCTCTTCAGGGCAGGGACACCAGCCAGAGGCTGGCAGAGGGCTCAGCCCTCACCCTGTGCCCAGCCACTGCCCTCCCCACAGGCTCACCTCGCCCTTGGGGGTGGTGACTGCTGTCCTCCGGGGGTCAATGTCCTCATTGATGCTGGAGAGGAAGTTCTGGGAGATGCGGAGGGCGTCCTGGAGCAGCGGGTAGTCAGGGTGGTCAGCTGGGGTGTGCTTGAGGAGGTCCTGAAAGGAGACAGGCACAGGATAGCAGCTACAAAGCACCCAACCTGGAGACCCCTCATCAGCACTCCCCACTCCCCACAGATCCCCAGGAGCAGCAGAGACAGAGCCCACCACCATCCCCGGGGAGTGGTGTCACACTCACATGCAGGACGAGGGTGCTCCGTGTCACCCGGTCGATGGGTTTGTACAGCAGCGCTGAGGGGAGAGAGAAAGTGTCAGCAGCCACCTGTGGCTGGAGCCCTGGCCCCTCTCCCAGCTGTCACAGAGAGCACAGGGACAAGGAGGGGAGCCCCGGTGCTCAGAGAGCCCCCCCTGATCTGCACAGAGCCCTGGGCAAACTTCTGGGGATCTGGTCTGCAGAGAGCCAGCACAGCTGGACCACCATGGTAGTGCCGGAGCCACCACTGCCACAGCCCCGTGTCCTGCTGTGCTGGGGGCAGGAGGAACCACAGCCAGGTGGTGAGCACCACTGTGACTGCAGGACAGGATGTCCCAGCACGGCTGTGGCAGCACAGGACTGGGACAGCCCTCTGGAGGGCAGCGCCTCCTCAGCAGGGCTGCACCACACTTGCTGTGCGGTGGCCGTGGGGCGGAAGAGCCGCTCGTCACCCTCAGCAGCTTTTTCAGTTTCTCTTTTGGCTCAGCCTGTCTCTCACCGGGCTCTGCCACCCCATGGGACACCCTGTACCCACCTCTCTGCACCAGCCCTGGGTGCCAAGGGGGCCCCAGGCTGCTCCAGCAGCAGCAAAACCCCCACATACAGAGAACACCAGGTCCAAGGCTTCAGCCCAACACCACTGCCCCCTGTCCCTGCCTGCAGCCCCCCGTGACTGCACATAAGGCCCCACCAGGGCAGGGGGCAGAGCTGCCCCACACACAGGGCACAGACAACCCCTTTCTCCTGCCACACACCCCCCCAGCAGGAAACAGCCCCAGAGGCTCTTCAGAGGCACATTTCAGTAGAAGCAGACAGACCCTTCTCCTCCTCCCCACCTCTCTGGGCAGCCAAAGGCACAGAGCCCACTCACAGTGCTGCTCCCTGTGCCTGGCCACATTCATGCCTCCCCAGGCTGCTTCCAGCCAAGCTGATGTCTCTGGGTTTTCCCTTCACTTTGGAGCACTTCCCCAAACTGCCAGGGCTGAGAGCAGCCAGGTTTTGGGCAGGGGGGGGAAAGGTGCCACCTCCTCACCCTGGGCTGAGTTGTGGGGAGTTCCCATCCCCTTTATCCCAGAGGGTGCTGCCCCAGTCCTGAGACAGGGTGAGCAGGGTGTCTCTGCTCAGGAGGTGACGATGCCAGGCTGAACCTTAACCAGAAGCTGCACCCCCACAGCTCCATGCCAGAGGGTAAAACAAGAGCCCTTCTTCCTGTGACAGCCAGCAAGAACCCTGCTCTGGGATAAAGGTGACAGGCAGGGAGCAAAGGCCAACAATCCATGGGGAAAGGCTGACAATCCTGTCCCTCTCTGTGGCTCAGCCACCAGGAGCATGGCAAGGTCCATGTCCTCTATGATTAATAAGGCACCAGCAAGCAGCAAGGACCAGGTAGAGCCCTAATCTTGTACCAAGAACTGTACTGGAGGAACCCCTCCAACTCCTACCCAGGCACTAAGGAGCTCTTCAGGGCAGAGACACCAGCCAGAGGCTGGCAGAGGGCTCAGCCCTCACCCTGTGCCCCTTTTCCACCATCCCAGACCCACAGGAAGGATGGTCCCTCCTGCTGCCATCACCACAGGCACACACAAAGCTCCGGGGAGCCCTGGGAGGGGTTGTCCCAGCACAAGAGAGGAGCAAGGGTCTCTGTGTGCACACAGTCCTGCCAGCCTGGGACCCAGGGCAGCGGCAGGCAGGGATGCCCGGTGCCTCTGCTCCCAGCCATGCAGAGATGGACATTCCAGCCCCACCATTCTGGGAACAAACGGGGACCCATCACCACCCACGTGGCAGAGGGGGTCCCCCAGCCCAGGATCCCGCTGCCCACCCCAGCTCCTTGTGTCCCATCCCCGGCCGGAGCCCCTGCCCCTGTCCCCTGTCCCCTGCCCGGCGGGGACAGCCAGCGCGTGGCCGCGTGTGCCGGAGCCAAGATGATTCAATCGAGCCTGGAACAAAGACGCTCCCAACTTCAGCCTGCAGAGCACGACGCAGCCTCCACCCCCCCAATCCCGGCACAGACCCCGCGGCATCACTCCCCTTCACCGGCACCCCAAATCGCCGCCGCCCCCCTCGCCTCACCATAGGTGCAGTTACAGCAGAGCCGGACGATGACGAGGATTTCCATGGCAGCCCCGTGTGCACGCAGCCATCGCTGCCGCTCAGGCGGCTGCGGCACAGCCCCGGCCCCTCCGCACGGCTCCCGGCACAGCCGCGGGCGGGGAGGAGCGCTGGCCAGGGGCTGGGGGCTGCCGCACGCCCCCCGCATCCTAAAGAGCCGCGACCTCCGCCCCTTATCCTTCCCCCGGCTCCAGGTGCACACAAAGGGCTCGGTAATTCACCCACACACACACACACAAAAACCTGCGTCCCCCTCCCCAAACCCGCCGTACCCTCCATGGTGACGGACGTGTGGCTCTCCTTCGAGTCCTTGGGGCCCTTCACCTTCAGCTCCTAGGGAGGGAAAGGCCCATCAGAGCAGCCCGTGGGGGGCTGGGGTGAAGGGGGGTTCAAGGTCATGGGGTGCCCCCCATCCTTCCTGCACCCTGATATCTCCCCCTGGCCCAGCCTGGCCGTGCTGGAGGCCACACACGGGTGGGTGCTGGGTGAAGGAGTGTGGGTTCCTGCCCGGCTGGGAGCAGTTCTGGCTGTGCCCAGCAGCTGGGACATGGTGGTGATGCCACGGACATGGACGGGATAAGGGGGTCCAGGCTGTAGCCACGGAGGTCCCCATTTCTGTAGGGGAGCCAGGCATGGAGATGCAGGCAGCAGGAGATGAGCCACAGGTGCCCAGCACCCACCAGCACTGGACTGGGGTGGTGATTGCACAGCCCAACCTGAGCCTGCATGAGGTGGGGACAACCTCCTGCAACACCCAAAAGACCATGGCCCTCCAGCACAGCCCCCAGTGGCCCAGCCCTTGGGGACAGTCCCTGTGAGTCCCCAGGGCAAGGAGAGCATCTCCACAGGGCAGACACGGTCAGCTCAGCCACGAGGACAGTGTTCTCTGTCCTGTGCAGGGACAGCCCGGGCACAGCCCTGTCCCATTGGCACAGCCCCATCCCAGCTTACCTCCGAGATCTTCTGGAACTGGTAGTTGCTCTGGCTGCACTTCTCTGCCGTCTCCAATGCGATTTTGTAGTTATCCACAAAGGCCTTGTAGACCCCCAGCTGGCTGGCCTGTGGGGAGTGGGGGTTAGCCAGGCACCAGCAGGGTGCTGAAGCCCCCCACAGCACCCAAGGGGTCAGGCAGCCTTTGAGGTGACACTGCCCAGAGTTGTCCCCTCCTGGCAGGACACTCAGCCAGCTGGGGGTCACATGCTTGGCTCCTGCTCAGGGCAGGATGGTGGAGCTCCTGCCCAGCCTGTGCCTCCATAAACCTCCAAAATCCAGCAGAGAGATATCAAGTGCCTGGACAGCAGAAGCTGAAGCTACAGCCCTTCAACCTGGCCTCTCCTCCTCTCCCCAGCATGGTCATGGCATCCACGGGCACAGCCCTCGTGGGCAGCACAACTCCAAACTCAGCACAACTCCAGCCCTTCTCTGCTTCCAAGTGGAGCAAGACCCAAGGAAGATGCATACCAGCTTCTGGAAGAGGTGGCCCATGGTGACATTGCTGTCCCACTGCTGCACCTTCGGGCACAGGCTGTCATAGAACTCCTTGTGGATCTCATAGATATCCTGGATCTTGTAGAAAATCGTCTCGATCTGCTGGAGCGTGAGGACGGGCTGCGACGTGGTGGCCGTGGCCTTCAGTGGCTTCATGGGCTGCCAGAGAAGGGAGAGTTTGAGATGAGGGCTAAGAGGAGAACACTGGAGATGAGGAGGATCTCAGCTGGCAGCGAGGGCTGCCTGGGACACAGGGACCAAGGCTGGCAGCTGGACTAAGGGGCACTCTGGGCTCCTGCATCCTCGGATTTCCCCACAGTGGTGGTGACCCCGTGTTGTGCAACAGCGTCTCGCCATGAAGGTCAGCAAGGCCACAAGAGGAAGCAGGGCTATAAATATGTCCCCAACATGGACATGGGCACTGGGGAAGGTGAGATGGACAGGACAGAGCAAAGCTGGCTCTGGTGTGGCTTCTGGAGCTTTTGCTCCCACTCAGGCTGACATGTCTGGGGGAAGCCACCCAGGAAGAAATGACTCCATCCATCCATCCATCCATCCATCCATCCATCCATCCATCCATCCATCCATCCATTCCTGGAGGGACTGTCCAGTCTGGAGGCTGTGCTCACCAACAAGAGGGCCTCCAGCTGGTTGATGTAGATCTCCTCACTGGCCAGGAAACCAGAGAGCACCAACTTCCGCATCTCCAGGCCTTTGCCAGCGTCCCGCTCGCCCTGCAGAACACAGCAAGGAGCCTGGCTGAGCCAGCAAGTGGCACAGGAGGAGGAGACCCCTCATCCCACCATTCCTGGCATCCCCACGTGGGCACATATCCCTGCCAGTGTCAGGAAAGCTCCGTGGCAAGGCGCGGGCATGTGCCCGCTGGGCAGCAGAGCCCGTCTGGAGCCGGCTGGGAAAGCCACGAGCCGTGCTGGCTTCTCTCCCCTCCCTGCTCCAGGCTGGCCACGAGCCCAGCGTCGCTGGCAGAGCTCCAGGATGGCGCACGGCATGGCAGGACTCTCCCAGGGCAGAGTCCAGAGACGCCCAGTGAAATCATGCTTGGCGCTGGATGGTGCTCCCACGTGACGCGGCACCACCCTTCCCCTTGGCTGAGGTTTCCCTCGGGAAGTGCCACCCCAGTAGGCACTGCCCAGTGGCTCTGGGGCGTGTCCCAGCGCCCAGGTCTGCTGCAGCACTGATGCTCCTGTGGTGTGACCCTCATGGCAGGGAGATGTCCGGGCTGGGGGGGCTCTGGGACCCTCAGCGAGGCTCTGCCAGTGCCCAGGCAGGGACACCCCAGACCCTGGACCATCCCATGTCACACCTTGGCTTCTCTCCTTAAAAATCACACTTGAGGACCAGGCTGTGCCACCCAGACAGGGGCCAGGCAGAGCCATGGGGGCATCACTCTCAGCCGTTCATGATGGTTTGGGGAGGACATTGGTGGCATCTCCCCTCTGCCCACGCTAGCTCTGGCTGTTGTGCCAGGGGAGGTGTCAGCTCCAAACACCTGGGGGGCACAACCCTGAGGTGGGCACGGCTGAGGGTCAGCATCTCTGCCCCTCTCTAGTGTCCATCAGCCGGCCCTGGGCGCTGCTGTGACAACCAGTGTCCACCCTGCCAGACTGTCCCATTAAGGCTGTCCCACGGTGACCAGCACAGCAGGAGGGTGTGCGGGGGGGCCACTTTTATTCACTGGGAGCTCGTGGGCTCTTTGCCACAGATTAGTCACGGGCTTTTCCTGCTTCCCCCAGCCTGGGCCCTGCGCAGGAGCTCAGGGGACAAGGGGCCCACACACCCCACGGGGACAATGTCAACTGGACCCCTGTGACCCAGAGCAGTGACTCTTAATCAGGGCCTCGTGGCTGCCCCATGCAGGAGACCCCAGCAAGGGCAGGGTCAGAGGCCTCTTGCAGCACCCAGGCACCCTGGCAGGGTGGGCATGAGATGCTGAGCTGCACCTGCCAGCACAGGGGTGTCCCCAGGTCTGCCCCCCCAGCTCTGTTTGGGGACTGTTTAGAAGTTTCTGGTGGCTGAGCAGTGGGGCAGAGTGTAAAACCCGCCCCTTCCTGAGCATCCAGTGCTGTCTCTGCTGAGCCACGCAGCTCCCACCCCACAGCACGTGTGGCTGTGCTCACCCCTGGAAGGACAGCTGGGTGGTCACCCCACTCTGAGCCCTCCACACCTTGTGCCTGGCACAGCCCTGCCCCGTGCCCCTTGCCCCTGGCCACAGGCAGTCCTGGGGTGTACTGGGGCCACGGTGATGCTCCCGCTGCCCCCAGCTCTGTCCCCCACCAGCACCCACCACATCACCCCAGGAGCCGTTCCAACACCTGGGCATCACCAGCACCAGCAAGATGCCCCTTGTGCCCACACCCACTGCCCAGCACGGGGGCAGGGTCCCCCCGCTGCCCACCTTCTCGCCGGGCGAAAACGGAGACACGGGGCTGGTGGGGGTTCCTGGCTCGGAGTCATCTTCATCCTCCAGCACTTTATCCAGGTACCCTATGGCCTCCTCTTCCTCCTCCATGGCCGGCCGCGCAGCGGGGCGCGGAGGGGACCCCGCAAGGCTCCAGGCAAAGGGGACTCACGCGGCCGAGCCGTCCCAGCCTGACTCAGCTCTGGACGCCGGCCACCAGCGCGGGATGAAAGGAGCCATTATGGGATCCCCGGTGCTGCTCCAGCCTGACCCAGCTCCGGCCTCCCCCGTCCCCGGCGGCCCGGGCTCTCCCGGCGCGGCTGCCGAGCCGGCGGCGGCAGCTCCGTGCTCTGGGCAGCGCTGCGAGCCCAGGGCCAGCCCCGCTCCCGGCCGGCTCCGCTCGGCCCCGGGGCCGCGGGCGGTGCAGGGGCCGCTGCCCGCGCCCAGCGCCCGCTCCGCCCTGCTCCTACAGGAAATGAATGCTCTCTCGGCAATGGAGGTGGGGCTGCTCCTCCGCCGCGGCCCGCCTGTGGTCAAGGCTGGGGAGAGAGGCAGCCGCCTTCCCCCGGCCGGTTTTCCCAACGTGTGTCCAGCTGGAGGCGCGGGGAGGGGTCCCCTGGCTGGCCCCCCGCGCTCCCACCCGCGGCAGTGGGAGAGCATCCCTTCTGTTGTAGCCCTCTGCAGCCCCGCGTCCCGTGGGAAGGCAGAGCGGGACCATTGCCAGCAGCGAGAAGGGAGCTTGGAGGGCAGCAGCGTGGGGACACGGCTGTGCACCCCCAGACGGTGCCAAGCCTCTCCCTGCCCCACAGGGGCCTGGAGGCAGTGTCACAGAGCTGAGCTGTGGGTCACACGTATCTGCCACACATCCTTTGGGGACCAGTTAGCACCTCACCGCTGCCCCAGCCTGACCGCAGCCCCAGGACACGGCGACACCGGCGCTGTGGATCACTCTGTGATCCTTATAAGGGACACTGGGCCTTGGAAAACAAGGCAAGAGCAGGCTGGAGGAGGGGATACTAATGCAAGAGCTGTTTCAGTAGTTTCCCACAGGCTCCTCAGAAGCAAAAGGGGAAGCAGTGGCTGCATGTGCTCTGCCCACAGGAGCCATCTCTTCTCCCTGCACCCTCCGAGCCTGCAACAAACTCCTCCTGTGAGATGTGGGCAGAGACACAGACACAGGGACTTTCCAGAGCCCGTGTCCAGCCCTGTGTCCATGCCACAGCTCAGCTTTTGCACCACAACCCTGCCAGGTCCCCAGAGTGGGGAATGGTCCCTGTCCAGGGGAATGGACAGTGCCCAAGTGCCAAACCTGGCAGTACCCAAGCAGGAGCTGGGACACTAACTCCACACCAGGACCTCGTGTTTCTCAGGTGGGATGGGGAGGGTTAAGATGTATCTGCGCGCAGCAGTCACAGTCCCCAGACATGGTTACAGCCGCCCCAGGAGCTTAAAGATAAAGACACCTCACCAGAAGCTCCTCCAGCCCTCTCAAAGGCACAGACACGAGTCCTGCCTCGCTGGAGGAGTGAGGGGTGAACATGGCACCCTGTGCCCTCAGCCACATGGGCACAAGCCTGTGCCCCTCGTGGGCTGGTGTTGGAGGCTGCTCTGCCAGCACAAGCAGCTCCAGATAAAGAGATGGAGGCAGAGCTGGCACTGGGCTCCAACACTTCCCAGTCCTGTAGGTCACAAAAATCAATATCTCTGCCTGTGCCCAGACCCAGCGTTCCCCAGCAGCCCTCAGGGACTCCCCTCTGCCAACATCTCCCCCCACCCCGCTCCCCAGGGCCACCCTCTGCTGTCCCTGCTGGCCTCGGGGTCCCAGCACCGGCGTGTCAGGGCTGTGCTGGGGGGACAAGGAGCCCCGAACTCGAGTGGTTTAGAGACAGCCCCGGGAGGCGGTGGCAGAGGGCAGCACCCTCCTCTCCCTCCCCAGGGGCGCTGGGTTTTGGGACGACGATGCTGCGCAGGGCTGCCCTGGGGAGGAAGCCACACCTCTCCCTCTTCTGCCTCAGCATCCGGGTCAGAAGCTTAACTCTTTCCA
Organism: Sylvia atricapilla; assembly: GCF_009819655.1. Taxonomy (NCBI): domain Eukaryota; kingdom Metazoa; phylum Chordata; class Aves; order Passeriformes; family Sylviidae; genus Sylvia; species Sylvia atricapilla. Next base: position 7,382,969 of record NC_089159.1, on the reverse strand, counting down.
TGACAAAAATAAAACTTCACTTTTTCCAGCCCGGGCAGCGGCAGCGCCGGGGGATTCCCCAGCCTGGAGCCGTGCGGTGGCTCCCCGCACTAACCCCGAGGGGCCAATGCGTCTGCCGGGACCCCACCGCTCCAGGGCTTCATGGAAACTTTCATTTTGGAAAAAAATCCCGCCCTTTTTTTTTTTTTTTTTTTTTAATTTGGATCCCATCCCGCAGCTCTCCTGGCATTCCTCCTCTGTTGGAAAACCAAAAAGCTTCCCAAGGATGCGCTGCGAACAGCAAGGGTTATAATCTAAATTATCCAGAGCGAGGGGGGGGATACCTTGTGTCCCCACTCCTGCTGGTGGCCGGTCCCCGAGTGCCACTAGATGGAGCCGACAGCCCGCGGAGCCGCTGCGCCCTGTCCCCAAGGGCTTCTGGAGCTGGGACCCTGAGAACTGCCCGCTTCCAGCGCTCCCGGCCGGGACAGGGACACGGCGGGACAGGGACACGGCGGGACAGGGACACGGCGGGACAGGGACACGGCATCCCCCGAACCGCTGCTCCCCGGCGCCCGGACTGCCACGGCCAGCGGAAACCGGGCACAGTGCCCCAGGTGACGGCAGCAGCAGAGCACAAACACCGCGGACACGCAGAGCCCCGAGCCACCCCCCGCGCCCCCAGCACCTACCCCTGTGCCGAGGCCATCGGTGGGCGTGGGCGAGACCCCGTCCCCGCTGTCCTGGCCGCGGGCGCTGAGCTGGGGGGACATGGTGGGCGATTCATCGATGTAGGGCATGGTTTCCGAGCCCTCCGGCAGCGCCTTGGGCTCCTCGTTGCCCTCGGCGTCGTACTCGTCCGCACCATAGTTGAAGTCTGCCGGGGTGAGAGAGGGTGGCCGTGAGCATCCGGGCACGGCTCAGGGTCACCGTGCGGCACCGAGGCCACCCAGCCCAGCCTGTGGTCACCCGTGGGCAGCTGACCCCGCGTCCCAGGGGTGACCACGGACAGCCCAGCCCAGCCTCGCTGCGCGCTCAGCCAAGCAGGCAAGAAGACATCACACATCACACCGAGCATCCTCGGCCCCGCAGGCATCCTCTGCTCGACACACTTCCCTATATTTGAATAATTAACGGAACCGAGAGGCCGACGGCCTCGTCTGCGCAGGGACAGCTGCTCTGCCAGACGCTCCAGCCCCATGCAAGTGGCTGTGCCCCGCCGGCCACCATCCCTGTGCCATCCCCGGGGAGAGACGATGAGCTGGGCTGGCAGCCACAGCCGCCGTCCTCCCTGCCCATGCCCACACTCCTCGGAGGATGGCAATGTGTCCCCTGGCAGAAGGGCTCCATTGCCTCCCCGACGGGGGACCCACGGGGGCTGCGCTCCCAGCGCAGGATGAGCCCCCCCATCCCAGAGCAGCACCGGTTTTGGGGTGCCCCATGGTGACCCACAATCCCCCATGGCCCAGGGGGATTTCGGGGAGACAGAGCCCCAAGTGGGAGGGCTGGGGGGGCTCCAGGGTCTGCAGTGGGGCCTCGGGGTACATCCTAACCTGTTACCATGGGAACGGCAGCGGCTCGGTGGCGGCGGGAAGAGGTGGCTGCAGCAGCCCCGAGATGCTGACAAAGGGGAGGGGGAAGGGAGCCCGGCTGCGGCAGGGGCGGCCGGGGGGTGCAGCCAGCACCTCCCGCCATGCCTGAGGCCAGCAGCCCCTCGGCAGCTCCCCAAGAGGCGGGGGGCTCATCCAGCACCACCCCGATCCCATGGCAGCCCCTCGCTCCCATCCATCAGCCCCGCGGATCCCTGGAAGCCACATCCCCACAGCTTCCTGGGCACAGACACTGGGGAGACCCCAGCTAAGACCCCAGGTGATAACCTGGCCAAAGCAGGGTGCACTGGGCTCAGGGCAGCCACCCCAGACCAAACCCCACACCGCTGCCACTCCATGTCCCCACGGCCCTGGCCATCCTGGACAAGGACTCCCCTGGCTCCCACCAACACCACTCAGCACATTAATATTACATCCTGCTTCCTAGGGAAAGTGGATAAATCTTTAAATCAAAGAGCGCTGCAAAGCATTGCTCTGCCCTGCCAGTGCCAGTGGGGAGGGATGGGGAGTCCCATCCTGCACCCGAGGGGGGTTGGAGGAGAGCTGTGACATCTCTGCCAGGACACCACAGCCCCTCTCAGACCTTACTTCTTTAGCAATTAGCTGATAACTATCCCTCAGAGGCTGTGGAGCCTCCCTCAGCAGGCCACCAGAGCCCACCTCCAACCCGGGAGCTGACTGGATTGGTCTCCCCACCCATAACACCCCCTGGTCCTCAGCTCCCAGGAAAAAAAGGAACCCTGGCTCTAACCTGTCCTGCCTCCTCATGGTGGGATGTCTATGGTCTCTCCTGTCTTGGACAGGTTCCAGCACCATCCAGGAGCACAGCAGCATGAGGATCACTAGCACTGATGTCCCTCATGATGGGGACTCCCCACACACCCACTCCACACAGCTCCCCTAAGCCCCCACAACCAGGGACTGTCCCCAGGGTGGGAATGCCCCAGAGCATCCCAAAGTGCTCTCCCATGCACCTTGTCCCATCAGGTGGGGTCTAAGGGGGAGCCAAGGCAGCAGAGAGGCGCCAAAGCTGATGGTCCCCACCAGCTCAGAGGTCATGAGGTGGCACTGCCTTCCCTCCACCATGGCCAAGGTCTGCAGCTCCAGGCTTAACCACAGGGACACCCAGAGTGCCACTGTCACTGTGGCAGTCCTGGCACAGCAGGGTGGCACACCTGGGTGGCTCAGCACCCAGCTAATGAGGAACACAGCGTTAATGACGCAGCTGGGGACTCTGGGAGGTGACACCTGCAGCAGTGCAGGGAAGAAGGTGGCATGGAGAGGGAAGGGACTGGCCTGCAGGGATGCAGGAATGACCTGGCTCCTGTTGCTACCAGTTGGAGCAGATCTACATCTCAGTCCCAGGCCAGGCCGGGGGATATCTACAGGCAGTGCCCAGCAGGCACTCAAGGAGAGGGACTCTGTGCTGCCCACAGGACAGAGCCATGTCCCCACAGCTCCAGCTGTGCCACCCACAGCTGTGCAGGATTTGAGGGGCCTCACCTGGGGAGCCTGGGCAGAGGAACCTCCCCAGCACCCCCAAAGGAGGGGACCAAGCACCACCAAGCAACCAGGAAAGGAAAGGGAGACACTGACAGGTGAGGGGACACAGAGAGGTTGTCCCCTGTGTCTTTCTGCCTGTGGGGTGCTTGTGGCACCCAGGCAGCCCAAACCCAGCACCTCCCTTCCTCCTCCCCCACAGCTGCATTGCCCCTGCAGCCTGTTCTGTGCCCGTGCCAAAACCCAGTGCTATTTTTGCTCCTGATTTTTAGCAGCAGTGGAAATCCTCCTGCTGTACCCCAGGCATGGAGATGGAGGGGAGGAAGGAAGGAAGCCTGGCCCAGGGGAGCAACTCTGGGGGGCAAGGACACCCCGACCTGAAACAGCCTTGTAGCCCCAATCCCACTGACTGCCCTGGGCCCTGAGCTGGATCCAAGCCCACACTGCACCCAGGGATGCTGACACCCATCAGGGCAGAGGCCCTGTGAGCTGGCACATGGCCCCAGCAGGGTGACAGGGCCAGGAACACATCCCCATGAGGGATTATTTTCCCCAGGAAAACGTTTTTTTTTCTGCCACATATCTTACCAGGCAGACCCAGGCTGCTGCCAGCACCATGGTCCCAGGAGAGAGCTCAGCCAAGGGCAGCAGCTGGCTCCTGCCCAGCCTGGATAGAGCACAGTCACAGCAGCTCAGGGTGGCATTTCCAGCTGGACACGTGCTGTTCCCCACACCCCGTCAGTGTGTGGGCACACACCAATGCTCTCCCATTCCATCTCACTTCCAAGAAAAGCCCAACATCCACACAGAGCCTGTGAGATTTTGGGGAAACGCCACGGTTTCCCTGTGCCTGGGTGAAAATTCACCATGACAACACAGATGTGTGAGCTGGCCTCGGACCTGCCTCCATGGGCCTCTGCTAAAGGGTGGCTCAACACAACGGCATCTCCTCCACACCATCACTACCCTACCCAGTGTGATCACTACCCTGCCCTGCATCCCCCAAAACATGGGCATGCCAAGCAGCCTCCCCCACGCCTTGGGGAAGGCAGCTGGAGCAGGGTTTAGGATGGCAGAGCCATGGCTTTGCAGAGATGCCGTGGCTGGGAAGGAAAGTGCAGAGGCTGGGGCTGGATGTGGCCCCTGGGCTCCAGCCCAAACACCTGCACAGCCACCCCAGCCCCCGGGGCTGCTGCTGCTGGATGTGGCCTCTGGCTGTGGACGTCAGAGGCTTCAGGCTGGAAAACTTGGGGGAGGCGGCTCGGCCCTACACAACGTGCCCCTTGGCGGCCCCTGCTCCCTCTAGGGCATGACAGATGCCAGATCCGTGCATGGAGCATGCTCCGGAGCATCCCACCTTCCCACGCACCCGTGCCAAACCTCGCTGCCCCACCGGCGCCAGGCTCCGAGCTCAACCCTGCACCTCCAACCCCACCCCGGGATGCCCACGCAGCTCAAACGCTGCCCCCAAAATAACACCGGGGACCCTGTGACCGAGCCCCCTCATCCCCTGGCCACGTCCCGCTGAGACAGCTGCCATGAGACCAGGGCTGCGGGGCTCGCTCCTCGCTGCTGCCCGTCCGCGGCATCGGGGACACCCGCAGCCCCCGGGCTGCTGCAGGACGCCCCCGGCCCCGCCGGCTGCCAGCCCCCGGTACCGGCACCGCGTTGCCACAGCACCGCCGGCACAGCGCCTGGAGCTCGCTGCGAAAATCACGGCTGAGAGGGAGGGAGAGAGAGAGGAGCCTTCCCACCGCCGAGCAGGGACGGCAACGAGACCTGGGGCCAAAAAGCATCCCCATCCCCAAAGCCCCCCGCGGGCAGTGCCGCCTGTCGGGAATGAGCTGCTCCAGCCTCAGCGAGCCCCACCGCGCCGGGGCCACCGCCACCGCCACCGCCACCGCCACGCATCCCGCTCCCGCAGCCCCCCGAGCCTGGGGGACGCCGGACCGATCCCGGCCAGCGCCGTGCCGCCACCGGGACACGCGGGACGCTCACGGAGGGCAGCACAACCCGCTGCCAGCATCGCCAGCCCCCTGCCCGGGCTGGGCTGGGACGCGCAGCCCAGGCTCCCGGCGCAGCATCCCTGCCCGGCGCGACGCAGCGTTACACAACAGGTAGGGGCCAGGCGGCCCCTCGCCCCCCTCGCCCCCCCGGCAGCCCAGGCCACGTACTGCTGTAGAGGGTGTCGATCCAGGAGAGGCGAGGCAGGCCGCGGTGGCTCAGCGGCTCCATGCTCGGAGGGGCTGTGCCGGCGCTCAGCCCGCTCTCATCTCACAACAAAGGCGGCGGGCGCGGGCGGGAGGCGGGGGGCCGCGGGCCCAGGCGGGGGCTGGATGGCAGAGCCGGCCACGGCCGCCTGCCCGGGCACACGGCCGCGCTTCTGCCAAGGGTGCCCGGGGAAGGAGGTGCCGCCTGGCAATGGCAATGGCAATGGCAGCGGCGTCCCGCCTCCCGCCCCTGCCTCGCCGGGGGGGAGCCGAGCTCGGCGTCCCCCCGCACGCAGCCACGCCGACCCTCCGCAGGGGTCTGGGGACCGCCGAGGAGGAGGAGGAGGACAAGGAGGGGATGGTGGTGGCACGGCAGCATATGCGGCTGTCCCCCCCGGCCACCCCAAGGAGAGCGGGAGGAAAGGGGGAGCTGGCTCCATCACCCCTTCCAGCACAGACTGATCTCCTTGCTGTGACCTGGGGATGCTGTGCCCACTTCGCAGCAAAACCTCCCCAGCCTCTCCAGTCAGTACGGCTGAAGGGCACAGGCTCTTCCCAACCCCGCTCCCCCTGTTTTTGGGAACCAGGGCCTGCAGGAGCCGGGAGCAGCCCTGCCCCACACAACTGGGGCAGGCGGAGCAGAACGTGGGCACGCAGGGGTTAAACCGCCCTCCCCAGCTGCATGTAGCCAAAGGAAATACGAAGTGCCAGAGTCATCAACCCCAATATGTCAGGGCGCCAGCCAAGCGTTCAAGTGCAAAGAGTGTCCTGGTTCGGGCTGTGCCCGCACCGCTGCCCCGTCCCGTGCCCTGCCAGCGCCCTCGGCCGCGTCCTGCCCGCGGGGCCGGGCTCCGGGGCCAGATGGCAGCCAGGCAGGAGGGAGAATGCTCTGCTGGCCACACAGGGAAGGTAGAGCCATCAGAGCGTCAGTGCCAGGACGTGGGTGGGAGACCTGAGGGGACCCTGCCAGGGCATTGCCACCGCCTGATTCCCGCTGCCAGGGCTGTCCATGACGGGCTCGGATGTAGCATTTTGGGGGAGCACGGGGAGCCCTTGGCACCTGGCATCCAGGATGAGGAGCCACTGGTGCTCCCAGCACAGCCCTGCCTGCCTGGGGGCTGCGTCCAGCCCTGGCAGGGCGAGGACATCCAGAGCCTCCTGCACCCACGGGCTGAGTCACTGTGCTCAGTCAGGGGCACAGGGTGCAGCCCTGCAGCTGCCATCTCCCTTCCCCTGCCCCATCTCAGGTACTCTGGGGGGCTGAGACTCCCCTCGTCCCCAAAACATGAGCACAGGCAGTGCCCAAGGGTGGCCACGATGTGACAGTCTTTGCTGCTGTCCATCCCCCACCAACTCCCCCGTTCACTGCTGCTTTGGCTCAAGCTGAGCATGTCCTCGCTTTGTCCCTCAATGGATGGAGAGTTTCCTCCACACCGCACACCCCTGCACCCCCCAGCCCCTCAGAGCCCGAGGGTGACGGGGCCCTGCCAGGAAGGTGACAGTGGTTCAGCTGAGAGCATCAGCCTTGTTCATGGCAGGAAACCACACTCCGCTGGTGTCTTGGGGAGCCCCGCAGCAGCACCAGCACAAGGTGCAGCTGCTCATCCTCAGCACCATGGCTGCAGAGCCGCGGGGGCAGCAGGCAGCTGGTTTTCCATGCACAGCTCCTTGCATACAGGCAGGGAGGGGCTTTTCCACGTTTTCCCCCCAGCCAGATACACTTCCTGGCCACTCCCGCCCACGGCACCAGCCTCTCCGCGCCCACTTTGCACATCCGCCTCTTTATCCGACACAGGGCATGAGCTGAGCACTTGGATGAGCTGCCAGACCTCCTGGAGCCATCCCCAGGATGGCCACCCCCAGCCTGACACCACACAGCACGTCCTGGCAGTGCCACGGCCAGGAGGAGCAGGCAGGCAAGTGCCCCACAGCTGGGTGAGCATCCTGGGCAGGGCAAACCGGGGCCACCCTGTGCTGCACCACTAACCTGGGCAGCTGGCCTGGCACAGCCCATACCAACCAGCCCCAGCAAACTGCTGGCCTGTATTTTTAGTTCGGTTTTCACACCCTTTTCACCTTCGCAAAAACAACAACAACAACAACAATAAAACCTCAAAACCTGCAAAGGCGGCTGAACCTTCCTCCCTCTCCCCGTGGCTGGGGGGGAGCACCCACCCACACCCTGGCACCCATCAGCCCTCGGTGACAGAGCCCAGTCCTGGGTGAGGAGATGCTGCCAACCGTGTTCCCAACCCACGCCACCCGCCCCCAGCTCCAGCTGGGAGCATCCCTGAGGCAGGAGCCGAGTTCCACCATCCCTCCCCACCACCAGCCAGCCCTGCACAGCCTGCCTGGTGTCTGGCTGTCTGCCTGGCATCTGCCCAGCCCCTGCCCGCCAGCCCACGCATCGCTATTTCTGGGCTCTTGTGCAAGAGTCCTCCAGTCGCAGCCACAGGAGCTGCAGGAGCCCCAAGTGCTTGCCCAGAGCTGGTGGCAGGCACCCAGGGCTGGTGATGGGCACCCAGGGCTGGTGATGGGCACCCAGGGCTGGCAGCAACCAGACAACAGCTCCACAGCCACCTGCATCTCCAACACTGGGGGCAGTTTTCCCACAGCAAGAGTGGAATGGGAGAGTGAGGCTGGGAGGAGCAGCATTCAAGTGGCTAAAGAAGCTAAGGACTGAAAGAGCAGCCAGAGTGCTTTGGTTTGGGAGAGGGAAAAGCCTGTGTGTGCTGGAGCCATGGGCTGCAGAGTCTGGGGCTGAGGTGGGAGATGCCAGAGGAGAGCCTGGCTTCCCCAGCTCCTCCAGTGCCTGCTCTGCTGGGCTCTCAGGAGGTCCAGGCTCTTCCTTGCTGGTTCCCTCTCCCCTTGCCAGAGGTTGCAGACAGGGAAGAGAGGAATAAATGAAAATGTTTCCAGCCTCCCTGCCAAGGAGCACAGCAGGTCCTCAGTCCAGCACTAAACTTCTCTTCCAGTATCACTCCCCTGTGGAATCAAACCCCTGAGGCCTGTGCCTCATCAGGCCCAAGCTGCACTCACTGGGGCACACTTGAGAGGTGCCAGGAGAACAGGGCAGTCACCTGGAGCATCCTGCCCTCAGGGCAGTGCCAAGTAGGGTGCCAGAGCCAAGCATGGGCAGGAGGACAGAGACCCAGCCACAGCAACACTGCTTCTGGCCTCTCAAAATACCAGATGGAGAAGGAATGAAAGGTGGTGGCTGGTCAGAAAAAGCCCTGTACTTCAGGTGAAGGCTTGGGCCAGCTATTGCATCGTGGTTCTCTTGCAAGGAGGCAGCTTTGGCTGTATCTGCCACAGCCCCAGCTGCTCCTCTCCCCCAGCCTGGTGCTGAGGTGGCTGGGCCAGGTTTGCTCCCCAGCACAGGAGCTGTGGAATAGGAGGAGGAGGTGTTGGTTCACAGCCTCGGAACAAAAATCACCCATGGAACAAAAACCATCCACGGCAGAAAGCCCTGTCCCAGCACAAAGGTCTCCCCATTGCCAGAAAATCCCTGAACTTTACAGCTGGGACTTATCTGGAGGCAGATCTGCAGGAGTCCTCTGGGATTCTGCTTAGGCTGGCCAGGCTCCGCTCCGGCTACAGCCAAGGGAGCCAAGAAGTGCTGCTGCTACTGATCTACACACGCCAATTATCCTGCTTAGCAAACACTGATAAAGTCATTTGGGGTGGGAAAGCCAAGCCTGCCCAAAAATGTCTCTGGGGAATGGGGCGAGTTCTGTGTGTTCCCTCGGGCTGGCTCCCGGCCACTGCTCCAGGTGACCTCAGCGGGAGGAAAATCCAAGAGGGCATAGGTGCCACTTTCTGGGATGGAGGGACACTTAGTGAGCTGCCCTGGATAGCCCAGGCTCCTTTCTTTAACCCAAGAGAATATGAAATCCCTGCCAGCACAGAGGAAAGCTTCTCCCTGTGATCGCTGCTGCAGGGTTGGCCACAGCAGACAGCATCCAGCAGAAGACAGAGCAGAGCCATCCACTGGGATCCCAACCGGCGGCGTGGCTGGGCAGGAGGGGAGGAGGAACCCGAGGAACAAAGAGCCCCGCTGCACAGAAGTGTCTTCCCAGGGAAACAGAAAGAAAACAAACCCCAAGCAGATTTCAATAGCCTTACAATGCAAATGTATTCAGGCCCCGCAGGGCATTTCTGCCTCTATCCAGCCACCTAATGAGGGTTTCTTGCCTGCCCTGCTGCTGCCATTGCTTCTACCTAGGGCTACTGATCACCCACGAGCAGCCACTGTGAGCCTGGGGGCCAGCTCTGTGCTGAAGTGCCCGTCCTCATGGTGGGCACAGCCCCTGGCACTGCTGGCACTGAAGGGCAAACTCCGTCCCCTCCTCCCCTTCTAGAGGGAAGGTGCAGCCCAGCACCAGCGCCCAGCCCTGAATGCTGCCGAGCTGGAGGAGCTCAGCATCGGCTCTGCCCCAGATTTTGGGGGCCAAAACCCATCCAATGGGACTGTGCCCAGCTGACAGAACACAGGGATGCTACATGAAGATCCACCTCCTCCAGGAGGGATGTTGGCATCTCTGTGCTAATGAGAGCAGCAGCACTGCCATGCCAGGGGACTACCCCTGCCCAGTGAGACAGACAGGGACACTCAGCCCTCTGTGCACCCATCCTGCTTGTCTGCAGGGCCCTGGCATCTGGAAGGGCTGTTGCCCCACCCAGGAGATGCAGCTGCTGCCATGGTGCTGCCCACAGTCAGAGCTGATCACAGGTTTCCCCTCTGCTCTTGCAGCTCCTTTACAAGCCCTTCACTATTTGCCCATCAAAGGGCAAACTCAAACAAGCAGCACTGAGTGCTCTCACTTAAAGCTTTAAACTCCAACTCTTCTACTCAAAGGCTTTCCAGCCTCATAAACTTTGCATTTACTTATGATCGTCTCTAACAGTGACAACCTGTCCCAGAGTTAACCCTGCAGTCCCCATCTCAGGCAGCAGCCTCACATCACTCAGGGGCTGCTGTCACAATGCCATCAGGGGGGTTTGAGTGGAGAGAAATCACCTCCCCAAGTGCTGTCGGGCCCCAGAGCAGATGGAGACAGTTCAAAGGTCCCCAGCAGGCCCATGCACACACACACGCTGCGGTTTTGTCCTCGCCTGAGCAGTTGAAATTAAATACTGAGACTCTGCCCTGGCCAGAGGAGGAACCTGCAGCCTCTTCAGAGCCAAACAAGCACGTTATAACAATGGAGAAATATAACGAAGTAAAAAATTCAAAATGAAATATAAGGACACAGAGGTGACAGGTGGGCTCTTGGGAGACACAGCTGTCCCCACTGCACCTCCCTGCTTCAGCGCCAAGATCCCATCCTGGTGCTGAAGGAAGAGAGATAGATGCACAGACCATGCAACATTTCAATCTCCCTGGGCTGTGGAATCACCATTCCTTCCCCTCCTCCACACCATGACCCACTCCATGCAGAAAGAGATGCTCCAGGACAAACTCTGGACTTTGCTCACCATTTTCCGTTCCGCTTCTACAGAATATTCCAAGAAAGGGACGAGGAACCAGCAGGTTCTAAGTGCAGCTTGGGACAGCAGGACAGAGCTGCCCCATCACCTCCATAGCTGCAGGGAGTTTTTCTGGGACAGACAGAAGTGCTACTTCTGCAGCAGCAGCACAAGCTGAAAGCAGGGATGGAGCAGCAAAAACAAACCCTGACTTTACTCAAATCATGCCAGGAGCCCCCAGTATGACACCCATGCCAATCCAGCCCTCATCTGGGCATGCAGGAGCGAGGTGACCAATGCCCCAGGAACTCCAGATGCCCCAGGGTCCTTTCCCCATTTCAGCCCTCCTGCTGCACACCCTGACACCGCCGCCTTTCTGTGCTCACCGCCCTCTGAGGCAGGACCCACTGCTGCCAGCAGCTCCCTTCCCATTTCCCAAGGTACCAGTGAAGGCAGTGCAGCCGAGTGAGGAGAAGAGCCCACGTGACTCCAGAACCTTTCCGTGAGAGAAACTGTAATTCCAGCTAAAGACAGGGCTGGGGATTCACTTACAGCACATCCTGCAGCCGCCACATCCTGCTGTAACCAGATCCAACCCACGCCATCATGGACTATTCCAGCTATGCCAGTGGCTCCCCACCCCAGAGCTCACATTTCTGGGGTGCAGGGCGCTGCACAGGGCAGGTCAGAGGCTCCCAAACCCCACAGCCTTCCAGAGAAGCTTCAGCTCCGTGGCAAAGCCAGCCTCTTTCTGCGCTTCCCAAGGACAAAGCGAGGAAACCGAGCACCGAGTTGGTCCCACTGCTGCGCTACCTGGCTGCCGGGCACAAAGCATCTCCGCCAAGCATCACCACGTCCTCCTCTGGGCCACCAGCACCATCTCCTGCTCAGCTCACCCTCTCCTGGCTGGCACCAACCCACAGCCCTCCATCCCTTCCATGGCAGATGGGAGGAGATGGAAGCGGCACCCCGGCACCGCGCATACTCAGCTGCGGGGCCAGCTGCGTGTTTGGCCACAGGGACAGGTGACGGCCAAGACGAGGGGAATTTCAGTCCTTTCCACGCTTCGTTTTGAGCCATCTGCTCGCTGAGGCTGGGATTTTGTTGGTCCCGGGTGAGCTGGCACGGGCGTTATCTCGGATGCCAGGATCATGGATCTGGCTGTCACACGCACCCGCTCTCGTGCGATAGCCGCAGACAGGGGCATGGTGCAGATTGCCTCGCTTTAAATCAGATTTATCACAAGCTACTTAAAGGAAAACACTGCATTTCCCTGGTAATTCTCATGAAGATGATATTCAACACTCTTTCACTTGCTGTGCAGAGGGTGCTCCCCAAGGCCGATCCCGCTGGGGACTGACTGTGTTCAGCCACAGCCACAGCACCACTAAGCTCCAAAATTCACATAAAAATACTGAGGGGCCCAGGCAGAGCAGCACTAACCGGGTTACACACCAGCAGAGTGCTGGCAGGAAAAGCAAACAGCACCAGAATCAGGAATTTTCAATTACATCTGAAACATAGAGAAGTGAGAAGAAAACAACAGAAGTACCAGGTTAACCAACTATCTGTGAAAGGGGGATCCAGGCAATGACTGCACACCTCTTACTGCACTCTCAAATTCTGCTCTTAAATGTCAGCACAGTCAGTGCACACAGGGGCCCTTCTAACACCCAACAAAGAAAATGCTGATGCCTGGGAAAGGCTCAGGACAGGGCTGGGGAGGGCAGAGCCCAGCCATGTCACGGGGCAAGGAGCCAGCCATGCTTCCTCCTCTGATGAGTGCTGGAGCTGCTGACCCTGAGGAAGACACATTTAGGGGAGGAGGAAGAAGATGAGGAGGAAGAGGCCACATTCAACCACAGCAGATGTAACCTTGGGCTTCAAAGTTCTGCCAAAACACTCACCCCCAGGAGCTGCAAAGGTCTCAAAGGGTGGTGCAGGGCTGGACCCCTCCAAGTTATGAAGCCAGGACCCTCAGGGGCTTGTGCTGTGCTTCAGAGAAGCCCCTTTAACATCACCCACCAAGCTGAGAGCAGCTTTGCACCATCCTGGCTTTGGAAACCTCCAGGAACATAACCCAGATATAAACAAAACGCAGGTCTGAGCGTAAATCAGAAGGATTTGCGCTTGGTCGCTCTGATGCACTCGGGCCACTTCAGCCACAGAGCAGCACTCCAAGAGCCACAGCCCGTGCCTGCTGCTGGGAGCTGGAGAGGGGCTTGGAGCAGCCCTTTGAAGGCAGCATTCCCAATGCCCTCGCTCCAGGCCGCAGGGCTGGGCACAGGCTCCCACGGCTGACTGGGGACAAACACTCACACTTACAGCCCGGCACAGCACGGTGACAACACTGAGAGCAGCCACGTTCTTTGGACATTTCACCTCCAGGCAGCTCAGGAGGGTGAAATGGAAACTTCCTCCAGCACTGCAGGCTAATGCAATAAATATAAATGAACTAAATATTAAGCATAATTTGACATCAGAGCACTTGCTCTCCAGGCAATCTTAAACCAGCACGATACAGCCTTGGGGGAAAACCACCACCTCAAACAATTGAGCAAGAACAAAATTAACTCAAGTCAGCTGCAGAATTAGCAGCATTAAAAGTGACATTCCCTAGCTGCCAGGACTGTGTTTGAACCGGGTTTAATGCTGATGCAATAACAACTTCCAGGCCGCTGGAAGTAGGACAGTGTGACGGCTGACAGCGCTAGCTGGCTGTGCCTTCAGTGCCACCACACAGCCAGCCGCTTGCGAAATAACATTGTCCTCAATCCACCTAGAAAAACGCCCGGGGACATGTCACCACCCCGGCGTGTTTCTGCTTTAGAGCCTGCAGGACTTCCCCGCAGGAGGTCACAGGGTGTCACCTGAGCTGAGGTGCTCCCGTCAGCCAGGTCACGGCGGGGGGAAGTGACTCCTCTGCAGTGTCCCAGCCTCAGGGGTGGCTCTTGGGCCACTGGCCCATCACCACGAGCCAGCTGCAGGGGACCGGCCAGCCACCGTCCTCACACACCCGAGGACGGGGCCTTGGCATGAGACGTCCCTGGCAGCGGCACAGGGAGGACACGGGGACTCGGGGTGACCTTAGTGGTTGGTCAGGGACCGCACAAGGGCGGGGGACGGCACGAGCTGTTCCATGGCGATGGCAAAAAGGCTTCGGCCATTCTCTACTACGTTTCGGCATGGGATGCTCCCGGCTGCGTGATGGGGACACTCCGGGGGTCCCATGCCGAGTCACAGCACGGGACCGCAGCAGCCGTGTGGCGAGGATGGCAACGGGGGGCTCGGGATGGCACGGGGGGCCACGGGAGAGCAGGACAGGCAGCGCCAGGGCCGGGGATGTCCTCGACTGGGGGCAGGGGCTGGGGACACCCTCGTCCCCTGGGGCGCGGCGTGGGGACGGCTCCTCCTCACCCACCTGCCGAGGAAGCGTCCTCCGCGTCGGAGCTGCCGGCGCTGCCGCCCTCCGGGGAGCTGCCGGGCGGCCGGGGGGCGGCGGGCGGCGGCGGGGCCCGGGCCAGCGCCGCCTCCAGGTAGCCCACCTTGAAGCGCTCCTCGGCCAGCGCCCGCTGCAGGCGGCGCAGGTGGCGGCGGCAGCGCTCCAGCTCCCGCTCCATGGCCCGCACCGAGCCCAGCTCCATGCGGGGCTCCGGCTCCCCCGGGAACTGCGCCTGCCAGTGCCGCGCGAAGTCCGCCCGGGCCGCCTCGCCCGCCGCCATCCCCCCGCCCCGAAGCCGGCTTTTTCCCCCTCCCCTACCCCCGGCACCGCCGCCTTCCGCCCCCCGCCGCCGCCGCGGGGCCTGACGTCGGTGCCCGCCCCCGGCCCGCCCCGCCTGGCTCGGCACGGCACGGCCCCGCCGGGGCGGGGGCAGCGCTGCCACCGCCCCCCGCCTCGGCCCCGGCTGCGGCCCGCGGCGGGAACGGCGGAGGGACATCCCCGGGACACGGCGGAGGGACGGGATGGGATGGGGACACCAGCGGGGTGCGGGTGTTGCGCCCCCGCAGCTCACAGACTCCCACTGCCCTCTCCAGTCTCCCAGAGGAGCTGCGGGCAAGGGGATGTGGGCGAGGGAATGCCCGGTGCCGGCAGCTCAGGGCAGTAACAACATGATAACGCGTGCCAGAATCCATCCCACGCACTCCAGGAGATCCCCGAGCCGGGAACAACCGAGCCTTGAAGGCTCCTGGGCCGTGGGGTGGCTCCTGTACCTTGCACAGCTGCCACGTGCCCGGGCCTTCACTGCAGAGCTCTGTGTGCCATCCTCATCCTCTGGCCAGTGGAATTCTGCCATCCCTCATCAGGACGGGTGATCCATTCCGGGCACATGGAGCAGCAGGCACAGGCTCCTGCGGTGGGCAGCGAATGCCTGCAGTTCCCTGAAAGGAGTGTGTAACCTGCTGGGGGTTTGTCTCTGCTCCCGAGGAACAAGGGACAGGACAAGAGGAAATGGCCTCAAGGCTTAAATTGGGTATTTGGGAAAATGTCTTCACTGAAAGGATGGTCAGACATTGGAACAGGCTGCTCAGGAAACTGATGGAAATGCTCAATAAACATGGATGTGGCACTTAGTGGTTTAGTGGTAACAAGGCAGTGCTGGGTTAACGACTGGATTTGTTCAGAGGGCTTTTCCAAGCAGAATGACTTGGGGATTCTGTGAAGGCCGAGGTAAGCCTTTAGCCCACTGCCTGCCACACGCGCTGTGTTTAACCACGTGCCCATGGCTCACTCCCGCTGCACGGGATGTGGCTTTCCAACCTGTGCCCAGGGCAGGGCTGTTCCCTGGTGCTGTGCGAGGTGCTGGAGCAGGGATCTCACCCGCAGGCACCTCCAGGCCTCTCAGTGCGTGTCCTTGCCTCCTCCTGTGCCCTGCAGGGTGGCTGCCTGGGCATGGATGACTCACCAGCCCGTGTCGCTTGTGGCCCAGCAGGAACAAAGCGCCCTATATTTATTTACCCGCGGGCCCGGGCTGTGTCGCAAGAGTCGCCTCCTCCTCCTTCCCCTCGTCACCAGGAACGGGCACCTCCCTCCCTGCCAGCCCCCAGCCTCTCACCCTTCCCTGCCGCAGGCTCCCTTGCTTTGCTCGGGCACATCCATCCTCCTGGGGCAGCCTTCCCAAGGGGGATGGATGGAGCTGGGCAGCCCCCCCGGGCCGTGCCAGCCGCCTCTTCACTCCGCCAGGGTTTGCCCTCCAGTGAGGGCTGTGCTCAAGGTGGCTCCAGCAGCTCTCACCTGGAAGCATCAGCAGTTTGCGTGGATGTGGCAGCCAGTTCTGGGCTCTCTGCAGGAGCTCAGGCCTGGCTCAGCGGCAGTGTTAGGGGTGCACACCCAAAGCACACCTTTGGGCTGTGGGACCTGTGAGAGCTGTGACAACGGGCAGGTGCCCAGCACACAGCAGTGCTCCAGTGCAGAGTGACACAGGCTGGGAGGTGGGGAGTCCCCGCGGGCCAAACCCCTTCTTGGAGGCTGGGGAGTGCCGTGAATGGCCTGATATATGTGTGGCGACAGATAATTACGGCTCTTTCATCATCTGTCAGGCAGATGGGCCCAGCAGAGCCTCACAACACGTTTCTGGCTCCCCATCTCAGCCCATAAATCTCTCCAGGAGAGAGTGATAAATCAGCAGGGACCGGGGGAGCAGGGCCTGGGTGGGCGTTCCTGCTGACCTCCCAACCTGTAATGGGCACGTCGGTCGGAAGCGCCCAGGATGAGGTGGGGATGGCCCAGCGGGATGTGCTAATTACAGGTGCCATCAGTCGCCCCGTGATTTATGGTCTGGCCCTGACTGCTTCCTAGAGCTGGGGCTGGATCCCTGCAGCCAGGGCTGCCCAGAGACCCAGAACGCCTGGCAGTGCTTCCCAAGGATCTCCCAGGGGCTGTGGGCAGGATGGGGACAGCTTTGGGACTGCCTCTGTACCCAGCTCAGGCACCTCTGTGTCTGCTCTGAACTGCACCTCCTGACCTCCAACACCAGCAAGGACATCCCCGTGGCAGGGATCTGTCCTGCTTAGCTGGGTTTTAGACAGACACGTCCCTAAGTGGGTGTGACATCTGTGTGCTGCTGGCATTCAAGCGTTCCAAAGCTGACTCGCTGGGTAAGTCAGTGGTCAGGGAGCCTCCATCCCCGGCAGAGGAAGACTGGGAGGTGAGAGAGATGCTGGGGAGAACAAGAGGCTCATAGTGAGCACAGGTGAGTGCTCGAAGATATCTGCAAGCTTCACCTCCCTTTGAAGTCCTGCTGCCTCATCCTCCGCTGTCCCCGAGGCTCTGCCTCCTGATTTATTGGGTTCCTGGAGCAAAGGCACCTAAATTAGCTCCAGCTTCAAAGAGCCAGGAGAGGAGAAGGGCAATAGACAAATAACCCCCCACTAATAGTGGCTGTTGATCAGACATGAGCTGGGATGACCAGATAGGAAGGGATGGATTAAGGGGGTGGACACATTCTCCCAGGGCTCTGTTTTTGCACCAGACACCCCAACAATTAGTCAGAAGCACTCCCGGGCCGTTTCTCAAAGCATTACCCCTCGCACAGGAAGGCATTTAGCAGCTGCTCGCTAATGAGATGATGGGCGATCACACGTGGCTGTCCCTCAGTGCTCAGAGGTTGGGGACCTGGCCCTGCCCATGGCCTCCGGACCTGCTGCACCTGGCCAGCCTCTCATCCCACCAGCTCGGGGATGCAGGAAACAAGGAGCTGCTTTCAGCATCCTCTTCCCCAAGTTAAGTGCCGGGCAGGCCCGGGAGCGCCAGCCCAGACAGCTCTGCCCCCAGGCTGCTGGGAAGGGACAGGAAGGCTCTGCAGGCAGGTAGCACTTTAGCTCTTTTATCACCTGCCCAAATCCCCCCTGCCACATTCCTGCTTCTTGCTCCGCAGGGCAGAGGCGTGCCAAGCCCTGCACATTCCTGCGCTGCCGGGGTCTGCTCCTGCTCAGGCACCCACCTCCCCTGTCCCCACGGGTGCTCTCAGCTCACTGGGACTATGTCTTCTCCTGTACCCAAGCACAGGACTTGCTGCTTTCCTCAGCAATGGCACAACTTGGTGCTTCTGTTCCCTTTAGCTGAGAAATAACAGAGGTGCTGCAGGATCCATAAGCAGGGGGAAGGAGGAGCCAGGGTGGTGATGCCCCACGGGGCTCTGCCTCACAGCCCCACGGCGAGCCCTGGGATGGCCTGTCCCGGGGTGAGCCACCAGCCTGGCCAGCAGAGGAGAGGGCAGAGCAGCGCGGGGGAGCTCCTGCAGTGCCCAAATTCTCAGCAGACACCAAACAACCCCTGCAACAACGTGTGCTTGGTGGAGGTGCTTTCCCCGGGGGCCTGTGAGCATCCCACCACCAGCTGTGGGCACCCCAGGGTGGCACCGGTGCCTGACGCTCAGAGCAGGGACCAGGCAGGGCTCTCTCACCTGCGGCAGGTGAGGAGGGTCGCGGCAGCCACGTGACGAGCCCTGCTGAAGGTTTTTAGGGGCGGCTGCCCGTCCCTGGAGGAGTGTCACCCACACCTCCCGGGAGGCAGGATCGCAGCAGCGCCTCTCCCGCTCGCCCTGCCGCTGCCATGTCCGGAGCTGCCCTGGGGAAAGGCGCGGGGCCAGAGCCCGACAGCTCCGAGGAGGAGCTGGAAGCGGGGGACGCGCCCCAGGCGTGCTACAGGCAGGGTTTGTGGGTGTCCCGAGGCGGGGAAGCAGACTCCAGCCCGGGGGACACAGAAGGGACGAAGGTGAGGAAGAGGAGCAGGCCAGCGCGCTCCAAGGCCAGGAGGATGGCTGCCAACGTCAGAGAGCGTAAGAGGATTCTGGACTACAACCAAGCCTTCAACGCCCTGCGGCTGGCCCTCAAGCACGACCTCGGCGGCAAAAGGCTTTCTAAAATCGCGACCCTCCGGCGGGCCATCAACAGGATCACGGCTCTGTCGCTGTCCCTGCACGGCGCCGGGCGCTGCTGGCCCTGCGCCCACTCCGAGTGCCGCGCCCGGGCCGGGGGCCCTGCGCAGGAACCGGGGCTGAAGGGCAGCCGCCCCCAGCTGCCCTGGGAGCCCGGGTCTGCAGGGACACGGTGCCCTCCGTCCCCTCTCTGCGCTGGGTTTTCCCCTCAGAGGCAGCTCCATCACCCCGAGAGCCCGAAGGAGAAGCGGCCGGCGCCGAGCCCCGCCTGGCACGGCGGCGGGATCCCCGCGCTCCGCCAGCACCGATTCACGGGCAGCCCGCAGGAAACCCCGGCCGGGGCTGTCCCCTGGCAGCTGGGCTACTGCCAGGGCTGGGGACACCAGCAGTGCCTCCCCATCCACTGACCTGCCGGCCTGGGGTGGCAGGACGGTGGTCCCGGAGGTATCGGAGCCGTGGGACAGATGTGGGGAGCGGGAAGGGACTGCTGGGGGAGGGAGAGAAGCGCTGCAGGACGTGGAGCTCAGCCGCGATGCTGGCGAGCTCGGAGAGCCCCCGACACGCTGTACAGGACCCTGCTGCGTGTCTCCCCTCTGCGGGAAAACTGCGGGAGGTGGGAAGTCCTCTGGAAGTGTCAGCTCCGTGTTTGCTGTCGCGGGGTCTCACTGCTGCTGATCGCCGCTGTTATTTATTCTCTCTTGCTTGCTCTGCGAGAAAACACGAGTTCCAAACCCAGCAGCAGGGCAGTGGCTGTTAATATGTGTGGGCTGGACAGATGGGCCGTGGGGATGACGCTAAAGCCCCTGGCTGGCGGGTGGCTCTGGCTCCCGCCGGTGAAGGAGGGGAGCAGGAGCAGGGAAAGGTTACTGCCCTGGGACTTTGGACGCTAAGCTCATTGGTACAGACGTTTGTGCCTGGCAGATTTGCTAGGCCGGGAGGGGAGACAGATGTCGGCTTTCATAAAACCCACCCATCCGATTGCGGTTTCCTTCTGATCCCAGGGAAGTGGCTCTGTTGGGACAGGCCAATGGCGCGATCCCAGCCAGTCCCGTGGAGGGGAGGAAGGGGGAATTTTACTGAAAAGGTCCCTTTTGTCCCTTCTCTCTGGCTTAGAGAGCTTGGATCAGCTGCGAGGGCTCCCTCCTGCCCAAGGCTCGGCAAACTGGAATTGCTGCAGGAATCAGGCAGGGATTTACGGCCACACACACCACAGCTGGCAGACTTTTGGACAGGACAAATTGTGATTCCCGCAGTGCTGAGCCCTGCAAAGCTCCTCCAGCCCCGCTGCTCCCACCCCAGGGCTACCAACATTCCAGTGGCAGTCTGAGCTCTCTCCCTGCCTGGGGATAACCATCCCAACCTCCTGCTGTTGAGTGCCGGGATCTCCTCCTGTTTCCTTGATCTCTGGTGGGACAAGGGAGCTGGTCCAGGAGCAGAGGAAAACTGATGGCAGCCAGGAGAGAGAGCTCTTTGCTCAGCAAAGGAGCCTCTTTAAAGTGCTGATGGTGTGAGGCTGGATCCTGGCTGCAGCCTCCGACAGGTGTTCTTTGCCAGAGGAAGGCCTGCAGCCACATCCTCTGAGGGAATCCTACTTCTCCCTACAGCATCCTTGCTCTGGGTGGCTCTCCCTGCTCTGGCTCTCCCTGGGGCAGTGCACGGCTCTGCCCTGCCCTGTCAGCAGCCCTCACACGGGGAGGGAGAGCCCAGCAACAGCAGCATTCGAAGAGTGTTTCAGTGACACCCTGACTCAGTCAGGAACCCTCCCTCCTCCTCCCGAATTTGCATCTCCGTGTTTTCCCACACCGGCTTTGGTGGTCGGCCGAAGGGAGGCAGATGGAAACAGATGGTCACAGAGGCAGGAGTGGAAGGGAGGCAAACCCCCGTGAGACCCTCCCGAGCAGGGTCACCCCTCTGCTCTCAGATTCACGATCACAAACTGCGGCTCCTAATTCTGTTTGGAGGCTGCAGGATGGGGAAAAGCTCCGGGCAGGGCTGGGCAGCAGGTCCCAGCTGGCTGAAGGCTCTTCGGGGAGGCAGAAGGTGCTGGGTGTGCCCCGTAGATGGCACTCACTGCCAGGGAAACCTCTGGCAAATTTGGAACTGAAGCATAATGCACAATGGGTGGGGAACATCCATCTTTTCCGGGCATCCAGGCTCTGAGGGTTTAGTCTTCCCTCCTGCCCCTCACATCATCCCCGCTTCCCAAGGATGGAGAAGATGTAACTCACACTGCACCAACACCCTTTCTGCCTTACAGATCCTAGGCAGGGACGCGGTATGTCACCGCTCTGGTGTCCCTGTCCCCAGCTGTGGTGTCACCACGGTCATCCACCCAGCGAGGGCACAGCGTGCCCAGAGCCTCCCCCATCCCTGTGCCCGGGGCCGATGCTTTCCAGAGCGGCTGGAGCCACAGGTGCCAGAGGGCACCCACACACCGCCCAGACCCCGCCGCCCTCCGGGCAGCCCTGCCCAGACCCGGGGCAGCTCCAGCCCCTCTCCGCAGCCGCGAGCGGCTCGTGGGTCTGCTCCGTGTCGCATGTCCCCCCCGCCTGGGGCAAGGCTGGCAGCCAGCAGGGACAGCAGGGACAGCAGGGACAGCAGGGACAGCAGGGACAGCAGGCACAGCAGGGCTGCGTGTGCCCCGCACAGCGCTGCCCTCGGCATCCCCCGCAGCCCCGCGGCCGGAGGCGGCCCCGAGCCCCGTCGGCACGGGCGGAGCCCGCTCGGGGCTGGGCTCTCACGTACGGCTGCAGCGGAGCGGAGCCCCCGGGAAGAGCGGGGGGTCGGTGGGGCGGGACAGAGCCTTGGGCTGGGCCGGGCTGAGGGCGGCGGGGACTCCCCGGCTCTCCCATCGCTCCGCTCCGCCCCGCCGCATCCCCGCCACCATCCCCGGGGGCCGCGGCGCCGCACGCAGCGGGTCGGGCGGAGGCCGGGCGCGGTAAGGGGTGAGGAGAGGGGGGACCGGGGACACCCCGGGGGCGGTCCGCGGCCCCCATCCTGCCTCGGGGGCCGAGCCGGGCTGGCCCCTCCTCCGGCTCGGCCTCCCGCGGGGCGGCGGGCCCCGAGCGCAGAGCGGCGGCGGCGGGGCGCTGCCGGAGCCCGCTCCGCCGGGCCATGGCCAGCACCGGCTCCGCGCCCGGGGGCGCGGGCCCGGGCTCGGGCACGGTGCTGCCCACCCGCTTCCAGGAGACGGAGAAGCTGCTGTCGGCGACAGAGGGCCGGGAGGAGAAGGGCCTCCGCGGCTCCAAATCCTTCACGGCGGCTTTGCCCGGCGAGACGGAGCGCAACGGGCACGGGCTCGGCTACAAGTCGGTGTCGGTCGGGCACCTGGAGGCGCCGCCGCTGTCGCCGTCCCGGCTGAGCCTGGGCAGAGCCTCGTCCACGGCCACCAGCACGGCGGCCCCGGAGCAGGGCCGCCCGCGGGACTACCTGGTGCTCGCCATCTTCTCCTGCTTCTGCCCCGTCTGGCCCATCAACATCGTGGCCCTCGTCTTCTCCATCATGGTGAGTGCGGGACCCGCCGGGCGCACGGACCCGCCCGGTTCGCCGCCGGCTCCCCCCGCCGCCGCCCCGACGGCCGCCGCGGAGCTGTCCGCGGTGCTGCACCGCCGGCCCGGGCCGGGAGGAGCCCGCTCCGCTCCCGCAGCGCTCGGCCGGGCTGTGCCGCCCCGCTCCGCTCCCGCAGCGCTCGGCCGGGCTGTGCCGCCCCGCTCCGCTCCCGCAGCGCGCTCCGGTGCGGGTCCGGGGGGCGCGGGCGGGCGGAGGCGGGCGGGGAGCGGCGCCGAGCCCGGGGCAGCGCACGGAGAGGCGGCGGGATGGAGATGAAGATGGAGATGGAGATGGGAAAGGAGGCGGCGGGATGGAGATGGAGATGCGGGGAGGCGGCGGGATGGAGATGGAGAGGGGGGTGGGATTGCAGGGCAGGGCTCCGGGAAGCGCCGTGGCTCCGGGAAGCGCGGTCCCTGCCAGGCAGCGGTCCAGAACCACTCGCGGGGCTTCCCCGGGAAGGAGCTGCGAGGCGAAGCATTGACAAGGGATCTCCCTTCTCCCCTCCTAGCCCAGCCCTGCAGCACTGGGGAGACGCTGGCTGGAGGCTGGTGCCTGGCCTCAGGCACTTCAAAGGGACGGGCTGCACCTGCAGCTCTTGTAGTCGCCCTGGAGAAGCAAAATTTCCCCATTAAACATCCCCCACGCCTCAGTAAATACACCAGCAGAGGAGAATAAAGCCAGCCCGGCCTCCCACCCATCTCGGGTACAGGTGGCTCAGTCAGCACAGCCCTACAAGCAGAGCCACCCCCTTCTCCAGCAGATGCTGCTCTCTTGTACACACCCAGCACCTTCTATGCCTTTGATTTGCAACAAAGGCAAATCTCTTTGAAAATCAGCTCCATTACCTGCTTACCACACAGAAATACACGGAGGGGCACCTGCTGCCACCACTTCCCCCCAAAAAAAACCACCAACAACTTGAAGGCAGGCACGGGCACTTGCCACAAAAAGCCCTCTAGGGAGACCAATTTCCATTTTGAGGAGGAATCATCGTTTCTGCCAGTGCCAGCTGTCATCTGCGTAGTACAGTTGTGTGGCACAGCCTGTTTAGGCAGCACACAGGGAAGCCAGCCAGCCTTGTTTGGCTTTGCACTGCAAGGAGAGGGAAAGCAGCTGGGTATTGCATATCCATGGTAATAAACAAGGTCTCTCACGGGGATTTTCCAGCCACATTAGCCTTCATGCAAAACAGATCCTCACACTGTCCCTTGCAGGCGCCAGAGCCTCCAGGGTGCTTGGGATGTGCCTTGGGCCACAAGAGCCCCGCGGAGGAGAGTGAACAGTGGGGAAAGAGCAGGAGCTGGTTCAGCCTGCCAGGCACAGGGGGGACTGTCACACCCCAGGGGAGGCAGGACCAGGGAGGCAGAAAATGTTATCGGGCTGCCCTCTGCTTCCAAGGCCACTGGCAGCACTGACCAGGGCTCATCCAGAGCTGGGGAAGGGGAGGCAGAAGGGGCATTCAGCTGAGCTTGTTCTCCAGGACAAGGCTAATGGCACACACAGCACATCAGTAGCCAGTGCACATCCTCTGGCCCCTGCACAGTCACCCCTGCACTTTCTGTCCTGTGGTTTAATTAACTAATTTCAGCCCTTTCCAGTCCTGGCCCTGCCTTCACCATCACCTCACCCACACACCCACCTGCCAGCCAGGGACCTCCACAGAGCAGGATGAGGAGTGCTCCATCCTCCCTCCCAGGAAGCCTCTGGCTGGGTGCTCCTGGCAGCAGCAGCAGCTCTCAGGGCCCGGGTTGATGTTTCACCTGCCTACAGCAGGGAGGAATTGAGCTCCCAGTGACCCCCAAGGCTTCCCCGGGCTCAGATCTCCCCTCAGAGAAAGGCCCAGGTGTGCCTGGTCATGCACAGATCTGAGCAGGAACCAGGTTTTTGTGATTCCCATCGCCTGGGGAAAGAGGAGGACCTTTCCACAACTGTGCTGACATTCTTTTAGCTCTGCAATTGTGCTTTTCTTTCCTGAGTCAAAGCTTTTGCACATGAAAGCTTTTTCTTCTTGGGTAATAAGCAGCGTCCAGAGAGGAAAGTAAATTAATGCTTTGTAGTTTAGTGTCTCATAAATCATTTTTCAAAAGCTGCTCTCAGATCCCAGCAGAGCCTATGGCCAGAGGTGGAAAAAACCCTGCTCTAGCCCCTCCAGCCTGTTCCTGTTAATGCTGGTTTCATGGAAATGAATTACCTGGAGGCTTCTCCATGGACTCTTGCATGTGTTTTCCTCACCAAGTGATGATCTGGCTGTTCTAAAGGGTTCAGGTCACTCCCCAAGAGCGAGAGTGGGACTGGTGGTGGCCAAGGATGTGTCCATCCCATGGGATCCATCTCTTGGGAGTGCAGGGCAGGGCTGGGTACCACACACCCACCCTGTATTCCTGCTGTGAATCCTTTCCTCTCCCCACCAAAGTGCAGCCACTTCGGGGGAAGAAGCAGGGCAGCCACATCCCAGAGCACAAAACCCCAAACAAATGAAAGGAAATGAAAAAATCCAGCCAGAACCATCACATAGTAACATCAAGGGCAGTTCTGCACAGCACTTGGTGTCCAAAAGAAGTTCTGTCATTCCTAAAAGATGTGGGAGAAGTCAGATTGTCCTCACCCATTTTAAGTGCCACAGCCATCTGTCTCACTCTGGAGTTGATTTATACCTCCTTTGGAATGTTTCCTTCAACGAAAACACCAAGTGTCAAGGATTAATGATTTATTCTGAGTAATTGGTGGACGGCAGCAGAGAGCATCCAAAGCCAGTTCATAAATTGGGAAAGATTGCAGGAAAGAGGATGTGATGATTTGTCTTCTCCATCCCTGGGACTAGCACAGGGAAGTAATTGACTTTATTTGCAACAAGGCCACTTAGGGGGAAAAAAAGCTCCAAACGTTTGGAGCAGTGACTGGAACAGATAGCAGTGTGAAACAGGTAAAATTAATAACTCCTGAGTCAGCCAGCCTTACCTGGCCCACGGGTGCTGCAGAACAGCCCCCACTCCCCAGGTCCTGCAGATTTTCCAGCTCTGGGCTGTAGCAGGGAGTCCCTTGGCACTCACACAGTGACTCACTCCCCCAGAGCCCTCGAGCCTTTTGGAGATGTTCTGCCTTGGTGAGCCTCGATTAATAAACAAGATGTAAATGTTTCTGTGTGGAAAGCAAAACACGGGATTAGTGATACTAGAGAGCTGTAATCAAACCCTTCCACACCGATGAATAATATATGTGCAGTACCAAATTCTTACTAAACACCACATGCCAATGCTGAGGTGTTTCTCATAATTGTTGGGGATAAATGAGCAGTAAACATTTCCAGAAGCTGGAGTGATAAATATATAGATTCCCTTAGCCTATATATTTTGCCTAGGAGACAGCTAAAACTGCGTATTTCACTGCGATCTAACCCACACCCTGCCAAAATATTACACTTGTTACAAAAACCAGAGCCTGAAAACCCAAATCCCCAGCGCTGGAGCTGTCAGTGAGCAGGGCAGGGATCCTGTCGATCCCTGGGCTCCTGCATCCCTCCCCATCTCTCACCACCAACCCATGAAGCTTCATTTTGTCACCTCCTGTTCTGGGATGAAAATAACTCTTGGCTGCATCCCATCGCTCTCAGAGCGGGTCTGGCAAACCTGCTGGTGAGACTGGGAGGAACAAGGTCCTGAGCTCTCCTGGTGTCACTGGTGGGGACACTGAAGCCCAGGGCTGCTCCTGAGAGGAGCAGGAGGGCAGTGGAAGCAGCCACCTGCCTGTTTGAGGCTCTGCTGTGTTATTTCTGGGGCCACACAAACCCAAACGAGCTCATGGAAACCTCCAAAGCTGCATTTTTTTTCCTACAGAGCAGCTGCCCATGCACAGCCTGGGCTGGGGATGGTTTGGGCACGGTGCTGCCAAGAGGCAATGGAATTAAAGCAGGATGAATGGGAAATGGGGCAGTAACATCCAGTATTTGTTCAGATTCTCTGTGATCTTTCATGATTATTGCTGGAGCTGGACTAGGCCTCCCTGCTCTTAATATTTTATTTTTTTTTTAACATGAGGCAGGGGATCCTTTCCATCACAGCTAGTTCTGAGATAAATATTTTTTCAAAGGGAACTGGGATTGCTTTCATCCACCTCTACCTTTACTCTTTTTAACTAGTACACTCGTTTTTTTAAACTGAGAATTTCCCCAGTTTTAGCAGCCATGCTCCAAAGGGAGGAGCTGTCACACAGCACAGGGCTGTGGGAGCTGCTGGCCCCACAGCTTGCCCCAGATCCTCCTCTTCTCCTCCAAGGCAGCATGGCTGGAGATGGATGGGCCAGGGGAAGAAGCCTTTAACCCATGTTAAAGTGTTAAATACATAAAAGCAACCCTAAAGGAGGAATATCTGCTTCAAAGCAGTTAAATCATCAACAAACCCCTATTCCCAGTGAAGTTTAGGGGGGTTTTGCCCAACTCCTCCTCTGAATCAAGGATGCTGGGCTCCCTTCTCCTCCTATCCCACCTTGCTTCTCTTTCCCCTCACTCCAAGCTTTCCCAGCCAGGGACTTTCAAATCCCTTCCCCACTTTTCCTCCCTCCAAACCCTCTTCCCAATGGGGTTTTTGTGGGCAGCAGAAGGGCACTGCATGAATTTGGGGAGGCTTTTTGATCCCAGGAGCCGGGCTGGCAGCAAATGCTGACGCACGGTGAGTAATTCCACCACAGCTCCTCTCACAGCTGCCCTTCTGCTAAGTGCTGGGTGCTCCCCCAGCCAAGGGCAGGACGCCCAGCTCACCCTTTCCAGCAGGATCAGGAGGCCCTTCCCTCAGCTGTGGGAATGCTTCTCCCTCACCAGGAATCCTCACTTCCAGCATTTTTCGCTCGGGAATCAAGAGATTGCCAATTAAAGCAGCAGGAAAGGAAACGGGGCTCAGTTTGGGGGCTCTGCAGCCAGGGAGTCACCCCTAGAGGTGCTGCCTCTCTCAAGGGACTGTTTTTGTGTCTCTGCAGTCGAGGAACAGTGGCCAGCAAGGGGACACGGACGGCGCCCGGCGGCTGGGACGCATGGCCAGGCTGCTCAGCATCGTCTCCATCGTGCTGGGGACCATCATCATCGTGCTCTACATTTCACTCAGCGTCAAAGGTAACCCTTGCCTCCTCCTTCCCTCAGCCCAGCCCCAGCAGGGACCTCACCTGGCTCCCAGCTCCAGGCCAGGGGATAGGATAGACCTGCCCTCAGCCCACTCCTGCCTCACTCCCAGCCTAAGTGCAGTGGGAAGCGACTCCAGCTTGGTTTGGCCATCACCAGCTGCACACACACACATAAAGATCACCTCAGAGAATGGGCTCCTTCCAGTAGAAACATACATTGCCCAAATGACCAGCATGGAAAGCCCTCCCTGTGCTGTCCAAAGTGCCCTGGTGACCACACCAAGTCTCCCTGGTGAAAGGCCCTGCCCTGGCAAAGCCTGTGGCTGGGTTTAGAAGAGAGGAGTGCTGTAAAAACAGAAAGGTTTCAGGACACAAAATCAACCTGCCCAGAAATACAATCCCAAAATGTCTTGGGAACCTCCCCAACACAACCCTACCTGCCAAACCAGCACGATCAGGCAAACAGGGACCTCAGAAACACCCAAAGGCCAAGCCAGGAGCATGAGGGAAACATCTGTTGGCTGCTGGAAGCTGCCCTAAGCCGCTCTTTTCTTTTCCAGGTTCCTAGAAGACGTTTCAGCATGCAAATACCTTGAAGAGGAGGAAGACAACTTTCCTTTTGGGGTTTTTACTTTCAGCCTTGCAACAAAACAAAACAAAAAAAAATTGTCACAGTGTAGGTGGGCAGCCCTAGACAGTCTGCTCTGGAGCGCCGTCGGAAGGAACGCATGCTTCAACTCACCGCCTCTTGGGAATGAGCCTGTGCCAGGGATGGGATAAAAATCACCCTGAGGAGGAATGGGAGAGGCCACACGGAGAGGAGAAGGGGGAAAGCCACTACCTCATTCCCCTCCAGCAGAACTCACGGAGTGGGGAGACAACTAAAGTGCAAGAGGAGGAGAGAGTCTCCAGGACGAAGCTGGCTTTGGGAGGAAAATAGGAGGCGAGAAGGGGATGTTCTGAGGAGTCCTCCTGAGAATTTCAGCACGAGTCACTGGATTTTTGGGGGGGTCGTTGGTTTTTAAATCGTCCAATTCTCTGTCTCTACAAGGAAAACAAAACAAAACAGAACAAAAACAACGAAACAAAGCTCAAACTGCCATCAGGAGCTGAGAGCTGTTCCACGGAAGAGGAGGGAGAGCAGAGCTGCAGCAGGACCACGGCTCTGCTCCGAACGAAACGCAGCTGCCAAAGCTGGAGGATGTGGTGGGTGCTTTTGTATTTTTGATGAAAAAAAAAGAAAAAAAAAAAAGAAAAAAAAAAGACAATGACCATTTGCATGCCTTTGGGAATGTTCTCCATGTCTGTTCCTACGAGCTCTTTTATCACTTAGGGCAGATCTCAGAGCTGGCAGAGCAGGATGTTGCTGCATGAGAACCCCAGGCTCCTCCTCACCCCCATCCCATGGTGGGCTTTTTACTGGAAGGCAAAATCAGGCGTTCCCTGTGAACCCACACATCTCTCTGTGCATCCAAAGGGAGGTCAGCACCCCTGGCACCGAGACAAGAGCCTGGTTAATGCCCAGCAGCAGCACCAGGGCATGGGGAGCTTGTTCTACCCACTCACACCCCGATGCCACGGCACGTCCATCACACAGAGCCTTCAGTGTGATCCAACCCCACCACTGCCTGTGCTCAACCCCCTGACCCTCTGGGGCTTCAGTTTAGGGCCTTCCAGGAGATTTTCAGGGGCATGAAGGAGTTTTAGGCTCCTGCTCCTCTCCTGTGCACCCCTCACACAGTTCTTCTGCAGCTCTGAAAATCTCCGGTGTCCCCGGAGCTGCCTGGGGTCAGTCCCGCGAGTCGTTGTATTATTTTCTAATGTTTTGTATTTAACCTAACAAGAAAACAGACTCTGCTCCTCCCACCCTGTCTGTAGGTACCAGAGGCCCTGCCACGTCTTCCACACCCCACAGCTCCCTTGGCCCATCCCCGTGGGCCCCAATCCCCACACCTCCCTCGAGGCTCCATCCAGCCCCAGCCCTTCTCCTCCCCTCTCACCCCTCTTTGCTGTGGGGATTTCCTGGGGTTGGCCCTCTACCCACCCACCCAGACTATGCAAAGCTCCATTGCCTGTTGTTTTAGTCAGGCTTTGTGACTTCTGGCCACGTCCATTGGCTCCCTGAGTCTCTTTGATCCAAACTTTGGGGACACATGACCAAGAGCTGCACTGCCCGGCCTTTCTGTTGTCTCCAGCTGACAACCCGTGACCTAAAAAGTCATGGACTGACTGAGAAATGTTGTCCTTCAGGGCACTTCTGCTCCCTAACACCCATCTCCTGAAAAACACCCCAAATTTAGGCCAAATTCAATGCTTCCCAGGGCTTGTCTACATGGAGAATCCACCAAAAGAAAGTTCACAACATGGTGACTGCTTGGCACTAACTCATTTCCCAGGCTCAGAGTGGGCACATGGGGTTAGCACAGAGTAGGGGTGAAGTGTAAATCCATGCTGTAGTTACTCTGTAGTAGCTAATGTGCAAAGCCACAGGCACCTCTGTGAAAATCCTCCTGTCACCTTTTTGATTGCTCCTTTTTCAAGTGTTTTTTTCCTCTAGAGGTTGTTCGGATCCGGGGGGTGAGAAAGCCAAATCCCCCAGACACGCTGTCAACATTCTTCTCTCCACTAAAAGGGATTCCAGGGACTCACAGCAAGAGCACATCACTCCAGCACTTTCTCGGGCTCCATTCCCATCCACCCCTTTGCCAGCACTCCATCACAAACTGCTGGCATCTAAAATGGACCAAATCTGCAACTTTTCTTTTGCAATTTATCTTCTGTGAGCTCAGCAGACAGGGACTGCTGAGCATTTCTGGGTGGGAGCTCCCTCCTCCATCCTCTGTGCAGGCACTACATCTTTTCCTCCTGAGCCCTTTAGAAACCCTCCCTTGGATGTTCAAACTTCCATCTTATGGCTGTTGAAATCCCATCAAATTCCCCAAATATTTTATTCTTTAACTCTTGGATCCAAAAGCTGCTTGCTGGGTTGGGTTTTTTTTGAGCTACATAAGGGCAGTGCAGCCTGTCTCTGCATCTCCTGCCCTTTGCCCTTGGAGCTGCTGGAATTCAGCTGATGGGAAGAGCCCAGGAAGCTCCACCCTGAGCAGGAAGGGCCCTTTTTCAGGGAAAAGTGCTGGAGGGAGTTATAGGACTTGAGAGCGTTTATTAAGTAAGATTTTAAATGCTCTTTTATCATTATATAAAGCCTTTCATCTAAAGTGCTTCTCTGCATCCAAAGGATTAAACCCTGCCACCCCCCACGAGGTGGGTTCACATTACTGCTCTAATTGCAGGGATGGCAAATGCTCAGGCACTGAGCAGCTCCCAAATCAACCCCCTTTTCTTCCTCCTCCTTAACAGACCCTGCATGAGCACAGATTTCCTCGGAATCTGGTGTTTTGTTTTTTTTTTTTCCAGTGGGATCTAAACAAACTATACCCCACTGTAGTTCTGAATGGGATTCCTGCAGCCAGAGGAAGGAGGAGGCAGCTGCAGTGGTCCTTGCCAGGAGAAGTCCCAGGCCAGGGCAGCCCAGAGCATTCCCCTGGATGCAGCAGAAGGCAGAAGATTTTCCCCCAAAACCCCAGGGTCATGATTTGGTTTTGCCCCGTCTCATTGGACAGCTCAGGTGATGCTTCTCACCTCACTGTTAGGTATAACAGAAGAGAAGAATTAAGACCCTTGAGTCCCTTTCATTCTAAAATCTCCCTGAATAGGAGAGGAATAATTGTACTGCACCCTTGAACTCAGCTTTTTTCGCCCCCTTATCCTCCATTTAAATCCATAGGAAAGCCTCTACAGTTATCCCTGACAAAGTATTTGCTCTGCTTGTAACCTGCCTCTGCAGTGCTGGAGGAATAAACTCTCCAGGGACATGCAGAAAGTCCCTTCCCCCTGCTGCCCCATCAACTTCCCCACACAATTTGCAGCCTGTTTTGCAGTGGTTTTGCCCCTTTGCTCTCTTCATCCCCCATGGTTTTATCCCAGCCCAGCTCCCTCTTTGGATCTTTTTGGGTGGAATTCGATAATATTTGTGAAGGAGGAGGTGGCAGAGCCCCCAGCCCTCAGGACACACCTCACCTGTGCTGTTACAGGGAGGTTGATGGTGGCAGAACTTCACCCTGAGGCCACCAGGCACTGTCACCCCTTTACACCCACCAGGGAACTCTCCTTGACTTGGCTTTTAGCACACAGGAGGGCACCCACAAAAACTGTGCCATGAGCCTTTTCCTCTCCAGCCCCACCAAGCAGCCCTGCTTCTTATCCCCCAGCTCTCTGCCACCTGCTGCAGCCTCCTCTGAGCTGACACACGCCAGAATTCTCTGTGTTTGCAGCTAAAACAGTCACGAAATCCCCAGGCTGGCCTCAGCTTCTCCCCCCTGGTGAAGGAAAGGTGAGAGCACGGTGACAATCCAGCCCTACCTGACAGGGGAGCTGAGCTGGTAGGAGGAGAGCTCGCTGAAGGGATGGAGAAGGTGGGAATTGTCTCTAAATGTGAGCTGGAGTAGGAGTTAGGATCGACAAGTGTGAGGTCCTGGTGGGATGGAAATGCACAGGAAGCAAGCACAGGGCTGGTGGCACCTCTCTGGCATTGCTGTGGCTTCTTTGCCAGGATTTGGGGCAGGGCTGGACTTTGGGGGGTCCCACAGGAGAGCTGCTGGCTGCATCAAAGCTGGATTGAAGCCTTGAGCTGAGCCTGCAACAAACTTGGGTTTTGTAGCAGCTCCTGCTGGGATGCAGCGGCCGAGGGTCAGGAAAGGTCAGTGGGTCACAGCCCCACACTGAGTGCTCCCTGCACACACCAAAGGGACCTGAGCACCACCAGAGCAGAGAAAAGCCACCAAAGGATCTCAAAATTTGCCGTGTTAAGGATGGTTTTTTTGCTTTTTTGTCTGGCAGGTGTTTCACCCTGTTCCAGTTCATGCCTTCTCTCCCTGCTCTTTGCTGGCCCCTCAGCATCCCCAGCCCCGGAGCATTCCCGAGTCCCACAGCTCGTTCCTCCCACCCTCTGCCTCTCCTTTAACCAGGACACGTCTTGCTGCGATGAGATCTGAGCTCTGGGCTCTGCTGGGAGGGGTTAGAGAGGGCAGGGAACCTCTGACCCGACCTTCTCCACACAGATTTCTCCATGTAGACAAGGCAGAGCAGATCCTGCCTTTGATATAAAATGAAATCTCCGTTTCTGTTCATTCTGAGCCCAGGGAGAGGCTGCAGAAAGGCACCCACTGGGCTGGCCCCACCCTTGCCCCGTCGCTTTGTTACTTGCCACAGAACCGCGGCCAGGTTGCAGTGTCAAGCTGAAATAATTCAGATTTAAGCTCGTTTTCCTTTCAGTATACAGCCTTTAATTTTGGCAAAAAAACCCCCAACAAAACAAACAGTTAGGTTTGGACTGAAAAACTTCCCCGTTTGGGCACAAGCCAAAGGGGTGTGGGGGGAAAGCAGCCTTTTCAAAGTGGGAATATTTGTAAAGCATTTGCTGACACCAGTAGGTAGCAAAACTCCAACCTATAAATACCCATCCAGGATAAGAAACATCAGAAAGGGAACGTGTGCAGGATTCACCAAGGCAACCCTGATACCACCTGGGAGCCCTTGTTAGAAGGTGCCAGGACTTGATCCTTGGCTTGGAAGTGCAGGGTCCATCCCCCCACTGGGAGAGCCACAGCTCACACACAGCATGAACACACCAGGAATTGCAGCTGGGTGCTTCTCTTTGCTGACAAATGTTTCTTTTTCTGCAGGATGGTATGGTATATCTTATATACTTTCTTTGTATTTCTTGGCATGAGAAAAAAAAATTAAAATGTAACATGCATGGTCAAAGCTGAACTGGTTTCTTCTGTCTAAATGAGAAAAAAAAAGTTATCCAAATTACTCATTCAGCGATTGCTTCACACTCTGAGAGCAACCAGTTGGTATTTTGGGTGCAGTGGGTTGCAAATAATATGTACAGGCAAAGAGTAAAGAAAAGCACAAGTCAGAGCAGGGAGAGGTGCAGACAGAACAGCCTTGTGCTGGTTTTTACCAAAAACACTTCCCAGGAGTCTCCCCAGTAGTTGTTCCAAGCAGACTGGAAGGCTGCTGACTGTCACACCCACCCGGGCTCACCAGCAGGGTTCATTTGTGTTAATTGGTCAGTTCAGGTGACTGCTCCTCACTGAAGCTGAGGTGCACAACCCCTTCATTCAGCTGAATCCCAGAGCTCTCCTCTCACTGCACACCCCTGGCATCCTCTGGGAATGGCAGCACAGCTCCCTGCCCAGCCCGAGAGACCTGCCAAGCCTGCGGGATGAACTGTTTGTCCCACACAGCAAACCCTCAGTCTGTGCAGGCTCCAGTGCAGGGCAGGACTTGCAGGAGGTGGCACAGTCCCACAGCTTCCCCAGGACAGCTCCTGCCCTCTTCCAGCCAAGGAGGCAGTGCCACCACCAAGGACAAGGATGAAAAATGAGGCCCCTGGTTTCAGACACAGCACTTCCACTTCCATCCATGTCTGTGGTGGAAGAAGACAGGAGGTAAATTCTGCAGCGTGATTCAGCAACAAATGGACTTAATGGCCCTGCCTGGAGCAGATCCTGCTGGGATTCCCTCAGGCAGGGGCAGGTCCAGCATGAGGGGTCTAGGATTCTCCTCCCTGACAGAGCCACCCAAAAACTCATCAGGAAATGCTGCAGCGCAGCAGATCCAGCTGCTGGACTTGCTGTGGGCACCTTCAGGAAGGGGTTACAGCCAGAGGGGTGAACAGACCCACCTCTGTGATGCAAACCCAAATCCCTCTGCTGAGACAATCCTTGGCCTGTCATCTTCACTCTGACAAACACCTCTTGCACTTTCTTCACGATGCAAGCTGTAAGGTTTTGGGGCATTGAGAAATGAATCAACAGTAAAACCCCACAGGTACCCAAAGCCAGAGAGGATGGAGATTAAATGTTTGTGAGCTCATGAAAAACAGAACTGCTATCCTCATGAGCAACTCAGACACGAATCCAAGGAACAGGAATTAGCTCTTCTGGATCAGCTGCTGCCCACAACACAAAGCCCAGCCCTCAAAAGTCAGGCTCAACAGTGGATTTGTCCCTAAGGCTTTCTGTGGATCAGGCACGAAGCATTGCCCAGAGAGACAGAGCTGCTCCTTCCACCCACCAGCACTGTGCTCAGCCTCTCTGTTCACCCCACAGCCCTTCTCTTACACTGCATTTTCCCCCTCCCCAGCTCTGCAGCTCACTGGGGCATTTTTAACAAATTAAGCCCATTTCTTTGGTGCATCCATTCCCCGTTGCTTTGAAAACTGCAAGTCTAATTAGATCTGCTGGTTCTTACTCCTAAACATCCTCCCCTTGTAACAGCACCTAAATCAGTGCTCTTGATGTTCAGCTTCACACCCCAGGGCTCAGAGAGCAGCTGCTCAAACCTCTAAGAGCCATCAGCCAGGGTTAATTACTCACAGCCCTGCAGGTCCAGGCTGACACCACACTTCAGCTACTCCCATTTTACACCAAGGCTGGGGTTTGCACAAAGCCTCTGTTAGTCAGCCACAGCATCTCCCCACTGCCTCTGCTCACCCAGCAGAGCCAGAGGCATCACTGTCTGCACAAGGGCTTTGGCAGCACAGCTGGGATTACAGGGCAGGTCTGAAGAGCCACGTTTATTTGTCCTGATGGAGACAGAAAATGCAGATGTTTAGAAAGCCCAGTGTAACTCACTGTCCATGATTCAGCAAAGCAAAGGGGGTTGGTGGTACCTGTGTGCAACAAAAGGCTCAGAGGGGTCTTGGTGGGGAAAATTTTGAAGGAACAGGTGCTGTTCGCATCCCAGCACAGGATGTCTGAGGCTGCTTCAAACCATCTTCAGCCTTCTTTGTGCTTTGACTGAAGAATTCCATAAGCCAGAAGTCTGAGCAGAAGTTTTTAAAAAAGCAATGGCTTTGTCCTGGAGGAGGAGGAGGATTTGAATCACATAAAAACCCCCACGCCATGGAGAGATTCCCCTTCAGTGGTGAGATTCCCCCTGGAGCATCCTGACCATGTCACCAGATGCAATCCCAGACTTCAAAGGCCAGCCCGGGCTCTGATGTTTCACTGAAGACAAGGCAGTGCCAAGTTCTTTAGCTCCTGTTTTATTAATACCCTGCTCTGATGGGCTCATGTATAATGGATTCACACAGGAACAGCAAGAGGTTCACATCCAATTTCCACGTTGCATACATTCTCTGAGCTGAGCACGATGGGCTCTCCCTTCATCTCCCAGTGTTTGTCCTCAGTGATGAATTTGCATGAGTTTGGGGTTCAGGCAAAGGACAGAAAGTTGGCCACCAGTTTCCTCACCTGCTTTCCATGAGGTTTGTTGAACTGGTTTGCTCCAGTGAGGAGCTAGGAGTTAAAAACACAGGGAGAGCATTTCCATTTTGTCTCTGGCTCCAAATGCTGGCTGCTGCTGAGAATGAGCAGCTCAGGGATTCCTTGGGCTCTCTCAAAGCCTCTCAGGAAGTCATTTGGGAGGTGATGGAGCCCTGGGCTCAGCAGCCACAGCAGAGCTCAGGGCTGCAGAGGGGCAGACTCTGTGATGAGTAGCATGTGAACATCCTGGCTCTGGCAGAGATGCAGCCCCCAGCACGGGGCCAAAAGGAACAGATTGCACCCCAAATTCTTCCTGCTCACAGAACAGCTTCTTAGCTGCAGAGATTTTAAAAAGATGAAAGGTGGTTGTATTGTGAACATCCTCAAAATTTATAGCAGCTCACCAAACACACTCCTGGTAGACAGCAACAAAAGAGCACGGAAAAAATGAATTTGTCTTTGTGAGGGTGCTGAAAGGCTCCATCTTCCTGTTTTCCTACCCAGCTCCAGCCTCCCCTTTGCAGGCAGGAGGTGTTCTGCAGCTCTGCACATTGCATCCAGTCCAAAGCTGTCACGGCTCCCCTGCAAATGCAGTGGGAGCAACACAGCCACAGCTCCCATCCCCACAGAGACCTTGCACCAGGAGCACAGCTCAGCATGGGATCAGTGGGGCTGGAAAATCCCTCTGAGATCACCCAACCCAGCACTGCCAGGCTCACCACCAAACCACAGGTGCCACATCCGTGTGCCTTTGAACGCTTCCAGGGATGGGGATTCCACGTGATCCCACGTGGTGGAGGTTTCTATCACATCTCAGAGTCATTTTTCAGTCAGACAAGACATGTTTGGTAGACTTTGCACAAGCTTGGGTTAGGTGGTGAGGATTTAGGATTTCTGTGTTGGAGGAGAGCCCGGCGTGCCCAGGTAAGTGGGAATTGCACCAGCAGATCTGCTCTAAATGAGGACTTTTGCCTTATGGTGGTTATTGCTGGATCCTTCAGAAGATGAAACATCTTAGAACACCTAAAATAGGGAAATGGGGATTTCTCCATGAGCTCAGCTACCTCGTTTATGGGCTAAAAAAACCCAACTGACAACTGCTGCCCCTCATTGTTTCCAGCTTAGCTGTGATGTGAGATGCTATTCTTGGTCAAGAGCTGCCAATGCTTCTGAAGCTTGTGAAGTTGTTTGCTTTAATAGCACACAGCGTGAAACAAAGCAAAGACTTCCCAGCAAAATGCCTCCTTCTGCTGAGCTTGCTGCACCTCGCTGCCTGCTGGAAATGTTTAATTACAGGCTGCGGATTCCAAAGCGTTTTCTTCCAATTATTTGATCTCAGGTACAATTTCATAAAACCCGTGTTTTATCCTCCTTCCCAGCAAGGATCAGTGCAGATGGATCATTTCATCAGCTCCAGATGGGCAGGAAAATAACCCAGTCCCTCACACCCTGAGCTGTAATTCCTCACCGGTCTGGAGCAGCTGGCCCAGGTACACAGCAAACAGCAGTAAAACAAAAGGACCTCCTGTCTTTAAAGCAATACTCTATTTTCACCTCGATGTTTGACTGCAAAACAGGGTGGTTTAAGCTGATTTGTCCTAAAAAATGAGTTAACAGCTCTTCTTCCCCTGCCCACAACTCCCAGACCATCAGCATTCACCTCCCAGGGGCACCACAACTGCAGGAGGAACTTGGCTGCTGAGTTAAGGAATAGAATTTCCTGAGGAAGAGTGGGAGAGACTCATTCCCCAGGGATGTGGCTGTGGTTAGACCTGAGGATGCGGCTGGTGGTGCATTATGGCCAACACTCGCCTGCCTGCCATGGCAAAGCTGACTCCAGGAGCTCAGGTTCTCCAAGACCAAACACACACATACCTGAATAAATGAAAAGGATCAAAACACCAGAATGCTCATGGCAGAATCCCTCCTTTGCCCTCCCAGAGTGGCACGACTCGATATGAAGTCACCCTGAACTATTACAAGAACTGATCATCCCACAATCTTTGTTGGTTTTTATTTTAAAACAATCTCATCTAAGCCAGAGCATAGGCTTGGAAATTATTTACATTTAATGAAATGTTGGGAAACACAGGAAGAGTTGGCCAGCAGATCCTGCTGTAAGGAACACATGGCCTGGAGCTGCAGTTGCCCCCCAGCACAAAGACCTATTTATGCAGAGGGCAGGCACACACCAGGAATGGTCCCTGCTGGAGCCTGAGCCCCCTCCTGCCTCTTTCCAAACTTGTTTCTTTACATAAGCAGTGCATGCTTTTATAGACCTGGGTCACAAACTTCCCCACCTCAGTAATATTTTGAAGTAAATTTAGCATTGGTGATACATGCCTGACCTAGAGGGAACTGAATTTATAGCACAGCAGGGAAATATCCACATAATCCCCCTCCTGCACTTGGGTGTTGTCCCACATGAGGCTGACCAAGCCCCTGACACTGAAAGTGGGGGACACTCAAAGAATCCCACCAATCTCCAGTTCCTTTTTAATGTAATAAACTGTGGTTTGTGTGTTAGAGCTGGATCTGCCAGGGCCACCTGATCAGCACTTTCCCAGCTACTCACAATTTCTTTTTACACCTGCAACATTCCTGAGCGTCCTGCAGAGTCTTTAGAAAAGGCTCCCTTTAAAAATCTGAAGTTTCAGCAGCATCTCACCCTGGAAGAAGCCAGCTCAGCACAGGTCTGGAGCCAGAGGGCTCTGTAGCAGATGACATGCCCAGGCACAGGCACCACAAACATCTTGGGGAAGTTTCCACTGTACAGCTGGCAGCTCAATGGGGCTTTGCAACCTGCAGAGAGGAGCTTCTATTTTCAGAGCGGCTTTAGAAAGACAAAAGATGAAGAATATTGTCCCCACTTTCAAGAACTCTGCATCAGGCGGATGGGTATGGGCAAGGGAGATAAGAAAAGAAACAGAACATTGAAATCCTCCCTGTTTACAGCACTTGTGGGAGAGCCCCACGCTGTGCTCCTGCACCTCAATGGTTATCAGTGAATTTCCTTCATGTTTGGCTTTGATTGATAAGCTTCAATCACCTTGGACAACCCTTCTGGACTTCAAAGGATTGGTTTTTAAGAAAGAAACGAAAATTACAAAACCAAAAATAAATCCATGTGTTTGAAATGTCGACGTGAAGCCAAACGCTCAGGAAGGAAGGGAGGAGAACTGGATGGGCAGAGCAGTGAGCAGACAAAGCAAGACAAGATGCAAGATCTGCACAGCCACGATGGCAGGAGACCTCTCAAAAATCACACCACTGTCTGGCAGATGGGCCACGGGGTGCCAAAATCAAGGCAACCAGAAAATAACCCGCAATGAGAGAATGGCAAATGCTGTTTCAGGGGTGCAGAGGCTCTGATTTACAGCCAAGCTCCTCCTGCCTCACTGGCAGCGCTCTGGAATCTGGGTTAGCAAAGCCTCAGGGTCCCATTAGGAACAAAGAACACGGGAAGGGCTGCGACAGGCGAGGATGGAGCAAGGGAAGAGCTGCAGCACACGCTCCAGCGGCCCGACAGCTTGGCAAGAAGGGGAAGATGAAGGCGACAGCAGGCTTCCAGTGCTTAATGAGCACAGCCCAGCTGCCAAGGCACGGCAGCTTTTCTACCTGGAGATGGTGGATAAAAGGCTGGAATTCAGGAAACGGGAATACCCACTGTAAACATGGAGGTTTTCTATTAAAACACTCAAAAATCGAGTTCAGGGCGCTGTACGCCGCCCACGTTCGGCGGAAGGGAGGAAACAAAGGCACACTCGTGTGTCTCAGTGTGAATTCCTAATGGAGAGCTCGGGCTCCCTTTCGGCAGGAAATCTGCCCGTGGAATGGCACCGGGGCTGAGGGAGCAGAGCACGGCTCATCCATAATGCAGGAACACCCACTGCGCCGAGCCTGTCAGGAAGGACAGCACTTCTCAATATGAACAACAGTACTCTGGGAGGCGGATGGTTAAAAATATATATCCTATGCCTGTGCCACTATGAATTATTGACTGTACAGGGAGCTGGAAAAAAGGATTCAGTGCCATTAATAATTTATTTTCTAATCCAAACGAAGATGGAATTTTATGCACCACTTATTACCAGCGCCGCAACTGGAAAAACTCACTGCACTTCCCACTATCTGAAACCAGAACTGCCTTTCCATTTTCAAAAGTATTTTTTGAAGTTTCTCCTTTAGCTTGAGACATACATTCAAAGCCTTCCCTTGGGGGAGCATCTGGTCATTCCTGAATATTTAGTAGGCATTAAGGATAAAGAGATGTGTCTCTGTTTAAAAGCAGCGTTTACAGGCACAGCACGACAGCTCTGCAAGGAGAAATCCCTCTCTTCCCTCCCAGCCTCATGCACAGACAGGTATCACAACTCCAGGCAGCTCTGCTGCTCTGAGAATACAAATTTGGAGTGGCACTGAAAGATTCAGCATTGATTGCAAAAGCACCAGGCATAGGTGGATCCCTCAGGCACGACCACACCACAGTGGTGCTGGAAAACCACAGGGTAACAGAGTCCTGTCTGTCCTGAAGACAGAAATTCTCAGAGAGAGATCTTCCTTCTTAACACCTCTAAAGAAAACCATCCCTGTTCCACTTGGTGAAGAACAGCAGGGAAAACCACCACGAGTATCATCAGCCCCCTCCCAGGTTGGTGAGTCCAGGACTGCAAATGCAGGCAGGAGGAAAACATCCCCTCAAACCATTCAGGGAATGTTCCATCACATCTGATATTTGATATAAAACCTGAGAACACACAGATTTGTATGTCCAGGGACAATTCCAAAGGGGTGAGGTGAATTATCTTTGCATCTTCCCTGAAGTTTAAGTAGGCAAAGATTGTCAAGAGGAGAAAGAACCAAGCACTTGCTTAGAATTCTAATTTATTATTAAATTACATATCAAAGCCTTTTTTTTTTTTAATACATACAGAGAATGCACAATAGGTGAGAACAAAAATAATTACAGTTACAATAGAAGTTTCAAGACCGTGTATGAAAAGAAAAAAAAAATCAGAAAGTGCAATCAGAAACTCATTTACAAAGTCTGGGATGTTCTGTGAGAAAGGGCTTTGTTTTGTGTGTAGAGTGTTTATTTAACTGCTTTCCTCACTCAGTACCACACAGACCAACAGCTGCTTCTGTACTCAGAACTAAAATCATCACTGGTTTAAATGTGCAGTGACAGGAGAGGGGCAGGGCACAGAGGGGACCTGCAGATGTGACCTGGATGTGGCTCAGAGTGTCTCCCTGCACTCTCCTGTCCTGCACATTCCATATTCCAATTCTAAGGAGTTTCAGAACCATTTCCTCCTTCAGCACTGACAGCTGGTACCTTCTCCTTCCCGTCTCAAATGAAAGCTCTGGGACAAAACCAGTAAAAACAGGAAAAAAGGTTAAACCTCAAGTGATCTTGGGAAACAGGTTGCTACATTTAGAGAGTTAAAACTCTCATTTAGTCGGGACGAAATGAGCTGAACCATCAGAAGTGGTGGAGCAGCCTGGGCTCCCTGTGCAGCAGTTTTGGGAAAGCAGCACCTCAGGGGACACAGCCTTAGAGGACAAGCAGTGAACAATTCACCTGACACTTTCACATCACCTAAAAATCCACTTTTGCTCTTTCATTTCCAACATCCAGCAAGGAACTGACTCTTCTCACATTAATCTTAGGACAACGAAACGAAAGGACTTCTAAAGTACAAATGAAAATTCTAGTTGATTACTCAGTGTCATGAATCCAGCAGGAATTTAAACCTCACTTTGATACGCAGAACTCCTGAAATCAATACTGGTTAAGAAAAAAAATGCTGCCCAGGAAGGTGAAAAGCCCTGGCAGTGCCCTGGGGAAAAGCTATAGCTGTGGACACAGTTCTGGGTGCTGCCCAAATGCCATTGCTCTGCTGCAGCCACCAGAGACTGAAGATCAGATGAACAGGTAAAAAATAGTCTAAAGAACAGGGATAAAAATATTCCCACCCATGTGAAGTGTGGCATGAACATTACCAACACGATGCTTTGTGTTCCAGTGCCTGACCAGGTTTGAAGAAGCTGCTTTTCTGCTAGGAAGAATGAAGCAGAAACTGAAAAAGCGTTTGTGTGTGTGTGTGTGAAACACGTTCTGTAGAAATATCATGGATTTCCCCCCTTCATTTCAGTGCTCAGCAATGATTTTCTCAGCACACTTCTGTTGGGTTGAGTTAGGGAAACGCCACTTTGGCAGGAATTGCAGGAATGAGAATTCTTTTCTCCTCAGAGCAGGAGGAACCACACAGGAGGAAAAACTCTGAGAAAACACATTTAGCAACGGGAGACACACAAACCTGTATTTGGGGATTTGAGGCAGAATGCTACAAATCCACTGTGTTCATTTGCCAGTCCATTGCTCTGACCACAGGTCCAGGCTGTTAGAGATGAATTATGAGGCTGATTCTCCTGAATTTGGAAGCCTTTCCCTGGCCAGATGCAAACACACCCCTCCAGGGAGCACAGCACAACACCCGCTCACTCTGCCAGATGATGATGAAGGGAAAACTCCAAAGATAATTAAATGTATTTTTCAACACAAAACTGACTCAAAACCAGCACAAACAAAATCCATGGAGGGGCTGCCAACACTGAAACCGTTTCCAGTAAAGCTTTATCAGAGATAATTCAGCATATTTCCATTATTTTTATACTAAAATATATCAGTTCCTCCATAACATCTTCATAACATGAAAAATCAATTAGGTTTACATATTTATTATAATCTACATATTTTCCATAGCAGCTTTTTCACAATAAGATTAAATATATGCACCAAATAAT
This sequence comes from Sylvia atricapilla, assembly GCF_009819655.1. Lineage (NCBI taxonomy): Eukaryota > Metazoa > Chordata > Aves > Passeriformes > Sylviidae > Sylvia > Sylvia atricapilla. Next base: position 7,340,520 of record NC_089159.1, on the reverse strand, counting down.
CAGTTAAGTCCAATAAAAAGACTTGTTATAAGATTAAATAAATGAATTTATTTACTGTACTGCAGATCTTATATTGCCAACTATAGAGCAACCAAATCCTACAAATCCTAAACAGATGCACAAGTGCTGATCAGGGTCCCTCAGGGTGGAGGAAGAATCAAAGAAAAGGCAACAGGGAGAAGAAGTTTAATCTCCCAACACGCAGATCCATTAATAACCCTCCTTTATCCATCAAGCATTTTCATAAACCCCCTTAATAAACACTTCCTCTCCAAATGGGAACGTTCCCAAATCAACCAAATACTCACCCTTTATTTCAAATACAAACCCCACAGTTTTACATGTATTAATTCCAAATGCTTCCAAATCCCAGCGGGAGGATGGCTGATTAGGAGCCCTTGTTGACTTTTTAGCACAGGGTTATTAAGTCTGCAAAGAAGCCTTTAAATCCAGACATTTTGGGTGTAACAGTGTGGGTTTGCACACTACACAAGTCTCTATTCCCTCCAATTCACAGACACTATAAAATGAAGTAAAAAATTGTGTCCATCCCACTGGACTCTGTTACAGAGGAGAACCTGGGGACTGACTGTGTGACATTTGTGGGTGATGGAATACATGGAATCTGTTAGGAGCACTGTAAGTGGATTGTGAAAAGAGTTAATCAAGTTCTTAGCAAGGTATTTCAGTGCCAAGGCTTGAATTTATTGGGTTATGATATGACAGATGGAAAAGTGCTGTTGAAAGAGCAGAAAAATCTGTAATCTGGGAAGCTGCAGTATCAAAGCCACTGCAGATGTCAGCTTTGTTTACAGACAAACAACAGGGTTCTTCTTGCCTGTCCTGACCAAAAAAAAAGTGTTTTTCCCCCCCGCAGATAATGTAAATAACACTTGTTTCACTACTCATACATTCAGCTCTTTGCTAGGAGGAGTTATGTCCAAAACCTCTGCTCACAGACACCTTCGCCTCAGCTACAACCATCATCATTTTCATTTCCAATCAACAGTTTAGATCATGTCCTTCTTGCTGCACTATCGGCGTAACTTCACCTAAATTACAGTATAGGCTTTGTAAACTGCTTATTGTGTCTTTATAAAGATATTTATGATGCCAGCCAAAATCAAAGTATTTGCACCCAAAAGGTTCCTTCAGGTGAACTCATGTTTGGTCACTTTTCAGATGACTGAACAGTTGAGTAAACAGCTGCTGGGACACTGTGCTCCCTTTTTACACAGGGGGACTTTGTCAGTCCCTTTAAAGCCACAAGAAATCTTATGATCTCCCTCAGAGGGTACTTTATTCATATTCTGTTCAAAAAGTGAACAGAACCCCCTCCCCTTTGTGGTTTTTTTTTGTTAACTCTGAGGAATTTGTGTGAAGCACAGTTTTCACAGCATGAATTATGCAGAAATAACTAGAATCTGAACCAGGAGTTAAAAAGAATTACAGAACATGTATTTAGTAGTAAAGCAACCTGAAGGCTTAAAGCTGCAATATTCATCTCTCAGGGTGAAATTCAGTACTGGGCTGGGATTAGAGGGAAAAGCCTTCCTGCTGAGCTTCCACCCAAGGCAAACTTAATCCTTTCCCACTCCCCAGCCAGCACCAAACCTCCTCAGCACTGCTGAGCACTGGGAACTGCTCCCCCAGTTCTGGTTAAGCATCCCATGGGCACTTACCTTGCAGTGAGAAAAGGAATTAAAGACAAACAAATCCCACCAAATTTAACCCAAAGGAAGGTGAACAGCAGGGGAGGAGAAAACACCGCAGCTTCAGCCCAAGCCCAGTGTCACAGTCTACCATCAGAAGCTCCAGACATCATGCTGACAGCCCCAGCCACGAGCAGGCTGTGGAAGTCTGACGCTTCCCCCCACTCACTTTTCCTTGGCTGGGAGGAGGGAAGGTGGTGATGAGTTTTAGCAGAGTCCAGGGGGGGAAACATCCATCAATGGAAGGCGTAGAGGAGCAGCAGGATGGTGCAGACGCCGATGACGCCGCCCAAAATGAGGGAATCCCGTCGCTTCCGGAGGTTGATCCTTTGGATCAGGTTGTTCACTGCTGGGAAACGGTCTTGGAGGGGTCTGAGTCAAGGTCATAGCAGCCAAAAAACAATTCCCAACAAGCCTCAAAGCCTGGATGGGGAAATGCCAACACTGCAACTACTCCCAAGCTGGAGGAAGCTGGGGCAGTAAGCCCTGATGGACAGGGAGCAGGATTATAGCTGCACTTCACTGATTGCAGACCAGCAGAGAAAAGGGAACAGCCCAGAGCTCACATTCACACAGAATTCACCACCTGATCACCTCAATTACCAGCATTTTAATCTCCGGTATGTGAGGCTTAGTTACTTCTACTAATTGTGTTTAAATGAGAATGAAAAAAAAAAAAAAAGGGGGTGGTTATATAAAACATCTGTGGAATTTCTTCAGTGGGTTCTGTTACTGGTGAAGAGAACAACCAAAAGCATTTGACTGAGAAAATCCTGCACACTGCATGACCCACACACTGTGCAAGCCCTGTAAAACCACGAGGGTGTAAATCTACCTCTTAATGCACAAAATACAACTGCCAGCAAGACAATCAGCTTCAGAGCTTCAAGTCTCTGGAATCGAGAATCTTTTTAAGGCCAAAGCTGAAATTTTATTAAAATGTTCTTCCCAATTGCTAAGAACTGTAATGAAATTTCTGGGTTACCAAGATGCATCTTTCCAGGCTGTCATGTGTCTGATCAAACAGTGCTGATGCTGTCCATGGACAGAAAAGAAGGAATGAGTGGGAAAACCACAAACATGCCTGACTTGACAACGTGGCACAGTCTTTAGCCCTGACACACAATATGCACAGAAACCAACAAGCCAAAATCTTAATTAACATCTGCAGGAATGTGACAGACAAGTGGTTACTCAGGCCCTGACTACTCTTAGCTGTAAAGGACAGCAAGCAGTGATGAACCAAGCTTCAGCTTTTTCGAAAGCAAAAAGCAGGACCTGAAATGAAACTCTACTTCTTCAAAAACATGCAGCAGGGAAGGCCATGAAATGCTGTTGCAGAGCTCTACCTGATGATTAAATTCTGTTAATTTACCTGAAGTGTCCAAATTTGACCAAAACAAACTTATCCACCACAATGACCATTAAGATGCTTCAGTCAGGTTATCAGGAGAGACTGATAAAAACTTGGTCTGTTTGTCACTGGTGACAGTACAGGTCACAGAACCACTGACACTGCTGATCCCTCAAATGACAAGAGTAAAAAATTGTACCACAACTCTTCTTAGGCATAGGCAGCACCATTTTTTAGGCAAAAAGGATACTTGCCAAGGTATTCATCTTGCTTTGTATTGACTTCAACATCCCTCTCTGCGAAGTCATATTTTCTTTTGTTGCCATGGCAATGCTGGGGAAAAAAGGAGGATCAAGTTGTTGGAGCTAAGAATAATCCACAGCTCACACAAGAGGAGAACAAGCAGGCAACGCTTCTTCAGAGGACAATGAATGGGGTGAAGCAACATGAATGAAATCACAATTTTTCCATTAATCTCTTACTGTTAAACTATTTCAGTTTTAGATGAACTGTTAACAGTGTGAAACACTGAGATTTCTTGAAACAGGCAGAGTTTGACATTTCTCCTCCAGCCCCAATGCAAACTGGTATTACCTTATAAGCAACATAAGAATTATGCTCTCATGGTTTAAGCTTTAAATTTAGAAGATTGTTTCATCCCAAATGATGCTTCCACCACAGCACAAAAAAAATCCATTTCTGAGATCTGGTCCTAATTAAGAATATCCCCCATGGTATACAAGTTTTCATATTCTTTGTTTCTTTACCAATACAGGCAAACACAAAACAGAAATTCCCATTTCAAATTCAACACATTTTGGAGGTCAGAAAAGAAGCAACTCTGCTCTCAAACAGAAGATATTAAATGAAGATTATAAAGAATTGCTCGGCTGACAAAGTTTGGGCTCGGAAGACACAGTGCCTGAGAAAGAAAAATATGGCAAATACTGCTCTCCTTGCTGGCATGTGTTTCAAAAACACATAAGGCAGGACATAAATACAACAAGGCTGCATAATAACTCAAAAAAAGTCACCTCTACTGCTGTTGACTTCATCTACAGGAATAACAATGATTAAAACAAGTTCTTGGATGAGTCTGTGAGCCTGAAATGCGGAGGGGAAATGTTCTGGAGGAGTAAAAGTTAAGTGGAACAACACAACAGATAAATTGGAAAAATGGAAAAGGAAGCTAAAGCTGTAATTTCAGGAAAATGTGAAATGCTGCTTTTACCTGCTACAAACATACAATTTTTCAGTGCAGGTATTTTAATCCTTTAAAGTAAAATACAACAGACTCACAAAACGACTAAAATTTTGCTGTTAAGAAGAGCACCCAGGGAATTCTGAATTATTAAGAATCAAGTCAAAAGAAAAAAAAATATTTCCTATCTACACACAGGGAAGTTTGTTCAGTAACCTACAGATTCCTATCTCCCACCCTCACATTGACTTGATATTTGTCCAGATGAGTTTTTAATACAGTGTCTCTCAAAGCACTCCTGAATTAAGTCCCATATTTTTGTAAGATGCATCCAATGACTCATTAAAACATCCATTCATTTACAGAAGTGAAAACACAAGATGATTGCCAGTATATAAAGTGCTCCTGAGCCACCTCCAAAATGCCTTTAGAAATAATTATTCACAGAACACAAGGTTCCTGCTTTAACATCTGGGGAGTGAAACTGTCCCTTTCATATAAAAAGGAAGGATGCAAAGGGTTAAGAGACTGAAACCAATTAAAAATTTTTTTTACTCCAGTATTTTCAAGAATTTAGCTCAAAGGGCTGGGTTTTATTGGAGAGCTCTGAAGGAAAAAAAATGGGGTAATTACCATTTTTAATATGATACGGTCTAGTAATGAAATGTAATTGTGATATTCATGAACAAGACTTTAACTGGATTCCAGCTACTATTAACAAATCAAAATTCAAGCAAAAAGCAATGTTGTTCACGTATAATTTGATTATTCAGACCCTGAGCTGGTTTAGCTAAGCCTTTAGATCTGTAAAGGAGATTATTAAATTTAAGAAGCAGCAGAAAACAGAGTTCCTGGGGACCAGTCCAGAGACTGGTCTTGTATCTTGAGCATTGCAGCTTCCTCATATCCTCCATCAGACAGTTTTGGTTTCATTCCCATCCCTGACATATGTTCATTGACTTGCTGCTGCCATTGCCTCACTGACAAAATGCAGATTTTAAAAAATTAATCACATTCTTCCCATTCACGATATTGGCCCCATTTAGTCACTCCCCACCACGAGCTCCCCAGATCTCCACGACCTAGTTCTGATGTTCCGGAACTCGGGCGCGACGCTTCCCATCAAAAGATGAAACGTTTCTTACTGGAATGGAGATGACCCCGATTTAACATTTCACTTGGAAACCAGCAGGAATTATTCTCAGTGCTGCACTGGCTGGAACTACCAGAGCTGGGTGTAAACCAAGTTTCTAAAACCAGATGGTATCTGGCCTGCTCTCTATATTTAATATTAAAGCCCTGCTCAAGTACAATGTTCAGCATTGCTGCGCTACTGTGGAAATATCTCCCAGCTAAGCCCAAGGTCAGAGCCATAAAACACCCACCTATCTCTTCCCCAGAGCAGCAGGAGTATCTCAAATTCCTGTGCTTGCAGCCATATTTCCCTCAAAATTTCTGCCACATTCCAAGTTTGCCCTTGATTGTTCAGCAGTGCTGTGGGTACGTGAGTGGCCAAAGTTCCCTCCAAAGCAAACCCAACTGATATTTGTACTTAGTTTGCTGTTTTCACTGGCATAAAAACCCCAGGGTAATAAACACTTCCAGGCATTATCCCAGATGGACAAGTCTAACATGAAGAGAAACACTTTCAATGCTGCCTGACTTGGAAGCAAAGAGTTTTGACTTTGCTTATTTAAGAGTTTAAGTTGTCGTTATTTCACTCCACACTGCAGCCACATCCATCCAATGTCACTGAGGGAAATGTACCAAAGCATCAACTCCTGGCTTCACCCATTGAGACACATCGTCAAATCTACACTCCTGGAGAACTAAAACAAAACTCTAAAGAAAGAAGTTGTGTTATTAAAAATCAAATAATTCACGTATTACTGGAACTTCTGCTTCATTTTGCATGCCATGAATCATACTTGCTCATTGAAATTCATGACAAGGGCTATGATTAGGGAATGGACTCTGTGACTGTGCATAGAAATGAAAGCTCTAGGTTTAAATTGGTAAAAATTCTGATTGCATCACTTGTTCTTTGTCTGGAGATACATTTCTATATTTGTATCTCTAAATATACACATATGTGCGTGTATCAATGCATACCTACACGCACAACCTGGCACATTCCTTTAAAGAGTATTGTTCCTTTTGATGAAGCCTAAGGTGAAAACAGAAGAAACATTTCCCCAGGAGTACAAGTGATTTTGTCTGGACACTGTGGCAAGGTGGCTGTGAAATCAGAGAATTCTCAAAACATAGCTCATGCCTTTCCATTCTGAAAAGTCAACACTCAATGCAGATGAGTTTTTCCCTTCTATTAAATACTAATTATTACCTAAAGAGACAGCCCAAACATACAAGGAGATTATTTTTTAAAAATTAAATCTATGGCTTTGGTCTGGCTTCAGTCCAATCTGTTAATATACAAACACTGATAGATCAGGCCTCAGAAACAGAATTACAACAAAATCCTAAGAACTTGTCACACTGAACAGGCAAAACGATAAAAAATATTCCAACTGAGCCAACATAAAAACACAAGTTGTTAGAAAACAAGAAATAAATGGTCTGCTATTTTGGAGAAGTGATAATGTTTGAAAATGAAAACCTGAGAACTCCAAACATATTAAGCAAAATCTCTGCTTATTTTTAAATCTGGCCAAGAGAAGGGAACGCTGTTCCAAAAGAACTGCAGTACAAAGTATCACATCCCACTCGCTTCGGGAGAGAAATATGCTGCAGTAAGAACCCATGGCACGTAATTCATTTAAAAATTGATAAAAAGTTTAGTAATAACGACACATCTGGAGTGACAGCCCTGCTCACTGCTGTAGTTACTGAATCATTTCAGCTCAGGTGCCCATTTATTCCCTGGCACGGATGTTTGCTCCGTGGAGGACCAGGCAGAGGAAGAGTCAGACTCCTCACCTCTCTTCCTGACAGAAAATCAGAGCAAGAGTTCTCAATTAGTGGCAGTAGCTTGTCAACAAAAGCCTCTGCACACATAAAAATGTGCTTTCCAGTGTTTAGGATCAGTGCTTAGTAACAAACCCCGAGGAAATAGAAGTGTGAAGGAAATAAAACGCGATTTCCTGACTTGCTTAATTAAAAAATGAGTAATGAACTGCAGCAGATGTAAACCTTGAAGACAGAGCAGTAGCCAGAATAAGCTAATTACATCTCAAGGAATCTGTCCTCAGCCAGCTTCTTTTGCACAATTCCCTCTTTTATTTGGGTTACAATAGATAAAACAATTGGTGAGCTGGGTAAACTTCCATCTGGGAAATTCACTTAGAAGGCAGCAGGATTTACCATCAATTAATGAATGTCACACCCAAACACTTGCCATAACTGGGGACCACAGGAAAAAAAAAACCAGTTCAATAAAAAATTCACCCTGGTTTTTAACAGAGGCAGAATTCAACTCAGATATAAGAGGAATTACATTTCTTACTCCATGTAGTTACTAAACAAGTTCTTTTTGTACCCAAAAACTGCAGAACTTTCTTGGCAACAACTCAAGCAAGAACTTACTACAGATAACAAATGGTGCAGGTTGAGAGCTCTGAGCTCCTCTGATGACAGGGAATCAAGAAGCCAGGCCAATGACATAATTACAAGTAATTACAAGTAATTTTGCAGGATATTAAGAGTAATAAATCACCATATGCTGCTTAATGCTCTGCTTACTTGGAGTGGCATCAAAGAAGAAATTCACCAAACACTGAGCATTTTTGAGATGGAAAAGTAGGGTTACAAGCATAGCAATAAACTAAAGGTTTTTAGTGAGGAAAGGACTAGAACCCAAAACAAATACAAGTTGTTTTGTATTACATGACTAAGTTGGAGAAACATTTCTGTGAGGCTGTGGTGAAAAACTGCACCCACATTACCCACATTTTCAGGTATTATTGCACTGGTCACCTCTGGTTCATCACTGCACACTGATGTGGTTTAACACATTCTTCCTTCATGTTAATTATCCTGAGCCCACTGTGTGTACTTAAGGCAGCCAGCCCTTAATGGACACAGCCTTGCTGCACCTAATTACTCTTCTTGGTCACTTATGTCAGTACATGCATTGTCTGAAAGCATATCTTACTTGCTTTCTTCCTTTTTCCTCTCCTGTTCTGTTTTAAAGCAATAATCTAAAATTTAAAACCATTAAATCCGGCATTATTATAGTTTGAGTTATTGGTCTGCAAAAAATTGGCTTGGAAAGGGCACAGATAATAAAATTTATGTTGTTACAGTTCTAAAATGTCTAGATCAGTTAGAGAAGGTATCATTTAAGGACTCAAACAATGTAAGAATAAGAAAAAAAATAAATGTACAACAGCAACAACCTCTCAAGCAGTTGAGGCAAAAGCCTTACCTATATCAGCTTCACACTGGGTACTGAATATTCCGAATACATTGAAAGATCACAGAAATCAGGTTTTACATGAGTGTCACTGTGAGAAGAAACAACTACTGGAATAGCCCTCAACAGCTCAGCCTGAGATTTGCTCTGCTCCAAAGGTGATTCACCTTTGAGCAGAAACCCAAATTTTCTAAGCTAGGGTGAATAAAATACTGAAGCAACATTCTTATGTCAATATTGAACAGAAAAAGAAAAAAACCAAACCCACCAGCAATTCACTGTAATACTGCCAAGGAGCTGGAAACAATACAGTTACTGTATAAATATAGTGACTGATATATTTAGACACAATTTAATAGAAATGCTGATTGTACGGAAAATAATGAAAATTTTTACATTCATTCCTACCTTATTGTTTCTTCTATCAGTCGATCTGAGCTGAAAGACAAAAGAAAAAAAAAAAAACAAGTTAAAAAAAGTAACAAGCACTAAGTACTACTTTAGATCACTAATCAATGATCCCCCATCATCATCCTAATAAATTCACCCTTAGAATGTTTTATTTCTGGATGTTGTCACATTCTGCTACTACATATGTTTGGTTTATATAGACTTTGGAGAAGATGCACTGGAATATCCTCTAGAGCAGCATTTCCTCAGTGTAGCAGGAGCAGCTGCTCAGGAGAACACATAAAACACTGAGGAGACAAGAAAAGGAGAACTGGCACCGTGATTTATGGAGGACTGTTTGGAAAGGAGTATTAGGGAAAGGAGTAGGTAATTTTATTGCTTTTTAATCCTACCCACCCCTTCAAAAAATGTCATTAATGACTAAGAAGCTGAGACTTGGGTCCATCTCAGAACCCTGCTCAGGATTAGCTCCCCAAACATTTGGCAAATTCCTTCTGTGGCAACACCAGCTGGATGAGACCTGAACTGCTGGGAACACAATATACACCACGTGTCAGAGAAAGCCCTGGGTGACACATGGCCCTGCCCTGCCCGCCACACATCGATCCAGTTTTGTGCAGCATGCCTGGGAAAAAAAGGGGCAGCTTCAAGCACAGCACCAGAGAGGACATTTCATTTAAAAACCCGACACGCACCATTAAGGACAGTAACATGATCCTTGGAGGACTGCAGCAATTTCTCTTTTTCTGTACTCAACTTTCACACAGGGTTTTTAATCACTGCTTGGCAGCCAGTTGTGAAATGCCAGAGAAACACCTCTTGTTACAGCAATCAATATCTCCAATGTAACCCTGATGTGGAAGAGGTGACTGCATCATTCCCACTCCCCACAGTGCAGAAACAACAATGCAACCCTACAACTGCTCCCTTTATCCCATGGATTCTTACAAATCCTTGAAGAATAACTAAAAAAAAAAAAAAAAAAAAAAAAAAGTTTGAGGAGGAAATCAGCCTGACAGAAAAGCAGTTTTATGTTGTACTGGCTACTGCTTTCAGTAATAAATCAGAATTTTCTGCTTCCAAACTCAAAGATGCCAATAGGGCACGGCCATCTCCATCCTCCACCCTCCTCATTCCAAGTGTTTCGCCAGCCCCCGGAGCAGCACAGCTCTGCCTCTGACTCAGCCCGAGCTGCCTGATTTAGAACTTTTCTCCTTCCCACAGGAATTCTGGAGATCCCCCCACAGCTCCAGCTGGAGGTGCAGGGGAAGGAGCGCGGGGCAGCGAGCGCACGCGTGTGCGACCTGCTCGGGGAAGGGGGGGAGAGGCAAACAGAATGACTTTATTTGTCTGTGAAGAGGAGTGAAAACACGCAGGTTGCTATTTCAGGCTGTCCATGGCTTGAAATACAGACACAGAACAGAGAACTAAATATGTTTTGCTCAATTTTAAGCTGTCAGGGACTCGATTGGGGCAGCAAAGAGAGCTGTGCTCTCTAAGACTCACATCAGTTGTGAGCACGTTGGTTTAAGCAAATAAAACCAGTTTTATTCAGTGTGTGGTGTTTATTACACTGGCACAGAGAAGGGGAAACACCCTAGCTGTGCACACAGAGCAGTGTCACAGCATCTCCCAGTGTCCCCAAGGCAGGCAGAACAGGAAAGCAACACATTAAAGACTTCTGTAATCGCTGAGTCTCCAAGAGACACACAATCCAGCTGAGAATGTGCCTTTCATAGATAGTCTCTAACAGACAAGTGTGTTATGTGGGCAGGGCATAATAAGAATAAACTGCAACACCATTAGAAAACAGCCTCAAAAGCAAGAGCAGTGCACAAGAATGAATCATTTTAGAAATGGTTCAATTTAAAAAAAAATTATCAATGAAAAGGTATTAAAAACCTTGCTGGAAACAGGTTACACTTTAAAAAAAATTCTGTGGGAGAAAATGTTAGAACAGCCCTATTGAAAAACTTGCCTTAGAAAAATCAGTACCGGCTCTTCATCCATTTAACTGATGAAATTATAGAATTTTTATGTTGATGAACTGAAGATGACAGAGAAGCTGAACACTTTTACAGACCTCAAGTGAACTAGGATGTCCTCCAAGGCTTTTAGAGCAGCAAAATTAGGCTTGCCAGTTTGCAGCAGGGACACTCACAGCTTTTTATGACAGAGAGGAAGCTGTAGATGGGCAGTTTTATTACTTAGACACATAAACACAAAAAGTTATTTAAAAGCTTCAGATTACATTACTCTGCTTGGTTTTTATATGCATATGTACGTTTATACATGCACAAAAATAAATTCTGGGCATGTGGCTACCTGTAAAATGATGACAGAAGGTCATAAAAATGTATAAACCAGTTCTGAACACCAAAACACACAGGCATGAGCTGCAAATGCCAACATGGGGCATTTACCAGGCACCTGAAGCCTCAAGATCAACATTTCACTGAGGAGTCACCCTAAATATTTAAAAGGACGAGATACACAGGAATTTTCTTCAGAATGAGGATGTGTAGGTGAGGGCAGACTAAAGGAAGCACAGATTTATTAGCACAACTTCCAGTGTGTTCTCCCCACCCCAAGAAGAATCAGCTCTTGAGAGGATTTCCAAACTCATCTCTCCTTGCAAGGTGAACAAACCTCCCAGGAAATGGCTGTGACATCCCCTGACATTCTGGTAAAGGCAGTCAGTTTGAGCAGGAACATTTCAAAGATTCTGATGTACAGATCTGGATTCCTTGGCAAATACAGATTGTAAAGTTCACTCACAGTGACACCCAAACAGAAGCATCTGTTTCATTCATTTTACAGCTCATAACCATAAAAATAAGTCAGATTTAAGGAAGATCGGGAACACAAAGTACAACAGGGCCCAGAGATACAAGGGAAGTTAGCAGATCTCTGACTATTAATAACCTGTTCTCCACAAATAGAAGCTGTTCTCACAATTAAAAATAATGTTCATTTCAATCATTTGCCAGAGTAAAAAAATAACATTGAACGAGGCAATTGTGCTTAACTTACATATTCGAAACACTACAAAAAGAAGCTCTTAAATTAAAATCTATCGACTTTGTTCTTCTGCTGTCCAAGCAGACAACAAATCCAGTGCACATTTCCTTATGAATACCCAAGCAGAAGATGGTTCTGGGCAGTATTCATCTGACTTGCTATCTGTTTCAATAAACTCTGCATTTTCACCTGTCCAGACAGACAAAGCCATTTAAAAATACTATTAAAAAAAAAAAAAAAAAAAAAAAAAAAAAAAAAAAAAAAGGCTGGAAGCTGCTGAGGCAATCACCTCCTGTAAGGAATGGCACAAACCCAGCAGCAGCAGCCATGCATATGAAATAACCAGGCCTCTGTGCAACTGCTCTCTGCAGAAGATGGCACAGCTTGTCTCTTAAATATGCAGACAGGTAAATTAACCTGAAGCAGAAATTAAGTGAAATATGCCTCCCAGATAGAAAAGAGTCCTGCTCATCACATCAGGCTTTTACAACTAAAAGAAAACATTTTAGGCTGTTTGTAAGGCAAATCTCTGTGTCTGTACTTAAACAAAATTCATTAATATAGATGAATACTTAGCTGAGGACTGGGCTTCTCTCACATTTATAGATTTTGTTGCTGATACCCAAACCAAGTCAGAGGAGCAGGGCAAAGCAGTAAAACTCACCTGCACCCAACTCATCTCACAACACACTTTAAACCCTTCAGATGAAATTAAGGGCAATATTATCACATAGAATAATTTAGAAGGGATAGGGAAAACCCTGTAGAATAAACTAATGTAGCACTTGAAAACTATTTTTTTCTTTCATAATGAATAACTACAGAAATAATAATTTTCCTTTGTTCTTTCTCTAACTGCTCTGCTCTCTGCTCTCTCAAACTGCCTCCAATAAACCTTACATATTTTCACAGTCCTGGATCACCAGGCAATGTGGAGCTTCCAGGAATGCAAAACACACTCTAAAACAAATATACAGCTACGAGGCAAACCTGATTTATACACTCAGTTATTTCCATCGTCATAATAATGAAAAAACGCTGTGCACTCACACACAAAACCCCCCAATCTCCAACTCATTTGTTCTGCTTGCCATCAACATTCCTTATCATATTAAAAATTCATGATCATTAAGCTCTTTAAAAACGTAAGAAGAATGTAAAGCTGAACGTTTTTTGGTTTTTTGCCTCCCTGTGATACAAGATATTCCAGATTTTATAAGACTTGTCCCAAGTTTGATTCAATTTAATTGCAAAGTAGCTAAAAAAGGCATGAATTGGTGTAGAAGTCTATTGTCTATTAAGACAAATATACTTGATTAAGAAGCACATATCTTCCACTTCCAGCATGAGAAAAGCTGGCTGGCCAAAAACAAAGACATGAGGCAAAACAGGTATTTTCAGGGATGAACAGTTTCCCCACAGAAACCACTCTGAAAGCAAAGAAAGGTTCAAATACTGACCCAAACTGCTCTTTTTTGTTGGTTTTCTTTGAGTGTTAATTCAAGCACAAATCTGGATTCTAAGGAAATGCAATTTTGTCACATTGTCTGCTGCAGAAGGCAACAATCAAACACAAAACCCAGCACAAATGTGAGCATTATTCAATGTATAAATCTGCTCATCATCATCACATCTACAAATTCTGAACACCTCAGTAAGCTTATTTTTGCACACCTCAGAAACCCCTTTCAGTAAGAATGAGGAACAGTTGCAAAACTGGAAAAGAAAAAAAGCACAATATCATGCTGCTTTTCATCAATGCCAGCAATTTGTTAAATCTAGAATGAGAGGCACTGGAACAGAATCCATTGCTCTAGGCAAGAGTAAACCAACATTGTCTGGTGCTGAATTTCTTTCCAGATGGAAAGAAATTCTACATGAGAAAAAAAAATACACAGAAGGCATCTCTTTCACTGCAGGGAAGAATCTGCCAAAGGATTTCCAGGAAAATAATCTGGTGAAACCTCCTCCCTCCAACTGCAATCCTGTAACACAAATTCAGTTAAAAATTTGACTTCTAGCTACATCACTAAGTAAATACCTCAACAGCTCATCAATTCCAGCAATTTGGACTTTAGATACACTAAGAAAAGCACTTTCTTTGCAGCTAACACCTGTAAACACATCTACATGTGCAAGGTAACCAATAAAAAGATTAGTTGCTCTAATTCAGTTTAAAAGAGGCAAACAAGCACCAAGGGAACTTCTCCCTTAAAACAGGGATCCACCTTCACAGGTGTGACAGCACCAACAGCTGTTTCTCCTGGATTTCCAAAGGGTATAGCCTGCTGAACTCCATGGAGCTTGTCTGGGAATTATCAGAGTGGAAGAACTGTTTCTTTACAAGAGGAGTTAGCCAAGAAAGCTCTTTGGCATGTAGACGACTGGGAAAGTGCCTGAGAGCCCCAAGAGGGTGAGCAGCAGCAATACTGCTTCCCTTACAGCACATCTATAAGGGAATAAGAGCTTCTCAATAACCTGCAGTGCTCAGTTTACCCAAAGAAGGCAGGTAAAAAAACTTTAAAAAAATGAGAACAGCTCCTAGTGTCCACATGAAGGGCCAGCAGCTGGTTGAGCACAAACCCAGGGCCAGGATGGTACCACGTTATGAAGCCTCCTTGGGAAAAGTTCCTGGAGAGATTGACCCTCCCATGTAATTGCTCCATATTACCCATAGGAACGAAGTGAAATCAACCGAGGAGGGCAGGCTTTACTGTAAGTCATTATCAGCAACCACAACTGTCAGAACAATTCCAGTAACTTCCTAATGGACTCCATCGGCATTTCCTCAAATTTTACATCTGCACGCACTGCCAGCAGCCAGGGGCAGGGCTGCCTGCATTACTGCCCCTGGTTTAAAACAGGGAATTTGGATGGGACCTTCAGCCAAAGGGAAAAACCCTCAAAAATCAAGCAACACAGGCTCTGATATCTGACACCGACCTGACTAAACTGGAGCTCTCCCAGGATAACCTGTCAAGGCTGATTTGTTGGGCACACACACAGACAGGAGATGCTCAGCTTACAACAAACACAAGCTGTTTGTAATCTGTGCTGTAACAAAATAGATTGTATCACTTTTCTAGCTCAGTGTTTTTTGACTAAAGCTTGGCAAAGCTAAAGAACTGTTCTACTACTCACATGCTCCTAAGTAACCAGGAGAGCACAAGGGGGAATGTCTTCTGCAAGAGCCCCATCACATAAATAACTTCATAATTGATATCTTTTTAATTTCCAGTCTAGCTAACACAGAAATTAAATGAGAGTTATCCCAAGCATGACAACCCAACTTTAATGTAGTATGAAACCCTAAAATCCACGCTGACAGACACGTGTTCTGTGCCCTAACTGCATTTTCACCTGCTGTGGTTTTGAGGGTTTTTTGGGAGAAGCTCTGTGGCTTTCATGCAAGACTTGGCTGAGGTACCTGATTTACAGTTCTCTACCTGCCTGTTAATTAATTTCTGCCTGTTGCAGAAAATGATACTTAAAGCTGCATAGTCAACTATGCAACATAACAAACACTTGTGGTTCAAAATGTAAAAGTGCACACTGCATTTAAACCATCCACAAGCCAGATCCAGGATGCAATTCATTAATGGGTAAAGATCTCAACATTTTTCTTCTGACCCAATTTCCCAGTGTTCTCAGAGCTTTTTATCTGAGACTGAACAAGATGCAGTCTTCGAGAAGTGCAACTATACTTGATATAAACAAGTCTCTCAAGTGAGAGGAAAACACTCTGCATCTTTCAAATCACAACAGAACTAAGGTCCTTGAAAACTCCTAAACAGAACTCTATTATTAGGATAAAATAGGGGTGCTTTAAGGGTAATTTGGATATAGTTCTGCTTAGCATCATGGATTTGATAGAACACGAAGATATTAGCACAGCAACCATTCAGAAGCCAAGAATGAGGAGAACCTAATTCCAATGCATTAGGAGAGGCTGAAATTCAATAAAACTCAAGAATGACATTTATGCAGTAGTGTGGTAACTTTCCAGAGATACACTCTATAGATGAGAAAATGGAAATAATCACTATTTAACATATCCATACACATCAAATTGAGTTCAACAGCTTGTTTTTACTGGAGGATCCAATAGCAAATAATGAGCAAGCACTATTAGTCCTAAAGGATAATGAAGTGCACAGCCACACTGACAAAAAAAATGACATGCTGCATTAGAATAATAAAAGTGATTCTCAGATTGCACAAAAGGAATTCGATAAAACTCTACAATTGTTGGTTCTGTTGAAAAGCTGCACCTGCTTTTCAGAACCAGCCCATGCAGGAAGGATTTCAGGACTCGTGAAAGCCCTAATTTCAATACAGACCTTGGAGGGGGGAAGCTGTCCTAGTTAAGAAACAGTGTTGAAAGGAAAGCAAAAAACAAATAAAACATGCATTAGCGACTTGTTTATTTCTGAAAGGAGCAAAAAACTTCAGAAGAAACCACAGAGCCCTGAAGTTTGAAATGTGGCTTTATATCCTTCCCTTTCCCAAAGTGCTGTTTCTAAGGGGAAGCTCAGAATCAAGAACCAGAGCAGAATTTTTGTCTCAGTCTTTTTTTCCATTATATATTTGGGTAATCTTTCACTCTGGGAGAGTTTGCCCTTTAGCTTCTGCAGACATTCATAAAAACCTACAAGAGTTTCCATAGCCACTTTCCCTGGGGTACATGGAATTCCATCCATAAACCTTCACTTTTTACACAGATGAAAAGCAAACAACGAGCTTGAAGCTCTTTATGTTAATGTGGCTGCCTCCTTTGTCACCTGGATAATTCAGTTTTGTACTGGAAGTTACAGAGGAAATTGCCAAATTAAGTTTTGTGCTGTATGTGGTGGGTTTGATGTTTTTTTTTTTTTTTTTTATTTGGTGTTCCCATAATTTTAGACATATTGAGATGTAAAAATGTCACAACAGTCATCAGTGTCAGGGAAATTATTGATTATAGTATTGTTAAAGCAATCCAACTGTTAGGTAAGCAGGCAAATAAATATTGAGACATAGAAGCTTTGGTTTAGTGGTTTGGGGAGGGGTTTTGTTTCAGGCCTAAATACAGCACAGGAAGATTAAAAGAAATAGTTGATTTTACCCTAATGAAGCCCAAACTATTTTTAGAGGGAAAAACCTCTTAAATCATGAATTGCTTGGCTGATTTTCATGATCTTTTATTAAGTTATTTATAAATAATAGTAATACCCCAGAGAGCATCTTTCCTCATTGCCTGGAAGCTTTGAACCTCCCCAAATCCTCATTAAACTACTTCAAGAACTTGCTCATACAGTCATATAATTACATATAGTGAAACTTCTCCTTTCCCAGAAGACATGAATTGTCTCCCTCTCTGAACATTATTTACTATTAAAATAAGAAAACAGCACATTATCCTCAGTCTGGTGCTGCAGCCGAGTAGATGATGTGCCCAAGTGTCATATTCAGTCTGGGACTGGGACAGGAGAAGCTGATCCAGCCACTTCCAGAGTGGCCTTGTGTCCCTCTGCCACCAGTCTTCAGGAGACAGAGGTTCTGCCAGCAGCCCTGGAGATAAAACCCACTCAAGCCCAGACAGAGAGATAAGGCTAAAGGAAAGAATCACTGATGCAATCAAGAAAACTGCAGCAATAGAAAAGGAGACAGAGCAGAGAGACAGACCAGAATTGTATTTTGAAACAGGATTACAGGACAAGCTGTTGTGCATCCTTAAGTAAGCCTTTGCAACACCAAAAAATCCTCCTTTGCTCAAATCCCTTCTTTGAAAAGTGTTTTCTTTGTGCTGCTGCTCAGACAGAGCACAGAGCCCTGCCCCAAAAGTCTGAGTTATTCTGTGGTAAGGCAGTGAGGTGATTACCACAGCCATCCCAGCACTGGCACACACTTTTAATGCAGCAATTTCTCAAACTTCCTTATTCCAGCAACAAAGGAAACAAGCCAATGGTGTTTGGGAAAACATCGGTGCACCACTGCCAGAGCTCTTGCAATTAATGGCCAGCAGAGAGATGTTTTAACCTACATTCCCCAATCCCTGCTTGCACTGTAACTTCCAGTTCAGTGGGCAAAGTGCTGCAGCCCTTCTCCAGCACTGCACAGCACCAAAGAGCACCAGCTCCAGTGAAAACCCTCCAAAGCAGAGCCATGCAGAACTCCCCTGCCCTCCCAGGGCAGAGCTGTTTGGGTTTGGTTTTTGTTTTGTCATAACTGCTCCAGAGCAAAGATTATCCATTCCCAAGTGCTGCTTCAGTTAAAATCTGCATTCAAATTAAGGGAATGGAACCACAAGATTGCCGCATTCTGCTCTGACGTGAACAAAAATAAGTTTAATTAAGAAGCAAGTTTGGTAATTAAAAAAAAAAAAAAAAAAAAAGCCCTTACTGGGCCTGACTAAAGTGGAGCTCAGCAGTTCTGAGGCTGCAGAGCAGGCAGGCAGCAGGCACCCAGGGAAGAGCTCATCACATTCCTCCCTCCCTGCTGCTTCCCCAAGCACCTTGGGATGGGAAAAGGAATTGTTGAATTAGCTGGTTTTCCTGCATTCTTTCTGTTTCCAAGAGAAGATGAGGGAGATGCAGTGGTGAATTGTGTCAGCTGGAACAGTCACTGCCCAGGTATTTGTGTGTCCTCTGCAACTGGAAATTAAGGAGGGGATGGGAAGGGAGGCAACCACAGTTCTCTGGTCTTAATCCAACCCTGAAGTTCAACTGAAATCCACAGGAACCTGAGCAGCAGCACAGTGAATGGAAACCAGGGCATGCAGAACAGAGAACAGGGACAACAAAAGAAAAAGGAATTCTGTTAAGGCAAAAAACTGGCAGCTTTCTCCCAAAAGATCAAGTCACTTGTAATCAAAAACCCTGCAAGGTGTCTGTGCATCTCGATGAGCTGATTTCTCCCTGCAAATCAGTGCTGAAGTGAAAATTGGTGAGGAAAGACACTATTTGGAGGAAAAATAATATTTGGAGGAAAAGCAGTCAGTCACTCCCTCCATTAAGATCTTGCCTGTATCACCAACAAAGTTTGGAAGCAGGTTTCCTGGTGATTATTCTCTACTGAATGTGCCCATTTCTGCCCAAACAACAGCAGGAAATTTGAAATAGTTCTGCTGATAACAAAATGCCATAATGAAAGCAATAAGAGTGTTCAGTACTCCAGAGCTCTCCACATACATGAAGCACTGCACACTACTTTCTCCTCATCATCTCAGGTATGTATTATTAATTAGCACCATTACACAACTGCTGCAGGTTCCTGTTATTTCTTTTGCTCACTTCTCTTACTCCTCTTTTCTCTTTCCCATGCAGCACACGTTCCTCTGATTTGTTTTGCTCTCCTATTTCTCCTCCTTCAGAAAAAGTTTCTTACCCCCTACTCTGGCACCCTGACCCTCTCTGTGCCACTTTTAAACATTTTAAGACACAAAGGGGTGTCTGAACACTTGCAGCAGGTTCATCTCATCTACCTGCATCACTCATACACAAGACTCCAACTAACAGGGTTTTTAAAAAAAATTATTGGACAGATTCACAGGCTGCATAGCAACACTCAGCAGAAACATGCAGTCACCTGACAACAATTAAAAACACAGGCACCTGCTTCACCACCAGCCACTTCTTTTAGAAAGAGATAAATGACTAATTTTTGAGTGCTGGAGCTGAGTAATAAAGTAACAATCACAGAGTTGCCCCACAATGACAGAATTGGTGTGTTTTCACCTCGCTTTACAAGGAATTCATCCTACGTAATGACATCTGTAATTTCAATCTAAACTTCTGAAGATTTCATCAATTTTTACAGAAACTCATCAGTACCCCCTGGCATCACTCACCTACAACACAAGGGAGATCCTCCCTTGCATACACACACAATATTGCAAATTTAATCAAGGACATTAGTTCCTTCTTTGCTGACTTAGACTATAACTCATCAATAACTGTAGAATTTCCCAGGGCAGACTCTAAGTTGACAGAATCGTTTCCTCCAAGGCAGCACTTTTCAGAGCAGTTTTTAAAATGCTAAGCTACATCTATTCATCAAAATTGTTTTCTTTAGATAGAAAACAGCATTAGAAGAAAAAGGATGATTTGTCTATACCCCTGGCCAAAAGCAAACAAACAGAGAAGATGAAATACCTTTAGGGAATGGCACAGACCCAAGAAAACAAGATTTCAAAAATTTCCTTTCAGCAAACATAACCATGCTAGATTGGGTATTTCTTTAAGCATCTATAATGCCAAGAACTCTGAGGTATTAGGTAAAAATATTAACAGGGATCAATATTTACCAACATCTGCCTGCCAACCTTATTTTAATTAACAGGGGTAAATTTTTTTATTTAACAAATTAGGTGTTACTGTTCATCTCTCCAGCAGTTGATAAAGCTATTCTTGAATTACCTTTACAGAACTCAGACAGAAAACTGAGTGACTTGGAAACTTCATCCCTCCTATCCACAGCCAGCAGAACTTCTAGACAAATCTCCTTTCCCAATAAAGAGCTGATTTATCAAATGGACTGAGCAGCAGTGAGGCTTTTGAAGGGAGAAGAACACGATGTGTTTTGTCTCACTCTGCCTGCTGTGGGGTGAGGTAGACAGGAGCCCCCTGTGCCCCCTGCCCAAGGGCTGCCCCAGCTCCACTGAGATTCCAAGGTGGAAATCCCCACTGCTGCCAGCAGCACTGACACAGCAGCCAGCCCCACCCTGGCAAAGGGTGGCCAAATGGATCCAGGATCCTCAGGGCTTAATGGAAAGCCAGGCACAGGCAGGGTTGGAGCAGCGCTTTTTGCCATTTCCTTTGTGCCTAATGTGTGTTGGAACCTTTTACTCATCAGCATCTGCTACTCACAGGTTTTTCATTTCCTCGCCTTTTTTTAGGATTACCTACATGTGTAACATTAAGAGGATCATCCTCGTGGTGTTCACAGTGTGACATAAAAAAAAAAAAAAAAAAAAAAAGAAAGAGGCCGATTTAGGCAAAAAGCAGGAGAGTTTCCTGTCTCTCCTCTTGTTCCCCAGTGAGATATCCCACAAATAATCCCACCCTGCAGCTTTTTAAACAGCATTCATGAGAAAAAACAGTCCAGAGAAAAACCTAGTTTGTGTTTATCCTGTCTCACATGGTTGTGCATAAAGGAAAAGGCTGACAGAAGAGTCTGGCACTCAGCAGTGGGGCAGAAGTTCACACATTCTGTTATCAGATCATCCAATAAATATGTAATAGGTCAAAGTACTTAATATGATAAATTAAGCAGGGTCAAGACCAAATGAATGCTCCAATATCTGATAAGAATATGTAATTCCCGTGGCATTATTACACTCTTTGGAGAATATAATAATGCATTGTAGAGTTTATATTCCCATGTCTGTTTTTCAAGCTCTTCTCATAGATCTCACTGCACTGAAAACATTTGGATTTTAACTCCACTGTCTCTGTGTAAATATATTCATCATCTACTTCTGTCAATTAGTCTGGCACCAGGATTTACTGCACTACAAATATTCAGCATCATGACTCACACAAAGCTTGTCAGTTTATCCTAAGAGCATGTTCGGTGTAATCTGCCAGCTCCTGGTGATTTCTTGGGACCTTTTCTTAGCTTTTATGGCTTTTTGGCATGAATAGCTCATTAACTGCTTTCTCTGAAGGCAAATATGTTGAAACTCTCTAATAACTTCCTCTGCCACTATCTTTTTCTGAGCTTACTGATTCTCAATTCAAAAGTTTTGTAAGCTTTGATTTCTTGCCAATGTTGTCTACTCCTTTTACACTGGATTTCTTCACAGTCCTTACAGTTATCTCCACCTTGCAGAGTATTCCATGATTAGTTTTGGCCCTGTTTACTAAAGATCCCCTACACACATTTATTTCTGGTTTTCTTTTCCTCAGTGTTGTGGTGGTTTTTTTTCAAGTCTTAATATTTTCAAACACCACCCAGATGGTTTTAAACTATTTCTAAAACTGCCTTAACTTTATTTTTCATGCATTTTAATCCTATCAACATACTGCAGAGTTTAGCATATTGTAGAAACCAAACAGTCAAGTAACTCAACAGCCTGAGTAAATGCTAGGCTCAAATTCTGAAGACATCTGCCAGATAATGTTTACAAAATGCTGTAAGTTTTCCACTCTTAATTTTTGCAAACTTCAAAATAATGAGCTCAGGGCAATATCAGTTTCTTAGAAGGGTATTTTACAATTCCAGAAATATTTAAACATTCTGTTTGTAAATCATGCCTAACAAAAGTTGTAATTCAAGCTTTCAAACAACTTAATTTTTAAGTTTTAAAGACACTAAAGATGAAGTGGTGATAAACCACAACTGAAAAAAAAAATTGTTTTAATTTCATGTGGAAGTTTTTTGTGCCTTTCTGGCTGTAAGTTGAAATATAAGAAAGCCACACGTAATTATTTATTTATTTGGTTTTTTAAATGCAAGACTGCCCTCTCGTGTGAGCCTGAGGTTTAGCACAACTCCAGGCAAGGAGAGAGGCAGGAAGAGCAGAGCTACCTCCTGACTCTCTAAAAACCACAAACCCTCCAGTTGTTTGCTCTCACCTGTGCTGTTTTTTGCTGTACAAGGACACAAAATGTAGCTACTCAGAACTTAATGCCCTCTCTGCAACAGGAATAACCACAAAGTGCTTTCTGTTTGGCTTGTTATCTGCTAACCTAGAATCAATTTGCAAATATTTAACTGTGTAGGTAATTTTGGAATTAATCTTTTCCACCGCTTTTTGTCCACACTCAATAGAGACAAAAAGGAGAAAAGGTTTTTCTCTGTCTGACTGACCAAAAAAAAAAAAAAAAAAAAAAAAGAGGGAAACCCAGCCAAATAATGGGAGTTTCTGTTTTGTTTCTTAAACTTTACCCCTGTCAGAGTGAAATGCATCTACTCCCTTGGGATGAGGAGGTCTGAGTCATAAGTGACTTGCAAAAGCCCCTGAAAACAACACAAAACTGTCCCTGACAAGATCCTAAAGCCCAAATCACTGACACTACCATGACTATTATCCACCCCACACAGTTCACACTCAGCACAATAAATGTTTAATCAGCTGCATGAAATTCAAATGTTTCAGCCCCCCCCGAAAAGTCAGGCACCTCCAACACAAGCAAACAAGAAGAAACAACACCTACTTCCGAAGGTGCTCGTGCTCCTTCAGGAACAGTTCTGTTCTTCTGTTGTTCACCCCAGACCCGCTTTTGTACGACCTAAAATCCAACAGAACAGAACCTCAATGAGAATTGTGAATTCAAGGAGCTCCTCCTGCTTTATTCAGAGCACAGACATGTGCTATGCCAAGCATTCTCTCCACCTTCTCCCTCTGAGGACAGCCCCACACCTTTGCTGGAGCAGACACAACTTACTCGATGTCTTTCCGTACTGATCCCAACAGATTCTCCCTTTCTCGTATTGCCAAGAAGTTTGCTTTGGTTTTGTGGAATTCGTGTGTGTAGTCCTGTAACAATGAACAGTTATCCCAGAATTAGGGTCCCGAGGTCAACTGAGCAACACAATACACCCACAGGAGACCCAGCCACCTTTAAAATTGACAACTGTTCTCTAATACAAAGACCAACTTAGGAATTTAACAGCAAATATGCTGGAAGTCAATCCAAAGTATACTAAAAACTCACTGTTCTTAGAGTAGTTGCTAAATTTGATGGCTGCAGCTACAGTTCTGGAGGGAAATCCACTGTAATTCCTTCTCCCAGTTTCAGATATCCTCACCTTTCTGATGATTTAGTTTGTTTTGAAATTTCCCATCAGAAGCCCTAATAAAATCTACTTCTTTGGCGTGGTGAAGATGTTCTTGAGTTTATTTGGTTGTTACACCAGATTAAAAAAAAATCTTTTCTGAACAACAAAGATGACTTTTAATTTTTAAGTTGCAATTTTACATTTTAAACCATTTCAGGCAGGTGGTATTTCTTAAAACCCAATCTAACTGGCAGGTGGTAGGTACCAAAACCACTGTAACCATTCATAAAAATGCTACTGTTCTTCCCACTATGTATGGACAGCACAGATACCAAACAGAAATCAAACTGTACATGACCAGCCAAATAAAATATGCATTTTAACAGTACCATACCATGAAAACATGGTTAATTTATAGCACTGACTGGCACCTTTAAACATCACATTTCCTTCATCTCCCTTGAGAAACTTAGGAGCTTTTACAATCATGTTTTCTGAAGTGTGATGTTCCCTTGCACATTGTTACGTGACAAACTACACAGACAGGGTAATTCATTACATTTCCCCTTTTGCTATATAAAACCCACCCACATAAAGCAGGACCCTTTATTGTTCTTTCTCAGCTAAGTTCTAGTCACCAATAAGACATAAAAAACACTTCTTTTTTCAACTCAGAGTTCAGCGGGTGCCTGGAGAGAAGGAAAGCGAGGTGGAATCAGCGGCATTCTCCCCTCCTGGTGAGACACTCCAGCATGCTGTGCTACCAGCATAGACAATAATAATTATTTTAGCCAAAGAAAGGACATAAAGGCAGGGAGGAGGCCCCTCAGTTACCTGCAGGATGTCCCTGTGGCGCTGCAGCGTGTGCATCAGCGCCGCGTTCAGCGACGGCACGCCCGCGCTGTTGGTGTACTCTGCCATCTTGTCATTTATCCCAGTCAGCTGCAGCAGGGAAAAACACCCCAGAAAACGTGAAACGGATTATTCTTGCAAGAAAAACACAGTGCACAAGCTGAAGGAGCCAGCTAGTCACAAACCCATACTTGGATTTCCTAGTTTCCATCACAGAAATCTGGATTGTGATATTGCCTAAATGCTGAAGCAAACCCGAAGTAACTGGAGTTACCTTTCCCAGAAGTTGCTCAATCTCCACAGCCATGGTCTCAAACATTCTGTCCTGGCTTGATCCATTTAATAGAGGAGTTGTGTCAGAGCTAAGGAGGAGAGGAGGAGCAGTTACTGAAAAGTTGCATCATTTCATGAACGCCAGAACTAATGAAACACCAGTGACAGGGGCTGGAAAGCTCCACTATACCCACGTTTGCTAGAGATAGAATAAGCTCTGAAAAATTGCATTTTCTTATTCTGCACGCCTTTAACTCTTATCTGAACAGATGACACACTATCACCTGCAGGAAATAAAACCTCTCAGGGAAGAAATGCCTGACATCACATACCTGTCTGGTACCAGTGTCCTCCTCCCCACAACTTTTAAGCCCGATTTATTTATTTACTAGCACTGCACTCTTAACATGTTATTCCAGCAACATAATCACACCTTAGTGACACAGTGTTAGGACACCCCTCTGACCTGTTAAGCAATCACAGTCCTACAGAGCAACACAGGCCCCACCATTTATCACAATTATTTCACACATCTTCTTTATTTGCTAATAAAGGAAAAGCCACATCTCACACCAGCCTGCAGAATTATGGCAACTAACACTCCTCAGAGACTACTCATGGCTCTGGTAACCTGCCTGAACTTGAGTAAGAGAATTAAGTTTGGCACAGGACAGCAAAAACAATGAAAACAAATAGATTACACAGCAAATAAAAGCAGTGAGGCAGAAACAAAAGTGAAACTTGTGTTTTTCAAGAGTAACATGATCATTGCTGAGGGGCTCTCAGGCTTCCAGAACTGTAAATTGAGAGAGAGGTACAAAAGGGATTCAGTTATTAAATTAAATAAAATAGAAAAATATCAACACACATAACTAACACAACAACACTCACAACTGATACAGTTCATAAGCAAAGACAAGGTTGCAAATGTACAGAGAGGTTGGTAATTCCTGCTGTGGAACTGCAGAGAAGAGCTCACCTCTGGCTCACAAGACAGAATTGAAAAGATTTATCACATTAATTCTTCAGTCAAAGAAAAATGTGACTAAAGCAAACAGAAACCACCCCTGTATATACACACACATCTAAAAACATATGTGCAGCTCTTATTATCCTCATTAACACTGTCCATGGCAGAGGGGTTGATGAACAAGATGATCTTGGAGGTCCCTTCCAATCCAAGCTGTTCTGTGGTTCTGTGATTATTACTCACCTCAGCAGAAAGACAGCAAGAAACAGCCACTGGTTTGAAGAGCGGGCTTGTTCCCTGCACAGCAGCCCAGTGCTCCAGTTCCCTTAAAACTGGGATTACAAACAGCACACCAGCCCACCTGGGAGGTGTAAAGTTAAACTCCCCTAATACCAAAGTCCCTGAAAACCCCCTGTAAGTTTAATACAAGAAAAACTCGGAATTAAGCCAGCATATCGAGCACTAAAAAACTCACTGATCCCACACAGAGCGAAGTTTAAATCCAGCTTTTCCCCAGCGAACTGTCACCCACAGCGTGACTCACACATCAACATCACATCAAGAGCAACACCGGCAGCGAGAAGCGCTGAAAGCTCCCCAAGAAGCCAAGCGTCGAGAGCCACAGGTGGGACCAGCACTCAGCAAACGATAAAACCGCACCAAGCAGCACAGGCAGCGTTTAAAACATAAAGAAACGGGCTAGTACCTATACCTGTCGCGTCTTCCGTCTCGGGTGCTGCTGTAGCTGGTGCAGAGCTTGCTGAAGGAGACCAGCTTCAGGTCCAGCTCGTTCTCCAGTTGCCTCGCCTGCTTCCGGAGATCTGCAGGGGCGGGGGACAGTCACCGAGCCGCACGGGGACCCCAAACCTCCGGGGGTCCCCCTCTCACGGGATGAGGAACCCACAGGGGAGAGCGGGCCCTCACGGCAGGGGGAGCGCCCCACGCCGACGGGAGAGCGCGGCTGGACACCCTCAGCCCCTCAGCCGCAGCGCCGGGAGGGTCCGGCGGGGCCGCGGGGTTCATTCAGCAGGCACCGGCGCCTCATGGCTGACGGGCTGGCCCCGCCCGCGCCCGCCGGCCCTCCGGCTGAGAACAGAGGGGCTCCGGTGGCGGTGCCGCCGTGCCGTGCCCGGGCCGTGTCCCGGGGGCGCCCCGCAGCCGCCCCGCGCCCGCCGCCCCCCGCCCCACTCGCCTTCCCAGTAGTTGCTGCTCCCCGCCGCCATCTTTGTTGTCCAACGTCAGCGCGGGCCGGGCGGGGCAGAGCGGCCGCGGGGAGCGGGGCAGGCCGGGACGGGCGGGCCGCCGCCGGCAGCGCCGCCCAGCGGACGGGAGGGCAAGCGGCGCTGCCGGGGCGGTCCGAGTCCCGATCCCGCAGCCCCGACCCCGCTCCTCGAACTCCGATCCCAATCTCCATCCCGCTCCTCCAGCCCGGATTCCCATGCCCGGTCCCCCATCCCCGACCCCGATCCTAATCCCACTCCCCCATCCCAGTGCCGCTCCTCCAGCCCTGACCCCTATCCCCATCCTCCTCCCGCTCCCCGTTGTAAAAAGAACGAGAGAACGCACGTGGACATCAAAATAGTTTTATACAGATTATTGATCTCGGTATACAGGTAAAAAACAGGCGGCGGCGGCTGAGGGCAGAGCCAGGCCCAGCCCCGCGCCGCCCCCTCCCCTCCCGCTGCCAGGAATCGGCGATTCAAGTCCCTTTGAAAATGTACATTTATTTGAAGGCACAAGTGCACGGAGCGACAGCGACAGGGACGGCGCCCGCGGGGACCGGCTCCTCTCGGCCCGGGGCACGGCTGGACGGACACACGGACGGAGCGGGGGCGCGGGGAGCCGCTCCTGCCTTCCCAAAGCGCCCAGGAACAGCCCCAGCGCTCGCCGGGCTCCAGGCACGCATCTGGAGCCAGAGCCGGGCACCTCCTTGGTCCTGCTCTGTAGGAAAGTCTCACACGTTTGCAAAACATCTCAAATCCACTCACCTTAAATATACACGCCTACTCCCACAGCTAATTCCGAAATGCACTCTGAGGGAAAGGGCCAGTTCCTAACAGGACTTATTGCTACAGGGACAAAGCGGGGCCAGCTCTGTCCATTACCTGCTGCCAGAGCAAACAAAACCCAAATACAGCTCTAAGAGCCATTTGCAAACTCGACTTTAAATAAAACCTACTGTGTGTCTCTTGTTAAAGGAGGAACAGTTCAGAGATGAGGCAGGATTAATGCTACTGTGTGTGCTGGTGTCCTGCAGCCCATTACACTGGAAAAAGGACAAAAAGGGATCAAACCCCATTCCTTACTCAGCACAATGAACTGGTAACGGGCACAGAGATGTTCATGGCTCCTGCACAAGGCAACCAGAGCAGTTTTTTCACAGCAGATGTGGGACAGGAGCAGGGGGAATGCTCAGCCTCATCTCCCTGTGCCCAGCCACACCTTGTGTTTCCTGCAACAGAATTCCCCGCAGAACAGGGAAGATGTGCACTGGTGCCTGAGGGTTCTCTCTGTCCCTGCACAGAACCAGATGAGATGATGGCCTTGGCAGCACAGCTGCAGCCACGTTGTTCTGGAAGGGCATTTCCACAGGTAGGGGTGAGGAACAGCTTCTGCCCCAGGTGACATTGCCCGAGACTTCAGTGGGGCTGTTCCCCCACAAACCAGGTCAGAGCCCTGCAGAGCAGACCCCATCCGATTTTTGGGTTCAACCCCTCCACCCACAGACACCACCTGCAGGTTTTCACCAGTGGACATCCCCAGGCCTCTGGAGGACAGAGCCCTCAGGGCAAGCTCGAGGCCTAAGGCTCCTGCACCCCAGAAATCAGGTCAGTGGGACAAGAATTAAAAAAGAAAATGAGCAGCAAGAAAATAAGTGCCTGTTCTAACTCCAGCCTTCTGCTTCTGCAGAAAGCCCAGGAACATCAGAGATACATAAAGGCTTTGGAAATCAAACGTTTCAACCACTCTTTCCTTCTGGACATCCCTTCTATTCCCCACAAATCCCACATCTTGGGGATGTGTGCTGCAGCTCCTCTTTCCAACCTCCTGCCAAGTGCTACACAACAGAATTTTGCTGCTTTTCCCTTCTCCCTCAGCACAGTTCAGCCCTTCCTGACTCCCTGCACCACAGCTGCAGCCACACACACAGGTGGAGCTCCTGCTCCACATTCCAGGGATGCTGCAGGAGCAGAGCAGAGCCAAGACAGCAGGAAATTTGCTGCCTGCCATCACCACAGCTCAGTGATTCAATGGTACTAGGTGGACAGTGGCAAATGGTGCAGGTTTTCTTCAGAATTTAGCATCGAAGTTGGGCCATGGATACTCCCATGACCTCTCCCCTGCTGCTTCAGTAATGCTCAAATATAAAGCAGTGGTCAGATTTCACTGTTTTTCCAAATAGTGGTGGATTTGAGCAAAATTGATCAGGATTTCTACAGATCAGTGAATCCATTTGCTTAGAACAACCTTCCAGCTGCTCTTTCTGGCACTGAGCTATTGGAACGTGAACATGAGACCCCAAAGCCAAGCCTATGACACAAGGAAAACACAACCAGGGTGATGGGGACAAAGTTTCTTTGCTCCCCAGAAGTGAGGAACAGCAGCATGGCAGAGCTGGCAGGCAGTGGAGCTCTGTCAGAGTTCACTGAAGCTTTCTCCAGCTCACATCAGATGTCATCACCCTCAGCCTTCAAGAGGCCAACTCACTCCCTGAAAGTAGTGACACATTAGAGATGCTCCACAACCACTGCAGGTCACAGCAGGAAAAGCTCCAAGGGAACAGCTGAGAATCAAAGACTTTTTTTTGCTTTTTTTGAGGGCTGCTCTGCAGAATGTGGAGTCATGTGAAGGATCTGGCTTCCCCCAAGCATGTAGTGGAAAATATGAAATCAAAACAGGTAGAGAAACCTTTTTTGGAGTGTTGTGATCATGACCCCATGCAGGTCTTGGGGCACTTCCCCACCATCTGCTCCCTGTGCTGAGATGCTGGGGAAATGCCAAGAGCTCTGCTGACCACCTTGTTAAAGCTGCCTTTCAAACCACATCATATAAACCTCCAGATCTTGACCCAAAAATGTAACAAACCATGTCCCTATCTCAGAAACAGCCTCCAACACCCAGCAGG
Source organism: Sylvia atricapilla (assembly GCF_009819655.1). Lineage (NCBI taxonomy): Eukaryota > Metazoa > Chordata > Aves > Passeriformes > Sylviidae > Sylvia > Sylvia atricapilla. Next base: position 7,310,525 of record NC_089159.1, on the reverse strand, counting down.
TGCCTGTACACAGGAACAGAGCAGACAGAGGGAAGCTGGGAGCCACCCACACCTCAGGAGGACACATCCTGAAGCTAACATTTCAAAACTGACCCACAGGGATCGCCCCCCACCACCAGGTCTGGTCCATGGGAAACCTCCTTTCCTGCCCTGGAGGTGTCAGTGTTTGCTGGAGTACAGTGTTTCTTCTTCAGTGTCTGTTTCATCCTGGAATTCGTGGCTCAGGAGGGATTTCTTGGAGCCAGTGGACATCATGCGGATTTCGTCCTCGTAGTCGTCGTGGTGCTGCCGGAGGCGGTGGAAGCCATCCTTGTGTCTGTTGGATTTGATGGAGCACACACACCAGATGATACAGGCAGTGAGCACCAGGGCAGACATGCTGGCACCTATCAGAGAGAGGACACCAAAGTTAATGCCAGGTTGGCCCACACCAGAGGCTCCTGGGCTTGCCAGCATCTCTCCTCCCTCCTGCAGTCACAACCACTTTCCTCACTTCATTGTGACCCTGCTCCTTCCTCCTAGGCCAAGGGGGACAGGAGAGCTCCTCTCAGAACAGGACACTCCATTTTCTGTGTTTGAAATCTAGGAGACTATCACCAAGCTCCACTACAGACCTCTGGGTCTAAGCTCCCACACACCCCGCCCCAGCAGCTGCCACTTTGAGAAAATAATCTCCTCCTGCTTACCTGATGTCACAACACCTAAAAAAGCCTTGAAGAAGCAAGATCTATGCACACAAGCTCTCCCCATTCCAGGCATGTCAAAGCACATTCTGGACCCTCCAAATCCCTGCAAAACACTCTACACTTCCTCCCTCCCTCCTCCCAAGCAGAGCCAAGGGCTGTTGGATGAGTTTGCAAGGACAAGAGCTTGCTCAGAAGGGAAAGCAGGAGATGGCTTAAGCCTGCAGGCTGCTTTCCCATTTCAGTGCAGGGTCTGTGCCAGCATGAACTGGTACAGAAAACAAAAGCTTTGATAAAAAATATCACTATACCTGCCACAGTTATAACCAGCTCTCTTGGCAGTCCAAAAATCCTGTTTTCTGTGTCAAATACTATGAACACAGAGCTGGGTGCATCATCACGTACAAAAACCTGCAGAAAGACATGAGAGGTTAGATCATCTCAGAGCTTGGGGATCCAGACAAGAGAGACACTTGTCATCTGCCTGGTCCTGCCCTGGTCAAAGAAAAGTGCCATGGAAAGAAAAGGTACTCCCAAAACCAGCCTGCTGTGCCAGAAATTTGTTCTCTATCCATTCTGTCAAGGCAGAAAACAGCTCCTGATGGCACCTAATCAGCAGCTAAACACAGGCACAACCAGGCAGAGCCCAAACAAGGAAGATTTTATGTGACAGGGAACGGAGGAACATCTCCAACATGGACATTCACATACCTTGACATGTTTCTGCTGGTACCCGTTGGCTATTGCATCAATGCTGTGAAAACCTGGAGCCAGGAGCACATGGAAATGGCCACCTTCTCTAGTGTAGACCCTCAAGCCTTCATTAAGAACAATGGTAGCTTTAGAAATTGCCCTGCCACTCTTGTCTTGGACAATGCCATGCACTCCCTTATGGACCTGAAACGAAGCATTTCAAACACTGATGTTCAGATCCAAGCTTTTGTAACTAAAATGAGACTTATTTTCCCTCTAAAATGCAGCCCACTCTCCACCCCTGACCCTCACAATAAATAACAGTGCAAGACAACACAACACAGATGTTTAAGTCTTGTGTCAACAAGTACCCTGGTCACTTGCTGCCTGTGCTCAATCCATTCCTCATACAGCCTAAATCATGAACATCTGTAATTACAAAGCCACAAAGACTCTCCATGCTGTTCTCTTCCTCTCCCCCTCCCCACCACTTCACTCCCTGCCAGAATTTCCTCCCACAGACAGTAGCTCACCTCCACAAGCATGCTAAGGAGAGATTTCCTGTGGTCTGCCCACAGGCCAGGAAGCTGTCCAGCACTGGGGAAGTAGCAGCAGCCGGTATAAACAGTGATCTCAGGACAAAGACCAAATGTCAGGCTGAAATCCTGCAAAAAACAAAACCACAGTTACCAGGAAAGATGTATTTAAAAAAGCTTTGCAAAATGCAGCTGGAGGAGGGGGAAGCTTTGCCCAGACACCAGGACAAATATGCTTTTTGTTGCTTGTTTAGCAGGGATGAAAAGCCCTGTGCCATGCAGCAGTACCTTCATACTTCCCAGGTGACTGTGCCATTCTGAGCCACGCATCACTCCACCAGGAATATTCTCATCTGTGAGAGCAAAACCACAGCTGTCAGCCAGAGCTGGCCCAGCAGTCTGTCACAAGCTGACAGGGGGTTAAAGGATTCAACCAAACATACCTGACTTATTTGGACAGCCTGGCTGGCCCAAATGCATCACTGGGTGGTTGTTTGCATACAGAGATGCCAAATGCTTTAGGGTTTCTTTGTTCTCCACTGCAACAGGAAAAGGGAGACTTTGAGCATGAAACTCCTGTTCCCTGCAGAATGGGGCAGATTTCCATTTTAACCCCACAATCCTGTACTAAACAGAGACACATATTGTTTCAGGAGCATTCGTATTTCCTCTAACAGTAAGGGGCAGAATCAAAAGCAGACTTTATACTGGTTCTGGCAGAGGAAAGGTTGAAATACTGCTGCAGGCATAGAAATTGTAAATGTTCTGATCCCTAGCTGAACCCTGTGAGGTTTTATAGATTTACTTACAGACTGTCAACTCCACACAAAAAGGCTGAACACAAAGGAGGCTACAGAACACCACAAGCACAAAAAGCCTTTACAGCATGTGGTCATATGAACCTCTGCAGAGACAGCCTGAGGGGAACCAGGCAGGTGGGCACACCTGACTGTGTTGGCTTGTCATAGGGGTAAGTGACAAGCAGAGATCCTCCATCCAGAGCAACAGAGAGGCTGAAATCCTGCTTCAGTATCAAGTTCTCCATGATGGCTTTGGTCTCAGGCTCTCCTGCTGCTGAGTACCGGGTGTAATTGCCTGTAAATTAGAACAAATAGATAAGGGAACTAAGAACGGTTTCTTCTGCTTTCTGAGAGGCCAGAAGTACATACTTTATGTCTGAAATTAGGTCTGCTGAAGGTATGAAAAGGCCTCTGTTAGATCTCAGCAGATGCACCTGACTGATCAAGTAAAGCCCCCAGTCCATAATACCCACGGGGAGGATTCATCTGCAAAACTAAACAAATTGTACAGCATCACAGTTTCCCCAAGCTATTTCCTTTTGTGTTGCAGAAGGTATTTCACGTGTGTTTGCTCACAACAATGTCACAGAATTGACATTTTCTTAAGGAAGGAGTTAGGATGATCCCAGCCAAACTTGAGCAGAGAACATTTTCTCCTCAGGAAGGGTGGGCTGATACAGTGCTCTGGATACAGTTACATGGAAACCAGAAGAGCATGAAAAAAGGAGACTCTTTCTGGGGAGCATGAACAGAGGGCATTTTTTCAGAAATGAAAGAAATCCATTAAGAGTAAAAAATAATCAGGTATTATCTGACCTCTCCTATTCCTAAATAACTCTGCTTTGTCTCTTACACATAAGAGACTTCTAATTGCTGTCTGTAAAGAGGATCCGAACTCTGGAAGCTTCCCAGCAGCTGTGCTGCCTGGAGCACTGCCTTCTTTACAGGCAGACCCTGTAACCCAGTAACTCCACCCAACCATGGGGCAGCTGTTTTACTTGTGAAATCTGTGTCCAGATCTCTGCCATGAGCGTTGGTCTGGCCTGTCTTGGAGGTGCAGCCTCTCTCCTGCGCGATCTCGCGTCCATCTGGGTTCAGGGAAGGCACAATCACAATCCGTGTCCGGTCAATCAGCTGAGCAAAAGGAGACACAGCACAAAGTGCAATTAGTAGGGTTCATCTCCCTGGATCTTAACCTAGGAGCTGCAGTCTGAGGTTCTTTTCCTGTGGATCACACACAACCCCATTACACATGGAATCACCCCAAGACTCAAGTCAGTTTTGGCAGAAGGAGTCTCCCACAGGGAACACTGTCAGCTCAGGCTACAGCTGGAAGGCTCCAAAGAGGTCTTGGGATTTGCCTCTCACCTTTGTAACAGCAGCATTCTTCTTGTAGTTCATGCAAAGAAATTCTGCCAGTGTCAGCAGCAGCTCTGTCCCAACAGGAGCATTTCCATGAATCCCAGCAACAAAGCGGATCTTGGGCTCCTCAGGCTCAGACTCATTGGGCTTGTTGGAGATTTCAAGGGACCAGATCTGGCGGAACTCCACACTCTGACCCAAACTGCCAAGAGATGGGAAATGGGAGCGTCAGCACAGTAAGAGAGCTGCAACTCCAGCCTGACCTCATGGAGAAATCCCACTGTGGAAACAAATTGCTGCCAGCCTCCAGCGGGAGGCTGCAGAGGCAAGAGAAACACAACCAGATCAGGGAGGTAGTTTTGCAGTAGCACTGAACAGAGTTCACTCTGAACATCAGTTTGAACACCAGTGTCTGGGTAAGGGTGTACCCAGGTTCGGATGCACAGAATATCCAATGTCTCCATAAAGCCTATGAGATCATGATAAAAGTGGAGTTGCTGGATCCTCTGTGCTGCCAGTGGCAGCTTTTGTTTTGTTTCTTTTTTCCCTTCAGAGCAGGATACATCTGGACACCACTTATAAAGCAGGACAAAAGAGGCCTGTTTCCAGTAATGCAGGAACTGTTGCTACAGCCATGCCGTTAAGTTGGCAAAGTGAGTGCAGGGAAAGCAGGGAACAGGCTCAGGGCTGATGCAACTGCAGGGACAATAGAGGCTACAGATCAGCAAAGCAGCCTTGGCACCAGCAGGGACAGCATATGAGCACATTGTGCCTGGTTACAACAAGCAAATGAGGCCCTGGGACAAAGGGATTTGTGCTTTCTAAAGCTGACAGAGGGTAAGAGCTACAGATCACAAAGGAAAGCAGAGAATGGCAGCAGCTGGTCTTCTGCAGGAGGGCACAGACCTTGGCCCAGAGCAAGCTCACACAAAAGTGTCTAGCACTACTGAAATAAAATCTGGAGGCAGACAACGAAAAAAAGGCCATCTGAAATTTGTAAGTCAAATATGGTCATTTTTGCTGGGGACTCTTCATCAGAGTGGATGTCAGAAAGGATTTAAAGAACAGACAAAATAGTAAGGAGCAGAGAGATTTACAGAAGTCTGGGATATCAGTGCTGGGAATATTGCCAGTCCCAAGCATCCCTGGGGAACTAAGTCAGGAAAAAGCACATGGATGCACCTATGAGCCCCTGCAGACATTGCTCTGCTACCATGTCCTTACACATGGGGCTCTCTCCATCTCAGAGAGCACAGGGAAGGGATGGATGAGCTCCCCATCTCTGCACAGTGTACATGACTAACAACTTCACAACATCCCTAGCCCAGGCTGCTGCTTTCTTTTCACCTGGTGAGATTTGTGATGTGTGGGTAGTTGAGGTAGAGGCCTCGCAGGAACTCGGAGAGGTCCTTGTAGGGCCGGTATCTGTACGGAGCCACATCCCTGGAGGAGGTGAGCAGGAGCCGCTCCAGACCATTCTCGGCAGAGAGATCTTTGATCAGGGTCTCAAACTCCTTCTCGTTGGGGTTGCTGGTGTCTGGGGTGTTCAAGACTAGCACCTTCCCCTCTTCCACTTTGCTGTCTGTCCGTGAAAGAGTGAAGTTGACCTGCACCCCACCTTTGCTGTCAACTTCCACCAGCTTAGTGAGTGGATCATACCTGCCCAGGGAAAAGAAGGTATAAGAAAACATCAAGCATTTGAAACCTTGGACAACAATCCAGCCCTGTTCCTGACTTCACACCCCCATGGGACTGCTACTGCTCCCCTACCAACAGTGAGAGGGATAGAAATGATGAGCAAGAACAGCTCAAAGGGATGTGGGTTTGGCAGGACAGGGAACAGCTCAGGGCTGAACATGGCATTGAGCTGCTTTTGGCTCAGGTGTTGCAGGGTCACATGGCAGACTGGCAAGACAATAAGTCAGGCTGCTTTAACACAGAATATTGACAGCATAAATCAAGTCACTTCTGTGGGCAGCTGCCAGGAAAAGAATTTTCCCTAAAGACACCAAGTTATCCACTCCTAACAAGGAAAACTGGGATTGTACACCAGTGCCGGTGAGCAGTCTGACACCACAGTAGTCTCACACTGCTATCTCTGCACAGGCCAGAGAGCAGGAGAAACACCCATGCCTACGTGTGCTGTAGGCAGGCAGAGGTGATGGAATATTCCTAAATGGAAAGTCAGTCCTGCGGCTGTTTTCTCCTCGTGCTGGGGCTTGCTCACCCTCGGGCAGACGCTGTGATCCTGTACATCCCTGGGACCAGGAGGCGCCAGAAGTCCCCATCCTTGTAGGTGGTCACCGGGTGGTTGATGTCAGCCACGCTGATGGTGGCGTTGAGGATGCCCCTGTTGTCCACAGCATCCAGCACAAAGCCCCAGACACCCTGGTGAACCTGCACAGAGGAGCTCTGCTGAGTGCCAGCCCTCGCTCTACCTCCCACCCCTCGCATTTTCAGCATTCCCAGAGGAGCAAGATGTTCCAAAAGGGTTCAGGTTGGAGTGGCCAGCAGCTGGTGTGGACAAAGATCACCTGATGAGTACAATGAGCAATTGTTTAGCTCAGGGTGTCAGCACAGCACTCTCTGCTCCACACCTTTGTTTGCACACTCCAGGTGAGCAGCACCAGCCCCACTCAGATAGGAACAGAACATAAGGGACATTCCAGCCTCAAGAAATCCAAGGTAGTGGTACATAAAAACCCCCACCTGCATCCTCTGGATGCTATTTCCATACAGATTTTTGGTTGAAAAGTTGAGACAGGTTCTGATGGGGGAGATTTCCACAGAGGAGGTGCCCAGCATGGCCAGGAAGTTGGCCAGATCACCCTGTCCATTCTGGCTTGTCTAAAGCAAACCCCAGAGGGAACTGACCTTGCCTGAGGTGAAAGCACCTCACCTGTTTCATGAACTGCAGCAGTGAGCGTCGGTTCTGTGCCCAGTACTTTGGCAGCTCCTCTGCTTTTGGGTATTTCACACAGCCCAACTCAATGGTCACTTCAAAGCAGTTTGTATGTAAGTAATTCCAGTCTTGCATCCCACCTACAACAAAAATGTAAGGAGTTTTTACTTCTGAAGTACCACAGCTCAAAAAAAAAAAAAAATCAGATAGTAAAGAAAGATGAAGTTGAAACCTGAAAAGAAAAGGCTTTTACACAGGGCAGAATTCAAGCTTCAAAGGGATGCCAAAAGAGCAGACAAATAACCCTCCTCCTTATAAATACCTTTCATGCTAATAAAGTGCTGTAAAATTTTATGAAACTGTTTTGCTAATAGCCAGAGAAACTACACTATAAATTCCTTCCCCCAGGAATAGCTTTATCTGGGTACATTATTTAAGAGGTTATAAAGGAAACCTGAGTCCCATTAATCTGAGCTGACCAGTGCAGAATTCCTGACTGATCAGACTGAATTATTTAAGCTGCACATGCATTAACATGAAGACAAACAGTGCAGGAGATTTAAGGTATGCCTTACCTGGAACATTGTACCAGTGAGCCCCATTAGTGATGCCATGTGGGAAGTACTCAGTGGGGTACATATCCTTACAAGGGCTTCCCTGGTACATCTTTGCATTTTCCTATAAAACAAGATGCAACATGTGAAGATGAGCCTGCACTCCACAGCCACGGGCACTCCTGTTGTACCCTTAGTCACACATTCAGGGTTACCAAACACAGACGTGTGTCTATCACTGCAGCACTGACTGCATCCACACCCAACCTCAGCATAGATATCCTTGCTCTCCTCCCAGCCCATGAGCAGCATTTTTCACCACCCTTAAAAGTGCCTGGACAGAGGATGGAATGGGAGCCTGCTGTAGGACCCTCCCTCCCTCGCTGCCAGCAGACAGAGCATGGAATGGGAGCCTCCTGTAGGACCCTCCTGCTGTGCCTGCAACACCAGGGGCTCACTCACAGTGCCTGCACCCAGCTGCTCAGGAGGTTCCCTGGAAGCTGAAGAGGAGTTTCCCAGGAGTCACCCTAGCAGGATGTGCCCATTTTCCTGTTAGAGCTTTACCTTGGAGTAGGCAAGTGCCAGCTTCTGGAACACAGCATCATCTGGGGATTTACTGTATATGGCTATTCCTTGTTCATCGTCATCAAAGGGGTAATTAACCACCAGGGAACCTGCAGGCAAAGCAAGCTTTGGCTCAGACTTGTGTGCTTTCCCAGTGATCCCTCAGCATAACAATGGAAATTTTTTCTCCAGCAAGTGCCAAGCCTTCTATTTCTCAAGACTTGGCATTAAACAAAGCATCAGGCCCAGTGGATAGAAGAGACAGAAGCACAGGAAGAGATATCACCACACCTAGCTGGGAAGGAGAACCAAAGCCACAACAACATCAAAGCTATGGCTCTTACATGAAGGAGGGCTGAACACAACCACATAATAATTGCTTTCACAGAGAAGTGGAAGCAAGGGGAAGAATTTCCTAGAACGTGCATGGTGCTTTCCACCCAAATGATGCAGTTTTTCAGCTTTCTGGAGTTTATAGCTGAAAGTTTCCCCAAGGAAGTTGTACTAATAACACCATGAAACCCCAGACACCACTGCAGCTGGAGACCTGCCAGCCCACTCACACCCACACATGACACTTCTGCACTACAAACCAAACGTGCTGGCAAGAAAGCATCCACCTGCGAGTTACCACAGCTACAAGCCAGCAGACAAACTGTCTAGGGAGTAAGCTATAATACACAGAGATTTAATTTAGAACACTCCAAAAGGATAATTAAATTACTGCAAATTTCATAGTTCCGCCATGCGATTCAAGGCAGGGAACCCTCAGGACTGCATTCACTCTATAAATGCTATGAAACCTTTAACAGCCACAGCTCTGCATCCCATTCCCAGACCATCTGCTGAGCAATTGCTGGCAAGAGAGTCCATCCCCATCTCTCAGATGCTCCCTTCAGAGAAGTGGCTGGGATCTCCCGAGCAGCTGCCTCAACTCCCTACAAACACATTTGGGGACACACGGTTTTCACCCTCTGTTTCCAGTTTCAGCTCCATCTTGCGGGACCAGACCTCCCCAGTGCACACCTAGAACACTGTGGAGACATCCCTGCTAACTCCCATCCCACAAAGCCCAGCACAGAGGAAGGAGCTTGGTTTGGATGTGGTACCTCCGTGCAGGTTTGCTGAGAGCACAAAGGGGTAAGACTGAAGCCAGGCCATGACAGCACGAGTTTCTGGCTGTGGAGGGTCTGTCACGTGGACAAACTGATCTGGAAAGTTCCTGTTCAGGTCGTAGTTGTTGCTGTTGTTTCTGCCAACGGTACCTCCTTTGTCTCCTGAAAATAAAACACACGTTCAAGCTCATGCCCTGTGAAAAGGTTTCAACCTCTTATTACAGAGTTTACAAGTAGCAGTTGGTGAAGAGAGCAGAGAGCACAGCAGTGCTGGCCCCTTGCACCCAGAAAAGGGCATCCAGGCCCTCCTCAGCAAGTGGAGCACTGCTCTGTGCAGCAGTGCCTGGGGGCCCTTTCAGTGGGTGTTTGCTCAGGCTCTCAGGGCAGTCAGACAAGCAGGAAGGCACTGAACCATGAACAATCTCTGCAGCCGGATGTCACGACCACAGAAACCTCAGAGCTCACCTTCTCAAACCAGCCAGACAAGTTCTTTGTTAAACCCAAGCAGAGCTCTGCTTCCAGAAGGTGATTCTGGACAGTCTCTGCTCTGCCAATCTGCAAGAGCCACGTAGTTCTAAGACTTCCTTGAATGATGTTTTTGCCAGTTTCAACCTCATGATAAAAGTCTATGTTATCCTTGGACAAGTGCTCTGCAGACAGCCTGGCTCCCACTCCACATTTACTAAGAGAATGGACCAAGGCACAGCAAGCAAGAGCTGTGTCAAAGAAATAACTGCCTTTTTTTAATAAAAGCCCTGGATTAGCCACAAACCATCAGGGGACCCAAATGGGGGCAGCTCATAGCACTGCTGAAATATAAGAGCTCTCCCCAACAGCTTCCAGCATCCATCAATCAGGGTCCACCCACTCATTCCACAGCATACACCAAGTCCCTTCACAGCCTCTCTGTGTGGAGAGCACTCCTGTTCCAGCAAGGCTTCCAGATTTCCCAGGGATTCCATGAACCCAAAGGCTTGTTCTAAGAGCAAGGAATCCCACAGATTTTGGCACAGACAGCAATACCTTCCTGGGACCTCTCATAGCCATCAGGGTTCATGGATGGCATGATGTGGATCCGTGTACTCTGGACCAAGTCAGTCACTTCAGGATCTGTGCCAAAGTTCTTGCAGAGGTACTCGATGAGGTTCAGGAGAAGCTCTCGCCCCACAACTTCATTCCCGTGCATGTTACCGATGTACTTGAACTCTGGCTCGCCTGCAGACACATGGTTACACCACAGAAACAATTATAACCACTATGTTACAGCCTGGAGACACCTCACCACCCTGAGGATTCCTCTTTCAGGCTTTGCTGAAGGGCATTTACCTAAAACTCACACTTCTGCACCCAAAACCCCAACAAGAACAATGTCTCAAGGAAGCCTCTTGGTCCTTCTTCCCTAGAGCTCCATGACCAGCACAGATGTCCCAGCAATGCTCTAACACAGTGCCACCCACTGCACTTTCTATAAAGGATACTACAAGGCGCAGCTCAGTCTCTCTTGAGAGGTGCCAGCTCTACACTCCTTTTTGCTCTGCCTCTCCCAGTGTAAAAGGCCTGCCACATGCATTAGTGCCCTGCTCAGAATGATCTCCCATATCACCTGGCTCGTGGACACCGGGGTTGTCGGAGATCTCCATGACGTAGAGCTCGCGCAGCTCCACGGACTTGCCCACGGAGTAGAGGCGGGTGATGTTGGGATACTCGTTGGCGTAGCGCCGCAGGAAGATCTCCATGTCCGAGAAGTGGTGGTGGCGGAAGTCCACGGGCTGGATGGGTTGATGGGCAGAGGTTGGATTTGGGGCCTCAGCCTGCACGGGGGTGGGGGTGATGGCAGTGACAGGGACAGGCGCTGCCGTGAGCTGTGTGACATTAGGAGCTGGTGGCATCACAGTTGGCTGCAAGGAGAAGTTCACTTCTGTTGCATCTCCCTCCTTCACCTCGATGTTCTCTTTGGTCACGGGTGTGTAACTGTGGAAAAAACAACTGCCTTCAGCAAGAAGGCTCTGCAGAGCAGAAGCCAAAACTCCCTGCAGACCCTCCATCAATCCAGCCTACTCCCCCCAGCCCAATGCACTGGGACGTTAATGACTGAGAGATTCCCAGAGACCAAGCTGATGGGATTCATCCCACTGCTACCAAACCCAGCTCTACTGCTGTCCTTGCTAGAGTTCACAGGCTCAGCAGGGAAGAAGTCCCAGGCATATCACAGAACTAGCCATAGGGCAAGTTACACATTCACACCCAGGCTTAGGACAACACAAACTCCTCCTGGGGTGACCCTACTCTACTTCCTCCCTTTGCACAAAAGTAAGATGCAATTTGATACAAGCAGTCAAACAGAAGCTGACAGAAATACTGTGCACTCAACAGCATCCTGCTGCAGGAGTAAACACAGCTGCAGCTCTGGGCTGGAGCCATTTACTGCTGCAGCTTCCAGCCAAGCCCCTTAAATACACAAGGTGTTTTGAGGGGGGGAAATCAAGAGAAGGAACAGGAGCAGTCGGCAGTGTGGGCACAGGCTGGCACAGAGACATTACCCCGTCACAAAAGCAGTCACGTTGTAGGTCCCAGGCACCAGCAGCCGGTGGTAATCACCGAATTTCCCTGCTGTGATGTTATGAGCGATACCGGCAACAGCAATGGTGGCGTTGTCCAGGCCAGCTCCTGTGACTGCATCCCTCACAAAGCCCTTCACACCAATGTGGACCTGAGGAAAACAAAGCAAGGGCCTGGATGAAGGCGGGCAACATCAGGGGAACTGTGCCCTAAGGCAGCAATAAGCCCTCACCCTTCCCCAAAAGCAGCAGAGCAGGGCAGCTGTCAGACAAAGGCATCCAAGGGCTCAGGACTCAGTGCTCAGCCAGACAGCAAGAACAGGAATCCCAGCATGGACTGGGAAGGCAGCAGGATCTCAGAATTGACCCTCCCTAACAAACACTCTATTTCATCAACATGGGCAAACTGCAATATGAGCATAGCAGGGTTACAGGCCAAGTTCAGCTGCCTCTGATCCCAGCCTAAACTGCCACCAACTCAACTCATACCAGCATTTGGAGACAGCCTGGCACAGGGCTCTGCAAGCCAGGGTCTCAGCAGTGTTGATGCTTGTGAATATCACTGGAGATTCATGGGACTGAGACCAGCCATGAACTGCATGACTTAGGGAGAGCTGCAGCAATCAGTCCCTCTAACACTGCACTGCACGTGGGAGCTGTGGCAGAACCACAGAGAAACACAGCAGCTTTGTAGCCACCGACTTCCAAACATCAGCTGCAGCATCTGCGTCACCTCACGCAGCAAACAAAGTCACAAGGGCACCTGAACACGGTGCTCCCAGCCCACCATGGAGGCACAGGTTTCAAAGCTGCCACCCCCACACCCAGCCCAGCCCTCACTACCTTCTCAATGAAAGCCAGGAGAGATTCCCGGTTGTTCTCCCACTCCTTTGGAAGCTCAGAAGTCGGTGGGTATTTGCAGCAGGACAGCTCCAATGTGATCTCAAAGCAGTTGGCCCACACGTAGTTGTAATCCTGCATCCCACCTGAAAAAAGGAGGCAGAGATGTCCCAAGAGCAATGCACACACATCCCAGCCAAAGGATGTTATTTCTCCTTGTCCTTCAGCCCCACACAGCATCTCCTCAGGATGCTGTCCCAGCTCCACAGTGAGCAGCCCAAGGAGAAAAGTCAGGTCACATTATCGTGACAGCCTATGCTGTAAGTGGAACACTGGGCCATTCAAATCAGCCACAGCCAGCTCAAAGTGACAGTCCTCTTGTCTCACTGCTCCATCAGCTGAACTCATCAGCACAGCTCTTGGGGATTCATACAGGTTCATTTTACATCTCCAGACATGACAAACCCAGTGTGCCAAGGCAGGCACACCAGACTCTGAACATTCCAGCTGCCAAGTCCTTCCCTGAGCATTCTAAGCTACCTCAAGATTTGAGAGGTCTGCCTGCAAGAGAGGTTACTTCACTCAAAATGAGTTTGAGGCCTTTGACAGAAAAGAACACCAGACTATCATCTTGGGAGCTGGCAGCTCAAATCTGCACACTGGAATCCGTTTCAAGGACAACTGTTCTCTCCTCTTAGCAAAACTCTAGACAGGATGAGAACAATGCTTCCCCTTCTCTACTTCCTCAGCTGCTCTTTCCTTACCCAAACATCTGCATCTGAGAAAGGTCCACCTGTCTGAGAAACTTGGTTTTGGCCAAGTCACTAGCCTCTTCCTACCCTTCCTCTGTAAGGCAGCAGTTTCAAATTAATGTAAGGATGCTGCAGACAGTTAGCTTAGTGCTAAACCAGCCAAACCTTGGTGAGAACCCGGAAACAGGAGAGCACAGAGCTGTTTCCCAGCATTAAGCTCATCTTGCTGTTCTTGCCCTTCAGAGAAACCACAGGCACTGCTATGAATCAAAAAGGTCACCTTGTCCTGACCCCATTTGCTGAAGTTTACATCAAACCCTCAGCAAGCAAAGCTGTTCCTCAAACAGGACTGAATTGTACCAGCAGGACTTGAGGGCTGCAGGTATCAACACTTGTGATTTGGAGCCCAGACTTGAGCATGCTGCTGAAGACTGCAAATGTTCACCCATGTAAAGATTTCTGGGAGCTTTCAAGAGTAAAAAGGACATTCCAAAACCACCACGCATCTGTGAAACAAGCTTCAGAATCACCCTGCTAAACCCCACCACATGACAGTAGCCAGATGACCACATGGGATTGCTCCCACCACCCAATCAGGCAGTTGTGTCAGTAAAGAAGACACACCACTCTGTTTTTTGCATGCTGACAAAGTCTTCTGGCTTACACCAACTTATTTAATCATAACACTGGCAGACTGGTGTGTCACAGCCTTGGCCACCACTTCCTAAACAGCTCCATCCCCACCTGTACAGCAGCACCTGCAACCAGAGCCCAGAGACTTCCACACCACCAGAATGACTCCCACCAGGGTCACCTGGACACAGGGGCCCAGAGTCTCTTCTGGATGAGCTGAGGGAATTTAGCTGACTTTCAGAGAACAGCAAGGCATTTTCTCTACGGGAGGCAGATGTCAAGTCCAGGAGAAGGAAAGCAGAGAGCTGTGGCAGATATTGTGGCACCAGTCTGCAGAGCACCAGCAGAAAGGTCTGTCAAAAACACAGATTTTGTGCACCCATCCTTTGCTTGGCCCACTGAAGTGCTGCATTAGTGCTGTGCCAATAGACCTCATTTACTTTGAGCAGTTTCCCAATCATTCACAAGCCCCTTGAAGGGAGGGACCCTCACAGCCAATTAACCAGCCAGAATGGATCAATATCCTGATAAAAATGCACTGCCTGGCATTGGCAAGGGCTGTGTTAATGCCTGGTCAGGAACAGGGGGAAAACAGCAGCACTTGAGCAAGCAGAGGAGGCTTCTACCAGAGGCGGTGGCCCAAAAGGTCAGGGTTCACTGCTCTGAATTCAACAGCCCCACTGCAGCTGGGTAGAGCAGGGATGGTCTGAGAGCATAAAGTTAGATTTAGAACAGGCCCCTGGGAAGATGTGTGGGATGGTACAACAACAGACGTCCCAGTTCCTCTCAGTTCTCCTGGGAATGTGCTGCTAAGGGAACATGGAGCTTCCATTGCAATTAAATCAAATGTCACTTGCAGTCAGGAGGAGAGCACTGCAGCTCGTGCACGGGCTGACATCAAAACAGGAAAGAGACTCTTCTGTCCAGCACAGAGGGCCACAACGTGCTGGAGGACTTTCTAACTCTCCAACTCAGTTCAAGGGGTTAGAGAAACAAGGGCTGTGAGTCTGATCCACCCTCAGCTTCATTCAGCTCCTGTTACCAGGCTCAGAACTGCCATGCACAGCAGGCTGCTCTCTTGCCAGTAAACACCACGCCGAGCAAAACGGTCTGCCAGCCCATAACCATCTGCTCCTAGCAGGATGTTAATGCATTTGAAAACATCCAAAATGTAAACCAGAGCCATTATGAAACATATTTAGTGCTTCATCTGCCATTCAAGCAAATTTAGGACAGATGCTCACCCATAATAGAGCAGCAACGGACTAAATTAGAGCTTGCTACATCTATTCTGGTAAAACTGTCTCTTGGAGAAAGTAGTCCACTGCATTCTTGAAAATTTGGATTGTATCCACTGCACATATTTGGCCTTCACATGGCTCTGTTGCAGAGCAGGACAGTTATTTTTGCAGCATGTGGAATTACGTATTTTCCCACATACCATCTGCACAGCCTCCCCTGACTATGCGGAGCCCTCAGCCTGCCATTAGCAGGGCACTACATTCATGGAGCAGAGCAGAAAATACACACCCAAGGTAGAAAACTGCCAGACTACAGTGCTTCTACTCTGTTTGGGTAATATCTGGGATAACCTGTTGGATTTACTTCAGCATTTTAATCATGGGGAGTCTTTTAGCTCACACCGTGAAAAGTTTCAGCCTCTCTATGAAGCACCATTCCTCTTTAATCAGTGAGCAGCTCAGTGTCACAGCAAGTCAGCCCCTGGCTGGCAGCAGGCCACAGAAACGCTCAGAACAAACCTCTCTCCTGCTCTGCCCCACACCCTGAGCATCAGGACTGTGCTTCAGGCAGGGATCCCAGGCCTCCTGCAGCACCAACACTGACAGGGGGGCCTCTGCTCCCTGCCAAGCTCAAACCAGGAGAATGCAGCTCTCTAGAGTCAAGCCTGAGGATCCAGATACCATAAATACTCCACGTGCCAGGAGAAGCCTGCCAGGCCAGCCAAGAAGGACTCTATTTTCAAACTGCACTATGCAGAAAACTAATTCCAGCTCTCACTGGAACAGACATCAGCAGATAAGGAAACTGCAGCTAAGTTAAAGCAGAAAAACAGTCCTGTCTGCTCTGCAGAGAGAGCAGATGGCACCAAGCAAGCTGGAGACAATTCAATATGTGGCACAAGTTGCTGACTCTGCTCAGAACCGATTATCTCATAGCATGAGACTGAGTGAGCACCAGCAGCAGCACCAAGCAGACAGAGGAATGTTCTGGTCCATTAGCCTGCAATCATTAAAACTCAGAGGAGGTGAGGTTTGGGCCTCCAACTGCATCAGCTGCATGACCCAGAGCAGCCGAGCCCAGCAGCCTTTTCTCAAAGAGAAGGGCAGAGTCCTCCCAAGAGCTCCACCTCTTGGGCACAGCACTGCCCAGCAGTTCACGCCAGACGTGAAAAGAGGCCTTGAAACATTCAAACCACCAAGCCAATACTTCTCTCAAGAAGAATAAGAACTGCAGCAAGACTTCTATGAAAATACAAGCACAGAAGTGCAGCAAACTGTGCATATCCCCAGAAAGACATGGCTGAGAGCTTCTACAAGAGCTCACTCTGTGCAAGTGCCTTCTGCCATGCCCAGGAAACAGAGGCCACCACAGTGATGCCACTGTTCTCAGCACTTATTTTAACTGCACTGAGCTGGATGCCACTAAAAGCTGATTGGAAGCTCAGTGTGACTGGTAACCACAACCAAAAATTCACACTAAGCACACAGGTAACCAAAATCCACTTCTTACCTGAGAAGTGCCTCTCAGTAGACACCAGAAATATCTCAAACACTTGGACATCAGAGAGTCAAACTAGCAAGAAAATATCTTTTAGGAAGGGACTGCACACAAAAACAAACCTTCCAAGGCCGCCCACAAAATATGCTCATGCTGAATTTAGTTTCTGATCTGCATCTCTTAAGAACACAAAAGCAAAGCACATCCTGCCCGCAGAAAACATGAGTGGTTTCTCAACTGCTCTCCATACCCCAGCCCAACTCTGAATGTATTCCCTTGATCTGTACCAGCCACTTGATAGTTAAAACCCTCAAAGGTTAAAAAGAAAGAGCATGCACACCAGAGACAGCCTCTAAAAAGCATCTCAGCCACCAATGTGCTTATCTACAGCAGCTGGAATGCAGGAGCCAAATTCAGCTGTCTGGCAGAGATCCATCTTCCTCTGTGCACACTTGACCTTAGCAATTACTCTCATGGTTTGTAGTTGCCACCTCGATCTGACACATGTAACAGGCTGTTTGCAAACTCAAATGGGATTTAATGGAGTCTGGCACCAGCAGAAAATTAAACTGCTAACTCCGGGACAATGAATCCCGTGGCAGTTTGCTCTCCACCATGTTTGATTTCACATGATAAAATGTGGCAGGAAAATTTCCACCTGTTGAAACACTATGTTCTCATTTCTTTGTTTTTCCTGGCTTTAGTTCACCTGGAGGCCGCAGGAGTCTCTCCTGGCACAGCCTGATCTGGAGGCCTTGAGCACGTTCCCCACAGCGCTCACAGAACCATGAGCTCTGGTGATCTACCTCTAGAGCTCAGCTCAGGGACTGGGATTTCCCCAGCCTCATTTCACCACACATTTCAACTCTGCAGTCCCTGGGAAAGGCCTCCTGATCCAAGCATGAGCCTCAGCAGTTCTTGGCACAGAGCTGAGCAACTCAGATGACTCAAAACAGCCTCTCTGATGGTTTTGCTGCTGCTGTCACACCACTTACAACTGACTCTGCCTGCTCTTCCTTCACTACTAAAAATAACCACTAAAACCTACAATCCCAAAGGGGTGAATTGACACAACATCGAATTACATGCATGGTACTGGTCAGTTCACCCATGCTCTCCCTGGGTTACATGTTATATGAATTCCTTGGCTCTGGGGAAGTGCTGCTGTCACCCTCAGCAATATTCCCCTCTCAGAGTCCATGTCAGTGCATCCTCCCTGCAATCTCTGCCCATGAGTCGCCTACAGCCATCAGCACTGAGCCCGAAACTGTGGCTTGCCACACAGAAAGGGTTTATTTCTGCAGAGAGTGGGTGCTGAAGGCTATTACACAGATGTAAACCACAGTGATGGCAGCACAGAGAAATCTGGTCTGCAGTTCACACCTTTTACTTCCTGTGAAAGGAAAATGATGCCATTTCCTTGTCCTGCTTTCAGAGCAAAGGCAGCCTGCAAGGCTCACACTCTGGTGCCACAGCCACCAACCAGCTGCCTCACAGCCCAGCAGGAGGATGAAAAACTCATCCCCTTAGTGAAAAATGCTGCACTTTGGAGTCAGGGAAACACAGGCTCAAAGCTCTGGAATAACTCCTCCTTCAGAGCACACCCACCCCACTCCATGACAAGGACAGAAGACCTCAGAGCTGCAGTTAAGGAACTTCCCAACTGAGCTGTTTGCCGGTAACAACAGCCACCACAAGGCAGCACAGATCATCCAGGATATCCTGTTCCCTCACAAGCCAAGTCACCACATTACACAAACTTTCCTCCTGCTGGACTTCTCACAGCAGCAGAATGAACCTTGAGCCAGCAAACACCAGGGCTGGTGTGCTCAGAAGGGCTCTTACCTGGGGAAGGAGACAGCTGGTAGAGAAAGAGATCAAACCACATCTTGTTTGAACACGACATCTTATTTGCCCAGTGAAATCCTGAGGGATGATTCAGCCACTGCTAAAAATCAAGCCTTCCTCTTCCAGCTCACAGATGATGTGTTCAGACCCTATAATGGATTCCTCTCCAGCCTTCCCAAGCAAGCTGGATGCAGGATTAACACAGGACTCTGCTGCAAAGCCCATGTGCCAGACAGACACTGCCTTACCAGAAATCATTAAGCTGTAAGCTCTGCAGGATAAACAACACTGGCGGTCACTGCTTGCTCAGCACTTAAGCCATCATCCCTCAGCCACAGCAGAAGGGGGAAAAAAGCAGAGCAGCAAACCAACATAACTTCTTGAGATCATTTCTGCAACTTTTTTGTTGTGTTCTCACCACAGAAGTTCCTGCCCTGCCTGGCGAGGCCGTGGCTGCACAACATCCACCAAGACCCACAGCAACGAGGCAAACTTGGGAGCTCTCTGAGAGTTTCCAGGAGAGCTCCTCCTCATATAAATTGTTATTTAAATTTACAACCAGACCAACACACACAGAGCAACCAGCTGCATGGCTGAGCCTGGCTAGTAACCTCCACCTGCACACCAGGGTGGTGCCACCAGGAGGTAATTTGCTCCTATTCAGCTCACTTCCATGAGCAGCTGCCTAATGGAGGGATCAAGAGCTCTCCAAGAGGCTCCTGCAGGGCAAAATTCAGATGCCACCTTGATCTCCCACACTGGTGTATAAGAACAGGTCATGCAGGCTGTCACCTCCACACAGCTCAATGAATACAGCAGTCCATGGAAAAGCTGCAAACCCCACTTTCAGCAAGAACTCCTTGGTTAGCTCAGAACACGTATCTAAATTTTACATAGTTCTACAGCAGGCTATTCTATAATCACACAATTACAAGTTCAGAGGTTAAAAGACCTCACAGAACATTGGCATTGATTTAATACCTTTAACAATCATTTCCTCTTTCCTGTCTCAAAATTTAGCAACTGTCAGGAGACGTACAAGAGCTCATTTGGCAAATGAAGCCTCCCACGTGCAGGACAACTCTGCACCACCTAAGAGGGTCAGGAAGAACTCTTCAATTTGCTGTGATCTCTTCCCTACAAACACCTCCCAAGCTGTTACTTGTCAGCTGGTGTTCTCATGATGCCACCTCTATTCATTTTAAGCTGTCAAAACACATTCAAAGCTAAAAATATCACTTAACCCCCAGTCCTTTCCTCTGTGATAATCACTACTGGCCTGGATGTGAGCTCTCAGGTGAGCACAGCTTACCTTCCACATCATACCACTGGGCACCATTTGTGATGCCATCTGGGAAGGTCTCTCCCTCCTCTCCAGGGCAGTTGGGTTTGCCAGTCCTCATGATGGGGTGATGTGAAGCGTAAGCTTTTGCCAAATATTTGAAGACTTCATCATCAGCTGATTTACTGTAGACTCCTGTGGGCCTGTGTGTGGGAGAGTCATCGTAGGGGTAGCTTGCCACCACAGAGCCACCGTGGAGATTGCCAGAGAGCAGGAACCTGGCGTTGGGAAGGAAAGGGAGAAAAAGTCAGCCTGGAAATGTTTCAACAGGAAGTTGGCTACAGCCACCCAACCAGTTATTCTGCTGCTTTCCCACCCAAACCACACTCTCCAGAGCTCCCAAACTCTGTTTGGGATTAATGAGGCAAAATGCACCTACTGGAAGTGGAATCAGTTCTGGGAATGGAACAGGGTTTTTTTCTGCAGCCTAAGACCAAGACCTCAAACGCAGTGACAGACAAAGCAATGTACATAACTCTTGTCAAGCTCTGAGTACAGCTGGTATGTGCAACAGAATTAACTCACAAATAAAATCTCAATGTGAGAAACAGCTGTTAAAATCCCAGGTCAGAAAATATAGCAGGGCATGCCCCATATGCCCTTTCAGTTTGATCACAGGCAGCACAAGCATTTTAATGAATCCCAAAGGTAATCTTTCTGTTCTCTTCCTACCAAACACAGCACTGAGGGGAAAAAGAACCCTCCTGTGCATTTGCTCAATGAGATTTGGTTTCCAAGCAGAGGCAATGTGACCAATACCTCTACCTTGCTTAAAATAGTGCACACAAATTGCATTACACCCTCTATCTCCCTTTTTAATCAAACAGTTCTGTTTACCCATTCATTTTTCTATCAGCAGTTATGTTAGTCTAACAATTACACCAGTATTAACTGGTGCTGCCAGGCAGAGGGACACACAAAACACCACATTCTTCCTGTTTCACCCTAGCTGATAGCAAACCCCACCTCACATACTAAGAGAAAAAATAAAAAAAGCTTAAGGTGCTTTCAAAAATATATAAAGAATGCACATGAGTTTCCCTAGTAACTAATTTTGAGCTGAACCAACTCTGGAGGGATTTTAGTGCAAAGTGCTGCACCAGAACTGACCTAAATGATTCTTAGGACAAGCAGGTTACTGGTGAAGTTCTTGAAATTCCTCTGCAGCATGAACCCCATGGGCACTGCCATCCACCAAGTTTTAATAAAGATCATTTGTTCATTCAAATCTTGTTTCCTAAACATAAGCAAACATTGTATGATGCTGAACGTTTTGTGTGTTGGTTGGAGTCATCCAACAGCCCCAGAGTACACTGTCACCCCCTCTCTATCTCCTTCTGTCCCTATTTTGGGAAGAAGGCCACAGCATTGCTGCTTTCTCTGCAGTTTCCCACGCTTGGTTGCATTGACCTTTGTAGTCTGGACCTCACTGAGTTCTCTGAGGAACACGTGGCAAATGAAGAATCCGTGCCCAGATTAGCCACTGCTCTTTCTGGGGTTGCCCCAGACCCCCACACCAGAGCTGGGCTTTAAAGGCACCATCTCCCCTCCTGGGCTGCCCCACTCCAGACACAGCAGCTTCCTCTTAGGATGAGGAGAGCCAAATGGGTCAGCATGGATGCTCCAGGCTCAGCCCCACGTGCTTCAACTCAACACCAGAGGAAGGTGGCTGTAGAAACAGGGCCTGGCTTTGGAAATGCTGCTGCACAGAGAATTCTTGATAAATCCAGGGAATTTTCCATGGAACACAAAGATGAGGGGAACAAGCCCTGTCCAACACAACTTTCTTAACGTGGTCGTACACAGACACTTAACCACAGACACTGAACCAGACACCAAATATTTCCAGTACCGCACAGCTTGTGGAGTAAGCATTATTGGCCCTAAGAGCAAGACCCACTGACAAGCTCGCAGCGGAGCAGGTGAGAAGTTTCCAGCCACAAACTGGGGGAGATGGGAGACATGCAGATGGCCACGGAGGCCAGAACATCTGGGTGCGTACAGGGCACAGGCTGTGCCCCGCGGGGCTGGTGTAGCTCCCTGGCAGCTGTACAAAAACTGGGGCCACCAAATGCTCTCCCCAGCGCAGGATGGTCCCGGCAGCGATGAAGGACCGACGCAGGGAGGCAGGCTGGGGACAAACAGGTGTGGAAATTCTCCTTCCCCCTAGGCCTGGCTGGGAAGCACCGGGAAGGGCTGGAAGCTGGCTGACATCCTCGGAGAGTCCATCCGAGTGTTTCCCACTGCCCGGAGCGGCGCGGCGGACAGAAGGGACCGGGCAGCACTCACCTGTTGCGGCGCATCCAGTCGATGAGCGCCTGCACCTCGGGCACGGGCTCCAGGTTGGGCTCGGCGTCCCCGAACTGGTCGGGGAAGCTGCGGTTGAGGTCGCGGCCGCGGCTGTTCTCCCGCCCGCCCTCGGCGCGGCCGCCGCCGCAGTCGCCTTCCTGGGCGCGCTCGAAGCCGTCGGGGTTGAGGCTGGGCAGCAGGTACAGGTCGGTGGTGTTGAGCAGGCGGACGATGCGCTCGTCGCCGCCGGCCCAGCCCAGCAGCAGCTCCCAGGCCAGGCGCAGCAGCAGCGGCCGCGCCAGCGGCTCGTCTCCGTGCATGTTCCCCACCAGCTTCACCTGCGGCCGCCCGGGCAGGGCCGCGCCGCCGGGCGGCTCGTCGGGGCGCTCGGGGCCCAGCCCGGCCGTGAGGCGCAGCACCCACAGCGGCCGCTTCTCCACCGACTGCCCGATGCTGAAGAGCCGCACCAGGCCCGGGGGAGCCGCGGCCGCCAGCGCCCGCAGCGCCTCGCCCAGCTCGGCCGAGTGCAGGTACCGCAGCGCCTCGCCGGGCGCCGCCGCCGCCGCCTCCGCTTTCTTGATGTGGGGGGCGCGGGCCGGGTTCTGCAGCGAAGGCAGCGGCAGCAGCAGCACACAGAGGAGCGGCAGCAGCCGCGGCATCACCCGAAGCCCCCGCGCCTCGCTCGCCATGGCCCCGCGCACGCCCCGCTCCGGCCGCGCCGCTCCGGGTCCCGGCCGGGTGGGGGGCGGTGGCGTTGCCCCGGGGGGCGGGACCTGCACCGCATTCGCCAATCAGCGGCGGCCTTGTAGGAGGAGCCGCGAGGGTGAGGCGGTGAGTGACCAATGAGAGGCGACGGAGCCGTTACGTCACGGGTGGGGGTTACCGTGCGGCGCGGCGCCCCCTGCGGGCCCCGGCGCGGGTTCAGCGGGAGCGGAGCGGAGTCACTGGGGCTCCCCGGGCAGGGGATTCCGTCCTCTCCCCTGACAGCGCGGCCTTTGGCTCTCCGCGTTCGCTGTTTGCCCTCACGAACGCCCCTGTATGAGCTGTTCCACGGCGCTCACCGCTGCGGGAAAGGCGAATAACTCAACACGGAGTTGTTGCGCAGAGGGAGACAAACAGCAGCACAGGGCAATGCCCCGGTGCCTTGGAGGGGTCACGACACGGCCCACCTCTCCAGCGGATAAAGCCGGAACACAAAACAGGACTTGGAGAGGAAGGACAGGGTGGCTTTTGCCTGGGCACGGTGACAAGCTGTGGGTCACAGGGCACAAGGTGTTGCTCCTGGTGCCTCCGTCTTCCCCAACCCTGAGCGAGCCGCCTGCTCAGATCGGACCTCTGGGCATTGAAGACATTCTAACCGTGTGATGTTTGCAGTGCGCTCAGAGCCATGAGCCTCAGAAGAGATCTAAACAGTACTCTGGGGTTTCCTCCAATCAAATTCCCTTTGTGAGGCAGGTGAGATGATAAAGACTAGAGGCAGAAGACCTTCTGCAAAAATCACTTTGCAATCCATAAAACAATGAAAGTGTCCATCTTCAACAGCAGATTCTTATCAATTCCTGTTTAACTTTTCAGTGGAATCTCATATACACATCTGCTTCCCAGCTCTGGCATTTCCTGTTGGGAGACACAAACCCCAAGTCTAGCACATAAAACTGATTTTCAGGGGAACCATCAGTCATATGACTCCTTCATCTCAACGGCATTTCGGAATCCTTTGCGTAAGAGATCTGATGATGCAAACTCGTGTGTGAGCCAAGCATGGTACAGCATCAGAAAGGCCCCGAGGAAAGGGAGAGTAAATTGGTTTCTCCTTCTTGGGGCTCATCTGTTCTGCACAACCATTAGGAGAGGAACAAGCAAGAAACAGGGGTTATCCATCAAAAAGATACCCCAGATAAAATTAGCCTGGAAAAGCCAAAAGAACTTGGTCATCAGGGTGTTCTTAAACCAAAAGGGAGAAGGAATATCAAGAGAGAATTTGGCTGTCTTGGAAGTGATCACCATTATATAGCTTTAAGTCCTCGGTCTACAAATGAATTGCTCTGGATTTGCCCAGAGTAACTGAGCTCATTTCCCTTTTTAGCTGATAAAAGCCCAGTTGTCTGGAACTCCAGCAGGCCAATTGTAAAAGCAGCATGTGGCAAAGGCTGATGAGTCACAAGCTCGCTTGATCAGCAGCCAGTAACAACAAACCCTTCACATTTCCTTGGGCCAGCCCAGGAGAGCTCTGACTTTCACATCCCTGAGTGAACAAATACAAAAGTTGGGGACTGACCTGCCTCCTCCTCTTCCTCTTCCCTTTCCTCCTCCTCTCCCTCCTCCTCCTCATCTCTGCCCTATGCCAGTGCTGTGGCACTCAAAACGGTGGTTACTCAGGAGCTGTGGCTTTTGCCTCACCACACTCCACAGTGCTTCCAACTACGGAGC
The DNA here is from genome assembly GCF_009819655.1 of Sylvia atricapilla. NCBI lineage: Eukaryota > Metazoa > Chordata > Aves > Passeriformes > Sylviidae > Sylvia > Sylvia atricapilla. Next base: position 7,285,885 of record NC_089159.1, on the reverse strand, counting down.
AGGAATGTGATTTCCCCCTGAAGATCAGCAGCAATTAGTCCCCCATGAACTGGAAAAAAGGAGCAGCTCAGTCCTTGCAGATTCCTCACAGAGGGAACGAGGGATGACCCCACAGCAGGGAAGTTAAAACTGCTAATATTGTTTGGCAGCACTTCACAGGATCAAATCACCACTTGGTTTTCCAGCAGAGCACTTTCAAGAAATCCCACTGGTGATGACAGTTCCTAGGTAGACAAAAATATCTGATGTCCAGGCTGTAGAGCAGCCACAGCAGAATACAGTCTTGAAAGAGAAGCAGCTCTGGGAATTCTGCTTGGGAATGTCCTGTACCGGCCATCGGAATGAAACAGGCACCAGGTTTAGCATCCTCCCCAGTCATGAGTGTGGCTTCAGCTTTCTACAGGATTTGCTGCCTCTGAGCTCCTGCCAAGGTGATCACAGGGATCTCATCCGGTTTCCAGCACTCCCAGGTGACTTTGCTCCCTGCCAGCGTCCCTGGGTGTGTACCCAGCAGGTGGCATCCACGTCCAACACTTGTGCTGGAGCCTCACCTTCCTGAGGGCTTCTCTTCCGCTTTATTCATCCCAGGACCTGCTTCTTCATTAATGTCTATTTTTCATTTGAGTTTATTAAAAAAATTCCCAATATTCGCTGGTTTAGTGCTTCTGTAACTGTTCTTATTCCTTCCCAAGGGTAAAGTTCATTCAGCATTCCTCTGTGTTCAATGGCACAGCATGTGAACCTTTATATAAGGATTGTTAGAAAATAGATTTATTAAAGAATTTAGGAAAAAAAATACTTGAAATCTGTCCATTTCACCAGTGAGAAATATGTTAGGTCTAGCCTGGGAGAAATCAGGGCACATCACATCATAATGTTTATACTTGGGAAAAATAAGTTTTGTGGGAGGGAACAGGAGTGCTGAATAAGTTCAAGCAGCATTCCCTGACAGCCTCACTTTCCAGCCCAGTTATTTGGCAAGGAGAGGCACTGGAGTTGGGTGTTACAGTCATCCTCCAACAATGGAAATATTGCAAAATACGTAGCACCACATATTAAGAAGAGATTAGAAGTGGGGAACCACAAGGAGTAGGAAGACAGGAGCAGCCTAAGAGCAGAGCCTCAGGCACTATTGCAGAAACAAGTTTTCTGGAGCAGGATTACAGCCACGTTACAGCCTTTGTTTGCTTGACAAAACCATAGATACAATCCTGGGTTTCCACACGTCTGTGCAGATCCTGCCATGCCCCTGACTCCAGGAGCAACCACCAGCCTTCACAACTCTGCTGAGTATAGATCAAGATCTCATCTGCCAGTGAGAGTGTGGAGGATTAGGAATTGTGCTCCCTGCTCCTGCAGGCACTGAGGAGATCCACACAGAACACAAACTGATGGGAAGTTTGGAGTTGGAGGTTAAGACATCCGATGGAAAAAAAAAAAAACAACTTCTGCTCAATCTCTATCATGTTCTACATCTTCTCTTCTCGGGTTTCTAAGGCTTGGATTACACCCAGGAATAGACTGGTGCTTATTAATTAATTCCTTTGAGGCTGTTCAGGGTCATATTTAACAGTCTTATTCTGGGTTTGTGAGGATGACAAGCAGGAACCGGTGTGGTGGATTACTGACTCCAGCCCATGGTCTGTCTAATCCAGCCTTGGCAGTGCAGACCCAAGTACCTCAAATGTGAGGGTTGGATCCTTTGCTGTGGAGAGTTACGGAGTTCTTGCCTCCCTGAAGATGTTCCTCCCAGTCTGAGTCATTAGTGACTGCTTTACATTCTGGAACATGAGGTTTACGTCCCTCCAAAACGTAATGGAAAGGTGGAGAACGCAACCCACAGAACTCTAGACCTCAGTAATTAGACACCCACAAGATTAAATTACACCCTGTATGAAAAGAAAAGTGTAAAAAGCCATTGCGAAAGTAATTCTTACCTGGTCTAAACAGCTGCCTCCAGTGCCTCTGGCCAGGTAACACCTTGATTTTCTAGTCCCTCTTCCTTCAGCAGATCCCGGGCCCATTTCAAGAGAGGACACTGCCATTGCTGCAGATGAACCTCAGCTCACCTCGCTGCCTGTCACGGACCTGCTGGGACAGAATCTGACCCAGGTCCCAGTTGGTGCTGGGCCTCACATCATAACAAAGCCCCCCCCCCAGAACAGCTGTTGACTGACAATCTTTTCCCTTACTGTAATTTCTACATTAAATAAATACTCCCAAACTCCACTCTTTCATCCTATAACATACTCAGTTATTCCAAACATCTCCTGCTTTTCCAGAGTGTCAATCAGTGCAGTGCAGTGACCAGAGGGAGCACAGACTTCCCTCCACTTCCCTGCCTTTGGTGGGAGCACATGAGCCATTTCCCAGCCCGTCCTTTGAATCCCTCTCTATTTCAACTCAGCTTAATTCCAAACCACAAAGATCACTTTATTCCTAGGAAGAGCATTTGGACTGAAGTTTGTACTGAATCCTAAGCCAACATTTAGTTGAATTCTACAAGGACAGGACAGTTTTCTAGAAGGGGAACTGAGAACTCTCTCTTCAACGGACTTTTGTACACACAGACTTTTCTTAAAACCAATTCCCTGTTGGTTTTAAGGGTAAACCCATAAACACAGAAAGAATTCTATTAAGAAACACTCAAAGATGACCCTTGTTTGCAACAGCCCCACAAATAACCAGTGCTGTGTGCTCCTGTGCTGCGTGTGCAGGCAGCAGCCCCAGAGCAGGAGCCCTCCCTGCCCACCTCTGTGCCACTGAACTGGGACACGGCGTCCACAGGCCAAGAAGACACCCAGGCTCCTCCTGCTCATGAAATGCACTTTATGGCTCTGCTGAGCCCATTCCTGATGAGTGATGTGCCTGCAGGGACACTGGCAGCAGTGGCAACACGTTGGAAGGCTGTGAGGACCCCGTGCTTTGCAACCACGTCACCATCACCCTGCTGAGGTGCAAACAGCAATCTCAGACAGATTTCCACATAGCCAAGTGCTTCAGCTGTGCCCTGGACACACACAGCCCGAGCAGAGCTGTCCCAGCAGAGGGGACAGCTGGGACAGACCCCCTTCTCTGTGCTGGGGAGGCCCAGGGCTGAGCTAGGCACAAGAGCAGCCTGGGGGTAACACACTGGTGAGCAGGACAGTGTCTGCTCTCTCCTCTGCCAACACGCAGTTCAAAGTCTGAATCAGTGGATTTTCTCATTTTCCACTCAAAGGAGGACATGGCAATGGAGTTTTGGGCAGAAAGGGACAAATCAGAGTCTACTCCTGCTCTAGGATAATCTAGGACAAAATCCCTGTGGCTTCAAACAGTGGTGTGAACACTCAGAAAGCTGAAAAAAAAGGTATAAAAGGTTTTTTTTTTGGCTGAAAGTCTTTATGGCTGATTCAGGAATTCTCTCATTAGTTACTCATTGCCTCAGCAAATCTCATAAAACAGCCAGCAGAGCCCAGCAAATACTTCAGTGTTGTGGGAGCTCAGAAATCCAGGAATTGAACGAGGCCTTGAACCCATTTTATGGACTCACTTCTTACTGAACAACCATAAAATATTAAAATTCAGACCCTATAAATAAGGAGGGGAAAGAAGTGTGCATTTCCCAGCAGAAGCAGCCTCTCCAGAGACTCTTCCCAAGGTAAGTCCAGTGCTACCTGATCCAGAGATGGGTTCCCCTGACTGACAGGTGATCGGACACAACAAACTCATGTAATGGACATTAGAGACATAAACCCCCCTGGAATCTGCTCTGAACTGGAAAATACCTTGCAACAACGGCCTCAGTTTATTCCCTGGTGACCCTGTCCCCACTGTGAGGGCTCTCCCCGGGGTGTCAGATGGCAGCAGGGATTAACCCCTGCGAGCCCTGAGCGGAGGCTGCAGTGCTGTGACTCTCTCTCAACAGAGCCAGCTCTGCTCCGAGATGGTGCAGAGACGCAGCCTCGCCGCCCCCTACGGAGCCGTCTGTGCTATTTCCTTCTTGGCATGTGTAGCCACAGGTAAGCAATGGAAAAAAATCCATCTCGGCTTTGTCCAAGCTCCATCACACCAGCTATTGGAACTGCCCAGGGCTGGGTGATGTGCCGCAGCAGCATCTCAGCTTTTGAGTGTTCTGGAGGTCATCCAGAGAGGGCTGTTAGAAAATTTGCCTCTGATTTGAGTGTAGCAGAGAAGGGAATGGGTAAACAGCAGTGTTTTCCAGCATTATTGCAGCAGGGATGATGAAGCCACAGTTTCCAAACCTGCTCTAAGCAGTGAGAAGTGGGATAGGTTTGGCCACTTGGGAACACCTTCAGACAGGGACCTTCAGACTCCTTTATATTCACAGGACCTTACTGCCTTTATAATTTGAGCTATATTTTTAATTAATTATGGCCCAGGCTGCAGTAGCAAATCTCATCCCATTACAATAATTTATTTCCCACATTGGTTGTTCATTTAGTATGTCCTGAGGTTTGTACCTTTGACAAACTGCAGCTCTGCAACAGCCAGGATTCAGCTGAGGGCCTGATTAAATCATTTATGCTCCCAAGGGCTTCCTGCTCTGACTGAGAAAGAGAATCACACATTAAGCACAGTGGTGCTGCAGCAGTGATTGACAGCAGAAGGGTGATGGGATGGGAACGACCTTTTGCTGGGTGTGACATGGTCACTCCTGGCTTCAGACATTTTGTTGTCACAGGTCAGGCATTGGCGTTCTGGCAGTCAGCTGCAAACCCTGGTTTTTATTTTATATAAATGTGGAAGGACCTTTGAGATGAAGACAGCTCTTTCTTGTCTCAAAAACTAACATTCCACCTGGAAATTTGAAACCTGAAAGTTTCACCTGGTTTGATTGAAACCTGAAAGCCTCATCCCTCCTCCAAAGCTGAGGCATGGAGAAGTGAACAGGGCAGCTTTTGTGGGAAGAGTATGGCTTAGGATGCTGAAATGTCCTTGTCCTCCTTCTTCTGCAGGTTTGGAGCTGTCTGTAAATAACCAGGCTGCTGACTTCACCCTGTCTGCAGAGCTGGGCCCTGCCATCTCCCTGTCGTGCCTCGTCCACAACAGCAGCCAGGCAGAGGAGCTGCTGTGGTACCGCGGGGACGGGCAGGTGGGGCTCAGCGAGGGCAACAAAGTGAACGTCAGCAACATCTGCATATCCCCGGTCAACGAGTCCGACAACGGGGTCACCTTCACGTGCAGGCTGGCACGGGACAAGTCTGTGCAGGTGTCTGTGATCCTGGATATCCAGTGTGAGTGGTCGTGGTGGATTCCTGCGTGGAATGGCTGGGGTGGGATGGAGCTGTGGGCTGAGCAGCTCTGTCTGGGTGGTGTTTTGCACCCTTGTCCGCTGTCTTCATCGAGAAAAAATGTGTTTAGGAGGAGATAATTCACGTGATAAGACACTCCCTTCCCACAGTGGTGCTTATGGCCTGATCTAAGGCTCTGACTCTTTTATAGGAGTGGGTGGGCCCTTAAGAAAGGTACTCTGGATATGTCCCTGCCTCCACCTAGATTATTTCCCAAGGACACAAGTCAGGGCAGAGGAAACAGTGGAGTGACAGTTTCCACCACTGACTGCCCTCCTCATTCCCAAGGATCAGGAAAGGCTGCAATGCTGTGATGTGTTAGAACACTGAACAAGGAGCACGAGGGATGTGTGAAGGGAGCTTATTTTGCCCACTTAAATGTGGGCATTCTACGAGGTTGGAGCAAGATGGGGTCAGTCTCTTCTCCCAAGTAACAAGTGATAAGAGGAAACAACCTCAAGTTGTGCCAGAGGAGGCTTAGATTGGGTTTTAAGGAAAATTCCCTTACTGAAAGGGTCATCAAGTCCTGGCACAGGCTGCCCAGGGCAGCAGTGGGGCCACCATCCCTGCAGGGATTTAAAAGACATATAGATGTGGCACATGGGGACATGGTTTTATGGTGGCCCTGGCAGTGCTGGGTTAATGGCTGGACTCAATTTGAGAAGGCTTTTCCAACCCAAATGGTTCTGTGATTCTATGAGCAGCATTAATAATGACCCGTTGAACTGCCATTCCTGTGAACAGTTCCTCCCCGGCTGAGCGGAGAGGAGACCCTCCACGTGGAAGAAGAAAAAGATGCCACCCTGACCTGCAACTCCAAATCCAACCCTCAAGGCCAGAGCACCTGGTATAAGGACAACCACACCTTGACCCTGCAGCAAAGTCATCATGAGCTGTTCCAGACCAGTGAGATTTTTCAGCTCTCCATCAGAAAAGTGCAGAAGTCTGACAACGGGACCTACACCTGTGTGGTGGATTCACCCTTGGGAAAGCGGACAAGGGATTTCCACCTCATAGTGGAAGGTAACAAGGCTGCTGCTGAATAATAACCTTTACAAACAACTCTCTGATGTCTTTTATAACAACAATCCACTTGTATAATGAAGTGTGAGTGGAGTGTGGTAAATTCCCTGCATGGATTTCTGAGGGCACAGCAACAGCAAGGAGCTCTCTCTGCACCTGTGCAACAGCACCAGGAAGGGCCTCTCCTGCTCTACCTGTTCAAAAGCATTTGGCAAGTGTGACCCGGGGCAGGCTCATCCCACTGCTGCTCTTCCCATGTTAACAGGGCACACTCAAGTGTGGTTTAAAGCACCTCAGGTCTTACTTGAAACATCTTATTCTGACCACAGGATGCTGTCATGCCCAAGGAGCTGCTTAAGGCAAGAGAAGTTGTGCTCCAGAGATGATTACAGGGGCTGGGTGCTCAGGGCTCAGACAGGTGACACTAGATCACCTCTGTCCAGGTCCCTTTCATTCCTGGACACAGAGAGGGAAGCAATGTTACCTGTGTCAGTGCTATTTCTGGACAGCCTTACTTCTGAGCACAACAGTGCCTGGGAGGATCTTCTTCAGGAACTGATGTTTCAGTTCTTCTTCAGTTCAGGAAAATACAGGCTCAGCATCCTTCTCTCCAGGGGACTAACACACAGAGTCAGTCTGCAGACAGCAGAGAGAGCAACAGTTAACTCAGCTGTGGGAAAAGGAATGTCTTTCCACAGCCCTGTGAAATGTTCTGGGTTATGTCACTGCACTGATTTCTCACATATCCAACCTCTTCTTTCCTGACAGATAAAAAACCTGTTTTTCCCACGGAGGCTGTTATTGCTGCTGTTGTGGTGGTTACACTGACAATATTTTTTGGAATTGTGGCTCGAAGAGATAAATTATTTAAGGTATGGAAAGCTCTAGTTTCTTAGGAAAAAATGGTATTGTTTGCTGCAGTGCCTGGTTTTTGTCTACCTTTTCTATTTCATAATGTTGCTTTTCACTGTTAGAAAAATGCTACAAACTACCTCCTGCTTTAGAATTACCAGTAGATAAATCAAGTATTAGATATTTAATGTGGAAGGCATTACTTACTTGCAATGTTTGTAACAATATCCTCATGGCCAAGAAATGTGAAAGATAACAGGACTGTTTTTTTTCTTTTCAGTGCTTCAAGAAACCAAGAGAAACAACTCTGTAAGTATTTGACTGCTTATTCACACTTATTCCAAATTAATTCCTTCTTTTAAATTGGCAGAACCTGTTCACTCAGCATGATAAACCCATCCAGCTCTTGCTCTGGCTGGTGAACACCAGCCCACACCTCCTGTCCTAAAAGAGAGGCATCCCTGGGAACATGACAGGACACACACAAATGCTGCCCTTCCCTGGCCATCCCAGGGCTCTGGATACCCCCGTGTGTAACCACTGGAAGGGAAAAAAAACCTTAATGTCATATCCTCATCCTGCTGACAGCTTTCTGGAGCTGAACACAGCCCAGATGAATTTGACTTACTTGTGGGTTTTATTTTTTTCCCCTAGGAGATGATTTTTTGTTTCTTCTGTCCATTTTGCTGCAGGTAAAGAACACCCAGAAAACATCATTTCTAGTGGTCATCCAAAGCCCTTGTGTGAGATGCTGAGATAAAGCACTGAAACAGTTATTTTTGGGATCAAGTTTATATTTTTTTTTTCAAAATATAAGTGGTTCTTTGCATCTGTTCATTCTAACCTGCTGCTTAGAAGGTCAGAACTGTTAGAACTGGTCACTGGGAACCCTTCCTTGGAGCACCATTGAGGCAGATGGGCTGCATGACACGATGCAAGCTCTTGCCCTCCATGCTTATTCCAGCAAGGAATGCACATGCAGTCAGGCATGTGGGCTGTGGATCAGTCTACAGGAGAATCTCTACTGGACTGTGATGCTGATGCACACAAACGAAGCGAGGTGTTGGTCTGACAGCTGTTTTCTGTCCAGCAGTGCCATTCCACAGGGCATTGGGGTGGTGGCCACCTAACTCCCTGCCCCTTCCCAATCACCCTGTGGGCATCTCAGCTTCTCTTGCCAGGGCAAAAGCTGCCTGGCACTCAGCACTGCTGCTGTATCTCCTGCCTCCATGGCTGAGGCAGACCCCAGGGCTTGGGGCAGCTCGATGGCACACAGCAAAGTTCCACTGTGGTCGCTCCAGCGCCACGATGAGTGGAAAACATCTCCATCCATCCCTTCCCCCCAACAAATGTGCCGCTCCAGCACTTTCCTCAAGGTCCTGGCAAGCTGTTCAGGCCTCATCGTGCCTTGGAATAGCCCATTACTAATACTGTCAATAAACACTGTGTGCTGTAAATCAATCTGAGACAGTGATGCACCAGCGCTTTTCTCAGAGGAGCGCCCATTTTCTCAAGAGGAAGGAAGATTCTGCAGCTGGAGTGTGATCCAGAGCGTGTCCTTGACTCACCAGTGCTCAGGGAGGTCCCTCAAGGCGCTACAGCGGTGCCACCTCATGTTCCTGGGCACTTGGCCTCGACAACACGGGCTGTGGAGAGCTGCCCTGAACCCTCCTGTGAAGCTGCCACAGCACAGGGGGTGACATCGCGCGGATGGAGCTGGGGACAGCGGGATGGGGGCGCTCCGGATGGGTGTCACTCACCCAGGGGTGACACCAGCCCTGCAGGGCCGAGCCTGTGCCACAAACAGCCTCAGCACTGACACCAGTGTGGGCCACAAACAGCCCCAGCACTGACACCAGTGTGGGCCACAAACAGCCCCCAGCACTGGCACCAGTGTGGGCCACAAACAGCCTCAGCACTGACACCAGTGTGGGCCACAAACAGCCCCCAGCACTGACACGGGGGAGGCCGCGGACTCCAGGCGGTGTGGAATGTTCTGGAGCCGGGGTTGCGTGAGGGGTGGCGGTGAGGGGTCGCTGTGAGGGGATCTGTGTGAGGGGCCGGTGAGAGGGGTCGCTGTGAGGGGTCTGTGTGAGGGGGGTCGCTGTCAGGGATCGGTGTGAGGCGCCAGTGTGAGGGGTCTCTGTGAGGGGCCGCCCCCGCACTAAACGTGTCCTTCGCCACTCGCCGTCCGCCCCGCCGTCGCCGCTCCCCCCCTCGCCCCCGGCCGCGGCCCCGGGCCCCTCTTCCGGCTTCCGGTGCCGGCGCTATAAGAGCCGCTTCCGCCTCGGGCCCGCGCCGGGATCGTGCTGCCGGTGCCGCCATGAACGCCCGCGGTGAGGGGGCCCGTCCGTGAGGGGCGGGCACGGGCGGAGGGGGTACAGCGGTACCTCAGCGATGGGGCGGCGGTGACCGGGGAAGGGAAATGGGGAAGGGGGGCTCTTGTCCGTGGAGGGTTGGGGGGGTGTTCATCGGTATCTTAGCAGCGGGTCGGGGGGGCGGAAATTACCGGGTAGAGAGGGGGTTACCGGCCATTACCGGGGGTGTGTAGACCGGGGGGTAGGAGACTCATGGTTACCTCTGCAATAGGTTGGGCGGAGGGGAATTACCGGGGCTATGGGCAGGGATAAGGTGCCCATTGTAGGCAGTGACGGGAGGCTCACCGTTACCTCCGCGGTGGATGGGATGGGGGCTGTGTGTTACCGGGGCGCTGGGGGGATGCTGAGGTGACCCTGGCCCGGCGGTGACCGTGCCCCGCTGTCCCGCTGTCCCGCAGGGCTGAGCACGGAGAAGGCCGTCGCCTTCACTCGGCGGCTGCGGGCCGAGCCGCAGTTCCTGCTGGCCCAGAACGTGGCGACATGCAACGACCCGCTGGAGGTGTGCCTGCAGCGGCAGGTGGTGCAGGACACGGTGCAGGTGTTCCAGCACGCCGTGCCCGCCGAGGGCAAGCCCGTCACCAACCAGAAGAACTCCGGTAAGGGGCCGGGGACGGTGTTTGGGGGCTGACTCGTCACACTGATTGTGCTCCTGGGAGCCGCCGCTGCTCCAGAGCCCTTTGTCCGTGCTTCGGAGCAAAGTCGAATTCCTGCAGCATCCTCCTGAGTTAATAGCAGACGTTAGACTTGCAGCGTTTGCCTCTTTTCCCTTCTGCGTGGTGTAATTGAGAGATGTGCTTGCAATAAAAGATTTCAGAACACCTTCAGAGCTTTTTGGTGGTGTGGACGCCCAGCCAAAGGCTCGAGGCAGAACTGTGTCATGAATCTCGTGGTAAAAGGAATTGTTGTGCAGCTCTTGAGCACAGGCGTTCCAGTTTAATTCGTGTTCCTTTGATCTCTCAGGGAGATGCTGGATCTTTTCCTGCCTCAACGCAATGCGTCTTCCTTTCATGAAGAAATACAACATTGAAGAGTTTGAGTTCAGCCAGTCCTATCTCTTTTTCTGGGATAAGGTACAGTCGTGTAGGTTGTTGTAGGGTTGCTTATGCAATCAGCTGTTAGTGTTGGGACAGAGCTTCTTTTAGGCTCCATTGTTTTAGTGTGCATGAGAAGAAACTTCAAAAGTTCTATAAAAATATGTTTTAAGTGCAGGGGGTCAAGCAAAGTGGGACTTTGAGCTTGAGAAGAAAGTTGTCAAGATGTTGAAGTTTTGGAATAGTAGAAGTTTTGAGGTTTTTTCAAGAGTTCTATATATTTCAGAAGTTACTTGTAGCTCTGAGGTTTCAGTTGTGCTTGTGACCTGATGGGTGAGCTGTGTGCCTGCTTCTCCCCCTAAAGGGAAATTAAGCAAATCTAGTACTAGTTTGGGCCAGGCTTCATTGCATAACTTCTGCTTCCCATTTCCTGTTCCTCTACCCTCAAGCTCTGTCTGAAGTCACTCCTAAATATTTGGCCTAACAAAGAATTTTATAGGGTAGCCCCTGGAATGCTGGAGGGGAAAATGAGGATGTCATTGGATGAGCAGAAAGCTGCTTCATCTCTTCTCTACTTGCAAAGAACTGAATACTCAACAATTAATTAATGCATAATATGTCAGACTTAGAAGGGGTTTTTTTATCTGTGTGTTTCAGGTTGAGCGTTGTTACTACTTTTTAAATGCCTTTGTGGAAACAGCTCAGAAAAAGGAGCCAGTGGAAGGAAGGCTGGTGCAATTCCTGCTCTCCAACCCCACAAATGATGGTGGACAGTGGGATATGCTGGTCAACATCATTGGTGAGAGAAGTGGTCACAAGGAGTCCTTCTGGAACTGCAGCCTGGTTTGAGAAATGGGGAATGGAATAGAATAAGAAATTGAGCTTGAGACCTGGGAATTGGCTAAGGCACACAATGCCATTAACCACTGTATTTATTTTTTCGTTAATCAAAGACTTTTTTTGGGCCAGATTGTAAATATTTGGCTTAAATCTTGTCTGGCATCACTTTTGCTTAGTCCTGTTGATGATAAAAATTCAAAAGATCAACAAAAAATTAGATAGCCATGACTTTACATTTAATAAAAAGGTTCAATCCCCTTTTCCTCCAGTCATCAACCTAACCTCATTTATTTATAGCCATGTCTACAATCTTTAGGACCCATGTTAAGGAAAAAGCCCCTACTGGACCGAGGTGTGTCTGCAAAGCAGGAGCAGAACTACTTGGAATTGCAGCCTGAAGTTGGTATAAAGATCAGTGAGAAGGAATTGATGTGGAATGTGGCAGTGCTGGTCTTACAGTGCTCCAGCAGGAACAGGATCCTACCCTGATGGAGATACTTAATTACACCAGCACTTGCTCGCATTTGTGTTGTGAAACAATGTGACAGCTTTGTACATCAACAAGCCAATAATACAAATTTAGAATCACAAAAGGAATTTGTTTCTTTGAAGCCTGGGGGTTCCTTTTTTCCTCAACCCAGTGCTATAAATACTTAATCAGGGCAGAGATTTTGGCTGCTGCTGTTACATCCAGAGCCTTGCATGGTGAGATCTGTGAGTGGTACTGTAATGTAGGAAGCCACTGAGCTGCTGCTGCTGGTGTTTTATAATAAATGTTGAGGAGGAAAGGAGACTGGGAAGTCAGTTTTAACCTTAGATAATTTACATGGAGTGATTCATGGGAGGCCCAGTTCTTTAGAAAGTATTTCAGGAGATTAATTTTCAAGTAATCAAGCTTTTAGTTTTGTTTTTTTTTTTTTTCCTGGCGACCAGGACTTCCTAAAGCACTAATTAATTCAGAACTTTCAAATGCTGAGTTAAATAATACTGAGTAGTTCAGGGATTCCACATTCTGGGATCCCTGTGGAATGCAGATCAGAGGTCAACATTCAGTCACAAATTAAAATGTAAACTTTTGAGTACTTGTAACCTTTAAATAAGAGCCTTTCTCTTATAATCTCTGCACAAACCCAAACTCTCTTTATCTTTCATATGGGTATGAGCAGTAGGAGCATCTATTATGTGAGAAAGCCAATTGTTAACCTGTAGTTTTATTTCTTTTAGAGAAGTATGGTGTTGTCCCCAAGAAATACTTCCCAGAGTCTCACACCACAGAGGCTACCAGAAGGATGAATGAGATCTTGAATCATAAGGTAAAACTGATTTAGATGATAAAACTTAGGGGAGGGGATGGGCATGAACCTGCTCCAAATGTTCCTAACCACCTTATCCTTATTGACCAAAGTGTTAAGTACATCTCAGCAACTTAAAATTATTTACCAACCAGCAGCCTAAAGTCTCAGCAGTTCTGATGTTTATCTTGAAACATGGAGCAGGAAGGTGAGATCATGGGAGATGTTCATTGTCAGGTTTCAAGTGGCTTAAAAGTACCTTTTGTGGTTTTAGTAGCAGTTATTCCTAATCCTTAGATTTCCAAAGATTTCTTGATGTGGCTGCTTAAATCTGTTTCTGCAAAACCAGCAGATGGTGTCTGGGTGTCTCTTTTCCACCCTTTCAGTATCTCATCTCCCTCTGTGCCAAGGTTTCTAGAGATGACTGCCAAATGTGGTGAAAAAGATGGAGGGGAAAAAAAGTATTTTAAAAACACTGCATGCTAAAAATCAGCTTTCAGTGTACAAGTGCACAGCTTTGTCTGAAGGAAGGTGTTAACTCACTCCCTGAACTGCAGAAATGGATTAGCCTGGGAAGATGCTGGTGTAGGTAGCTAGATGAAAAAGTCAATTAAAACATTTTTTACAGTTTGCTACATTTTTTACAGTTTGCATGCTGCATGCTCAGGGAAAACTGCTGAAATCCACATAAAAAATGCAAAATACGTGGTGGAATGAGCTTGGACATTTTAAATGTTGTTAATGTTGTTCTAATCCTGAGCATGGCAAAGCAGCTGGTCCTGAGGGATCCCCATCACCATTCCTGGCCTTATGGATGGTGACACTAATGGGAAGCTTGTGCTGCTCTGAGTGCAGCTGTGCATGCAGTGGGGAAATGCCCCTTTCTTTTCATCAGCCAGGAGATCAATTATGCATTAGAGTTGCAAAATGAATGTGACAGTATGAGGAAAGTGTGTTCTGTGAGTCACAGAGGTGCTGATGTGTGTGGATGTTGTGGCATCACTTATGGGACTGAGAGAAATCAAACTTAATGGCTGCAAGCATCACACCAGTGGTTGGAAATGGTGATTGAACTGTGACTATTTGTTAATTCTTTGGTGATGTTTTACTCTAACTGCATTCAATTATCTTGTTATTTTTAAATTAATCAGTCTCTAATGAAGCTTCTGAAGTGTATTTCCGTTTTGAAAACGTTATGAAGAGTAAAATAGGTGCTTGAAACAAGCAGATAGGAAGTCCTGAAAATAATCAGGTGACACCTTTCCTACCCTTGATAACAAAGTAACTTTCTCTTTAAACAGATGAGAGAATACTGTTTGAGGCTAAGAAACATGGTGGAAAGTGGAGGAAGCAAAGGAGAAATTTGTGCTGCCATGGACATGATGATAGAAGAGGTAAATAAACTGGTGTGACATGAATCTTGGAACACAGGGCTGGAATGGATGAGATTCCTTACTTTTGTTGTGCAGCTGTTGGATCAGCCAAAAGAAGTGCCTCTTGTTGATTAACAAAGTGTTCTTGGAGCTGTTCAAGTGAATTGGTTTTGCAGTGGCTCGTTGCTTACCTCACTCTGAATTTTTCTAATCCTTCCAGACAAATATTTTGAATTCAGAGGTTTCAGAATAACGATATTTTACAAACATCTGCCCCTTGCTGTAGGAAAAGCAGCATTTTTCTCTTGAGAGATCAAAACAGTGGCCTGTCAGGCTCTTAAAAAAGCCAGGAGAGGTTGAAATTTGCATTCTGATGGCTTTGAATGCAAATCTTGTAGCACAAGTGTTGTGCAAGGTTTCCCCACAAGAGAGCAGAAAAGAACCACAAAAGGGAGGTGTCTGCACAGGGCTGAGTCCAGCTGAGAGCTGATCCTGGGGGCAGCAGAGGAATGAGCTGCAGCACGGTTTTGGCTCTGAATTGACTCCATCACTGCAGTGCCTGAACCTCCTCCTGCTCACACAACCCACATCATTTTTCTCATTCTGTGCCGCTCATACTTGATTCTTAAACTGCCAAAAATAACTTAAACTTGAGGCTGTTTCAGTGTTTTAGACTGAGTCCATGCACTTTAAAAAAAAGTGTATTTAATTTATTTCTCAAACATACAATGCCAAGTGACCCAATGTATATCTTTAGATTAGTCAAGAAATTAAATGTTTTGGTGGTGTGTGTTAGCTTTTTCTGCAATCCACTGAACATCCCTGTTAGGCAGAACCTACCTTGGGCTATCTCTGCATTTGTTCCATATTGATTAATGTGTTTGGGCTTTTGGAAATTCATCTTTGCACTTCATGTAAAATTCTGTAGCTTCTTTTTATCTGATTTTAAGGTTAGGTTAAAAGAAGAAAACTGACTTGTGTTCTTGGGTTTCATCAAAACTGTTGTGAAATTCATGCCTTAAGAATGCTGTGCTTTGAGCCTACCCCAGAATGTTGCCAATCTACTCTTGGTTCAAAGATGAATTAATGTAATTTACATTCAGTGAGTGTCCAAAAGCCCTTGGGGGATTCTGCAGCAGACATCAAAAGCTTCCTAGAGATGGTCATTCTTAGGGCAGGGACACACAGTTCACTGCTAAATGTTTCTTCATTTATTTAGAGCCTCTTGCCCTCTGACAAGAGATCCTGGAACTGACATGAAAGGTTCTTAGCAGATTGCAGTTTTGTCTGTTTTGTAAAAGGTTGTGCTTAATTATCTGAGGCTAACACAGCATTTTTCCCCTGCAGTAATAAATGTGGTTTGCATGTGTTGAGATGTGTATGAGGGGTATTGTCTCTGCATTTCTGTGGCAAAGCAGAGCTTGGTTTTGTTCTGGGAGGTTCTATTTGCATAGCAAATCTTGGTTTGCTCCCACTGGGAGCAGCACTTCAGCTGAAATGGGGCAATTGTTGTGGAACACAGGATTAAATATTCACTCCAGAACTGTATAAACATTCTTATCAAACCAGTGCACAGCAGGTCAGAAGCTGAAATCAGTGCAGTTCACGAGACAGAATTTTTCTTCCTTTACTCTTCTCCTTTGTAGACTCTTCCTTATCAGGAGTGTCCTCCTTTTCCCCTCCTCATTCATTTTGGGGCTTAGCACAAGCCACTCTGTCTTAGCCATATCTTGCTTCTAGTTGTCACTAGGGGAATGTAAGTCACCTTTTAGTTTAAATAGGCTTATTTTATTTATTGGCAGGGGAAGCTTGTGAGATATGAAAAGAGGGCCTATGTTGGGTGTGGTGGCAAAACAATTGAGGGAGGTCATTTCAGGCTTCAGTGCCTCTGGAGAAAGAGAAATGATGGAGAAATCTCTCTCCATCTTTTTTCCTTCCTCTGGCTGGAGCCCATTTAGTTGCTGCTCTCCTTTTAGGCATTTTTCTTGCTTATTTTGTGTTCATGGCCTCATCTCTCAGCTCTTGTGGTTATCTGAGGTAATGTGGGTGTAGCCACAGCAAATGGTACCTTTTGTGCAGTCTGTGCAAAATTAAATATTTATAGTAGTTCAGGGGTTTATATTTGCTCTTTACCATATTTACTGAGAAATGTGTGAGTTCCTGCAGTAGAAGCCTTATGCCCACACCCTTGTTTCAACCTGTAATTAATCTTTTCACTTGTTTTCTTAAATTGCTTGGAGCAAGAACACCTTTATTTAGCAGGAGCATTTTGCTGCCAGCACAAAGAGCACATTAACATAAAACCAGTTCTTATGGAACCTTAGCACCAGCTCCAGAAAGAGTTCAGTCAGCTTTGGGGAAGGTATTGTGTCTACTCTGCTGTGTAAGTGTGAAGACTGCCAGGCTGGGAAAGCTGGCACAGACCACAGGAGCTGGATCCCACTGCAGAAGGTGTGGCTGAGATTTGACTCCCTCTCCTCTCATTTTAAATAACCTGATGGTTCCTTGCGAGGAAGAAACTTGTGCTCAGGACAATGGACAGAGCTGAAGATCAATGTCAGCTGAAATAAAACAGATTCAAACGTGATTAACTGTGATTAAATTCCCCGTCCCCAGAGTACCTGTGGCAGGTCCTGCTCTGTATCTCTACAGACACTCATGTGGTTACACTGCCAGTGTTGGCACATTTTCTGATAAGCCCTGTGAGGAAGTACAGTAGTGGTTCTGAGATGCAGCTCTATGTTCTGATTTACAGGGAGGCTGATGGCTTGAAATCTGGTCAAGTTTTTGTGCTAAAAATCCAAAGATAGCTGCCAGCTGCAAAGCATGTCACAGGCAGCAGGCAGGGAGCTGGAATTAAATTGCATAACCTCCCAGCTCAGCCATGAACAGAGATGTTGTTAAATGTATTAAAACAGATGTGAAGATTATTCTCTGGGGTTTTGAAAGTAAGCAAAGGCCCATCTTTTAAAGCCAAACGAACATTACAGTTGAAAATGAATTAGTATAGGGGAAACACTGGGTTAAAATGCCCATGTTGAAGGGTCTGGTTTATCTCTGCATGGGGAAAACCACCTGGTGGAACAGGTGATGCTGAATGATCAAGCTTTTTGAGAATCAATTTGATAAAGTTTCTCTGGCAGTGTTGGAGGAGCTTCAGAATTACTTAAAAAGTGTTTTAACGAGGCTGGGGAGTGTCCTGTTTTTTGCTTTGGGCTGCTGCATTCCTAGGAAAACCTGGAATTTGTAAGCTTCTCTTTTGTCTGGTGGTTTACCTGAGAACCTGGAGCGTGAGAGTGGTGAAAGAAGCTCTGTTGATTTTCCTGAGGCCTTTCAGATTGGTTTTGAACTGCTGAAACACGGAGATTTCAGGAGCTGAATGCAGATCAGTGATGTGCGTGTGTGTGTCTATTCACGTGTTCAGAAGTGACCGTTAAGATCCCATTTCTCCATCTGGTTTTCATGTGGGGAAATCCATGCTCCAGTGGCATTGCTGGTGTAGGAGAGGCCCAACTGCATGTTCCAGCAGGCTCAGAGCTGTTTGTTTCTTTGGGCAGGTATTCAGAATAGTGAGCACTTGCCTGGGCAGCCCTCCGGAGACTTTCTGCTGGGAGTTCCGGGACAAGGAGAAGAACTACCACAAGTATGGCCCCATGACCCCGGTGCAGTTCTACAACGAGCATGTCAAGCCTTACTTCAACATGGAGGACAAGGTTGGGGATGCTGAAAACTTCCCAAGGCCCCTTTTTTTTTTTTTGGTGCTAAACCATTTATTTTGCACTGTTGCCAGTGTCTGACCCTCCTGTAGGTGCAGCACCAGGGATGGGCACTGCTTGCCCAAGTCAGTGTGTTTATTCTCCCTGCTGTGCTGTTTGTGCTCTACCCTTCAATTATCTGGGATCTCGTGTTGCAGTCCACGATGGTTTTGTAATGATAAAATATGCAATGATCTAATCAGTTGTAATATGTCATAAGGCAGACATTAGAGAAGGAGTAACGCACAGAGCTGCTCTGTCACAGTTACGAGGCAAACTTGTGAAACAAAACAAAAAAAACCCCAACAAACACAACCTTAAAAAACCTCTTATTTCAGCCAAGTGGCTTGTTTGCTAATCGGGCAGACAGCTGGCTGGGTCAGAAGCTATTCCCTGAAATCCTTCTAGATTCAATCTTCAAGGATTTCACTTGTGTTGCGCCTTATTTTATGACATCTTGGTTTTTGGCAGATTTGTCTAGTGAACGATCCTCGACCCCAGAATCCCTACAACAGGCTCTACACTGTGGAGTACCTGGGCAACATGGCTGGAGGGAGGAAAACTCTCTACAACAACCAGCCTGTGGAGGTCCTGAAGAAATTGGCTGCAGCATCAATTAAGGATGGCGAGGTGGGTTTGGTTTCTCTTCATGGATGGCACAGTGCAGCCTGTGCCATGTCAAACTCCTGGGATTTGGCCCAGACATGACCCTTCCTTCTCTTTGCAGGCTGTGTGGTTTGGCTGTGATGTGGCAAAGCACTTTTATAGCAAGCTGGGAATCAACGACCTGAATATGTGAGTAGAGAATCAAACCAGAATGTCATCTGGGATACTCAGTGAGAACACGAACAGCCCTTTAGCTGCTCATTGAACTGATTAGTACATACTTTGGATATATACCCCCAAAGAGTATATTTTAGTAATTCAGCAGCAGCAGAATTTTTTTTTCTTGTTAGTTTAATCTGAATCCTTTAAAGATGCAGTATGAGTAGTTGTTAAATATTCGTATTTAAATGTCTAATATATGGTGAGAGAAACTCCTAAAGGGATCAGGTTTTGCATTTATTCTGACATTAAAATTGGTTGAACTCGTATGCCCGTGCAGTGGCTCCTGGCACAGGGCAGTCTCCTGATTCCCTGACTGAGGATGCAGGGAGAGTTCTGACTTTCTCATGTGGCTCATTTGCCTTTCTGCTAGATTTAATCATGAGCTGGTGTTTGGTGTCTCCATCAAGAACATGAACAAAGCAGAACGACTGATCTTTGGGGAGTCCCTGATGACCCATGCCATGGTCCTGACTGCTGTCACTGAGAAGGTAGAGTCTCCCTCCTGGAGTTCTGGTGCTGACAGGGATGTGCTGGAATATCCTGGCAGCCTCTTTGTGTCCTGGGCTCACTCAGAGTGTGCCACAACCCCCTGGTTGTTTATTCTCTTTGTGTTGTTTGTGTCTGAGTGTTCAGAGCTATAAATATTTAACAAGGAGGGAAGAATTTTAGACACATCAAGGGACTTTTCCTTTTTACCCACAAACTTGGATTGGACAACCACTGCATGGTTAGTCCAGTCTGGTTTAGAGCCTGAAAAGGGCCATCCTATTAAAATGCTGGTAGGAGGCACTTTGCAGCAAAATTAACCTCCCTGGCTTGTGATCTCCCTGACCTCTAATTAGGGAAGGGAAATGGTGTCCAGCATAGCTCTGTGGCAAACAGCAGAGATGAGGTGAATCCACAGCCAGATCTGCTCCTGGCACCATAACAAAGCACATAATGAAGTAAAAAGAAGCATGCAAAACTTACAACTCGGGGTTATCTGC
Source organism: Sylvia atricapilla (assembly GCF_009819655.1). Lineage (NCBI taxonomy): Eukaryota > Metazoa > Chordata > Aves > Passeriformes > Sylviidae > Sylvia > Sylvia atricapilla. The sequence continues at coordinate 7,266,233 of NC_089159.1, read as the reverse complement.
AAAGTTGATGTTTCCATTTATTTCCAGAAGTTGTCATTATTAAAGTTCCTTTGAAGTGATCTCTTCCTGTCCAGCTTGACCTTGGCTTGAGAAATAACAGCTTGCACAGCACTGAACAAGTTTGCCTGAGCTGTGGAGTTTTGAGACTTGAGATGGAACTGCTGAGTCATACGAATGTTCCAAGTTACTTTTTACAACTCAATATAATTTTTTCCTGTTTTCTGCATTCTGAGCTTTTAACGCTTCTGTCGTGTATCAGACTGCACAAACACTTCTCTAAATATCTAAAAACCAAGGAAATAAATCTAAATAATAATAAATCTAAATAATAAATCTAAAAACCAAGGAAAACTTTGTAGCTGGTACTTCTTAAAAACCTTAATCTGAAGGGGTTTTGAGAAACTGTGTTGTAAAATGCAATATTTTGGATTTACTTACTTTGTTATAAAATGGCTTTGAAGATTTTCTTTTTTTAAATCATATTACAGTTTTACCACATGAAAAATAGATGTGCACCTTTTGGTTAAAAAGTAACTGTATGTGAATGTGCTCCTCCCAGTTTCTGAGAGCATCCAGAGTTGACATCCTTGGTCTGGGAGCTCCTGAGTGTCCCATCTTAAGGACTGTTCTCTCTTTTCAAGGGAGAACAGAAGCATTACAACAATATTCCATTCAATATTAAAAATGGACTGCTTTTCAGGGTAGTTTTTTGTATTAAAATATTTTAATTGCACAGCACCAGACTTGAAGCTGTGTCCTTCAGATGGATTCTTCAAGGGTTTACTCTTGCCAATGCTGTTCTGAATTCTGACAGTTCCTTTTCCCTGATTCCCAGTTCAGGCAAACTGTGCATCCTGTATTTAATTTCCTCCACACCTTGATGGGGGACAGGGACAGCAGCTTAAATCCTGTCAATCAGTTAAGTCCAAACTAGAATTTAGTTAAATTTCAGCTTCCTGATAAATATTGATTGCAGACTCTTCTTCAACACATTTCCTCATATTTTATCTAAGTAGGTAGATGAATATTTTATAAAATGGCATTTCTCCAGCCATTAGCAAGAAATCATTGGGACTCAGGAGTGGAATTCTGTTTTTCTGGTGCTGAATTTGGATGGGGAGGGGGTTGCCAGCTCAGATGTGGCCTCTCCTTCACCACCGAATGTCATGGGCTTGTTTTGGCACAGGATGGGCAAGAAGATGCATTTGAAAAATGGAGAGTGGAAAACTCCTGGGGTGAAGACCGTGGCAATAAAGGTAATTTATAGTCATGAGAGCAGAAAACTGAATGTTTGGAAATAAAGATGTGGGAGGGACAATCCAATAACCAGACTGGTTTGTGTATGAAGGCATGGGAAGATACTGATAGACTTCATCAAAAGGTCATATTTTATCAAACTTTATTCCTGCCTTATCAGTTTTTGTTAAGGTTGTTCAGTTTATTGCAGGGAGGCTGCTGATACTCTTAAGCCTTGATATCAGTTTGCTGTTGATCCCAAGTAAATTCCCAGCTATTATCCCTGCCAAAAACCCCAGCAGCTGCAGGAGTTTGCTCTCCCTCTGTCACACTGGTCAGAACCTTGGCTGTTTTGTTGCTCATGATCCTTTGCTGCAGGACACAAGTGTGGAAAATCTGGTAGCATGAGTCCAAAAACGTGGTGGCACTTGTCCTGTGAGACACCAGGAAGTCCTGTGGGTCTGGAAGCAGTCTGTTCAGAAAGGGACCATGGATAAAAGTTTGGCTGTATCAATGAATTAGGATCACTTCCAAGGACTGAACTGTAGAGGAATTATTTTTCTTTCTAGTACAAAAGGAGAAATAACTGCTTCAGTGCTGGTTTTAAATGTGCTAAAGCATTTGGTAACAGCCAAGCTTTAATCTGTGCACTGCACACGGGGCTCATGCTGCCTGTGGCTGGTGGTACTGAAAAACCTTCCTGAGCCATGTGTGAAACTGAAGTGGGTTTTGTTTTCTCTTCAAGTACTGTTTATCAGTCACTGCAAGGCTTTTCTTGCTGATTTTGTAGATGAGGAAGTGAGGGCATGGCTGGTCCCAGTTTGTGCTGAAAAACACAGTGCAAACTGTTTGAACACCAACAGCTGGCTGGGAAAAGAAAAATTTAAAAATCATAATTCTGGTTGCCTTTTGGAAGCTGTGCCAAAGCTGTGACATGCAGCCCCTCTCCTGTGCTCCTCCCTGGTGTGACAGGCACTGGGACACAAAATCCAGTCCTCACTGTGCTTCTGCCTGTGCTGAGGGTTCTCCATGAACTTGTTTTCCTGTTGTTGCTGTCCCTGCTGCCCTCCTGGGACACTTTGGGGAGGCTCTGAGGGCTGTGCCAGGGCCCCGTGCCAGCCTGGTGTGGCGCCTGGCAGCAGCAGTGTGAACACAACCCTGAATCACGGCTCAGAGCTGGTTTAGGAAATTGTTCCAGTGGCTTCCCTGCTCATGGAAACTGGCAATGAGCACTGGGTGTTTCTCTGCTGGTCTCATGGGCAGCTCTGAGTTCCCCAGCCCTTGGTGAGTGAGGCTGGAGGTGTGAGAGCATCTCTGCTTTGCCCTGCCAAGGCCAGGCAGCTTTTCTTATGTGGGGTGGAGGAGAATTCCATGGTTTTTGTCATCTCCTGAGTGAGACAGGCCAGATGTGGGCACAGCCTCAGTGGTGACTGTGCCAGGCCAGACTCTGTGTCCTCAGGAATAAGAGTCACTGCTGGCCACATTTTTCTCCTGCACATTAATCCCAAATGTTGTGCTTGTAAGATTTGGTGTGACAGAACTTTCCCAGGATGTCTTGGTTTTCTTCTGGGAATAGACTTATTTTTGGAGAACTCTGTTTTAGGATGTGGTCTTATTTATAAGCTTTTCAATAACATGAACAACTTAGAGGAAAACACAGAATACTCTTGGAAAAGTGTCTTAATGTCGTGGCCTCTTGGTCTTGTTGTTTCTGTTCCGAGTTAACTGTATCCATTCACAGCAAAGTATTCCAATAAAAATCTTCACAGTTGACAAAACAAGGAAACTGTTGACATTCAGCCTTCAAGGCTCAGCAATATGACAGTAGTGAAATCTTCTTTGGGATGTTGGATTAAGTAAAGAAGCCAAATCAATACTTGAGGTAACATCAAAGGCACAGGGCAGCAGCTAAGCCCTGACACTGCTACAAGTGGTGCTTGCTGGGCTGGGCCCAAATCCAAATCCCTGCTCACTTCTCAGGAGTTAGTTCTAGAGCCTGTAAGAGGAGCTGGTTGCTCCTTTGAAATAAAATGGGAGCCCAGAGCAACTTGAATAAACTCTACCCTGTTTTGTTCCTATAGCATGTGTGGACTTTGCAGGGTGAGTCACTGTCCCTTATCTGCTTTTTACTGGGGGACACCATGGCCTCTGGAAACTCTTGCTCCCTGACTATGCTTTTGCTCAGGGAGTTGCCTGGAAAAGTGCCTTGAGAGAAAATCCCACCAGAAGCAGGAAGCTTGACTCTATTTCAGACTGAGTTTTTTCAGGGAGCTGAATCCCTGAATGATTTTCTTGGGTATGACCAAATGAGCTGCTCTGGAGCAAAAAGGCAATTGGGCACATCCTCCAGGGCTCCTTCCCAAACACTGGGAGAAGTGACTGAGAGTCACAGAACCATTTTGGTTGGAAAAGCCCTTTTAAGGTCCAACTGTTCACCCAGCACTGCCAAGTCCCCACTGAACCATGCGTCCAAATGTCACTTCTACACATCATTTAAATCCCTTCAGGGACTGTGATTCAACTTGGTGGGGTTTCTTCTCCTTCCTGCCTTGATTTTCCACTCTTCAGTGTCCAGTGTAGGAGGATGAGGACTCAGAGTTTGTCTGAGCTGTCTTGCAGTGCCACTGAGTCTGTCTCTCACTGTGATAAGATTTAAGATTTTTATCTTATCTGCCTTGTTAAGGAATTGGGAAGCTGTGCTTGGGTAAGTCCAGCACAAGAAACCAGAGTCCACATCAGTGCAGAGTCAGCCAAGAATGATGCTGAACTTGGCACAGCCCAGCTGGGTGTGGGGAACACGAGTAACCCCAACTCCCAGGATTTCTTGGACAGGGGATTGAGGGTCCAGCCCCCAGTAACAAAACCCCAGGGACTGGACTTGAGTCATTAAATAATGAGCAAACAAATGATTTTTTTTTTTGTGAGGAAAGAGCAGTCTTTTGTCATGTGGGGTTCCCTGTTTTTCCAAGTACAGTCCAGGGTACCACCTGTTTCCCCTGACAGGAATGGTGAAAGATTGGGAGTCCAGGTTTGGGAATTATGGGATGGAGTCAGTTATATGTTCACACTCCAGAGTGGACAGAACTGAAATCTTGTGGTATTGCTTGTCCTAGAGAAAGGGAACCCCTGTGAACCAGCCCAGCTTTTCCTCTCCTCAATATTTAGTAATTACATTTATATCTGTTGTATAAGTGTTTCTGGAACCCTGTGTGGTTTTCTTCAAGGAATGAACACAGCTGCTGACAAACATTGTTTGTTTTCTGGGGTAAAAAAGTCACTTCCCAATCAAATATTTCCTTTCTGTTTTATTGACTGTTTTTCAGCCACACAGGCAAGTTAAATTATTCTGAGTAGTCTTTTGTTCTGGAGACACACAGGACGTTATCACCTAACTTTGAACCCAGCTTATCCCATCGGATATCTTTTTTTAAAAGCAAGGAAGAGGGGAATACTAAATCACACTGTGCAGAGGGATCCATCTGCTTGTTTTGGCATGAAAGGAGCTTTTTTTAGGATGCATCTCCAGCTAGAAGTCAGCTCCCTTTGGGCTTTTCATGTCTTGTATTGGCTGTTGCTCTGCTGCAGAAGGCATTTCAGGGATTTAACTGCAGGCACTCTGTGCATCCCTCATCCCAGAAGTGCCCTGTGACTGAGGCTCTGTTCATCTGCTCTCCCCGGGCAGGGCTTACAGCACAAGCACAATGTGGTCTCTCCAGGGCCCTTTGGGGCCTCTCAGGGGCTTCCCAGGTGTGTGTAGGACGTGTGTGTCCTGCCCAGGCCTCCCCAAACCAGAGTTATTTGCATGTCCTGGAGTCGTGCTCGGCGCTTCCTCCGCGCTCAGACGCCGCGATCCCAATCGGCCACGAGGGACAGGATGTCAGAGGCAGAGTTCATTAATCCTCCCAGGGTGCAATTACTCCTTGGCTCTTGGGAGGGAGAGGTTTTTGTGTGTCCCAAGAACTCATATCCTGAGGAGAGGATAATCAAGGCAGCTCCCTTTGGCAGTGTTTCCAAAATGGCTTCTAGCTCGGGTTACAGTTGATAGGGGTTTTAATTTATGGGATTATCTGATCTCTTGCTTTAGAAACAAGATGGGGGAGATAGATGCATTTATTGTCCATATTCTTTGGGCATTTTCTTGTTTCATTTGATTGTGTGATGATACAATATAAGGATGCATGGAACTTTATTACATAAAGCCTTTTCATCTGTCTCCTAAATGCTTCCTTTTTCACAGCCACTCTTCTTCCCAGTTCACTTGGAATTGCTTGTTTCCAGCAGTAGCTCTCTGCTAAAACCTCTAGAGTGACTTCCCTCACTCCCAGTTCAAAGGGTGTTCACTGACATTTTCACATTAAGGGAGACAATGAGGATTTGCCTCAGCCTAAGTGTGATTTAAATGGCTTTGAGGAAAGCAGTGGCTGCCTCTTACTGCAGAAACTAAACCAAGCAAGTTTTCCTAGAACAGGTTGATATTCACCTGAAAACTTCTAAAGCCTCAAATCGATTCAAATAATTTTACATTCTGCCTTATTAAAGGCTTTGTAATTCCCTTGAGTATTACCAATGCCCATTTTAACAGAGCAAACATAAACTATGGATATTCTGGCTCTTGTTTTTCCTGGTGGGCTTCTTGGCTGACCTTTCAATGCACACAAAGTACATCCTGTATGTTAACTTCCTCGAGATATTTTTTGGTGTGTTTGAAGAGATAACCAGCATGCCCAGGCCCTGTTGAGTGCATCATTCCTGGGTGAGGCTTGTCTGTGGCTGCTCTCCTGCAATGCTGTGATGCTGTTTTCCCCCCCAGGTTACCTGATCATGACCGATGACTGGTTCTCCGAGTACGTGTACGAGGTGGTGGTGGACAAGAAGCACGTGCCCGAGGAGATCCTGGCCGTGATGCAGCAGGAGCCCATTGTCCTGCCAGCCTGGGACCCCATGGGGGCTTTGGCCAAGTGAAACACGGAGCATTTGCCTCCTCGTGGCCATCAGAAGTAGCTGCAATAGAGAATTCCAGTGGTCGGAAGCCATAGCCAAACAATGAGACCGAGCCCTCGGTCCCTATTCCTGAAATGTAAGTTAAGGATCCTTGGGAAATAGCGCTCCACTGATCCAAGCTCTCAGACAGGCTGCTCCAAAACCCAAAAGGGAAAAGGAAAAAAAAAACCAAAACCTCAAAATGAAAGCAGGTGACGAGTGCTGTCCACGCCAGTTTGATTTTACTTTAAATTTTTAATGCGAATCAGCGTAGTAATGTAGTGAAATTATCTTGACTGGTGTTTTCCCTAGGAAAAAATGGGTATTAAAGGCCCTTTAGTTAATTAATAGTTAGGTGATAGTTAGAGTAAACATATTGAGATAATTAAGCAATTATGGTCTTACTTGTCCCATAAAACAACTCCCCCAAAAGTATTTTATATATTTACATTTTTAGTTTTGCTGAAGTTTTGGAGGGGACGTATGAATTGGAACTGCTAAAAATGACCTTTGGAAACTTTTCTCTTCCAGCAGAAATGGGGAAGGGAAATGGTTTCCTTGAGGTATCCAGTTCCACTTGGTTTTACTCTTCCATTATTGAGCTGGGACTGGATAACCCCCCCAAGGGCCAGTGCTATGTCTGTGTGCACAGGAGCGCTATTTTTCAGTTATTTTAGCAAGAACAACCATAAATATGTTCACAGGTGGAGTTAGTGTCATGCTCAACAGAAAAACCAACGTTTTAATTGCTGCATTTTATTTGGTTGTTTTCAAAAACAAGATGGTGCTATGAAGCTTTTGAATAAACACTTTCTCAAGTGACTGGGACAATTCTGGTTTCTTTTTTTTTTTAAAGAGGTGCGTGGAGCTGGTGGAATGGGAAGATGTTGGTGAGCTGCACTGAGGGTGTGGAGCTTCCATCACAGACTTTTAACAGAAATGGGTACAGAAATGGCACTGGAGGAGCTGATCCTCCTTTGGGCAGGGGGATGGAGCAGATGATTCTCCAGGGACCCTTTTGGGGTCTCGTGCACAGCCTCCACTTCGTGGTGTCACTTGAGTGAAGGCAAGGAAACAGTTCTTGTAGTCCTTGGTGGCTCTGACACGCAGCCAGATCTCTTGGAAAGCTGTGCTATGCACAATATTTTCATTATGACTAATGCATGTGTTGTTTTGGGGGCTTTTTCCTCTTCCAAAAGATCAGTAATTTTAGTCCTTCAAGATCTTTCTACTTATGACTTTAACACCAGTTCTTCTGTTTCCTCTGTCCTATCTATGAATATTACATCAGCCAAGGAGAATTAACTTTTCCTCTAGAGTTTAACTAACATTTTTGTTGCTGGTGGTAGCACTCATGAGGATAAACTCAAAACTGATTCCAAGCCAGTTTTTGCTGGTTTCAGTATTTTAAAGTATTGTCCAGCCTGTGCTTATCTCCCCAGTTCTTGCCCAGATATTTCCCTGTACACTTTATACAATAGTATTGTGGGTTTTTTTTTTTCCCTTTCCTTCAACTAAGCGCAGAAAATCCACATGGCTGAAACACGTTCAGGGGAATGAAGCCAATCTGGCAGCAGCCCTTCTGCCTTCATGCCCTGCAATTTTTAAAGTTCTTTCCAAGGTGGAATTGGGAAGGGGAGGGGAGGCATGCAGATGCCAAGGTGAGAGCTGTGGTTTTTCCTCTGGGGGCAGCTGAATAAAGTGTCCTGAGGTTTGTGCTGGTGCCAAGTGAAGCCTGTTCCTCTGCCTGTGGGAGAACAGCCATGGAAACATTGGTAAGGATTGGTACCTGCGGGCTCTTCTTATCCATAAACACCTTACAGTTTGAGATGTGGGTAAAATCTGTGGATGCAATGATGCCCCATGAACTGATTCCCTGCTGAGGTCACTTTTACTGGGTCACTCTGCCCTTCTGTCCTGAGGGAAAGCTCACTGATGAGATCAGCAGCCCTGGGATAAGGACAGGAATGATGATGGAGCTGCCATGTGCTCCCTCCTGAGCCTGAGGAAGTTCTCAGGGTCCTGCACTGCACAAGCCACATCTGGGTCCAAGGAGAGCCTCAGCCTCTCCCCAGGTGTGTGGGAGACATTTCACAGCCAGGGATTGTCCCAATGAACTGTTCCAGCACTTCTCCAGAGTGTGTGCTGGAGGAACAAGCCACTTAACCCCTGTCAGTTCGCAGGAAGTGCTTCAGAGATGATAAAAAAACTATATTTTCCAAGGGATGGAATGTAAATAATGTGGGAATAAGCCTGGCTTGCTGCTTTGTTGTCACTCAGCAAAGAAAGCTCCATGAACTGTAAATCCAGACTATGGAAAAAATAACATACAGCTGCTAAAAAGATTAGTTGGTTAGAATAAAAAACAAGCCTTACCTTTAGACTGCTGGGGAACCAGCTGACTGAATAGTTTCCTTTTCCAGTTTGTCAACAAAACCGTGCAGTTTTCATGTGAGAATTCAAAGAGAGTTCCCTTGACAGGTGCCAAATATTGACAGATGATATTATGAAAGTCAACTCTCTCAGATTTACTCAAGTGGCAGAAAATAACAACAATTCCTAATGAATTGGAACTGAGGAGAGGTTATGTGTAGTGGTGGAGCGTGGATTCTAGGAATCAGATTTCCCCATTGGAATGTGCTCTTAAAACAGTTGGAGTGGAAATAAAAAAACCTCTCCAAAAGTCATCCAACTCCCAGATGTGCATCCCAGCACAGGGTGGAAAATAGCAGGGAAGGGCAATCAGAATTTCTTTTATCCCAAAGCCAATTGTAATAGCTTCTAAATGTAGTCTGATTGCTAACTAAGGGAAGACGGGGACAAACAAATATTGCAGGATTTGTTTGGTTTGTGTTATTTGTAAAATTGTTGCAATCATTTTATTGGCAGTGAATCAGAGGCACTTGCAGAGCCATCACTGATATCACAGTACAGTTGGTACTACTTTTGTGAGGTCATTTGAGTGATGGTTCCCATCCTTGTGCTGGAATCTGCAGCTGCTTTATCTGTGTGTCTTGTGTAAAGTCCACTTTCTTTCTCTTTTCTTCAAACTTTCCCTAAATCATGAGAATTTCACCCACCAATGCCCAGATTTCATGAGATTCTGGAGCTGGCTCAGTACAGCCCTTGAAAGATTTTCACTTACGAAGGTTAAGGGGTTTTGCCTGAAATCTCCAGTTTGTTATTTCCATTATGTCCCAAAGGCTCCAGACTGTTTGGCAAGAAATTGAAAACAAAAAAAACACCCCAACACAAGAAAACCAAAACCCAGTAACTGCTGCAGGAGATGATGAAAAAAACACCTGAACCAAAAGGTCTGGATAAGGCATAAAAGAACCTAATCTAAGCAGACTGAGATGGAGAAAAACCTCAGAAAAAAGTCACAATCCCTCTAAAATCTTTTAAAACCCAAGATATAATTATGTAATGAGCAGAGAAGCTCTCAGTAGAGAATTTTTTTTTCTTGTAACAGAATAGAAAAAGATGTTGGAAAACCCCTTCCAGTCTCCCAGAATTGGGAGAATTTATTTAGCTCAGAGTGTCTCTGTCTGTCCCAATACTCCCAGAAGTAATGAGCTGGAAATCTGTTTGGGAAGTAAAAGATTCCTCGTGCCATCCATTCTCCCCGGAAAGGAAAAATGCTCTCCAGAGCACAGGGTCTGATCCACAGCTGGATATTTGCACACTAAAACACTGTGCTGTGACCTCCAGAAAGGTTTAGTGGGGGAGGCTTGGCAGGATTTGGCCTTACAAACCGTCTGGGACGGGACAAAACAGAGGGAAGGCTCTGGAGGAGTATCACAAACTGGTGGGGGTTTTTCTGCCTGCAGCCAAGTGGAGGTGAGCACGTCCAATCCCGATTATTTCAGAAAGCAGGGCACAGGAGGGAAATCCAGCCCGGCAAATAGGAGGTGGATATTGCTATTTGCGCTTAAAAGATCCATGAATTTCTAAAGCAAGTGAAGGAAAAAAAGCCTTGACAAAACAGCCTTAACACAGTGCCCGGGGGAGTTAATGGGAAACGAAAGCGATTTCAGGACGTGTCTGTCCCCCGCGTGTGTAACTGCAATGCCGGAGCTCTCCTTGAGATGGTGCAGGTGCCTCGCCCTGCCCGGCTGCGGCTCTGCCCGGGACCAGGGACAGCAGAGGAAAATGCAAATTACAGCTCTTCAGTTTCCAGTTTATTTTCTTTTCAGTTGTTTGGAAGGAGTCTCTGAAAACTGGCAACTGCTCACAGCTGCTGCTCCAACAATCAGCTACTCTTACTTGTCCCTATTCTGCTTTTCCACTTTTTTTTTTCCCCAAATCTGCCACCTAAACTATGGCATTGACCTGTGATTTATGAACTTTTTATAAACAAGTTGTGAAGTGCAGGAATGAAGAAATCGTGGATGAAAAACACTGGAGAAAAAAAAAAAAAACACGTGTTCCAAGTGGAGTGAGGTATTTGTAGTGGTAGGAAGAAAGGAAATTACTTGTTGAGTTTATTGAAGCAGCAAAACGCTTGTCAAGAATTTCTGCTTCAAGCTTTAGAACAAAACTAAACCTCATTTCTTTATTAAAATAATGCAACTATTCAGCATTATTGCCATGAAATGATTCTTTTCAAGCCCTTTTCTTGTGATAATATCCCACTCCTTCCTATCCTCCTGTACAGGAGATACAGAGTCACCTATAAATACATAATTCAGTGACTCCCTCAAAACTTCGTTGTGTCCATCCTCATCCCCATCCTGTTGTCTGTATTTATCACAACATCCAGCAAAGCTGTCCCTTCCCAGGGAAGCTCCTCTTCCTTCTGCCTCTGCCTTCATTGGATCCTGCTCGCCCGGACAGATCAGAGCAGGCAAATGTAGCCACCCACCTCTAGGAGGAAAACTGAGCTGCAGCCCTGGTGAAACACAAAGTTTATTCGACCTAAAGTGACGCAAAAATTCTTAAAGAGCTCTTTGGCAGCAGATTATCTGGAAATCAGACCATGTGAGGGGGACTGGTGTACAAAAAGCTGCCCAGGATGCTGAGCTGCCCAGAGGCTGAGCTCCCCAGGCTGAGGTAAATGTGGGTGAAGGGGACTCGAGCGTGGATCTCTCCAAGGGCAGCGCTTCGGACCGACCCCAAACACAGGTACTTTATAATTTTGTTTTTGCACAGCGGTGTCTGAAGCACTTTTATGAAATTCAGACAGACACAGAGACAGCTGCTCCTCAGAGCTGCCCCCCTACAGCAGCAAATGCTGGGAGTTTCATTAACTTTCCCTCCTCGTTGCCTCTTTCCACTTCGGTTCTAAAATCTGAAATGAGAATGACAGGCTAAAAATCTCTGCTCCGGGTTTTGTTTGTTTTTAAATCAGATTTAAGGTCTTTGACAATTTCTAAAACATTGTCCATCTAGCAAAGCTTTGGGGGCAAAAAAAGATACATTGAATTTAGTTCTAGTTTTCCTCGGGTTTGTAAAACTTTTTGTGCCTTTTATTTCTTTCCTGCTGTTCCATGCTCTGCTCTGTCACGTTCAGGCACTTGTCCAGCAGTTATGAATGTCGGGAGTCAAATGCCTGCAGCAGAACATGTTCTGACAATCTAAACTTAAAGAGTTTTGGCAGCCCACGTAACTGCATTACAGATGTAAAGTTATTTAAAGCTTAAAAAAAAAAAAAAAAAAAAAAGCATTAAACTATAAGGGAAAATGAAGGAAAGCAGCAGAATCCAAAGGAAAAATAAGAAAAAAAATTACACAATTTTGGCTGTTATTTATTTTGAAAGGGTGAAGTGAGCTTTGTTAACCATATTAAATTATATTTTAAAAGGTAAATGGTTCCAGCACAGTAAATTATTGAACTCAATGGGACAGATTTATTGCAAGTAATAAATCTGAAGAGCATGTCCTATGTATTTATAATCAATCATGTTTACTGAAACCAACTGGTTTGCTGGGTTAGTTTGCTAAGAAATATAGAGTTTAATTAAGGAATGCAATGCAACTGAATATATAAATAGGCAAGGAAAACATGTTTTGGTATGTTAAGAAAGCCTGGGGGGAAAAGAGATCAGGCATTTAATGGATTTGGATTCTTGAAAATGTTGTGGCATTTTTTTAATGTGGTTTGTCAGACATTTACCAAGGAAGGGCGCAAACACTTGGGCTGCATCTTCTGGTGATTTTGATGATGAATTTACCGTAATTTTCTTGGAGAATACATTGCAAACTTCTCATATAGCAAGTGACTGTTGTGACCATTTTCTAATTGGACAGGGCATGATGAATTTCAGATGGTTAAATTAAGAAAAACCGTCCCAAAAGTAGAATGTAATAACAACCCAAAATTATTCCCAGACATGGAAATGTGCAGTGTGTTTAAGTTCTTTCCTGCTTTCCTTCATGGAAATATAAATTACTGAGTTTTCATTAGTAACAACCTAAAGAAATACTAATTCTGTGTCCTGATCTCCTTCCTGATGCTCATGTTTGAACTCTTTTCCCAACCTATGTGTTTGCAGCTCTGGATCTTGTAGAACTGATAAAAATACAATGAGCCCTGCCTGTGGGATAAATGTTTCATAAAGAACTTGAGCAGAACTTGGAGCCTGAATTCAGGGCTGTAATTTGGAGATAGTCATTAACAAATCCCCTTCAGAGAAACATAATCTGTTACCCAGGGATGATGCTCCATTTATTTAGTGATGTTTGCTGTGTTATGACCCTTCCTTCAAGTTTATATAAATAACTGGAGGAAGAATACAAAAGCAATATCATCCCCTCCAGGCTTATCTGTTTCCTTGCACTACACACAGACACTCTGAGCTAAAAAAATGCATTTCCCTTCCTCCCTGATCTTTAAATGACTGACACCAGTTTGGCACTCTCACTACACTACAGTGGCTGATGTCTCAACAGAATTATAAAGGTAAAATTTTCTCTTTCCTGATGCCTTTTTAATTTCAGACTGAGACATGGACAGGGATGTGACATAAAGCTCCCAGTGCAGGTTTCTATTTCCCCCACACTGCTCACTCTTTTCCCATCTCACCCATGTTTAGCCTTACCTGGGAATACAGGAGTTAACCTCTCCTTGTGCCACTCTTTGGGAAGCAGCCTTTGACTCTCCCAGGAGTGCCACTGTCCCACCAGCAGGACTCACTGCGTTCACTCTGCTTTAGCAGGAATCTGAGGGTGCCCTTGGAGCCCCACAAACATCCACACAAAGGGTCCATTTTGTCACCTGCATGCTCAAAGTTTCCTCTTAAAATACTCCCAGGTCACAGTGCTGTACCCAGCTTTTGTAACATTTAAAATCACTGGCACTGGGATCAAACCTGTTACGATTCACTGGACCATTAATTTCACTGGGGTTTGACCACTCTTTTTCAAAATCAAATTTTTTGATTCTCTTCAACTAGAAAAGAATTTCTTTAAAAAATCTCCTGAATAAATTAATTTTCTGTTGTGGAGGGATGATCTAGATATCAGTTTAGATCTGCTTTACACCTAATGTCCCAAATCTGTGGCTCCCAAGTATTTATGATTATCAGGTTTTGAAATCTGAAATACAAACTGTCACACTTGCTAATGAGCTAACAGGAAAGGACATTCTGGGTCCTCATTTTTCAAACAAGTCAGTAAAAAATTAACACATTCAACATCAAAATGCACTAACTATTTTTAGCATTATGAACCTAAATATGACTTGTGCATGATACACACAGCAGGTAAAATTCATTGTAATTGAGAGCAATGCGATTTAATTGGCTAAAATCTTTCTTTTTTAACAAGTCCTCACGGTATGGGGACATCTCTTCTGTGATACTTTGATTTAAGGGTTGCTCCTGAGCTCTGCAAACTCAGAGGAAAATAATGAAACCTCTCTGGTTCATTTGTGGCTCAGAGGTGAGAACAGGTCCAGCCCTGTCCTGCCCGGGGTGAGTGAGTCCTATCTTGTCATACAAACGTCTCACTTTGATATTCGAGATAAAAGTAATGTCCTTGGACTCCTTCCATTTATGCACAAACTGCCTGGGTGAGCTGCAAGGTGTCCTGTGAGTCAGGCAGCTGTAACTTTAGCCATCTTAAATTCTTGGTGATAAATGTGAGATTTAGGTCAAGTTAACAGGAGTCATCCCAGCGTTTGATTCTGTTTGCCAACACCCTGGGCCGAGTCTTCTCCTTGGGGTTCAACTTCCCTGCAAGTGGCGGCATGTGCCGGGCTGGAGGCAGGGGGATGGAGGAGCGGTGGGATGGGAGGTGGGACCCGAGTTTTCCTGCAGCCCAGCGAGTGCTGCATCCCCACTTCCACGGAGTTAGCGCGTGGAATAAGAGCATCGTCTGTGTGAGGTGGAATTTATACACACCTACAAATTCTGTGACTGTGAGAGTTCAGACGGGAGGCACCGGGGGTGGGGAAGGCGCTGCAGCCCCACCTCAAACTCAGCAGTCTCCCTTGACTCGGGATTCGCCTCCCTGGCAGCATCCCTCCTCTAAAAAGTGCCGAGAGCAAGAAAACCCCGTTGTGGTGGTGCTGGGAAGAGCTGTTTACTCCGTGGCAGAGGAAAGGCGAGGGATTCCCGCACTGCCAGGAGAGGTCACTGCGAGCCTCCAGGAATGAACGGGAGCTGCTCCATCACTGGAGCGGGAGGAATGGGGCTCCGGGCCAGGGATGCTCCTCGAGGATTGCTCGGCAACAGGCGAAAGAGCCGGATCTGTGCATCAAGGAATATGCGGGGATTTTACATCTGCAGTGTTGGTTCGAGTTCCATCTCCGTGTGGGAGATAGATAAATAGAATTTAATTAATGTTTGGCTGATGTGAACCGCGTTGGTGGCTGCGGCCAAGCGTGTGGAAACACATGGCTTCAATTATCCATCCAAATGTTTTCAACCAAGCTGGAATAGCTGTGGAGGAGTCCAGGGTCACTCCTCTTTAGTCACCCTTTGCTCAGGGAGGGTGACATTCCCAGGGCTGGCACCTTCCACGTGCTCCTGGATGGAGCTGCCCTGCAGAACAGCCCCAGCTCAGGGCACCAGGGCCTCCCAGAGGAGCAAAGTCACGTCTGCCAAACACAGATCAAAAGGAAACCAAAGCACAGAGCCTCTGTCTCCTTCCCTTTTTTATCTCCCCCTTTTTCTCCTGGCAGCTAATTAGGGGTGATAAGGAGCCAAGGTGCAGTTATGTAACAGCAACCTTTGTGACAGCCCGCATTGAAAACAGGTAATAAAGTGTTATTTCTGAGATCACTGCTGTCAGCATTCAGGCACCTGAATTTAGGAATCTGTGCAGAGAAGAAGTGGAGGCTGAGGTAGGCAAAATTCTTCACTATTGGGGTCATTTTCCCCTAGATATCTTCCCTGGTGTCCCAGCAAATTTCCCAACCCCAAGAGCTCTCTCTGCAGCTCTTTATAATTTTTGTAGTGCTCACAGTGCCTTCAATTTTTATTTTTTTTCTTGATTTGTAGCAAAGCAAAGAAAAATGTACGTTCTCTCAAAGTTTGTTTTTTTTTTTATGGTGTAATGAAATAATCTGGAACTGTTTTGTTTGCATGTGCCAACTATGCCCCTGTGAACTCCACTGTGTAACCGTGGACTTCATCATTCCAGAGGTTTCCCAGGATGGCTGACGAGCTGTAATTCTTGTTCAGAAAGAAACTGTTCAGATTTCAGCTGAAGCCCCTGAAAATTCACATGTAATTTTGCATATTTGAGGCTCAAACTACTGAAAATTCTACCAAAGTATTTCAAATAATGTGATTTTTTATAAGTGGGTTTTTTTGGTTTTTTTTTGTTCTGTGGTATGCAGAAGAACAGGAGGAGTTTAGGTCTGGATGGACAATGATTCTGGTTGTCATAGATTTTGGAAATCAACAATACACTCTTTGACCTCCCCCCAGTAAAGAGAGCACTGAAAAATGTGCAGAAATAAAGTATTCTACAAACACAGTGAGAGTTTAAGGCTCAGGTATGGAAAAATCAGTCCCATGAGACAATGCAGTAAAACCAACATCCTTTACTGCGTTCCCATTTATGGGTGAGAGGTGTAAAGTCCAGAAGGGCTCAGGTTACTTTGCCATATTCCCACCTGGTATTTACCATGCCCTATACAAGGGGAGGATTGGCTGTGGCCTTCCCTTGGATTTCTGTGTGGCCACCAGGGCTGCTTCCATCTCCACAACCTCTTTTGGGACATTTGGAAGGGTTTGGACTCCAAAGGCATTCAGATTTTATAGTCCTGCAGGTAAAAGAGAACCTCCTGTTCTTTGCCCTGGTGTTTTTCTCTGGAACTCTGAAGATATTTTGATATTTGTGGACGTTTAATTAACGGCAGCGAAGCCCTTGCTCATGTAAGAATTCACATTAATGATGCACTGCATGCTGTATGAGAAAAAAGAGATTATTTGGGTAGAGGCAGAATGTAAGCCTGGAGATCTAAAGATTTCTGAAAGTTATAAGCAACATTTTCAAGTGACTTTTATCTCAAAACCATCCTCCTGTTTGTTCTGCAGCTCAATAACTTTGCTTCTCTTTCTGCTTGCACTGAGAAATGTTTAGAAAAGGTTTAACAAACTGTCTTTGCAAAAGGTGGAAAGCTGGGAAAAACTTCAATTTTAATAGCTCTGATAATCAGCAAATTCTAGAAATAAGCAAATCATATCCCTTCTCTGCTTTAGTTTTTCCTGCAGTCAAAAATGAAATAAGGCTTATTTTTTCTGGTAGGATGTGACTAGAACAGTTACTACCATGATAAAATGTTTTGAAAATGAAAAATCAGGTGTAATTGTAATAATTTAATCTTGGCATGCTGTAGATTGTGTGACTCTTTGCTAGCAATAAAACAGGGTTACTGCCCTGGGGAATTTACAGCAGAGGACATCAGCTCCTGTTCCAAGGTTTTGCTGGCTAAAGGCAGCTGGGTGTTGACATTACCTGAGCAGATCAGCAGGAGACAAAACATGACCTGCTCACAGAATCACAGCTCCTTCTCTGTTATCATTGTTCTGCAGGAAAAGTTAATTGTGTTATACTTTATTTCAGGATGGTTTATTTCCCTTTTATTCTGTTTTTAGCACATACGAAGAGGGCAGACGGGCCAGGGATCTCCCCAGGGCCTGGATTTTTTTGATGGCAGTGGGCAGGAGCACAGGAGTAGTGCCCACCACCCTTCTCAGGGCTGGAGCCGTGGTGTCAGCAGATCCAAACAGAATGGAAGATGCTTTTATTTGCCCAGGGAGTCAGATAAAGCCAGGGACAAATTCTGTCCTTTAGACTCACAGGTTATCTCTTAATGAGAGGAATCAAATTGAAGTTTATGACCTCTTCTCCTTGTTACTAGTGTTGACTGAGCATCAAAAGTAGGTTGATGCAAAACCACTGAGATTTAAATATTTTTCTGAAGTTTCATTTAAGCCTTCTACATCTGCTGCTAAACAGACCAGACACTGTGGGATTTCTGAAGAAAGGTGATCATGAAACATGATTTTTAAATCCATGGTTATCTCATATTTATTTAATGAATTCTTTTCCCTTCATACCTGGTGAATCTAGAAATTGCCACAAGATGAGTGGATGAGCCGCAGGATGAACTTAGGAAAATGAAAATAAAAGTGCCACTAAGCTCTGCCCTCAGTTTGCAAACTGGGAGTCCAGCAGTGTGCAGAGCAGAAGGTGATAGCAGCAGGACTGGGACTGGGTGTGAGGTGTCCAGCAATGCACAAAGTCCAGCAGATCCTCCTGAGAGGGCGTGATCCAGGTACACCAGGTTCTGCTGCCAGAGGATGATTTCTTCCTGCTTTTCTCTGGACAAAATCCTAGATTATCTGCTCCGTGATTCACGTTGCATGCTGTGATGGTTAATTACCTCTGTATTTTAATCACAGAATCTGCTGGCTGTAACTTGAAAATTACCAGCACCAGTAAGGCTTGTAATGGATTTTCAACTCTTTTTGGTGTCTTAGATGGTGCTTGTGCCCTCAATCTGATGGATTTAAGTATGGAAGAGGAATTCTAAAAGTGCTGGGAATAAAGGTGTGGGAAGACAAACCCCGAAGGGACCCTGTGGTGCTGCCTGTCTGCCAGTGACTGGAACAAATCTCAGAAAAAAATGGAAAAAAAGGCCACAAGCAATGAGACAGAGCCCCTGACTTCCAAGAAGGATGTCTCAGACTGTAGCAAAGGAGAAGATTGTAAAGAGAATGGACTTCTGGTCAGGACCCCTAAATCTGCCCTGCGGCTGGTGGAGGATGGCAACAAAGTCCACCCCAGCCAGGGGGACAAAGGGGAGGCAGCTCAGATCTCCAATGGTTATTCAGGGGTCCAGAGCTCAGTTCCCTGCAATGGAGAGGTGGAGGATGCCCAGGGCACAGCCCCAGCAGCCACCACCACCACCACCACCACCACATCCACCACCTGTGGGGCTGAAGCTCAGCAGCAGCTGATGGAGCTGGAGGACAGAGAGACCTGGAGTAAAAAAATTGACTTTCTCCTCTCCGTCATTGGATATGCAGTGGATCTGGGAAATGTGTGGAGATTTCCTTATATCTGCTATCAAAATGGAGGAGGTCAGTGCCCACTCCTGTTCATTGTTCCTTAATGCTGAATTTCTTGGTTTAGAAATGGATGATTTAGGGGCTTTTAAAATATCATGTATAACAAATGACCAAGGAGAACTCATTCACTGAAAAACCTAAATATTGGGATAAGATAATGACAGAAAGCCTGTTTAGCACAGCACAACTAGAAGGTGAGAACCAGGTAGGTGCAGACCCACTCCAACACCTTTCCCTTTCCCAAAGAGCATTTTAAAATCTGATAAACCAACATGTCTAAACCAACTCATGAGGAAAGCTGGGTCTTTGACTCACTGACATAAGAGACAAAATATAAATCTAAAATCTAATCGAGGAGATCTTAGAAAGGACTTTTGCCTCTCTGATGTAACAAAGGCATTTTATTGGAGAAATTACTAATTTTATCTGTAACCTATCTCACAGCTATGAGAGTCAGTGGAGTCTTGGTGAATCCAGTGTTGCAAAAATGTGAGGAGTTTGGCCTGAGTGCTTATTCTTGTTCACACTGCTGACTAGTTACACTTAAGAGAAATCCCACAGTAATTCAGTGGTGTGTTGGCCAGGGAGGGGATATGCATTTTCCCTGTGGGATAAAAAGAACTCCTGTTTATGGAATGCTGGTACTGTTGGAGGAGAGGTCTGTTGAGAGTTACAATCATCTGCTTTCTCTCTTGCAGGAGCATTCCTCATTCCTTACACAATCATGGCCATCTTTGGAGGGATTCCTCTCTTCTATATGGAATTAGCACTAGGACAGTACCACAGGAATGGCTGTATTTCCATTTGGAGAAAAATATGTCCTATATTCAAAGGTAACCAAGAGAAATGGAACTTTCTGAATAACTGGGAAATTTTGCTATAAAGGTGATATTTCAGGGGAAAGAAAATCTCATAAATGGAAGTAAGACTTGTTCTACACAAGATTTTGGCTTTACAAAGAAAGCTTTCCTAAAACTCCAGGTACACCTGCACGTGTGTGTATACACATACAGTATGCAACTCAAATTCCTTAGAGAGAGGCTAATGAATTGCAGAAATTTAGGGACGCATAGAAAATATCTCTTTATAAGCATATTCTGTCTTCATTAAGGATGTTTTGCTGGAATCAGAGTATTCCTGAAGTCACAAGAAATGCCAGTGTTCTAAACACTTGGGAGGAAGTGTGTTCCCCCTGCAGAGCTGCCTAAGACAGTTACTAATGGTAGCTGATGTGATAACCAATTCCCTTTCTCTTTTTTTTTGCCTGAAATTCACACTGATTGAATGCAATTATTTCCTGCCTCTCCAGGAATTGGCTTTGCCATCTGTATCATAGATCTCTACGTAGCCTCCTACTACAACACCATCATGGCTTGGGCTTTCTACTACCTCATCTCCTCCTTCACGGCGGAGCTGCCCTGGACCAGCTGCACAAATCCCTGGAACACAGGAAACTGCACCAACTACTTCAGCAAGGACAATGTCAGCTGGTCCCTGCACTCCATTTCTCCTGCAGAAGAATTTTATACGTAAGTGCATGTAAGTGAGGATGGTGGTGGTAGCCCCAGACTGCTGGGACACCAGCAAGATTCTCCTGGGAGGGCAGCAGGGCTGATTGTGGATGGCACCCTCTTCAAATCACTGGATTCTTGTAGGTGGGCTGTAAGCTGAGGGTGTATGAGGAGTGCTTTGTTTTTTAGCAGCTTCCCAGTTAATGTCTGCTGTCACTTATCTCCACTGGCGTACCATTAATAGAACTTTTAATTAAAATAAAATGAATCCTAAATGTCATGACTTTGAAGGCTGCTTATCGAGATCTCAAGATTCCTTGTAAAGCTCAGACCACACTATGGGACTGTTAAATGCATGTTTAATATAAGCATTTGTTTAAAAAGCATCTCTACTGTGTTTTTCTTTCCTCTTGCAGTCGTCAGGTTCTGCAGGTGCACAGGTCCAATGGGCTGGATGACCTGGGGGGCATTAGCTGGCAACTGACTCTCTGCTTGTTGTTAATCTTCACCATCGTGTACTTCAGCATCTGGAAAGGGGTCAAAACATCTGGCAAGGTGAATGCAAAAGCAGCACACGTCAACTTGTCTTGAGGCAGTTCTGCCTGAGCCAATTAACTGTCAGGGGATCAGCTCAGGTTGTTGCCATGACAGGGATTTTGGGCTGATGTATTTGGGGAGCACTCGCTGTACAGTGACTGCTACTCTTATCCGAGAAATAAAGAACAAAAGTAAGCGACACCACTGTTCTCTGGGCAGGAACAACCCTGTCAGAGACAGGGGACAGATGTGCAAACTGCCTGTTTACAGATCTGCAGAGAAGCTCATGTGAAGATGCTATAAATGCTAAGAGATATAATATGATTAACTAATTCTTATTATCCCTGTTAACTTTCTACCCGTGGCAAACGCTCTCACCATGTTCCCTCACAGGTGGTTTGGGTGACTGCCACGTTCCCTTACATCATCCTCTTCATCCTGCTCGTGAGAGGTGCAACTTTGCCTGGGGCTTGGAGAGGTGTCCTCTACTACTTGAAACCTGACTGGCAGAAACTCCTGGCCACTGAGGTAAAAAACTTTGTAAAAGATTATTAGAGATTTGCTTTCAGCCTATCCATGTGTGTATCACCACAGATACATAAAGCATGACTGAATAGATGTTTTAGCATGGATTTGAGAGCCTGAGTCAACATCCTGTCCATAATTATAAAGAATTTTAAAGATTAGAGTCCACCCTCAATTTAGCTTGAACTAAAGGCAGAGCTCCCATACAGTGGTTGAACAGAATGAGTGATGTGATTAGAAGAAAACAAGTGACCAAACATTTTTCCACCAGGACTGACACTGAGTGAGAAGCTGTGAGTGCTCCAACACTGGAAAAAAATCCTTCTCCTGTGAGAGTCACACTGAGCAAACTGAATTTATTAAACCTAACAAGTGGTACAGCTGCAGTTTTTTGGCTTAAGGGGATGAGTACAGCCCTCCAATGTCCACAGCTGCCTCTCTTTAAATAGTGCAGGTTACTGGAGCAGAAACCTCTATCTCCATCCTGTAACAAGCTTTGGCAGATGAGCCCACGGACATCAACTAAACCCAGTAAACTCATGCAAGTGCCTGTGGAGGAGGAATAGATCAGTCAGGCCTGCATACACCACCAAAATCTGAAAGGAAAGCAGGAATGAGGACAAACTGAGCTAACCAACAAACCCCAGGCCCTCCAGTATCTGATCCAGCCTTGAACTCTGTGGATGACAACGAATCCATCAAGCTCAAGGCTGTGCTCACTTCACTGCCTATGAAAGTGTCTGGTGAGGAGGGTGATGGAAAAAACCCCAAAGCAATAAATGCTACAAACAAGAAGATTAAAAAATTCCAGTGTTTGCAAGTCTGCTGCTGCCCAGCTGATATGGAGAGTTTTGAATGAAGAGGAAATGAAAAGACACCAGTCTCTGATAAAGCAGCATCTCCAATAAGGAACCACATCTTCTGAAAAAGCAATAAAGGCCATTGATATTGTATTGGATGTATCTGGAGTGAGGACAGCAGATTGCAATCTGTGTGCTGGGTGATGACAGAGCTCTGTCTGGGTGATACAGGATGGCCTCACACGATGGGAGAGAATATTAGAAATGAGTTGTAATGAACTCCATGTTTCAATCAAAAGAGAATAAATGAATGAGGACTTTCACCTTCAGAAAGAGAGCTGATATTGTACTTTAGAACATTACTCATTAGGGCTGAGGCCACTTTTCAAGTACAACACGCTTTTCACAGCAAGATCATCACACTTGCATCTGTCACAACAAAGCTGAATTGAGCCCCAAGAACCAGAACTGCATCCACACAGTCAAATGGATATCCATAAATCCAGGAGAAGTCCACATAGCCTGGAGGACACATTGCCAAACACAGGACTATTCTACAGCACACAGAGTTTGGAGGAAGATTTGGAAGACTTCAAAAGCATGGGTAGAAAGTTCTCTGTACACTGCAAAACTTGTTTTAAATTGATTACAGACAATTCACTGAATTAATCGAAGATGCTGTCAGAAGTGCAACAGCCACAACAGTTCTACAACAAACATTCATGTTTCAACATCTCTCTCAACAGAGCGTCTGTTAGACCAGGACTAGGACATAGGCAGACCAATTAAAGACTCTTTTGTAGACCTAAGTGATATTCTGAATGTGCCAAACTCATTCAATCTGTTTGATGTAATGTTTTTCTTGCTTTCAATATTTTTCAGGTTTGGGTAGATGCAGCAGCTCAGATTTTTTTCTCCCTGGGACCAGGTTTTGGGGTGCTGTTGGCTTATGCCAGCTACAACAAATTCCACAACAATTGCTACCAGTGAGTTCTACCTTATTCTATAAGTAAAATCGAGTTAAAAAATATAACTGTGGGTATATATATGAGAAAGAAACAGGGTGAAAGGCACTAAATTGTCAGACCTGTGTACATAGAAACCAGAAGTAAGTGTAACAGAGGACCTGCAATCTAAAGCATTTCTCCTCTGTTGCCTAGCTTAAAGTAAGATGATTTTTACTAATTACAGCAAGAGGTCTAAAATGCAGCAACCTGCCACAACAAAATGGACTAAACCTCTGCCAAACCATCACATTGTAGTTATTTAATCTCTGTAGTTAGTTAGAGAATAACTTCATAGTCTTGAACAGGAAGGTAATTTATGGTTTTTACTTGTTACCTGAAAAAAAATTCTATTTCTAACTTCTAAAATAAAAGTCTCAATTCTTTAATATTCACGTAGTAATTCCTATTCTTTTAAAACATCAAGATGTCAGTATTCAATCCAGCGGCAGACTGATGTTACGGCATCTGTACGGGTTTGAGAAAAAAAGTAGTCATGGGTTATTGGGGTTTTTTACCCTTCCTTTCATATCTGCTGCTTTTTTTTCCCCCTTGTACTCCCCTGGCTTTTCTAGGATTGTGTAGATTGTAGACCAAGAGGTTTAAAGCCTTTCTAGCAGGTGCAGATTCCCTGATGAGAGTTAGGTCTTTTGTTGCAGAGATGCTCTGGTCACCAGCACTGTGAACTGCCTGACCAGCTTCGTGTCTGGGTTTGTCATCTTCACCGTGCTGGGATACATGGCTGAGATGAGGAATGAAGACGTGTCAGAGGTTGCCAAAGACACTGGTAGGTTAACATTTCATACACATCTCAAACTGCTTCTAAGATAGAATATATTTGTATATGTACTTCTAGATCGAGAGCAGCCCAAGTGACGAGAAATATTTTGTATATTATTCAGGATGCTGACTTTATTGGGCACTGTTATACAGTGCAGCTAAAAAATCTAGCCCATAAACACTACAAATAAAAGCCAGAATTGCAGTTTCACAGATGTGGTGGTCACTGCACATGGCACAGCAGCCTGGGGGGAGGAATTTTCCCCTGGGAGATGCTGTGCACAGCCTGCCCTTCCCTCAGCAGCACTGGCTAACAGTGATGCCAACTCTCTGCTCCAGGACCCAGCCTGCTCTTCATCACCTACGCAGAGGCCATTGCAAACATGCCAGCTTCCACCTTCTTTGCCATCATCTTCTTCCTGATGCTGCTCACGCTGGGGTTGGACAGCACGGTGAGTAGCCAGTAGGGGAGACCCTCGGGGCACAGCCTGACCCCCTCAGGCTCCACAGAAACAGAATTACAGACACTGCACTGGCACTGAGGGGTTTGCAGCACCTTCTGTAAGACAGATACTCCAATTTTTATCTGAATAGGTTTAAATATAATCAAGTGATGTGTCACTGTCATGCTGTGACAATTAATAAGACCTTGAAATATAAGCAAAGCACTTGATTTCTACACTCCTGGTTGAATGCAGCCTTCCAGGTTCGTTTCTTGCTTGTAAACTTACAAAACAATTATGAAAATCTGGAGGTTTTTTTCACACAAATTGGATTTAAAAGGTGGGAACTGGAGATACACTAAAAAATTGTCATGTGAGTCTGGTTTTACAGGTGGAGAACCAGCTCCTTCCAGCAGCACTGAACTCAGCTGATTTCAGTCTTGGTCCTACTGAACCACCTCTCATTTCTCCACATCCTGGTGCCTGCACAGGACTGCCTTTGGATGACAGTGCATTCCCACAGATACTTGAACACTAAATACCCACCCTAAAGAGTTAAAAGAAATTAGGAGGAAAGACTTGTCTAAAAACCCCAACTCCACAGCAGAACAGAGCCCCAACATTTCAATGCTGTAATGCTCCTTTAAGCACTCAAACATACTTTTGAGGAGGTAACACTGCCCTCTATTTTCCAGTGATTTTTCCATGCTTTTCAGTTTGCAGGACTGGAGGGAGTGATTACTGGAGTCCTGGATGAATTCCCACATGTCTGGGGCAAACGCAGGGAATTGTTTGTCCTTGGTCTGACCATTGTTTGCTTTTTGGGGTCTCTGGCAACCCTGACATTTGTGAGTATTTCTGCCACCTCCAGCCTCCCTTGCTGGCACTTTCCTGCCAATGACACCTTGGAGAGGGTAGTAATTTTTTGAAGAGAGTTTCAAGAAATCAGATTGAACCTCCAGCCTGTTTTCTTTATGCATTAGAAATCTATTACTTGGAATAAATGTGAATGGTATTTCATAAGGAAATATGTTGCAAAATGATCCTACTGCAACTCATGATGTGCTACACATCATAAATGATGCTGCTCATCAGTCATCAGACAACCAGCCACAT
Source organism: Sylvia atricapilla (assembly GCF_009819655.1). Taxonomy (NCBI): domain Eukaryota; kingdom Metazoa; phylum Chordata; class Aves; order Passeriformes; family Sylviidae; genus Sylvia; species Sylvia atricapilla. The sequence goes on along the minus strand of NC_089159.1, from coordinate 7,240,774 downwards.
TTTTTATGTGGTTTGTTTCTTGTTCCCAAAAGCTCCATGTTTAAAAATAACATGAATAGTTATTATAATCTTCACAATGTGTAAAAAGTATTCTGAATTAAAAAAATATTCTAGTAATGGATTTCCTGGATCTTCCTCATTGTTTCAAGGCAGAAATCATCATTAGTCACATCAAATAGTTCCCATGGGGCTTGTAGATTTCATTCTCACAACGAGCGATTTTTGAATAATGAGTGTAATGATCATAAGGGAAAAAGAAAGAAATACTTGGCTTTCCTGTCATGTTTCACTCCACCTGCTCATTTATGTGTAACTTCCTTCTTATGTGAAGTGTTTGCTGTAAAAGGATGCCGAGTTCCTCTACAAGAGGTCGCCTCTTTCATGGTTCTAGATCCCAAATGGAAAGAAAGCAAAGGAATGCTTTACTTATTTTCTATGCAGCAGCTATGATCCCTGGCGGAGAAAGAAGAGGGCATGCAAAAAGCCATCCTGTAAAATCCCCTTTGTTCACTAAAATCCAGCCAGAAATGCCAGCAGATTTTAACTTCTCTGCCTGGCAGCCCCTAAGGTGAGGGGTGTCCACAGAGAGTGAGCAGCTCACTGAGGTTTCCCTGGCAGAAACAGCCCCAAAGTGACAGGAATGGGTGAATTTCCCACTTGTGAAGGTTCTGCTCCAGCCACAGGCAGCACCAAGCACAGCAGGGCAGGGTTGCCATCTCTGGATCCTGGGGACACTGACAGTTTGATCTCCTTTCCAGGGAGGAGCGTATGTGGTGAAGCTGTTTGAAGAATACGCCACGGGTCCAGCTGTCCTGACCGTCGTGTTCCTGGAGGCAGTGGCTGTGTCCTGGTTCTATGGTACCTCCAAACACCCCTGACCCAAGCTCCTGAGCTCCTGCAGCTCAGCATTGCCTCAGTCCTGAGTCTGTGGTACCTCCAAACACCCCTGACCCAAGCTCCTGAGCTCCTGCAGCTCAGCATTGCCTGAGACTCTGCAGACAAGACCAACCATGTCTGCAGAAAAGAGTTTACAGAAGCTTTTTACAAACTCACTGACAACTAAAAGCAGTGAGAATTAGTATTAATTGCTCTTTGACAGAAGTACACAGGCATCTAAAAGTAACAGGAGGTGTAATTCAGAATAATTAAGGATTTAGTGAAATTAACAGTTACAGGAACAAAATGGTCTTCTGGGATAGATTCTGAATTTATTTGCTGGGCATAAAAATGTGTGGAGTATCTAAGAAAAACTTAATCTGCCATCCTCCCTGTCCTCTCACTTGTCTCCACAGGCATCACCCAGTTTTGCAATGATGTGAAAGAAATGCTGGGCTCTGCCCCAGGCTGGTACTGGAGAGTTTGCTGGGTTGCAATTAGTCCCCTCTTCCTTCTGGTGAGTTTTCTTTAGAGCTTTTTCTCTCCAGCACAAGAAAATCACCACTGAACAATGCAGCTCCTTAGATTTCTAAAAGCTGAACTCAGAATTCTCTTGTGAAGTTCTTTAGTAACAATTTTTGTTAAACCAAAAAGGCTCAATTAGTGAGAAACTCAATACAGTGCTGCAAGATCTTGTTACTAAATCACAGTTTTAAGGTTTTTTGTAGTTGAATTAGCTGAATAAGTCTGGGTTCTGAATAACTCTCCCCCTGTCCTCTGCTAAACAAATTTACTTTGTTTTGGTGATTTATGTTTACCTCAGCAAAATGAAGCAATAAAAGTTGATGAAAAATACTGTCAGAGGAGGAAAACCAAGATAAGTAAATACACTGTCTCAGCAACTGCTGATGGACAACTTCAGAATATTCCACTTAAAATTTATAGCAGTTAATTACAACCATTATAAATCTATTATTCAGAATTGGAAATACTGTCCCAATGTTTGGCTTGGCAGCATTATTAATAGCATTTGAACATAAAGTGTTCATTTCCTGATTCAAAATTAGTTCATGCTACCTTTTATTCTGGCTGGCCTTAGTGGGAGCAGAGCAGGTCAAGAAGGAGTTTATGAAGCACAGAATCTAGATTTAAGTGAATCCAAAACTACAGTGTGAATCCAAAACTCTTGTAATGATCAAGGTATAATTAACCGACTTTCATTTTATTACCCCTAGAAAGAGAAGTCTATGAATAAAAATGTCACAGCACAGTAATTTTTATACCCCTGTCCTCTTTGTAATCCTAAACCAGCAAAATAATCAGAGAAGCACAGAGCTCTGGGCATGTGGTTACCAGGCAGAGCTATTTGCATTCCCTGAGGAAACTCACCTAAAATAAGGAAAGCTCAGGATGTAGGATGTCATTTCTGTACAGAAGTTTTGCTGGTTAATCCTGAGTTTCTGATGATACTCTGGAACAAACAGTCAGAGATCCTTCCCAGGACAGTCACAAATATTATTCCATATTCAACTAAAAGTATTTGTTGTTTCCTAAGGAATTTTTCAGTCATGAATGATGCTCAGGAACATGATCCAACAGCAGTAACTGAGCTGATGTTTTTTCTTTTTCGTGTTCTGACAGAGAGCAGTGTAGTGTGGAGAGCATCTGCTTTGGGAAGGATCCTTTTGGTCTTTGTTTTGTGATATGTTGTTGATTTGTTTTAAATCTCCACTCATGTAATTTAGGATTGTTTTCAGTGTCAACATATTTTTAATCTTGAGTCCTACTCATTTTCTATTCATTTCTCTGCTATGCTGGAACACAGTTTTCCAAAGTGTATGCCATCAAAATCCACATATTCACACTTTCCCCTTTTTCTCTTTCAGTTTGTCACTTGCAGCTTTCTGTCCCACCCTCCTGAGCTGAGGCTTTTTGATTATGATTATCCTTACTGGACCACAGTTGTGGGTTACTGCATAGGAACCTCCTCCATCATCTTCATTCCCATCTACATGGTCTATCGCCTGGTCATCACCCCAGGGACACTGAAGGAGGTATCTTTGATGCTCTGTTGCTTCTGTTTGACTGTTAGGAAGGAGGTGGTTCCTAAAAATATCATGACTGGCTGTTCTGTTCCTGAATTGTCTCCTTCCCATTCTCACAAATCTCCCCAGTTCTTATTGAGGCTGCCGAAAAATTCTTATAAAATATATCAAGTATTTTTTTAAGCTCTGATGAACTAGAGAGTCTTCCTAAAATTCACTCCAGACACTCAAAATGCCCCAGCCAAGCAAATAAGGCAGTGCAAGGCTGGTTTCCTTGTGTGTATCTGTAAGAAAAGCTTGTTTTTCTCTCACACATTTAGTAAGATGTCTCTACCATAAATCTATAATGACAATACTGAAATTTCTTTTAAGTTCAAATGAGTATCAGTTCATAAAGAATATGTTTAGTTGGCTCAATGTATCCAAGTAAACTGCAAAGTCCTAAAGCATTAATATGACATCTGCCCATCTTTAATTTCAATTATGTTATAAATAATTTTTAAAATCCTGCTGTGTACTTCTATAGCACTTTCCATTTTCATTGTGCTAAGAGGCCAGAAACACTCTTAAGTAGTTCAAGAGGTGTAGCTCAAAGTCATACTTTATTATTAATCTCTTTCTAAATGGCTGGCATGCTGTGTATTGCCTCTAAAATCAATCAATTTCTAATACTGATTTCCTTCCAACAGCGTATTCTGAAAAGCATTACTCCAGAAACAGCTACAGAAATTCCCTTTGGAGACATCCGCATGAACGCAATATAAGCTGACCTGGTTCTGGGGGAGGGAAGAGGAGCCCCAAATGTCACTTTCCCCACCCTCTCCCCCCGAAGAACCGCCTTTCCAGCTGAGACAACCAACGGAGTTTTCCACGGAGGCACCATTGGAGAGGTGACGCCTCCAGCACGTTTATCCAAGCAATCCAATGACATCTACTGTGCACTTCCAAGCAGGCTGAACCGAGCGCTCACTCTGGAACACGAGGGAACATCCCTGCTCCGGGAGTGGCACCGAGGGCCTGCAGCAGCCCCTCCAGGACGAGCAAGGCAAGGCAGGATTAGGTGTAGACCCCCAGTGTGTGGCAGTGCTCCCGTATCTCCTCCCTCCGTGTGATCGTTCGTACCCGGGCAATGTCGTATTCGCTTCTAAGGTTCTCTACTTGCTTCAACTACATGGGAAAATGCACAAATATTTCTGATAGCCATACATTACTCGAGTAACGCAGGGGTTTGTATAAACTAGGAAAACGAAAAAAGGAAGTTCCTTAGGTTTGTGGTGGAGTAGAAGACAGAGGGAGAGGAAAAATGCTGAGCAGCACACACAGCTGGTAGCGTTGGCCTTCTTTTAATTTCCTCTGGTTTGTAGGTGGTAACAATTTCTAATGTTTCTTGCATAAAAAAAAAAATTTACAAAAACTTTTTTTGTGGTGTTTGAGGCTTCACTTTCCTTTAGACCCAATCAAGCCACAAAAACTCATCATGAGTTACTTGACAAGCACTTAAGTTGCCAGTACCTACTGTACTGTTTCCATAACCAATCATTATCCTGGCAGACCTACAGAAACTACAGACCAACAGTGAATCTTTCTGAGTTCTGATGCCAAAACGTGCAAGCTTAAAGATCTCTTTCTCTGCTTCACTTCCATTTTTTTACAGTTAATTTCACACCTAAAATTTGCTGGAGCCTCTGGGTATTTCCTCCTCTTTCCAAGTACAGAGGTAAACTTTAGACTAATCCTTTTGGCTGGCTGACAAAGGTACATTTACAACCATCCAAACCTACTTTGAAAGCTTAGCAGTTCATATTCTAATGGGACTGAATTGGGTTTCAAGCTGAAGCAGAAAAGGGAGGAATTTTTTTTTCTTAGCAGGAAGCTGAGTAGAGTTCAGCAGGATTGATTCTCATGAGAACAATCTATATTAAATTTCAAGGCACTGGCACACTGATTAACCCCCATGTCCATACTAAGCTCTTGACATGACCTGCACACACGTGCTCCCCAAATGTACCTGCCCTGGCCCTTGGAGCACACGAGTTCTGCTGCAGTGGAAGTGCAAACACAAGCAGGCATCATTCATGTACCAACTTGCATTGTACTTTTACTCTGGCACATAGATTATTATCAAAGTAAAATAAAATAAGAGGATAAAAGTCTCTTTTGTGTCCCTTTGCTAAAGTTGCCAAGGTTGCCTGTGCAGCCAGAGCAAGGGGCATTAAGGAACCTGTTGGAGTTCACCTGGGTATGAAGCCATTGCCAGGTGAGAGGAAAGCAGGGATGCTCTGTTTGCCTTCTGAAAACATTTCCATCAGTGTTCCCCCTTTGTGGACCTGGAGAAAGGCCTCTTCCACTTCCACTCTGTATAATGACTTTTGAGTTCATCTAAATCCCAATCCCAGTTTCCAATGAGGAAATCGTTTAAGAGGGACAAGGACTGTTCTTTCAGAACTAGACTCCTGAACTATTTTTGAAAAGGGAATACGTTCTTTAACTGCCACTAGAAAAACATAATAGATCTGTCTTACTGGACAGTTACTCATGGGAAAGTTTTGTAGCTAATGCCTCAAGTGTATTTGAAACCTACTTCCAAAAACTTAATTTTCTGAGTTCATTAACCAAAAAAAAAATACACATGAAATATCAAAGAAAGATGAATGAGGTATTTGTGTGTATCCAACAGCAAAGAGTGGGAAATAATGGAGAAACCCTACTCCATTTCCTCCCTCTTCAGACAGGTGTTCAGCCAACAACAAAAAAAAACCCTGCAATTTTTAAGACACTGACATAGGACAGACATTGGCTCCCTGGCAGGTTTCAGAGAGATCTCCCAAGAAATATCACATTTTCTAGTGAATTAAGTCAGCCAGGAAGCCCTGACAGTAACACAAGCTCTGCAACAGCTGAAACATAAGAACAATGTGCGCTGACTCCTGAGATACTGAGAGAGAATGAAAACTCTGAGAATTATTTGAAGATACAAAAAGCAATGTAGATTAAAAATTATTATTCCTGAATAATACAAAGATAAAATACATCCATGTTTTCATTCTATAAATGCTGAACTTGAAAGGCAGTTTAGTCCTCATTACTTTTTTGTTACATGGTGTACTAGTTTGAATATCTTACTATGGTAAGTTCATTTTTTAGTATTTCTATTTAGCTGAGTGGATGAAATACTGAGAATTTGATTTATTTATACAAGTAGGGTTTTTTTTCCTTTTACATACCCATCTGAAAACAAGTAAAGTAACAAATATTTATCAGGTAGCTCAGCAAGTAGCCATACCTTAAACACTGGTTTTGTATAAAAACTACTTATATTGATACCAAATGAGCTGCACTGCAGATACAGTGTTTTGAGGCAAAAAAAATCCTTCTCTTCAGCTCACCTTCCATTCATCTACCATGAGTATATCCTACCCTCTGTTCTGAGCAGTGAAAAGGAAGTAATGAACAGGTAAATTAGGACTATCTTTGCCTTTTAAAGAGAATTAACTGGAGTTTTAGCTGTACAGAACTAAGTATTCCCTCCAACTTGTACATGATGCACTTGTATTAATTTATGCAGCTGTTTAGTTACAAGTGTTGCAAGCTGATTGTAAGTCATCAGTATGTGCCTTGTACTGTAAACTGTTACTGTAATAAATTTAATATTCATAAACCATCTGCAGATGTCTCTTATGCCTCTCTCTTCTAGGAAGAGCAAAGATAAAAATCTCAATTCTAAGGAACAGCAGAATATCTAGTCCATCTTACAATGCCAACAAGGCCTCTGACAAAGAGCAGAGGATTTCCTTCAGTGCTTGAACCCTGGCCCACTGCTAAACATTTTCGTTCCATTCCAACAGAAGAACCAAAGCTCATTACAGTTGTTTACACAGAATAGCAAAACCAAACTGCTCCACACTGGAGGATGTGCTTAACTACTTGATTAGCTGACATAAAACTCATTCCAAGCCTTTAAAAAGTGGCAGCACTTGCATTTAATTTTACTCAGGCTTTGTCCCATTGCTCAGTCTGCTGAACAAATTATCAGGAAAACACCAATCTCAAAACCTTTTTTTAAATATATAAGTTCTCCTTACTCTAACATAAAAATGATAAACTCTGAACAAAAACAAAGTGAAAGAAACAATTTAAAAAGTGTTGAAAATATATTCTAAAAGCTATGACCACTGTCAGATATCCTACTTACCAAGTTGAAAGATAATTTTTTCTTGACTATGAACCTTTGAACAGAAGACTGACAAATCTAAAATATCAATTAACAAGCAGATACAACTGCAATACATGAAAACAGACTCATCTACCTTATTCCATGCAAAAAAGACGTAGTAAAATAACCTACACATGAAAAAACCCCCACACATACTTATCTTACACTTTATTAACTGTTTCTGTACATCAGAACCCACACATAATACAAAATCCATACCTCAATATGCATATATCTTTACAAAACTCCACTCTACATACAGAAACCTCCTAGGTCATCATTCAGGCTGGTTTTCTTGCCTTTTCACCCACTTTTACAGGTTTGCTTCCCATTTTTGAGAGCAGTAGTGGACAGTGAGTCCTCCTATGGGCTGAGAACACCTTTGTTTCAGCAGAGCTCACTGTTTTGGCTGCTGAAAGGAGCAGAGGGATGCATTCTCACCTTACATTGTCTAACACTCCCAGGCCTGCCCAAAATCTTCAGGTACCAAGGACATGGTACTGAAGGGCAGGACAGTCAGCCACATTGAACATTTCAGCTGTACAGACAGACTAAAGGTGCGTGTCAAGAGACCCACTGAGCCATTCCAAAAGTTATTCTCTTAAGGGACACACAACTTCTCAAAGGAAAGCCAGGAATTAACAGGTAGGATAATCTTTCCTGTCCAAGAGCCTGCACAGCAGTGGCCTTTCCTCCTAGCTGCCAGCCCAGGCGTTTGTGCCCATGCCAGGGCCATCAGTCCTCCTCTTTCTCGATGTAAGGTTTGGTGCTGACCCGGGCCATCTGCCGGGCCAGGTACCGGTCCCGTGCTGACATCACCGTCTCCTCGTTGCTCCTTTTGGCAAATTTGCTCAGGCTCTCAGGTGCTTTCTGTGCTTTTTCTTTCTCATCTTTCTCCCCTTCTCCAGCTTTACGTTTCTGCTCAGACATTCCAGAGCTGGAGCTTCCCTTCTCATCCACCTCTCTGTCTTTTCCCTTTCTCTCTTTTCCTAGACCACTCTCTCCATCTTTTTCTAAAGATGTAGGAGTACTTTCCCTCCTCTCTCGGTATTTCTTTTCATCACTGCCATATTTCTCTCTCCTGTCCTTTGCATGATCTTCCCTTTCTCTGTATTTCTCTCCTCTGTCTTTCTCTCTGTCATTATATCTGTCTTTATCATTTCTTGTTCTTTCTTTCTCTCGTTCCTTCTCTGAGCCCTTCTCCTCTCTCTCCTTTGCCCTCTTCCATTCTCTGCCATGTCCCTCCCTCTCTTTTCTTTCCTTCCCCCTTTGTTTATCATCTTGATCTTCCCTCCTTCTGTAGTGATCTCTACTAGTGTGATCCCCATGCCTGTGTCGCTCTTCCCTGTCCCTCTGGTGATCCTTTTCGTGGGTCCTACTTCTCTCATAATCCTTTTCCCTGTACTGTTCATCACCTCCCCTTTTGCTCGGCCTGCTCTCTCCTCTCTGATGGCTTGATTGGGCTTTGTTGCGTGGCTCTTCCTCCACACTGGATGAGCTTGGTGACCTGGAATGCCTCTGGCTTTTGTGATGTTTAACCTCCTCTTCACTGCTCACTGAGTTCTCCCTTCTTTTCTTCTTTTTCAAATTTACTTTACTATGCTTGTGTCTCTTGTCATCATCACTACTATCAGTTCCTAGGTCGGTATCAGCATCTGGATTATTTTCTTTCTTAGACGGCTTCTCTCTTTGTCTTTCCAATGGAGATTTGTTCCTTTCGTTGGGTTCATCCTGACTGTCAGGTTTTTCTTCCTTTATCCTACATTTTTTACATTAGAAAAGAGAAACAACATTAAAAATCCTGAAATCTTGGACTTTTCTGTAAACTGTCTTCTGGTCAGTACTTAGGCAAAAGATGCTGCTGAGAAGTCTTAGAAAGCAAATCTGTCTGTGGCTCAGGTTCCAGGAATCCAGCACACAAAGTATCCACATCTGGTTCACTGGTGAATGTGAGCTGAGGAATTTATCTAAAAGATGACTATGGTAAAGTATGTGCAGCCTCCATCTAAGGAAAAAAAACCATTGATTTGTGTTCCTGTGTGAGCCTGCTGGCAAGTTACAGGTTTTCTTATGTGTTTGGTCCTCTATTCACATCAAATAATTATCCAGAGAAGAAGCAGGTTGTGAGTTTTGTTGACAGAGAACATGTTTGGTTTGTTTTGATCCAGTATTTCTGAAGATCTCACTTGTGACTAGACAGAAAGTAGTAACTTTTAACAGCTCAAATATTCTTAAATGCAAAATGCTGACTCATGGAGGGGTTATGCTTTGTCATTCTCTTCTGGCTGATGAGGAAATCCCTGTTCACTCACACAAACCATGTCTGTTGCATTTAATCACCAAGCTCCAGGAACAGCCTGTGGGGCAATCTCCTGAGTCAGGACACCACCAGTGAGATTTTATGTCTGCTAAATGCCTGAAGGCATGGATAGCCTATGAACAACAACTAAAAATTAAATTGAAAAGTTTGGTAATTTACTTAGTAATCCAACTCAAAGGTGGAACACTTTAGGGACACTTCTGAGATCTAAAAATGGAGCTTTTTTCTCTGCATCCTGCTGCATCACCATGAAAAAGAATAAAACTAAAATATACACCTGAGATTATTTGAATGCCTTGCTGGGAACACTATCTACAGGACAATTTGTTTCCCCTGAATTAATTTTATGTGCCACTAAAGCAAAGTTCCTTAATTTGCAAGATTAAAAAAATCATCATTTCAAATGCTCTTTACAAAGTACAAAATCACATCACCCTGAAGACTTCATGGAGAACTCTCTTACTTCAGGTAGCTGAGTAACTTCAGTGATCACTTTCTTCACTTAGGCTAAGAATTTACTTTCTAACAATCCAATCTCAGATCTAGAAGATCTCTTGATGAAAGCTGCATTTTCTTTGTGATAGCAAACACTTAATCAGTGATATCCATGCTTTAAACCTCTATCAAATGAGGTTTAACCTAAATTAATTGTCTCAAATGATCAATTGCTGCATACAAGAAATATCCCCTTCATCACATTTATCCATATGGCAGAATGTTACCATTTTAAACACCTAAATAATTCAGTCTCGTCTCATTGCTTTGGAATGTTCACATATTCAGATTTCAAAATACTCCCACTGGATTTCCTATATATTTGATTCATTTCCTTCTACCACAGCATTAACACACAATTTAGTTTTTATGCAACTAAATGTGGAGTAAGTATGAAATAAAGAGACTCACATTCTTTATAGGAAATTCATAGCATATTCATTTCCCATGACTTACTGCTATGCTCACTATTTTACCTCTGGTCTTCCTCGTGATTCAAAATGTGTAACTTAATACAGATTGCTAAATATTATGTAAACCAAAGAAAACGTAGGTCAGAATAATACCAAGCAGGATTACAATCATAACTGTCCTCTTGATACTTTTCAGACAGCATCCCTGTCCTGCTTGTTTCATTTTCTGTGTCACTGATGATCATTAGTTATTTACCAAATAATTCAGTTCATCAGCTGTATGAAATTACCAGTTTGCCTTACCACTGCATTAGTGCTCTTTGTCTAATCTTCCAGTGAGTATGGAATCACAAAAAGCCAGATGCTGGATTTTAGACCTGAAACTCTGTTGGAATCACATCCTACCTGGCTTCACGGAAGCTGCATTTAGGCATCTCTTCTTCCCCCACACGCTGGTTTAAAAGATGTCTGTAGAATCCACTGAGATCCCTCTGTTTGGTCACATCCAGGTATGCTGAGAGAAAGAAAGGGAGGTTGGATTTACTGTGCCACAAATACTCACCACGCACAACTCAAAACCAGTACACGCCACCAAAACTGCAATTTCCATCCTGGAGGTTTTCAAATCCAAAGTGGAAAAAGCTTAGAGTAACCAGATCTGGCCTCACAGCAGACCACACTTGGAGCAGATGCCTGGAACAGGTGACCTTCACAGGTCCACTCCAGCCCAATTCATCTAATGATCCTACATTCTGTGCTTTACATCTGCTCCTGATCCTGACCAGAATGTCTGTGGTAAGGACTGGAAACATCACTGTACCCCAGGCTTACAAGTCTTCCTTCAACAACTGATCCTCCCTCAAAAATTAAAGTATCAACCCAAATAGTACTGACACACAACCAGAGGAACGTCCTCTGTTCCGTCTGTGTAACACATGCAAAGGAAAGTATAAAAGACCAAGGTTGATCTGATGCAGGATCTGCTAATCTGGTCCTCTTTGATTTTAATTATCTCAAGCCTCACATAGAGACCACCAGACAAATATATTGTGAATCATGTACAAGGTCCTACTTTTTTTTCAGGACCATTGTTTCACTATGAATCTCACCCTCGAGAGCTGATTCTCTTCTTTCTCTCTCCTCCTCCTCAGCTCTTTCTTGCAGCTTCTTCTTATAGGCTGAAGTCACAAAAGCCTCTTTGTCTGCAAACTCTCCTCCTTCCATTTCACGCTCTTTCTGAATTTTTCTCTCCATTCGCCTTTCCTGTTCCTTCTTTCTAATCTCAGCTGCTTTGAGGATGTTGTGGATGTATCTGGGCTGAGGTAGAAGGGAAGAAAGTTACCATGCTGAGAGGTAATTGTGGTGGCTGAGAAAACACAAATTGGGATTGATGGAGACGTTGAATTAAGTTGGTAATGGAAGAAAATTGTCAGGAGCTGCTCTAATGTGCTCTCTCTCTGACTGATAGCTACCCAAAACAAACTGCCATTCCTTTCAGACCCCTAGCACAGCACATTTCCCAGTACCAAGAGAGGTTGCTGTATTTAATCAAAACAGTCATCCCATCTTTGACTAGGAGGATTTTTACTCTAAATGAAAATGAATGGTTTTTTGATTTTCATCCCTGTGTCTTCCTAACTTTAACAGCCTTGCCCTTCTTTTCAGGAGTGGGAGGCTTCCTTTCATCCCCAGAACCTGACCAGAGCCTTCAAAGGAACTAGAATAAGTAACAAGGAAAGTATCATTTGTCAGGGTAATTCAGCAGTGGTTTGAAGTTTACAAGTTTACCAGTCACAGTTACCCCAAGCAGACAGAGTTGGACAGACAGGATACATTCTCAGGTACTGACCCTTTTGTCACCATTTCCAGCTAACATTCTGGCACTGCTTTCTTTCTTCTTCTGCTGCATTTCATCATAAATACTGTCATATTCATATACTGTAGCATCTTCTTCTAAAGCCTTCTGAATCTCCAATTTAGTCTAAAACAAAAACAGGAAGGAGAAGAAAAGATATCAAAATAATAATAATAATGAAATCTTTACTATTTTCAAATATTTGATTCCTATGTTGTAATTTAAACAGATCTATGGTATAAATTACCCGTCAGAACACAGAGAGTAAATTAAAAATAGTCCCTTACCTGTTTCATTGCTTGCTTTTTCAATGCTTCTTTTTGAAGACTTTCCCCAACAGTTGGCTGTAAAAAGGACACATTGCAGAAACAAAATTAATTACATTGACACAGATAATATTATTTTTCTATCATTCTACCAAACAACCATATAGTAGTCCAATTACAGACAGGTGTGATTCAGAAAATACTGAATTCTTCCTGCACATCCATCAGAGATGTACCAGTCACAAGCAGAGATACTGAAAATCACATGAAAAAAGAAAAACTGTATTCATAGTTAAATACAAAAATCTGTAAGAATTTGGTATTTATTTCAAGTCTCACTTGTATCATTAGTTGTGTATTTTCAAAAATTAGAACACAGCTAAACAGCATGTACTTCAAATGTTACTGTTTAATTTCTCAAGATTAACATGCTAGAAAATAGCAATACTAGTCTTTCCTAAGAAGAAACAGATCCCTACTGAAAATGTTTTCTAATCATACTGTCTCTTACAAAAAAGCTTTGCATTTTATTTACTTTTCTTCTTTTAATTAGTTTTGACCTAAACTACATATCTATCTTTTCTCAACCAACAGATAATAGTGTTTATTAAACAGATCCACTATAATGGCAGGACTTGTATCCTTGTTTATGTAATTAAATATCTCTTAATCTTAAAAAGAAGAAATAGGAAGGAAAAAACCTTTTGCATTTTGGCAGCTTGTCAAGTTTTGCAACTTTGACTAATACACGCTCTGTGGCGCATCTTAAAAGGCAAAGAGATTCTGTAATTTGTTCTTAATAAAATTAAAAAATGAAAACCAAGTAGCAGGGAGCTTTGCAGCAGGAACTAAGATCTTCTGAAATCAAACAGAATTAGCACTATCTAAATTCAAACAGATCCCCTGAACATGAAGGCTTTTAAATTCATTTGATGTTTAAAATAAAATAACATGCTGTGACCCCTCTTTATTATCCTATTAAAACTTTAACAGATGTGTCAACAAGGAAAAACACCAAGTGCTTTTCCACAATTTTCTACAGGACAGACTGTAAATAGTGCAAATATTTTTTTTTCACTGGTTAATTTCAGAAACAGGGAAGTTGTGCAGGGATGGAGTTTAATGATACGTGACTCTGTGCACTCTGTCTCTCTTCCCTCCTCAGAGGTTCCTGCTTGATTTGGCCCGTGGGCAGTGCTGTGTGAGCAGACACTGGCCCTGTGCTGAGCACCCAGCTCCTCCTGGGCACTGGGAAAGACTAAAATCACAAACTCTCATCCATTTCTGTCCCTTTACCCAGCTGGCATTTTCACCAAGAGCACAGGAACAGCTGGTATCTTTGGGGCCTCTGTCACCCACCCAGGATGGGACTAAGGAACACGTACAGACAGTGATCACCTCTATCTTCTGTGCCCACCACTGAAAAGCAGCTGCTTTCTATAACCCAGGTGCAGACAACCAGGTAAGGAGCTTTAAGGAGCTTTAAAGCCCAGGCTTTAAGGAGCTGAGCCTGGCAGACATGAGCAATGCACAGAGCTGACTGTGCTATCAGGGTCTACACCCTGTCTGCTGCAGCTTGCTGATTATTTGCACTAGAACTGGATACAGTCTCTTATTTATTTAGGTAGCTGGTTGGTTGGTTGATTGACTGGGGGAAGCAGATAGTGGATTATTTAGTTTAAAATCTACAAGAACCTGGCTTCATTAGTTTTGAGTTTACCTCTGCCTTCAACACTGAAGAACTCTAAAGTTCTGAAGAACCGATGTTCTGAAATAGTTTACAGCACTCTGTACCTAATTTTATGACGTACATCTTCTTTTGAAAAGGCCATAAATGAGTCAGTATAAACCATAAGCAGCCATTTTAAATTAGCATAGAACACACAATCAGCATTACATAGAAAACCTCAATTTCCTCCTGGTTCTTGGGAAAGAAGATGGTCCTTTGTTTGACATATTGAGGGTCACCCTGAAGGTTTCCTCTGTGGGAAACTTTTACACTGGTTTAACAGAAGGGCACCTCAACAAAGAAGAATCTCCCTTGCACTATTCCAGAGAGAAAACAAAACAGATTCTGCAAAGAATAAGCTCTATCCCACTGAAATATTTGAAACTCTATTTAGAATGTTTTCCTTGTCTGTGTACATGGAATAAATGCATTGATCTACAAAGATCAGGTAAACACTAAATTAATACATAACCCTCATTATTATTGGACATATGATGGTAAAGAGGTCCATCTGCCATTTCTCCACACTGGCAGTGAGTTTACAGAAAACAAACACCGTCCCCAGTGGTTTATGGTGGACAATTTCCTGTTGTGCTGTGAGCTCTGATAGATGAGAACTTTCCGTCCCTTTGTATTGTTTTACTTATCAACTGTCCATTTATTAAAGACCCTATAAGCTTAGCAATCTGTCTCATACTTTTTCCCTCCCTCCAGTCAAGCCATTCTTCTGAAGCACAAAGCTTATAATTCAATATTTTCTGGAAGGAGAGAAAACCTTTTAACCCTATGCTGTGAAGGGACACAGAATCCATGCAAATCAAGGAACTCTGAGAAATGAGGCTCTCCAGTCTATCACTGCTACCAGACCATGGAAGACAGCTTGTACACAACTAAAAGGTTTATTAAAAAAAAAAAAAAAAAAAAAAAAAAAAAAAAAAAAAAAAAAAAGGGCAATTAATTACCCCAATCTGCTAACATTTCTCATGGTTCTCTCAATTTCTTAGTTCCTTCTCACTCTAAAATTAGCTACTTGCACCCTCAGGTACATGGATTTAGGAGTGAATCCTTATGGCCCACCCTCACAGAGAACTGTACAATCCAAGTACAACCTGCACATGAGACGCCAGTCCTCATGGAGCTAAAAAAAACCAGAAATCACATCAGGCAACAGATTCCTCTTGGTTCACACGCAATATGAGTCATGGCTACTAGCAGAAGATCAAGAGAATAAACATGAAAAACAAGTCATGTACACAGAATCAGCTTTTCTCAGCACTCCATCCTAGTTTCCAGAAACCAAATCAAGGACTTCCTGAACCAGAGGATGCACCTGAACCATTGTTTGAAATCAAGAGCATCCCTTAATTTACAATCCATTTCTGAATCCATTTATATTCCTAGCTATGCCACAGTATCCTGTGGCAAGGAGTTCCACACCTCAACTACACAACTTCCTTTTGTTTAGATTAAACCAGTTATTTGGTAATTCTATAATGGAACCTACTGCTCATATTATGAGAAATAGCATCATCACCTTACTTCTCTCAATTATTCTTGATTTACATACATCATCTTGAGCTACTCTTTTCTGCGTCCTCCTTCTCAGAAAACTCTTTTCTAGGAGCCCCTTTACTCTACACTTACACTTTTACTTTGCATGAAAACTGTTGCATAAACTCTGGTCAGCACCAGCTCAATTACTCAGCAAATCCTTTTACTCAGGCTCTTCCTTTGAAAAGTTGCAAAGGGAATGAAAAGATGCATAAGCAAAACCAAAAATCTGAGCCTACACGAAGGTAAGAGTTTGTTGCTTATTTTCAGCTTCTGCCTGTTTAAACACTCCATTTATCTTTCAAGTGGTCACTAAAAAACCCACCAAATCCAGTTGGTACATTCACAGAACTGTTCATGCTGGCTCCACAATCTCCCTCCCGAGTTCAGCACCTACTGAGGTCTGTGTACAGTTATTTTTTTTATCCTGTATTAACAAATCAGTTTTGAAAGACTGGTACAGTACAGGAATATACACTGGGTAATTCTGGTGCAATCACAAAACAGAAATTTTATCTGCTGTACCACAGAGATAATTTCAACTAAACACTAAAGGCAAAAAGGAAGAATGAACATCACACAGACTGACAAGCCACTTTTTCCTAGTCAACATTGTATTTCCAGAAAATTTCCATCCCAGATGCTCTGTTTCTTATGAACTAACACAAAGACCATTGTCAGCAACTAACAGCCATTAATGTACTTAACCACAAGGAAAATAATCCAAATTCCTTCAGCAAGGGTAGAGGCAAAATCTGCGTGAAAAATGCATAGTAATGTTTAAAAAAAAGGGGAGCAAAAGTTTGATATCTAATATATAATCATAGACAAGTCAGGTGTGCTGATTTCCCAGCACAAACTTTAATAAAGTTCAGTTAAAAATACATAATCTCCAGACATTTGAGATGTAGTTCTGACTGATAAGGCAGCAGACAGGAAATGAAACCCCTCCCAAATGCTGCTCCTTATCGTGAAAAGCTCTGAAATCATTACTGAACTAATAAAGTAATTCTGATTTTTTTTTAAAAAAACAATCTTCTTTGATAAAGGCAGTTATGAGATTATTACTTTTTGCTGGGTATGTACCATACTGACGAGCACAACAACTTTTAAGAGCTTTTATAACAGACTCTGACAGTGAATCTGTCAGCTCTTCCAAAAGGGAGGATACTTGAGCTGTTAAGCTCAAAGTTGGCAGACAGCATCATATATTATTTTTTACTAGAATTATTAGCATGCATTCTTCTGTTTTAATGTTTAGATATTCAGAGAAAATGAGGATGTGAAAAAATACAAGGCAGCCCCAAGGAAGGTTCCCAGATTTACCACGTAACATTTAATGACAACAGATTAAATGAGGTTTATTCCTGGGATCTGGAAAATGTGGGGTCAGACCCTTAATGCAGAGAAAGACACCAAATCCCATCTAACCAGGGAAAGGCTCCATTACCATCTCCAGCAGTGGCACCTAAAGGAAAACCCCTCAGTACAGCCACAGTGGAGGGATGCACCTCTGAGGATCACAGCTAAGTGAGGACAGAGATGGGATTTAAAACACATTCCTGTCCTGTTTCCTGTGAGCTGCACTGAGGCAGTTTCATGTTGAGGGTTGAGTGGACATCACTAGAAAGGTCCTCAGCCTTTTCCTGCCCTGTAAAACTGGAGCTCACACACCTTCAACAGCAACATTCCAGATTTTTTAATGGAACCAGGTACACAGGGGCTGGAAATTGCTAAATTCAGGCTTTCTGTGACATAAAATTAACAACTGCTGGTTCATCAAAATAAAAATAGATTTTAAGAGTAAATTTTTTGGTGAGTCAGAAACCGACCAAAATTATTTGATGTTTTATTAGCATTCTTTTTCTCGACCACACAGAAAAGCAAGCATGGAGTGAAGCTCCAGGGAGGAAAGAATATATTTGTAGCTGAGGGTTCTATAAGGGCTCCAGCCCATATCCCAGCCCGTTCCTGGACACTTCCCGTCCTTCCAGCAGCACATCCAGGTGGGATTTACACAGCACACAGTGCCCTCTACTGGGGCAGGTACAGAGCGAGTATTTTGAACCTACTACTTTAAAAGAAATTAAAAATTATAGAAAAGAACACTCTCACGCAATAGCATACATCTTCTCTTGCTTTAGAACTTCTGTGTTGTACAGCTTTGCTTTTGTTCCCAGTGTGAACACCATAAAATCAATTTGGGTGGAAATTAGCTCACTAAAGGATGAAACACACATAACTACCACACTTTAAAGTTAGTATTTGAGTGACTCCTGTTGATTACTACTGGTCTATTTGCAGGCATTCACCCATGACAGCCAACAAATCTCTTTCCAAGCTACAGTTAACTCTGGCAAACTGGTTGTCACATGTGCTGAACTTCTGGAAGAGTTGACAGAAAGTAACAAAAAAACACCACGTCCATGTAATGTGTACTAAAGAAAATACAGATCATATTTCGCACCCAAATCCAAAATGATGACACATATCCTAATGACACTGCCAAAACCTGATGCAGCCATTAAGGGTTGGACACAAATAAATTTGCAGAATACGGGGCAAATTTCAGACGAAAATTGTTGAACTGACCTCTTCATCTGACTCATCTGCAAACACTGAGAGCTTCTTTGAAACAAGATTTTTCTGCGGCAACTTTTTGGGCATAATAAGCCCATATCTAGAAGAGAAAAGAAAAAAAAAGTTACCTTCAGCATCACTTACAACATAGCACGTTCCAAACCAAAAATCTGCCATTTACCATTTGAGAAGTGAAAAGTTAGCATCAACATAATGTATCCAAGTTATATGTGAGCCTTTGCAGCAGAGCACACCTGCCAGCTTCTCCCAGAGCTATTGCTGTCTTTTGCCATGCAAAGTTTCTGGATGTAATGATTTTCTAAAATCAGGACACAAGTCCCTCTTGTCCAGTGTTCTCCAAGTAATTTATTTTTCTCTCTCAGAGAGGTAAGAAATTACTGTTTCATCTCAAGAGATTTAATCTTAGTCTATACCAGGCACTATTCCATGGTTACGTTTGCAGTGCTGTAATTTCATGCTTTGCTGGTAACGTAACCACAAATGCTACAGCAAAGGACAAGATTTACAGTCAGATTATGTCGAGCTGAGATGGACTAACCACACACAAAGAACTCTTCTGCTGACAAAAGTCCATTTCTGTGCGAAACCCACTTCCTTTTGGTGCTGAGCAACTTCTAAATCGGGGATTTCTTGCTCACCTGCCTTTCCCTGGGTCCATCACCGAGCCAATAGCTCGGCACAGTGTGTATGGCAAAACTGACTGGGGCAGTCCCGCATTCTGGGGGTACCACACACCATCTCTGTGACCCTCATTCTGGGGGTACCACACCACCCCTGTGACCCTCATTCGGGCGGTACCACACCACCCTTGTGACCCCCGTTCTGGGGGTACCACACCACCCTTTTGACCCCCATTCTGGGGGTACCACACTGTCCCTGTGACCCCCGTTCTGGGGGTACCACACCACCCCAGTGACCACTATTCGCTTCCCTGAGCCCCGAACCCGCCCTCAGCTCCGCCTGACGCGGCCGCGGAGGCCGACCCGGAGCCCCGGCTGCCGGGGCCCGAACTCGAGGGTGGGAAGTGTGAGGGAACACTGAGGAGATTCTCCTCCGTAAGAGTGAAAAACACCCCGGGGAAACACCGCCGCAGTCTTAAGCGCCAGCTCGCTGTTTGAGTTCTGCTCGTTTTTAATAAACACAGTTTTAAGGTCAGGCCAACACAGCGAGGCCGCGCGGCGGACACCTGGGACAAGCGAGTCCCGGGGAAGGAGTTTCCCAGCGCTCGCCCCTGCCCTCAGCACCGGGCCCGATTTCCCCCGCCCGCCCCGGCCCTGCCGGCACTCACTGCTTGCCCAGCGCCGCCATCTTGTCCGCCCGCCGCTGCCGCTCCCCGTCCGCAGATTCCTCGCGGCCGAGTCCTCCCCGCTCACTTTCCCCGCCCGCCCCGGTCACCCCTCGCCCCGCGGCGCGGTCCCGCTCCGGGAGGGAAGCGGAGGGCGGCAGGAGGGCGCTGGAGGCGGCGGGGGATTTTTTTAACGGCTCGTTGTCGAGCGGCGAAAGTGCCGATCAGGGAAAGGCGATGGCGGGCGCTCCGTGAGGGGAGCAGCGCCAGCAGCCGGGAGCGCCTCGGGGCAATGGCGGGCAAGGCCCCTGAGAGGGAGAAGCCCTGAGGGGGAGAAGCCCTGAGATGGAGAAGCCCCGAGGGGGAGAAGCCCCGAGGGGGAGAAGCCCCGAGATGGAGAAGCCCTGAGATGGAGACGCCCCGGGCCGCCGGTGGTCGCCGCTCCCCGGGCCGGCGCTGAGGAGCCACGCTCGTCCCCCCTGAGCCATCACCGACCTGTCACTTGTTTGCCGTTAAAGACTGAAAGAGGAGTTTAATTTCCCAAAATGTTATTAAAAGAGGTGATTCTGCCAAAAGGGACGTTATTGGAAAGATGAAATCTCACCGCAGACAGTGCAGTTGTTGTAATCTCAAGCTTTATCCCAATAGGAAGCTTTTTGTGTTATATTAATAGTGTTGGGTTTTTCTGAAACGTGTTCAGAAGAATGTTACAAAATGCTGATTAACAATCCTTATTTAAAATTATTCCTAAAAGGTCCTATAGAGAGACTGGACCTTGAAAATTAATGCTGTATCATTTATGAGCATTGTAACTTGGGAACCATAAAGATGTCCCTGCCTCTCATTTTCCCATCAGAATTAGTTTTAAAAACCTGTAAAACTTGGATTAAGCCTTTCAAATTCAGTAGCTATACCGGCAAAATTCTTCCCTTTAATGTTGCTATTGCTTTTTCTTGATAATCCTTAACAGACTCCCTATCATCTTAACTAATATCCTGAACAGATTTAAGCCATTTTAACAATACTAGTGCCTATGCATAAAAAATAGAAAATCAGCAGTTAATTTAATAAAAGATGTGAAACACCAGAATCACGAGGGTTAGATGAGAAATTAAGAGATTTAATTGGAGGCACACTGGATGGCAAAAGGGGCTAAGGATGGTTTTGTTCAGTGTGTTGGCTCTTTGTGATCTCCATGAGTGCCAGGCAGGTGTGAAGCCACTGGTGCAGGTATTCGGCTGGAGCAGAGTCCTGCTGCCACACTGCTGCTTGAGGGACACCTGGAACAAAAAACCACCTGTAAATACAACAGGGAAAGTCAAAACTGTAAGCAGTGTGCAGAGTGTACCCTGAATCCAGTAATTCCAGGAATGGTGATGCTTTGAAAAGCACACAGCTATCTTGTGACAGTGACCTATCAAGTGCTGACTGTCCACTACAATTTATCTTATTTTATGGTGAGTGCCCTGTTGTACAAAGAGCTCTGCTGTATTTTAATGCTAAACCAGCACTTTTATATGAACATATGGACATGACCTGATGGTCATTTTAACGGAATTCCCATAGCTGTGAGTTATACCTGCATTCACACCCCTGATCTGACACTGGTCTCTCAGAATAGGTTCCATCCTGGGAAACCAACCTTTCCTAGCATACCTGCAGTTTCCAAAGCTACATTCTTTAATCTAATTACATCAGCGTCCCTAGCTGTAGGAAAGCTGGATGCTCTAGGCCTGTTTTGTTCTTTCCAGTGAATTAGTTTAATATATATGAGGAGAACACATGAAAAGGAACTATGACTGCCTCAAGTGTTTACTCTTTATCAGCAGGCAGAGTACTGTTGATAAATATCCCCAGCTAAAGTAATAACTCTTGTCCACGTTTGGCTTTAAACAGGCCTCTCAGACTGGTATTAGATCCTGAAAAGAGAGATCTCAATGAGAACAAGTAATTTCTCTTGCAGAGATATTGCAAATAATAATAACAGCCTCTTGACTGCTCTGGCACCAAAAAAAGCTCACGTTCATTGAAAGAGAGAAAAACAGACTGACAAACAGCTCCTGTCTATGGCCCGTGAGTACATTAAGCACTTGGCAGATGGTGTTTACGAGGAGGAGGGCTCACCCTGTGTGTTCCTGTTTGGAGTTGGGTCAGTCCCTAGGGCAGGGCACAGAGGCCTGGAGCAAATTTGCTTGCCAAAAGAGCCATCATTCTTCATAACTCTTTACATATTACTTGCCAGAAGAACCCTCATTCTTCACACTTATCAGGTTTACAATGAGATCACTTGTTCTGGAAGGTTTCAAAGCTGATCTGCTCCCCTTTCCTGAAGGGAGTGAATTTTGACTCTAAATTTAACAGGTTAATTTCTATTGACCAAAAAAGACTGCAGATATTTAGGACCCATTATCTGTTGTTTCACTTACTGTGAAATCAAAGTTAATTTCTGAAGTAAGGCCCTTAAAAGCACTCAGCTGAACACTGCCATTGACATGGTTTCATTTTTGAACTGTGTCTGGTAACCTCACAGTGAGATTATAATATTTACCAGTGATGAGGTCCAGCAGCAGCTCTGCTTGACCTTGCACAGATGAAGCAGTTGGATCAAAGCAATAAATTTCCTGAATCAAATTGTCATCAAGTTTCTGCAATGCAGAGAACAAAAAGGGTGCTTGTAAAAAGCTTACAGAATGAAAGATAGATGAGAAACATATAGGAAATCTATAGGCAATGAATTATTTCACTGCCATTTCCCCCTTGGCAAATTCCACTGCGTCTTCTTGGAGGAGGAAGAATAGGAAACAAACTCTCAACAGTTTGAATTCTCACCAGTTTACACTGACTCCAGCTCTCAACCTCCTCTGAGCCTT
This sequence comes from Sylvia atricapilla, assembly GCF_009819655.1. Taxonomy (NCBI): domain Eukaryota; kingdom Metazoa; phylum Chordata; class Aves; order Passeriformes; family Sylviidae; genus Sylvia; species Sylvia atricapilla. The sequence goes on along the minus strand of NC_089159.1, from coordinate 7,218,255 downwards.
TCCAGTCTGGATGCAAAAGCAGCAGCACAGCCTTAACTACGTTGTGTACCAGAGCTGGGGGTTCTTCACAGCTCTTTATTCCAGCAAAGCTCTCAGTGCTGAGTTTCTGGACACACTCACGCAGCTCCTGCAGCATGAACCGGTGGAACAGAATCCCTGCATGCCTCATGTTTGTCACAGGTTCTGCCTCTGCAATCAAAAACAAACCTCTCAAGAAGCTGCTCAGAAACATCTGCTACTCAGGACTTGCATACTGACTGACAGTCTATGTGCTAGATTTCTGAGGGCAACAAGGTCTCTGCTTCACACCTTTGATTTCAGCACCAAGTACCCTGTGAGCCAGAGTTAAAATCTGCCCATTCCATTTAACTCTACACTGCTAAGCTCTGAGACTTGCTCGGGAGTAGTTTATATATAACAAGGATTTGTATTTGTCTTTCCATACTTGTAGGAATGATACTTTCGGTATAGTTTTACTGAGATTCCTAATTTCACCCCAAAAAACTATCTCACATCTGCATGCACAATACCCAGCACTTGTGTTGGTTGTGTTTCCTCTAGACACCTCTGCAGGATCTCTGAGCAGGCAGCTTGGGCCATCTTTAGCATTTTCTGCAGGTCTTTCTGTTCCTGAGGTGGTAATTTCTTGTGCTGTCCGATGCTGATATCAAATATGCTGAGAGTTTGTCTTGATAGGTCATGGAGAGGTACTGCAATGTGGTGTTCTCCATAGACAGAAATGAGAGTGACCTCTGAACTGTCTTTGCACTTGAACAGGTAATCTCTGAAATGAAATGTGCTAGGGTTTACCATCCTGGTTTGTTTTGGTGATTTACTTAGTGTATTTAAGATGCCACTCATCTCTTGTTAAAATAAAGGTATTACATTGCTAAATCATAGTCTGTTTCCTTGAACTGAAATTTGCACAGCTCTAAGTATCATTCAAGGCATGAACACAAAGGAAAAAAGACATTGGGAACACAATATTGCTTAGCTGAGGTGATTGCTGAAAATCATGAGAATTTAACAAATCTTGCTTTAAAAGCAGTTTGCTGTTTCTAACTGCATTGACGTTTGTTGCAGACAGTTTTATAAAAAGTAAAAACAGCTGCTGGAACAGCAAATAGCTGTTCAAGCAGCTTTGACAACAAGGATGATATGCTTAAAAGACAAGCCTGCAAGGATCTTGGCAGTGGAAGGAAACAGAGAATTGAAGGAAATGAGACTAATACGGCCAGGAAAAAATACAAATTATTCTAAAGAGCAAAATGGTTCCGTGTAGGCCGTAATCTTGCAAACCTTGGCAGTTCAGCTGGTAAGCATTAAATCAAAAGTTTTTTGCAGCCTAAAATCAAAGAGAAGATACTCCTCAGCCCTTCACAGTTCAGTGCCATGTGCATACACACCAGAAGCCTTGATAGTGAGAGAGCTGCAGAGACTCTCAGGGGTGAGTCTGATGCAGGTAGAGTCAAGGAGCAGAGGGGACAAGTCCCATTGCAGGTGCTGGAGCCTACCTGAGGATGTTTTCCTCTCTGAGGAGAACAACAGGAGAGCTGTGGATTTCTTTTTGTCCTGTGTTATCTGTAGTGATCACCTTGTACAGTGCATGGTTCTGCCAGAGAGAAAAGAAAGGCTTAGCTGCATCCAAGAAATGGATATTTTGAGGCTTGGAGAGGAAGGAAATGGTTTCCTATAGGAAACTCCCATGTACATTCAAGAGCAATAGGATTGTTTAAAGACATCTCCCAACACTGCTCAGTTTTATTCCCAGAGATGGGTGAAGAATGTGCCCTGGACCTCCCTCAGCCAGACTATTTAATCCAACCCAGGCTCCACACTGAGGAACACCCACAGGCCTAGAGGTTTCCATTCTTTTTCCCATCCTCTTGCAGTCCTTTCTCATGTCATGTTTGTGTCAGTGTATCTTGACACATGGAAAGCTGAGAGGGGAGTGAGTGACCTGGCTATCAGGCAGCTAACAAGGGAACAGTGCTGAGCCTGAAATGACAACAGAACACTGCCAACATAAACCATGCTTATCAGAGGAAGCAGCTGAATTATGACTGCAGCAGATATCATACAGACTTCGGGATGACATAGGATCAGTCCTAAATATTGCATATACTTTTTGTGTTCTCAACTCACTGGTACATGAAGTGACAAACTTCCCATGGCCTGAGTCCCTGCTGAAAAACTGGACTATGACCTGCACGGAGCGGCGCTGCCTTTACAAGCTGGCTAATTGGGAACCAGTCACTTCCTGAGCTGTATTTACATCTTGGCTGCTGACATAAGTTCAGGACAAAGAGCTAATAAATTAGCTGATACATTCTCTTGTCCCTATAAAATACCATAATTTTGACATGCAGAGGATCTCCAAAGAGAAGCATTTCCCTTAGTGGAAGTCCCAGACAGCAAAGCTGTGGATGGATGGATGTGGGGTTCTGCTCTGTTGGTTGCTATGCAGCAGTGAGCACTGAAGTAAGGAGAATAGTCCTTTTCACATGGAGAAAGGGTTATACTAGCAGTGCTCTTGAATTGTGGGAGGATGAAAACAATGAAGAGGGGTCTCCTTTACAGAGGGAATCTTCCCTCTCTGCACTTGTAGCCCTTTTGTTGCACAAGCAAGCACATGAATCTTGTGCAGACTTCAGCTTTAATGATAAAACCACTGGAAAAACACAGGCAGCTGGAGATGGCACTTCCTCTCTAAAGCAGCCTTTCAGTCCCTAATGATTACAGACCTTTTCTTTGCAGTACCTTGTCTTTGTCAGGTGCCACCAGGTAGGTTGTGACAGCGTGGATGCTGGGTGTCCTGGGACACAACCAGTCCAGAGCAGTGACAGCCACTTGCAGGACATTTTCCCGCATGCAGATGTGGTGGTAGGCTTTGCTGAATGCATGGCAAACTCCCTGTGAAAGCAGAACCCTCAAGTGAGTCAGACAATTCCACACAATTTGGGAGAAAAAAAAAGCTGGGGAAATGTTCATGTTTTAACAAATTGCTTTAATCAGAATCTGTGAAGCGGAAAAGTGACTGTGAAATGTTCCTTATCAAATAATGCCCTGAAGTACTCGGTCACAGCCAAGTCCTTAACCAGACAGAGCTGATTTTTACTGGAAATAGCCATATGGGGTGGTAAGGCTGGCTTGCTGCGCTCCCTGCTGCCCAGATGATGCATCCACAGTGAGGCTGATCCCAATCCAGACAGCTGTCAATTACAATTCCACCACGTAAAAAGTAAAGTTTCATGTCATTTTATAGAAATGAACAGTTTCAAACATGAGATTGAGAGCTTCAGGAAATAAAAGCTGCTACATTTGGACTTTGCACCGGGTCAATTAACATCCTAGCCAGGAGAAGATTAAATAAATTATTGATGAAGCGATACCTTGTAATAAATTTCAGATAAGATGCTAATCAGCATGATACTGATAAGGTGCACTCCTTACACCACTTTCACCATATACTGCAGAAGAGGACCCACAGATATTTTTTTAGTTGTACATCTGACATTTACTCAGAACAAACATGTAAAATTGACAAGTTTTTTGCAAGTTGGTGTAACAAACTGCTTTATGATGGTGCCCACCTCGTAGAAACTGATCTCATGGGTCAGGAAGATGGATTTCTGACACTGGTCCCGAAGAGTGTCAAGTCCTAGAATGCCAAAAACTCTCCAATGAGCATCATACAGGGGCAGCACCAGCAGTGAACCTTCCCTCTCCTCCTCAGGGCGATCAGAGTTCCAGAAGTGAATGTTTCCGTGGAGCTGAACTTTTGGAACATAGATTGGCTTTCCCTGGTCAATAACTGCAAAGCTGAAATAAAAATTTATGAGGAGGTTTGTCAGGAGAAGCAGAAAACCTTTAGTGAAACAGTAAATACTGCAGCTTTGATCTCTCCCTGTTTTTTGGCATCAGAGAAGGAAGGTGTGAACTCCATACCCTGACCACACTCAGCAATACCACATTTACCACTTGCATCCCAAAGGCAGTGGTAATAGAGAGGCACTTTTCATCCTTAGGCCATTTTAAAAACATCAGCTAATGAATGGAATGAGAAGGAATACAGAAACAAGCAGCAGTTACATTTAATAGGTTAGAGGCAGCAATGTTTAAAGAGACAAATGTATCTGGCTTTTGGAAATGGCAAGTGAAGAAGCATGAAAGCTGTTTATACCATAAACACTAGGGAAGGAAAGGCATTGTTCTCAGAAATATCCTGTGGATATAAACTGGCATAACAGAATTAACTTTTAAAGAAGAAAATGTAGACTCAATGCCACAGACATTTGCTAAAGGATGAGATTTATTAGACTGTGAGCTAATCTCCCCAAGGAAACAGAGCAGTTCTAAGCAGACCATGTGGAGTATAAGGACATGTATAGGATATTGGATCATTCCAAAACAGTCTCTTGGGAGATTTCCTCTCTGGAATACTCCATCAACCTCACTTTCCAGCACATCCCAGACACTGCCCCATACATTCTAAACGGTCTAGAGGAAAAAGAACAGGTATTTGCAGCTTTTCTTACCTGACTCCTTTCATGTCTCTGTGCAGCACTTGGTTTAGGACATGGGGAGCATCTTCTGCAGTACAGGCCACATATCGCAGGCAAACCTGTCCCTGCTCTGGGGAGAGCCAGTTCTCTTCCAGAAGGGCAATATATGCACTGATCCTCTTGTTATCCCCATGGGCTTCCATGTCCTAGCAACCAAATGTTCCCCATTACACTCTGTACATTAGCCACTGGCACTTACTTAATGGACTTAGCACTTGTTTAATTTTTGCTGAGATGCAGCTCTGGGTCACTGAGTTTGTGTGTCACCAACACCATGACGTGGCCGTGTCTGCCCAGTGCACCCTGTGACAAGCACAAACACTTGGTATTTTTTGATTGGCAAGGGAAACTGATTTCCTTTTTCCTGTTGCAAGTAAATAGAAAAGCAATCCCTAACTATAATCTGTGCCTAAGAAAAGGTCCTATGGATTTCTTCTCCAATAGGAGATTCCTTTAGGGAAAAACAAACAAGTGCCAGAGTTGCCACATTTACAAACCTAGACAATACTGCAAAGATACTTCAGCTACACTGAAAAAAGTTTGGATTTGAGGAGGACTTTAATGGTGAGTGAATTAAAAATGAAACTATTTCCACTACAAATTAACCATCTTTGTCCCAAACTGACTCTGGTGTGTTTCATTTCAGAGGCTCCAAAACTACAGCTATGGATTTCCAGATCTGACCTGAGTCAGTTCTTCCATAAGTGAGACTGGCAGAGCAAGGATGCCTACCTGGGACAGGGCCCTAATCACTGCTTTGTACACTGGCTCTATGCTTGTTCCGCTGGTCTCAGCTGCTTGCTGGATATCCTGCAGCCATTTCCTCCTGGCTGAGCTTTGCAAGTTCTCGGTGTGACTTTGTTCCACACTTGTGGTCAGGAATCTCACCAAGTTATCAATAGCTTCATCCTCATTGCCAGTGAACTTGGAAGCAATTAACTCAAGGAAAGTCTGGAATGCCTTTGGGGATAATTTCCCCACTCTACTGAGGTGTGGGTATTGGGAGCAAAGCTGTTCCTTTGCTGGTAGGAAAAAAAAAAAAAAAAAAAAAAGAAAATAAAACAAGGAAAATTGATTAATCAGTTTTGCAAAACATGAATCAAGACCTAAACAGGCTTTGGGTGGAGTCCATCCAGCCCATCCTTCTAGGTTTCTTTCAGCACCTATATGTAAGTGGTGACTGGCAGGTAATCTCCAGTTTCCAGACTGGACGCATCCTTTTCTCTAGATGCCTCTCTGTTCCCTCCCATGAAAAAGAATCCCGCACAGCCCTGGTTTCTCTCCTGGCGCTGCTGAACTCCGCAGCCGGTCCGTCAGAGCTGTCCCAGCGCGGCGCGGGCTCTGCCGAGCCCGGCTCTGGGCTCACGGGGGTGCTCTTGCACAGCCTGAGGAACGTGCAGGCGCTGCCGGGCTCAGGGAGCCCGAGCTTCACGGCGTCTGTCACTGATGCTTCCATCATTTTTTCTGCATCCTGTTTTCACTGTTTTTCTTCATCCTGTTTTCCTGTTGGACTCGAAGATGTCCTTGTTCATGGCAGGGTGTTGGACTAGATGATCTTTACATATTTCTTCCAATCCAAACCATTTTATCATCATTATCACAGATTTTAGCTGAAGAAGTAGTGAGTAGTGATTTGGCCCCAGTCGTGGTGGGGCCATGATGCTCAATGCTGTCTTATCCAGCCCATCATCTAAGGAACATTCACTATTCTAATTTAATTTCAGATTTTTTGACAGAACTAGGATGGAGAATTTTTTGATCATATAAAATATTTCGATTTTTACCTCCACTTTCTCCTCACTTTGAAGAAAGGGATGCAGAAAAAAATACACATGAAGTTGAATGTGGTATGATCACTTCCTTCACTACTGAGTCACAGCAAAAGGAATTATTTCCCCCTTTATATCTCATGTTATCTCACTTTTCACTTGCAAGGACAGTCAAATAATTATATTTACTTTTTACTCTGTGTTAGCATCCAGGAGAAGTGCAATGTCTGTGAACCCTTCCCTCAAACCTACTTGTTCCACATCCTTGAGAGATCAGCTTGAGGCTGCTAGAAATAGTTCATGTTTGCTGGTAGGTGGTATTGATTTTTCTATGCTCCCTTTCTATTTATTTGTCCTTTAGTTTATGAGCCCTTCATGGGACTGTGTCCTTCCATATTTCCATGGTATGTTCTGGCATGCTTCGAATACAAGAGAGCAGTGAACTGCCAGTTTCTGCTGGCTGGACAGCCTGGAGATGATTAACTGTGAAATGCTGGTGTGCTCCCCACCCCACCAGCTGCCTCCAGTGAGCTAAAGGATAAAGAGATTTTGATGGTTGCCAAAGTGAGCCACTTTTAGTGATTTGCAGCAGATGAAGCAGCATGGAAATGAGCATGGAGATGAAAAAACCAGTCCTTTCCACCCAAGCACACATGCAGACATGTTCTTAATTGCTAAAGTAGTGTTTCAGAGCACCTTATGCCCACATGTTAATATGCATGAGGCTGCCAGACAGGTTCAGGTGAACCTGCAGCACTACTGCAGGACCCAAGTCTTTTCTATGAAGAACCAAATTTGCTAAGTTTATGCAGTGAAAGAACCAACAGAGACGTGATACTCGAAGCTGCTCTGTAATTCATGAGAGCTGTGTGACAGTGTGGATAACTACAGGCTATTTGAGATCCATAAGGAAAGCTGTTCTCTCCTGTGAGGTTACATTCCTACTGGAAACACAGTAAAATATATCTGTTAAAAATAACTGGATAACACAGATGGACTGGACTGAAAGTGCAAACATGTCCTCAGGCTTTGTGCGTGTTTTTTCACTGCCATATCACATGTATACATTGCATGTTACAGCTGAAATAGTTTTTCAACTTATCCCAGTGTCATTTAAACATTGGGCTACTTCTCTGCCTGGGAATCTTGCACAGGAGGAGAGGATGTAGCAATGCATTAACAAATAGGTCTAGGTAGCTGTTCCTTTCCATTTTACACTCATACTGTGTATGCTTATGACTGCTTGCAAAACCAAACTGGTACTTGCAACAACCTCATTAGCCCTGTGGTTGAAAGCCTCCTGTGTTGCTCCCACAGAACAGAGAATTTTCCTTACCATTCATCAGGGCCTCTTTTCCCATGCCTCCCTCAAATGTGCTCAGAACAGCAACCACCTCTTCCAGCTCCAGAGACCCACATGCATTGCTGTCCCACTTTTCAAAAAGTGCCTCCAAAAGCTGTTTCCTTTGAGCCACGTGAGACATGTGGTGAACCTGCAGCAGAGGAACAGTTGGTGTTTGGTAACTCCTGGATACTGATGCTGGACACTACACAAATGGGGACACTACACGAGTGTGGACACACTCTGCAGGGGTTGTACCAATCACATCATTCCTATGGGCTGACTCTGTACATACATGGCTCAGGCCTAGAGATGAATCGTTAAACCTGGGAGATAACTTAGAAACTCTAAACACAGGTGACAGTTCAGTTTACCAGGCAGGACCAGCACTTCAGAGAGTTATGTCACAGTAGACAAATGAAGCCTGTGCTGGATTTAAGGTGAGGTCAGCTCAGGTAAGTGCAAGTTCCCCAGAACACAAATGTCTCCCCAGCAAGAGCTAACCACAGCCTTGTCAGTGACACCCTGAGATGTGACAGTTCATATTTCTGTACACTGTTATTTTGCTGGTGCTGCCCTGAAGTGTGTGAGCTCCAAGCAAATACATGTTACCATTTGTCCTCTAAACCCAGCATAGAGGGATAACTGGCTGGAGTGGAATTCTCTCAAAGGCCAAAATACTGGCAGTGTGTTCTGTGTTCAGTGAGGACTGTGGAGCCGTCAGATCCAATATCTCATTCAAATTAGGTCAGCAGCACAGAGGGAAACCAGAAAGAGGTCTGAGGAAAACACAGCTAGAGAAATGCACCATAAAACAGATCTGAAGTGATATGAGGCACCCTGATGCTGGGCATGAGGAAGGGGAATTATTTTTTTTTCAGCACATGGCAAGAGCACCTTGTAACTTAAACACAAAGAAGCCTGTGCACATTCACGTCCAGCCATGCACAAAGCAAACCCAAAGACACTTGTTTTAAAATCCTCCCCAAACATCCACAATCTCCTATGTACATGCCAGTGCAGTAGGTCAGAGATCAGGTTCTTGGCTATTATGAAGGTGAATAAGCAGAATGGAATGTTTTGGGATCTTTCACAATTAACTATCAACTGTTGTCTCAATGAGTCCAGCTCTAGGACAGACAGACAACCTCTTACAGGATGAGTCTGTCATCACTTCCAGAGCTGAGGGCTAGGGAGGGAGCATCTGTATGAAAACAAAGGGGTAAAAGGTCTCCTGCAGGAACAGAGGATGCAAGGCTGCAAGTGGACAGCTCTGCCAGCGTCAGATTAACAGCTCACTTTGCTGAGTGTCTATGGGCATTTGCTTGGTTTTTGTTTGGACATGGGATCAGCAAAACTTATCAATATTTACTTTTTCTAGTTGTTCCATTTTCTCCTCTTCTGTCTGTTTGTATTCTCCTTTGATAAATGCAGTAAGCCTCTTCACAACAGGCAGAGAAGTGTCTTCACCAACAAAATTGTCCATGAGCTGTACAAACTGTGGCAGAGTGAGGCAGCTTGCAGCAAAGGAACTCTTAGTACAAGAATCCTGAATCTCTGCCACGCTGGGACCTGAGTCTGAAAGGCAGAAAGCACAGTGTGTCACAGGAAGCCAAATGCTGCCCTAAAGCCAACCATGTGGCAGCTATCAACACAGCCCTCAATCCTGCACTTCCTATCCAGGGAAATTATGGCTGAATACAGACTGACTCCATGCTGAGTAAAGGCCTTAATCTGCTTATACTGTTCTAATAGTAGCTCTGCAGATCCAGTCTGGCATGGATGCCATCCTAGAGCCAGGTCAAACCCTGACTACAGGTGAGCTGGAATTGCAGTTACTCAGCAGGGGGCTGTCTGAGACAAAGACCTCATTGAGAGACTGCTGTCCCAGACAAACAGGATGCACATCCAAGGACTGACTGAAGGACAGGGTAGTGCTGTGCACTGGAAGTTACCACAGAAAGCTGTAGGTATCAGAGGGCTGTACCATCAGCTTTACAACCCTTGACATAATGAATCTGTCACTGGATTGCTCAGACAATGTAGACCTAGTTCTTGCAGTGTTCTAAACTGTGAGACACAAGTGGGTTCACAGAGTGCTTAGCAAGGAGGTTGGCCCTTCTAGGATGTTTAAGAAAATACCTCTTTGAAACACAGTTGTCTGATCACAGCCTTCCTAGAAGAAAGGCCTTTGTAGACAATGAAGTAGGATCATCATTTGGAAACACAGTGAGAGATTAAAATAAAAGGTTCCTGGTCGATGATCTCATAGCACATCTCCCTATAGGCAGTCACAGTCTAAAAGTTATTTAAGTAATTTCTAGATTAATGTGCTCAGGTTCCTGTCTTGCTGTAGTAATATTACAGAGTGAAACAGAACATAAAGTTTCTCCTTATTATAAAAATGCTGCTGCTTCACAAAGCCCCTACTCGAATTAAAGTGTCTGCTCAGTGCCTTGAATACAGATCACCAGCAAAGTGACTCACCTGCCATCCTGTGAGAGGAATAAGCTCTGAAACCTTGGCAGAAAACACCATGCTGAGAAGATGCTTATGGTCTCCTCTACTCAGAAATCACTCACACAGTTTTGAAATTGATTTAAAACACCCTATAGTTAAACCAATTCAAATATATACATTAAAAATTATTCAGGTCCGTCAGAAAAAAAGGAGAACACTTTACCCTGGTCATGCAGAAGGTCCTCACCCTGCAGTCTTGTGTCTGAGCTTGTCTGTTGGTCAGAGTGGCTCTCGTTGCTTGCAGGGGTTTCTTGCACAGCCTCTGCACCTGGAGCATCCTGTTGGGAATCAGTGACATCCGTGTCTGTCATGGCTCTGCCTCCTGGGGCTGTGCTTGTAGCTTCAGGTGCTGTAACTCCACTGTCCTCTTGACTAACTTGCCCTTCTGATCCAGCTTCTCTAGCTGAGGTATGATCTCCTTCTGGTTTTGTTTCTGTCTCAGGCTCTCCACCCAGGACAGATTCCTCTGGCTTTCCAGATCCAGGTTCTCCATCTGTACTGAGACTGTTTGCAACAGAGGCTGATTCTGGGAGAGCTCCATCCTGTCTGTCTACAGTTCCAGGCTCAGCTTCCCTCTCAGTTTTGGTGTCTTCATGGGAGGTGGATTTCTCACTGTGGATGGTATCTCCCTCCAAATCAGTAGCTGCAAGGCCAGTGCTTTTCACTGCTGACACAGCATCCTCACCTTCCTTGCTCACTTCAGCACCACTTGGCTCTGCTGCTTCATTTTCCTCCTTGGAAATTCCTCCAGTCTCAGCTTCACTCATGTCCATTTCTTCAACAACTCCTTCTGTAGCACTGGTACTTATTTTGTCAGTCCCTTGCTTATCATCCTCTACAGGTTCATTTCCTAAAATCTCTCCCTCAGAAATTTCTGTTTGAGACAAGACCACATTTTCACTGAGTTCCTCACAAACTTCCTGGTCACCAAGGCTTCCCCAGAAATCCATAAGATGAATATCTTGCAGCTCAATTATTGGCCCTAAAACAGAAAAAAAATATGTGTAAGCTGATAGTTTGCACTGGTTTTATGTTGTCAAATATTGCATAAGAAAATATAAAGAAAAAAGGTAATGCCAAGTAAATACAAACTACCAGAAAGTATCTTCTGCAAAGACACATCTCAGGAACCCAAAACTTTGGAATAATGTCTTTGCCTACAGAGATCTGCATTTCTGGCTACGAATTACACCACTTTTCCTTGGAAATAAATATTTCATCATTCTCTACGCTAAGAAGAAGAGATGTAATTTGCCTTGCATTTGATCTCAGCAATTAATTAATGTCCAATATCTTTAAAATATTTTACTTCTATGCAGATGATTCTCTGCATTTTTTTTTCTTTTTCTTTCTGGAGGTATTTTAGTGCAAACCAAAATTAACTTCTAATATTTCTTTCTAATTGTTTCAGGAAGAGTCTTTCTTTAATTCTATTTCCCAAAAAGTACTGCAGAATTTTGTAGGAAGGAAAACTTTTGGATGGTGGAGCACTTCTGAACATTGCATCACAGTTTGCAAAACTTGCTTGCAAATCATAGTGTGTAGGTCACAACACTCATTTGGGTCCTTTTTTTGGGCTTTGTTCATTTCTAGTCACACTTATAAAACATATCTGAACCATCCAGCCTTGTGTGGACTCTCAATGTTTTAACCACAACTGAAATATCCCATGTGCTCACATTCTCTGGGGTTCCAAAATGCATCAGTCTTGGGGATCCTGTCATAGAAACCTCTCAGCAGGACCAGTATCTTTTGTCTATCCAAGACACCAACCTGGACAAAAAGATTACAATTATTGGATTTTTTCTGTGGTTCTTGTGACTTACATCAACATTTGCAGTACTACAAAGGCACCATTAGCCAAGAATTACCTGTGACTGATAATTATCCATTACCAGAACATCACTACAAATTCAAAGAAGTTAATTTATTTCACAGAGGGAAAATTTTCTTCTGGGCTGAGCTGGAACTCCCCACACATATTACTTTGCAGGCTCTTCCTCTTCCATGTCCTTGACAAATTACAGTGAGATAATTGTAACTGTTCTGCCAAAGGAGTTCTTCATGTGAAGATCAAAGCTTCAACATTTCATACTCTCAGGACAGATATTGATTGCCTGACAGTACCGTGGAAGAATTTTCATATATTATGGGCTGTGCTGTGTTACCTTAGTGACTGCACATTGTAGTTTGGTTTTGTGCCCTGTCATCTCCTTTGAAGTGTGATGTATTGGCCTGGAAACATAATTAGTCCAAAAATCTGAGCTATTATGACAACCTCCCTAATTTCCTTTAAAAATTCATAGACATTTGACCACAGAGGTGAGAGAGGTATCAGCAGTTCCAGTGCAGAGGAAGGTGCAGAGTTTATTAAATCCTTGTTGCTCAGGGTGAGTGTACACAGACGATAAACCCAGGAAAAGGCAATGAAATGGGTCATTTCCAATCAGGAAATTGTGGGGTTTAAAAAGTAAAGCAAACCTAAATGATTGCAAGTTTTCCATTTTATGATGTATTCCTGTTGTCATTATTTAAGTCCTGCCACCTCTGTAATCTCCCTCCGACTAATGAAATAAAGTAGTTAATTAGGAAACAGATTTACTTAAGTTCATTATTTGTAGTGAATAGCTTTCCATCTGAATTATTGATTTCCTTTTCACATTTTGTTCTTAGATTAAAAACTGCAAAATGTAAAATTCACCAGGCTTTTAATTCCTTGTGAACTTTGCCTGCCCTTTGACTAAAGAAATAAAGGAAGAATTTGCTGTTCTTTTCTGGCAATTATCTCAAGATGACTGCATTGTTTATAACCTGAAACTGTAATTATTGGCACCAATAGTTAAAAACAGAGGATATGGAAACAACCCAGAGATATACATCTCACCTACTGGTGAAGTTAATGCTAGAACTTAGTGAACACATCACATTTGCTGGTACTGCAGCACCTTCCTCTACAGGGAAAAGGGTTTTGCCAGTTCTGCAGAAAGGATCAGAACTGAAATGTAAGAAGCCATCTGGTCCAATTTTAGTGCTTCAGACTCTGGTAATTTAATTCCTTCTAGTAAAAAAATGCTGGAAGTCAGGGTTGAATTTCAGCTATGGGTGGGTTTGGAACAACAAATGTCATCACAGAATTCTGGTAGGTCCTGATTCCCAGTATTTTCTGACATTAACATATAGATACCTTGCACACCCCTGTGCAAACCTTTCTTCTTGTTATTTGTCTTTCAGTTGAATATATCAGATTGTGCTCTGATCTGTTTAGGAGATGCACAAACACACAACATTTCTGAAGGTGTTCCTGGATCACTGTGGAATATGTGGATCATCCATTCAGTTATTTCCATTACATACACTTAATTTTCCATTCAAATTTCCTCAGCTGTTATGTGTCACAATCATCTGCTGGTTGCCCTGAACTTTGCAGTACTAATGCATAATTTTACTTCATTAAAATGGGACTAGATGAATGAAGTATTATTAAAAAGAGAATAAGGATGTTGTTTTGGGATTCGGGTACCTTTTTGTCATATTAAAATAATGTAATTGGAGGATTTAGATAACTCAAATTCCTGAAGATTTTTTTGTTATTTGGATCAAATAATTTTATTTTTATATAAAAATAGATAAAATAGCTGAAATTGTAAAATATTAATAGGGGTTTATTTACTTATTTAAACATTTCCAATTTACACAGATTTGCCATTTTAGCAGGCGTTGCTGTTATTTCAGGACACTTTTCCTTACAACTTACCCTGGGAGGAACATGTCACAGTACAGCCATCTACAGAAGAGAGAACTACAACAAGAAACCGTTTCCAACTCCGCTCCCCAGCTGTGCTATTTTTCCCAGTTCCAAATTTAGTAGAAAAGGTGACTTTTTTTTGCACTTGGTGTGTGACTACGGAGGCTGATGACAGATTCCTGCCCACCTGCCCTTCGTGCAGCACCTTGTGAGCAGGACAGGTACAGCCTCTCCTCTCCACAACAGAAAACCATCTGTGTTTGTACAGCTGCCCAAAACTCGGGGCAGCTTTAGTGCCCCGGGAGTTGAAACATGTTGACCTAATTTTTTTGTCACCTAGATATTGGCAGGTGATGATTCTCAGCTGTTTTCAGCAATGTTCTGTGACCTGTGAGTAATTCCTTTGGCAACACAGACTAAACCAGACTTGCCATTTAATCAGGGATAGGTCAGTGTTTAACCACTTGATTGTTTTTCTGGAAATGTGATGTGTGTATCCTGAACCCTACAATGAGCTTGTTAGTGAGCAAGAGGGGAGAACAGACATTTAGAAAAGGTCATGAGAAAGCAGACTTTGTTGTTGCTGTACTGCAAGAAGGATAATCAGGAGTGTCTCAAACTTCATTAGCTTGAAAACTAATCTCTGACTAAATTAAATTTCATTTAAAAATCTCATGTTTAAAACATCCCTGGAAATTAATGCATAGTTATAAAAGAAACTGATAGAAGTGAGCACAGAGACAAAAGGTAAAAATTCACAGAGCCATTGCCTTTTGGGGTATTATAGCAGTGATCCGAGGGTGTTCTGAGATTCTCTTGGGACGTTTCTGCTGCAGTGGATCGTCCAGGCTGTCCTTGCTGAGCTGCCATCCTTCTGGATGCATGCATTTGAAATCATAATAATGATCATGTGGATACCTTCTAATTTGACTGTAATTTAAACACTGCTTTCTCAGCTCCCTGGCCCTAATTGCAGCTCATTGAGGCAGCCAGCCACACTCACCATGCAGACTGGAATAACTGCCTGCTACCAAACAAATGGAAATTAGGAACTAAAACAACTGCTTTGCTGTGCTTTGCAGAATGGGCTGTACAGGTAATGGATCACATTCAAGTGGTAGAAGTCCTTGGGTTACTTTGCATTTTTATCTCCCCTGTGGGTACAGTAGAACTTTACAAAATAAACCAGGCCAGGTTTAAAAGAGCTGCGTGGCCCACATGACACTTAAGTGAACTCAATTTGCAGGGCAGGGCTACCTCGGAGCCTGGAAACAACAACTCTCTGCTCTGATCAGGTTTTTTTCCGCAGCAGTGGCGTCATTGCTGATAGCTGCTCACTCCTGTTGTGTTAGTATTTTTGGCTCTTTGCCTCTGAGATTCCACTGGGATTAGCAGCATGGAGATGGTGATTACTGCCACAGAAATAATAGGAAGAAAGTCACTTTAGAACATTACAAGAAAGAAGGGATCCTTCAGAAATCTGTGGCAAAGCCAGGACTCAGGTTTATATATCCCTGTAGCCAGGAGAATCCATCACAGCCCTTCTTGACAGAGTCATAGGAAAGTGAAATGTCTCCTAGCTGGGAAGCAGACACATTTCTTCCTTTATCGCTGAAAGAGCAGCTTGCCTGCTATTCTCTAAAACACACTATTGGTGTCGAAACGAGCCCTGTAATTCCTTTCTCTTGGCGGTAATGACATTATTAGCATGACATTGTAGAGCGCAGTTCACTTTGGGTAGGCGCTGCAAGCATAGCTGGAGGAGTGCTGGGTGGAATATAAAATTTATGTAGGGGAGAAAACTAAGGTTAGGGCAACTGCTTGCTCTGTACTAGCCAGCAACTGTCAAACTGAGGGTACTCATAACAAGTACCACACTTTTTGGATGAAGCCCAAGTTTTTAGTAATACTTTATGCCATTGATTCTTCAGTTCTTACTATTTACTGGTTTTCTAATGAGCCTAGCACATTTTTTGTTTGCTTTTTAATGGGGATGCAGGTGTACTGAGAGAATGATAGATAGAGTTTAAAGCTGCTGAAAACCAAATTATGGCTTTTGAGTTTCATTTCCAGCTCTGTAACTGACTTACTGTATTTTAATTTCCTGTCCATAAACTGTGGCTGAAGTTCACAGTACTGTTCTCAGAGAGGCTGTAAAGGTGGATTATTTTGCATTTTAAATTTTAACTATGAGATTTATTGATAGAAGCCCTTCAGATCTACAGAGTAATGCAACATAATTAATGCAATATATGTAATTATTGAAGTAATGTGCACATTTGTTAAAGTCAATCTACATCAGATTAGCTTTGCTGAAATGTGGCTGAATAGATAAATTAACACTCAAGTATTCTGAACATGCTGTTGAAGCAGGTAATTTTTTAAAATTAAAGGCCATGGTTAATTTCTTCTCCAGAACCACCAAACTTCAGTCCCAAGTCATCAGTTTACGTAATTCAGTTTCTAATTAGCCATCAGTTAATAGGCTATTGGATGTTTCTGTGTCTAAGAAGTATGAATTTGACAACAGTGCAGCAGCTATTGTTCTCTAAAATACTGCTGAGTAAGCACAAAGAGAGAATCTAGAGTTGAGAAAAAGAAAAAGCAAGCAGTGACCCAGAGAAATACCAAACTGGGAGCATGCCCACATTGAAATTAGGCTGAGAGCTGCTTTGCTTACCTTTCTATAATGACAAGTGTGGAAGAGGTCAACAAAAATTTGCCTCCGTGTATCATGCTTTGTTGCTTCTTGGAAGTCCTCAGCACACTTATGGAGATATTCCATGATTTCTTGGAACTTGTCACTTGAAACATATTCAATGTAGGAATGGACAAGCTATGGAGAGAAAGCAGCAGTGCATGTAGTTAGCTTTCTTCAAGCATTTTCACCTTTAGTTGAACTCCTAAAAATCTGTTGCGTGCAATCAAATATTTAGCATTTTGTAATTTAATCTGCCAACACAACACAGACTTGGTGCCCTCTTCATTCTCCCCTTCAGAAGAAACAATATTCTCCAAACAAGCCTGGGATACTGCAGAAATGTGTCCTGAACAGTTCCCTTCCTGGTCCAGAGGTCACTTATCAAGCCCAAGCAGAGATGCTGGATCAGATCCCTCCTGTGAAGTGTTGCAATTTAAGCTCGATTTTCTTGTGGAGGATTTAAGTTCTCCATGGTTTTCTGCAGCATTTACTATTCTTGACTTCACTCCCAAGGAGGCATTTTGAGCCATTACATTCTGCAGGAGTGACAGTCACTCAACTCTCAAATGCCACAAAAGGAGCATTGCCTACAATTTCAGTGTTTAGAGGAGCAGTTGGATACAATCAAAAAATGGAAGATCCTTCTGAAAATGAGCCTGCTGTCACCCTTCCTCTGTCACTGGGAATACTACTGACTTGAGATTGATTTTACGTTCCAACCTTGGAGACACTTTAACATTTTGGATTTATAGCCATGTGGCTTTTATGAGCAAAAGCAATATGGTTCTAAAAATGTGGTGTGCATGACATAAATAATAATGGCCATCAGAACAAACCACAATCCCAGAGCCTGGGCTGAATTATTATAGCAGGTTTCTGGAGCCAGCCTCACTAACAGGGAAACCCAGACAGTTAAAAGGAGGAATTTCCAAAGCACAGAACGTTTCCCATTACCCCATTTTAAGAGTATGGATACCTGACATAAGTGCTAAAATATCCTGGACTTGTTGAAATGCCACACAGGCAATAACCAGCTGAAATATTAATATATGTTATTATTATTCATGTCTATATTGCATAATTTCCAAATATATGGGACAAGTGGAAAAGAGAGGAAGATCAGAAAAAACCAATGGCCTGAGGGGTGGCTGGTAGGAAAAAAGAGCTCCTAATGCAACGTGGGTTTTTTCTTCATTTCAGCATTAAAAGAGGATGTAGGTTGAAGAGAAGGTGGCACAGTTGGGGCTATGGGTATCCACCAGCTTCTTGGGGTTATTGGAACCCAGAGCTCTGTGACAGAGGAATCTTAAAAGGTGAGGCTGTTGGGATCAGGCAGGTTGGACAAGCAGCTTGTTATTTTGGATGTCACCTTGATGACACATCCAAAGGCTCCTGCACTAATACTGTGTCTAACAGCTTCACAGGACACTGTTTACAAGCACCATGTGGGCAGGAGGCATCATCACAGGCTTAAGTCTTTCTTAGCTGATGTGTAAATTACTGTACACATAATTAACATACGTTTATTTGTTATTAACCTACAGATTTTGACACCTCTCCAAAGAAAGCTGGCACGCCTCCTTCTTGCTACCTAGAGACCTTGGTGTAGTTTGTGACCACATTATCATAAAAACAATAGATTTGTTCTTCTTGTTCCTACTCATCTCTCTAGAAATGGAGAAAGCCACATGCAATCATGGAAAATAATCTCACCTTTAAAGCCTGATTCTGACCCTGCAAAGGCAATGTGAGAATTTCCCTTGGTGTCAATAGCTTTGTGCCAGGCTGCTGGGGGTTCTGTGTATTAGAGCACAAGGCTTGTGAAATAAACTATTAAGGGCTGGTCTCTGGGATTTAAATGCTTTTCATATACCAGACCCCATGAGGTTGTCATGAAGGATGAAAAAATACAACAGCCACTCTTCTGCATTTCTGAAAAAACCTCCAAACCCGAAAAACAATGATGTGTGAGGTCTCTCCACTGAGTTTCTAACAGGCTTTAAGTAACCCAAAGCTGCACTGAATTCAAGGAAGGGGAAAAAAAAAAAAAAAAAAAAAAAAGTGCTATTTAATTTTAAGGTCCATTAAAAGCAATGCTTTCCACATGGAAAAGGGCCATGACCAGCATGGAGGAAGATCATCTTTTTCTGGGGTTGGTGGATGATGGAAAGGGGTGAACAAAGGTAAATTGTAGCTGAGGATTAGAAGCAGCCCTGTCCTGATGATGGAACCATTCCCAAGGGAAGGGATGAAAGCCTCATCGTTTGATTCAATTAAAACCGGACTGGAAAAAGCATCAGAGAATGTGTTCTGAGAGAACATTCCTGGCAAATCAGACAGCCTGACAATGTCTTTTGTGCTTCTGAGCTCGATTGTCATATCTTTAATTGAGTTAAAATAAAGAGTACACAAAGTATATTTTAAATAGTTTTCTAATGCTAATGGAGCATGAATTCATTCAGTGATTATATATATGTACCATAGGGGTTACGGACTGATGCTTCATTGCAGTGACAAAAGCAATTCTCTGGGCTCTCATTATCCACAATAGTCTTCTTAATTAGATGCAATAATTCTGAGGTTAAATTCAAAAATATCTCATTTCATGCTTAAAAAAACCTTCAACAAGTTACCATAAAAATGCATCTCTGTGCAAAATACCAAACATGTGAGTCTCCTGAGAGGGAGGAAGGCACAAAAAAAATCACATGTGGTTGCTTGGAATTAGTCTCTGCACAGCTGCTTTATACTCTGGTTTTAATTATTATAACAGCACCCACTAGCACTGCTGCAATGAGGGTCTGCCATTATTCCTATTCTAAACACTCCTTTTTACAGGTTTAATTACCCAGCCATAAAATCTGGCTCTGTCGCAGGTAGAAACTGCTGGCAAAGCCTTGGCCTGGACAGCTTTCAATAAATACAGTTTGAACCAGTTTGGTTGTTTTCAGCTTGAGGAACAGCAGAGTAATGGGGTGAAACTTCCAACTACATTTATGATTTTGATGAGTTAAAACCACACTTCTGGTGTTTCCCACTGACAGCTTTTGAGTTTAAAACTACTTGGTTATGCTTTGTGAATATTTATGAGACTTGTTGCAGTTTGTTTATGGTTCAGACCAGTGACAGTTCAGGACAAATGCTTCTCATCCCAGGGCTTCACGGTTTGGTTCATCCTGGTTAATGGAACTTAGTCAGAAATAACAATATTGTGAGGATGTTACTAATTACCCCAGGCTAATGGTAGTAGTGGGACACCAAATCTCCTGTGAGCAGCCGAGCAAAGTCTGAATTCACAAGTGATTCAGGGCTTTGACATTCTAGAAAGGAACAGCGAGGGGTGTCCTAAAAACCACTGCTCCAGGAGTAACTTCCCGAAGAGCAGCACAGGCTGCAGCTCTGAGGAAAGCAGAAGAGTTCCCTCCAGCTGGCCAGAATGGAAGTGTTGTGAGAGCAGAGGATGGAGATGGAATGTGAAATGTCCAGATACAGCCCATTACCTGTTGGAGAAGGAAAGCCCTTGACTTACTCCTCTGGGCTGTCCCCAGGGAAATGCTGACACTTCGTGATAGGCACCACATTCTGAACCAAATGCTCTTATTTCATTTCTCACCTTTGTGATCTCAGCTAGGCTTACTGTTTTGTCCAATGTGTTCATGATTTTCAGCCTTCTGTCATAGATTGCTGGTAAAAAAATTAAGGGATATTGGTTGAGAAAGCAACAGTTGTGATTTTGCATATTGTACACATATTTTTGCACATTGTGCTGTTACATTAACTTTCTTCTTATGTTGGATGACATTCATTTGAGGTTATCCCACAGTAGCTGAAGCATGTGACTGTACAGAGACCCATCTAAATCTGCTTGCATTTCTCTTGCTGAGAATCTCCATTTAGCTATTCAGAATTGTAGAGTCATGTTTATTCTTGACATAAGTTGGTGCAAATTGCGATGATTTTAACAGTACTTACAACTAATTATGTGAGGGAGGAAATGATTTTTGATTTAACAAACAGATAAAACTGCCTTAGAACTCTGGAGACATGGATTTTGCTTTGCAAGAGAGGAATCTGAAAATCATAGTAATTTTCTCAAGAATATGGGAATATTTTTACTGATGATGATATTCAAAAGTATGTTTTGGTCAGCTTCTGGGCTGCTATAATGGAACTGAGAAGAGATATCAAACATCTATATAAGTCTCTGAATGAGTTCTTTGAGAACATACATTTCTATTTGCATTATTTTTCTGTTCTTTCTTCTAAATATATCAGGAATAATGAGAAAATTCATCATAGAATGCATTTATCTCTTGTTGGTTAATATGTTCCTAAACTGTACATTATCTTTATTAAACTATAAAGCAGATTGTAATGTTCTGTTAATGTACATTGAATGCTATTAAGTGAATTAAATTAAGAACTGGAGCCTAATAGGGAAATAGTACAGAAAGCACCCCCAGAATCCAGAGAGCAAATATCTGAGCAGGAAATTCCTTCACAATCTCATGTCCCAGGGTCTGTTTGCAGTGGGGAACCACAGCTCCACAGCAGGAGCACAGGGGCTGTGTTTGGCAGTCACACAACGTCCTACCAATATTGGATGATTACTCACAAGAACAATTCTGCAATTCACACAGGGCCGAGCAAGGGTGAGCTCCAGGCAGAGGTGACTCCAGCAGCAACAGAAACACTCTCTGGAGTGCCCTGTTTATCATCCCAAATCAGCAAAGACACATTTGTTATCACTTACGATCATTACAGGCTCTCGATGCAAAGGGCTGGCAGCAGGCTTATGTTGCCACTTCAGTGTTCCTGGTTCTATTCAATTATCGTCATCTGGGGAGGTCAAGTGGGAGCTATATAAAGTGGACAGGAATTATGGAAATCTTTCTGAGCTGAGTGCTCTGGTACAGAGGCCCATGGTTGTGTGTCACTGGATGCCTGGGACTGGCCAAGGGAATGGCTTGATGAGATGGGCTTTTGGGTGGAGCATTAGGTAAACCTCAGCAATTCCCCTGAAACTATAACAGGTAACAACACTGTCAGACTTTAATTTTGCTGATCCCACCTTTGTTCCATATCTCCCAGCATGGAGTATTTCCAAGACCTCCCATGAGACAAACACAAAAAGGAGGAGGTTGGTACAGGGACTTTTAAAAATAGCAATAAGCACATGGCAATGTCTGGCTAATAAGGGATGCAAGTAGAAAAGGTTTGCATCTGGTCTTTCTATCTCCTGAAAGATTTTTTAAACATTTTTTCCACACTTTTCAATTCATATTAATGAATCACATGGTGGTTCAGTCTCTTTCCAATCTATCTGAAGATTTCTGGTTCATATCCTGATGTAACTACCCTTGGAGATTCTTTCTCTGTTATCAAATCCATTTGCTGTTTGCTCACAGTTCACATCAGAATTCAGATCACAGCGATAAAACTAGAGGGAGACACATTGAAAACTTGCCTTTTCTCATATCTTCAGGAATAGAATCAGTGACATCTGGAAAAGACCTCAAGGCACTCTGAACCTAGAAACCAAGGTAATGGTCAAAGGCTTGTGTCATGGAGACAAGAGTAGACAATTACTAAAATAAATCACCCAGAATAATCAGACATATGGGCCAGTCATGGGTCTCACACACAGGTCAGATTTGTGGACAACGCCGTGTCCCCTGATCCTGTGGTGGCAGAGCCATCACCCATCTTGTGCCCTGTGCTGCCATACCAGGGCACATGGCACTAGCACAAATGTCCTTTTTGTCCTGTCTGCAACACCCACAGCAGGACCTCCCCTAGTTACCAGTGCTGCTGGGATCCTGTCAATGTCATCCACTGTCCACTCCTTGAACAGAGCTGCCAACATCTCCTTTCTCCTTGCTGTCTCCTCAGCCTTTTGTCTTTCCATCTCCTCCCTTTCCTCACGTTTGTTCTTTGCCTCAGCCTTCAACTGGGCCAGCCTGTAGAACATGGCAACAGGGATTAGAAAGATATCATCATACTTATACTTAAAATTGAATAAGCCTATCCTGAAGAACAAAACAAAAGGAGGCAACTGTTTGCTGAAATTCCTGTCTACATGGAGGACGTTTAATGGAAAATCATCTGTGCAGCTCCCCTAGTTTTGTGTGTCATTTCAACAGCAACACATTTTACCTTCACATTTATAATGACATTAATCATTTATTGTGTAGATGTCCTTCAATTTCCTTTCAGTTCTAGCAGGGAGACAGGTGCATAATTTTGCTACAGTTGATTTACCAACAAAATTGCATCAGTCTTCATTGTCTCCAAACCTAAGTACCTTTTCACACAAGCACTTCACTGGCAAAGAACACTGTTCAATGAAATTTCTGAAGCAGCCTCACACAACAGAGCCCTCACTGCCTTAGGACAGGGATAATACCTCAGCCTTTCCATCATTTTAAACACATAGAGTTTGCAGGTTTGGACTGCCAGTCAGCTCCTTTTCTTCCTGCCTTTGTTCTCTTTGCTTCTCTAAACACCCTGCCATGTTTTTCCCAATGCTCCATTTCACACAACAAAAGAAGTGAATAAAATTGATCCTGAAGTCAGCTGCTTTGATTTTGACTTGGTTAATTTATGAAATGGGAAAAATCTCCTTTCAGAAGGCCAAAATGCTTAAAGCCAAATGGTCAGTTCATATGGAGAGAACAGCTCCTGTTCGTGGAGGCTGCTGGAATCTCTCTGCACTGAGGCAGCTGCTCGTGACCTTCACACCCTCTGTAGCTACTCAGAGAAAGCAGAATTGCTCCTCTTTTGTACCTGAGAACTCAAAAAACTATATTTTAGCTAGTGATTCCTGCTCCCTTCTTCCCCTTGTGTTTCACATGCTGTGAAATGTGCTGATCCTGTCCCTGCTCTCTTCCATTCCTTTGGGGTCATCCTACAAATTATAACCCATGAATATGTTCTTTAATGAACAGAAAGACCTGTTTTACATGTCACAGCAATACACTTTGATCACAGTCAGTTTTATCACAAAGTCATTGCTCTTCATGGCCATTTATCACAGAGGTTTCTTAACGAATCATTTGGTTTCTTAATCATTGGTGGGCGTTGCACAAGTGCTGCTGAGGAAGCTCAGCCTCGGGCACTTTGATAGCAGGGGAAGGGTAAAATATTTTCCCATCTTCTGACTCCTTCCCAGAGCCAGAGAAGAGAAGGAATGAAGCAGGTACCAACCCAAGTGGACAAACAGATTTTTCTCCAATGTATGCTGCAGCAGAAAGATAAAACCAGATCATTTGTAGAGATAACTCCTCCTCTGGAACTGTCTGCAAACTGGAAGCAGAGCCTGGGCTGTGCCTAGAGCTGCCAAGGTGCTTTGGTGATTAATTTGGGCAGTTTCCAGCACAAGATACATTCTATGCTGCACCTGCACTGGGCTGCAGTTTTGTGTTCATTTCTAGGGTCCTAAAACTGAGCAGCTGCATCCTCTGCCTGGTGTCCCTCAGACAATAATGGCAAAACAGGAATAACAGCATCAGGCACCCATTGCAAAGTGAGCTTGTTTCAGATCAGACATTTCCAGAAAAGATGAGATGGCAGCGAGGTGACTTCTCCCTGCAGAACCAAACATGTTTCCTCAGGAACAGAGCTGCCTGCCTCCCACACAGGGATGGGTGACTCAGCCAGAAGGACTCCCAGCCCTGGACAAAGGCTCTGTTGCAGGTATGAGTCCACGTGCACAGAGAATTTCACTCATCTGTTCTCCCTCCTGCCTTGACTCCCAGTCAGGTGGCAGTTAAGGAGAAACTGGAGGAAATCCGAGAGCTTACTGAGGATAGGTAAGTGTTAGATGTGAACATATGGTGAATTCTGCTTTGCCTGAAGGTAATGCCAAGGCTCCCAGGACCTTCATTTGGGCCAGAATTTCTTCCTCACCTTTCTGGTACTTATGTCAGAGGTGTTGAGCACAGACTGGCACTGCTCTTGTAACAATTCTGGCCTGTTTGAAATCCAGTGACTCACATGAGTAGTCTCACTGCTGTGTGGTGTTGTTAAAATCCCGTGTTGCGGTGATTTAAGAATCCCATGCAAATCCCACAATGCAGCCATCACAAATATGTAAATCCTGAGCTGCTGTGAATGCAAATCCCATGATACTACTGCCAGTGGATATGCAAAACCTGCTATAGCCATGATTACAGAACCCCCCTGGCAATGCTGTCTATGGAGATATTTATTTCTGTAAGTCTTGATAGTCACTTCCTTTGACTCAGCTCTGAGAGCTACAAATTGAGAACCTGTCTCCAAATGTAAAGATGGGCTTAACAGCCAAGGTCAGTATAACAGGTCATGGGTAGCCAACACTTTGCATTCAACAGGAAAATCTGTCCTCTCCACAAACAAGCTCTAATTCACAATGAAAGCCAAAAGTATGTTAGGAGGGGAAAATAAGCCCATAACACAGAACCAAATGAAACCCCAATTAAAAAAAAAAAAAAAAAAAAAAAAAAAAAAAAAAAAAAACAACCAGGAATTTTTATGTATTTTAGTTCAATTATTTTTTCAAAATAAAGCTGAGATATGGTCATGTGTCCAGGTGCCCTCTGTAAAACAACAGAAATGATAAAACTGTTGCCAAAGCAAAGCTGTGGCAAGGCTGACGTCCTAAACATCCCCCCAGAACAGCCTTGAGTGAAAACTCACTCAAGACATATTTCTCCAGCTCATTTGTTT
Source organism: Sylvia atricapilla (assembly GCF_009819655.1). Classification (NCBI taxonomy): domain Eukaryota; kingdom Metazoa; phylum Chordata; class Aves; order Passeriformes; family Sylviidae; genus Sylvia; species Sylvia atricapilla. Next base: position 7,192,907 of record NC_089159.1, on the reverse strand, counting down.
CAGTGGACCAACATTTAAACAACAGAAAATAAAACTGAAATTCTTTTACCAGTGGCTGTATAAAATTCACTTCTCACATTCCTTTGTTGTATTCACATCAGACATGTTCCTACAAACTTCAGCAGTGTGTTTAATGGAAATGTGGAGACAGAAGCCTCAGATAGAGAGACTTAACATATCCTTTTAAGCATTATGATACTGGGAACTTCAATTATCTTCACTTAAGGTTTATGCATAAGACATGTCAACATTTTACTTCCCTAATTCCTGACACTGAAACCAATTTTCAAGGAGTATGCACTATTTATGCAAATAGAGAGTCATTCAAACAGAAGTCATTATTCTACAAACACAGCTAGAGAATAAAGTGATCTAGTAGTGAATGAGTAATTTTGACATTAATCACAATCACCTCTGGATCATCTGTGAACTGAAAAGTTCACATCTACATTTTCCTGAACAGAGCAATGAAAATAAAACATTATTGTTCATCTAATGCTCTCACATTCTAACCATAGCATTTTGTAAGGTGCCATGGACCCCCATTCCAAAAATCATTAAGTATTATACTAAAGCAAACAGCCTAGAAATAAAAATAAAAAAAACAGTTTCTACTTTAAAAGGAAAAATAGAATATAAAAGGAAAGCCTAAATAAAAATCTCAGGAGAAGGAGTTTCTACAATGTGCCAGGACAATGTGGTTGGCTTGCTCAAGAGAAATCATCCTGAAGGAGGAAAACAGGTGATGTTTTTATTAAGTTTGGAAGACTAGAGAAAAAATGATCTGAAGAGTCTCCAGAGCTTTGATACTAACACCTGTCCCAAAGAGCTGCTGTCACTAAGCTAGACCGGTTTGGAAGTAGTTTGCATTGCTCATGTGTAATTAAGATAGAGTCTAAGGAGGAATTACGTCCTTGTGAAGGGCAGAATATTGCCTTAAACAGGAATAACTAGTGTTTCATTTTGTGTGCCATGTTCTGGCATTTGTCCTGCTCCTCAAGTTTTTATGAGACAAACACCATCCCTGGCACTGCATTCTACAAGGTGTGTTTTGCCTAAGATTCTGCCAGCCAGGCTGCAGGGACACCATTCCTTTTGTAAAACAGAGACTAAGACACCAGCTCTGGCCTTATGACCAGTCACACTCTCAGTGCTCTCACCTCTGTGATGTTGTACCTTGCTGCAAAGATTTGAGCTCCTCCGAAACCACTTTCATTTCTCTCAGGTATGGGCCTGGTTTTGTAGGAACACTATACTGAGGGTTATGCCTCATCAGGTATTCTCCAAGATAATTAATGGGGTTAAATCTGGCTGGTTCTTGGTCTGATACAAGCACATGGTCTCTTTCCACTTCCATTAACAAATTCTCTACTCCTGGGACCAATGTAGGCAGGAGGTTGTCGAGCAGATAGATGCGAGTGCTGAGTGTCTCCTGCTCCTCACTGTACCACTCTCTGGCCAGAGAGTCCCCGGGTTCTCTCCTCCTCACCTTTGCTTCTTCTGCCTTTTGTGCTCGAACCAACCTCACCTTTTTCTCCTGCAGACTCAGACACCTTTGTTGTACCTTTTCATGAAAACACTCTTGCCAAGAAGTGTAATTACTAGGACATGGCAGTTCATCAGCCCCCTGATTGCTTTCCATCTCTGTTGCAGTCCTATCCTTATGTCCAAGTTCAGGATCTTGCAGATCTGCAGATTGGGCTGATTCTTCTGGCTGAGCAGCCATACCTCAATCACTGTGACACAGAAAAAAAAAAAAAATCATCTGTTATATAATGCCAAAAGATGCTGCAGTTCCCTAATAGGTGACACAGGAATATTGTTAGGCATTAACTAATATTTTTTCTATGTTCCTTTTTTATTCTGTTACCGCTGCTTTGTACTCTTAAATATACAGACCCTTTACTTCAAAGATCAATAAATGATTTATAAAGATTAATTATGTATCACAACGGCCCTTGGAGACAGAGCAACTAAATTAGTGTGTTCCTTTCGTAGGGCAGAAGAAACTGAGACACAAAAGGGGAATGATTAATTCCAGGTCACTTAGAGACTCAGAAACCAAGCAGTGAACAGTGTTTGGAACTTGTCCCCCAGTTCCAACCAGTGGAATGTTCTTACCCCCAGCACATTATTTCTGTTTAGGTCCATTCCCTGCCTGCAGGAAATCCAGTGGATATGAGACAAAGGAAGCAAGTAATGGAAATTTCCAGATACCCAGGAGCAAGATTCCTCTACATGCTTCCTCTGCTTCAGCTTTTCTGAGGCTGTGAAGAACAGTGAGGGAACTTGTCCCACAAACTGCTTAACTTCAACTGTGGCAACTATTTTTTGCTCTGGACATTTTGTTAAAGAAACCAGGACACAGATGCATGGGTCAGAACAGTTTCTACAGAAAGGAGAAACCTATACCATGAATTCTGTGATTAAGTTGTTCTCAAGCACTTTATGTTGTAGATCACTCTGTAAAAGGATTTTACAATTTCAAGAACTTCACTGCTCTAAATGTTCATTCTGTGAAATGTCAGGAAGAAACTGAGGTGCTCACAAGGCACAATTTGAAAAATGTTCCTATATGTCTCCAGGCATAACTGTCTGCATCCGGAATGGGATTTACACACACAGAATGGAGCAGAAGACTAGCTACTGCTTGATTCAAAGCATGAAAAAGTCAGCAGCATGCTGCAAATCTCCCAGCTCAGTGTTAAACAACAGCAAGGGATGGATGATATTAAAAATAATCTAATATCCTTCCAAATTAGAGATGAAACTCCACTATGAACTTTTTGCCACACTACCCTCTTCAAGTTTTTATTTAAAAGTGCTTTTCACTGAGGCCTTTCAGTATCCATAGCAATAGCACTGCTTTTGATATGTATTGGTCTTCCTGTTTAAGTATTTGTAGCTGTTCTGAAGCTGTTCAGCCTTCCAGGAAATGCATAAATGTGATCTACAGCCCTCCTGGCACAAAAATTTAAATATGAATATGTTGACCTTCTGGTTCATTAACACTGTTGGAGTACAAATACTGCCTGAATGGTGGGATGCTTCACAGCATTAAATTTCTAGGTTTGTTTTCTCAGTGGGCTTGTTGGGATCTTCTAGTAAATTTTTTCCAAAGGTCCATTCCAGTTGGGAATGGGATGGATTTCTGGCTCAAGCTGCACCTACCTGATCCACAGAGAAGGTTTTAGGTTGGTAGTTGGTTTTGCCACCAAAGGACATGAGCTGGGAAGGATCTGGATTTACAGTGGTAGAAAAGGAAACCTGTCCACCCTGTGGAATTGTTCCTTGCTTAGGTGAGTTCCTTTCAATAAGCTGTAAAACCAGACTCCTTGGTTCAAAGCAGGGTGTTAACCAAATGTTCTGGTCACATTCCAAATCAGCTGGTTTTGTGGTGCCAAAATAAACTGTTCTTGTAGTTTTAAATACTTATGTTATTTTTTTAGACTTCTTTTATGAAACTTTCTGCAGTTTCTGGGCAATGTTAAAGTGACAACTCCACTCTGCTTTATGAGGTGGCTGATTCTGAAAGATGATGAATATGTTTTCTACACTGCTCTCAACCTTTTGTTAGGATGGTTTTGAGGATTAGTAAATGTTTATAAAGGATCTCCATGTCTCTGACCAAAACAAAACATGAAACAACCAGTGTGACTGTTCTGTCTCAATTCCATGGCATCCACGTAACTCCAGGAATGGAAGCAGAGCATGGAGAACTGTGCCCAGTGCTTTAATGCAGTACAGATGAAGAAGACTAAGAGGGTATGGAAGGACAAACAAAAAAATAAACAACAAAGGAATGCTACAATCAGGACATGAAACTTGGGATTTGTGGAGGATTACAGAGATGCACAATGGGTAAGACTCCATTGGCTCAGAACCTTCAGTGCTGATTTTCATTAGTTGAGAATTTGGCCCATAAGGAAGAATTTCTCCACTGAAAGGGTGGCCAGGCTTTGGAAGGGATGGAGTCACACCATCCCTGCAAGTGTTCAGGAAACAACTGGATGAGGCAGTCAGTGCCATGGTCACATTAACAACGTGGTGTTTGGTCAAATGTTTGATTCAGTGATCTTGGGGGTCTTTTCCAAACTTAATGATTCTATTAGCATGATTTTACAATAATATTGAGAGCTCTCAGGGCCTGTGGCATTCCCAAATGGAGCCAGATAACAGCAAGCATGGAGCACAGAGGCAAGCTCTAGAAACACCCAGGAAATTCGAAGTGTGATATAAAGTTTCCTGTAAGCCTTTGTTCAAGCTGAAGGCAAGATAAGCTTTCCATTATTTAGTAGGATGCCACTTTCCTGGCTCTTTTGCTGTGAGAAAAATACTCTTGCTGGACCTTCTTTTGTACCTGCAGGTACAAAAAGATTATCACTGTGTTTTCTGTACAAAACCCAAATCTGCTCATAAATAATATTCTTATGGTTTCATTGTAATTCTGTTAGAGAATTTTGATGGGTGGGATAAAGCAAGGCAGGACTTAAGTTTGTTTAGGCAAATATTTTGGAGATGTTGCCTTATAAAAGTCCTTTCAAAAATAAAGTCCAATCTCTTTGACTTTCTCTTGCTCAGAAATAATTTTGCCTTTCCCTACTGAGTTTCATAGCATATTTAACTCATCAATCACAAAAAGCCCAATACCCTTTTCATGCAAGATCTTTTCAATACAATTAAAATTTAAAAACATTTTCTTTTTGGCTTTCTGATGCTTTGAAGAATTGTTTTTCTTACCTTAGGAGCAGGTATCAAAATAGATCTTAGTCCTCCTGCATTCAAAGTGGCTTTGCAAACCAACAGGGATTTAATATATGCCCATCTGTTCTCAACCATTAAAAATCTTGAAGTGAATTAGGGATTTCTCAGACCTGCTGTGGAGCTGGGCTGTGAGTTTTACTCCTCTGTGTGTTTGCAGTTGCTAAGCAATAATCCCAAAGGTTGCTATGTCTTTCCACAATCAGAATTGCTGTAGGTTGTCTTTTTGGCTTTGGCACAGCCCAACAGACTCTTCTGTACTGAACTTAGAACATTGCATCACATGACTGAAAATAAAATAAAATGAAAAGGACTATGAATAGCAATAGAGAACATTAAGAGCACAAATAGAGAGAGAATCCACAGGTGCCAATGACAGGTTACCTTCAGATTCAGGGTTCACAAAGTCCAGAATTGTCTCAAGTCCATTACCAGCTGAAGGGAGGATTGTGTTACCCAGATGTGAGGATCTCAGACATAAAAAGAAATTAATTACAAACTCAATTTAAACATTTTCAGGCTTTCTTTCTTGTGCTGCTTTGAAGCAGCTTTGCAGGAAAGGCACACAAGCACTAATGAGCAGGGAGTGCACGGTGCCATTTTCTCAGACTGCTTTAAAACCTGAATCCAAAAGAATTTGATGAATCCTCTTTCATAATCTCTCCTACATTCTTTGAAGAATAATATGATGGGGGAAGGAGAAGGCAAATGACAAACACATCTACGACAGGCGTTCTGCACTCATTTACACGAATGTAAATCAGGTGCCTGTTCAGCAATTCCCTTGGGTTAGGCATGACTTCCAACTGAGAAACTTATAGCAATTTCTGCCAGGAAATGAGGTTTATCCAATGCTGTTTCTTTCTTTGTATTTTATGCTGGAAATGGCAAAACCTTGGGATTGCCTACCTGCAGGAAAACTGAACTGAGAGTTTATCTATGGTATATGTCATTGGAACAGCTGCAAGGTGCTCTGCCCTCTCTTAGTCTCCATTTCATGGGATAGCCTGTAGGAAACCTTGAAATAGAGGAGGTCAACTTTCATGTGAAAAATACACTGTAATAAACTGTCATTTCTTTGCTATTTATTTGAAGAAATGTATCAGAAGGAAATATGCTCATTGCAGTGCATTTCCAAGATGTGTTGAAGTCTACCATCAATTATGTTAACAAAATGAAGCAGAAAATTAGTGCACAGGAGTAATTTAAAATGAGGCTTTAAAGTGGATTGTGCACTTTTTCCTCAGAGCAGTTTGCACATGATTAATTCCTGTTATCTCTTCTCCCAGGTGGGCTTGGTTTTTCCCCTTTGCAATTCAGAATTCTGTTGCTATTATGATTAACTTACAAAACTTTTTGAGAATGAAACATAAATTTAAAAAAAAAGGTGGTTTTTTTTCAACCCCCAAACAAGAATATACAATTAGAATTTAGAAGGATGGATCAAAACAGCTCTATTTTTATTTTTCTGGAAGTGGAATCCCGTGGGCTAAGCAAACCTTTAATTGTACCCTATCTAACTTGGCTGTTATCCCTTAGTGTTTTTGCTAAGCAAAGTGTATCCTTTTTATTATGCCACCAAATACTTGCACTGTTGACAAAATAATGGGCTGAATATGTCATCACAGATGTTTTGCTGGAATTGCCTCTTCTATCTTTTTTTTGTTTTTCCATGTAAGATACATTTTGGGAGCCCTCTGTTGTCTTTCGCAGCTGATGCCAAGATTATGCAATAAAAGCCCTAACATGTAGTAATAATAAGTTGTGTTAGCCAGGGAAATGTTTGCAGTGTATTAAATAGTCAGTTTTGGAAATGTGTACAAAACCAGCCCATGTACAGCTCCACTTCTTTTAAATGCTACTCTGGGCTGAAGCAGCAGGTGCTGACCACAGTGCTGCCAGCACAGGAAAGAACAAGGCCACAGGCTTCCAGTCTGTTTTTTGTACCAACCCTGATGCTGTGACCACAGCCTGCCCTCTAATTGCTCTTTTCAATCCCAATACATCTGCCTTATAGCTTCCTCCTCCACGTTCAAATTCTGCTGCTTAAAAAACACTGCACATGCAAATTACACCTTTCTAGAGGCTGGAGAACTATCACAATTTGTGGTTGTTGTAGCTAATAACTGATATGTTGGACTTTTAGAGAACTGTAGACAGCAACTCCATTGTTTACCTGTGGTAAATATTTTTTAAAAGTGTTTGCTGTTCAAATACCTGGAAGATCTAGATGGTATATGAAAATTACACAAAAGAATGCTTTGTAATCTGCTTTAAATAATCATTTCTTGACAGTAATCCCTGCATGACTTGATCGAAATCCAGAATGAAACAGCAGTCTCAGGTGAGGGAACTGCTACAGTACTCTGAGAACTTTAGTCTTCTAGCAATCCTGTCTATCAATGCAGACATGAATTATGGACCTGAAAGCAGCCCTTTATTTGTATGTTCAAGACCGTGGCTGGCTGTGTAGCCCACTCTGTAAACTCGGTTTAGTCCAGTTTAGGGAGCCTATTCTCCATCCTCACCTGTCCACCAGGAGGCAAAATGCCCCATTAGCGAGCCTGACTACTCCCTTGCAGCCAAGCCCAGCTACAGGAGCCTCCTTGATCATTATATTTTAACTGGGGAATAACCAAAAGACAGACCATTTGGCATCTCCAGTTCTTAAATTTACAAGGAAGAAGTGCTGTCAGCCTGAGGAACAGATCAAAGCAGCATCAGCCATGTGCTTAAATGGAACCTATGGGTTGATACATACTCCTGGCAGAATTTGCTGTTTGACGTTTAGAGCACTTTCTGATTATCATATGTATTGTTGTCATTTGATGCCCAAGACGATTCTTGGTCCCAGTCACCTCCTTCCCATGAATTCTGTAGATTGTGGATCCAAATTACCTCCTTCTCATGAATTCGGTGGCACCAGGCTGAAACTGCAAAGCAAACCAAGTTTAATAGCACCTGACCCTTTGTTTCAGACCCCCAAATGCCAAGCAGTTCTGTATCTGGGAATGTTTGAATGTTTAAGACGTAATCATTAGACTAGGTTTCTGGTGTTTAGGCGTGTGCATTGATGTACAAAGAGGTGTTATATGTTCTTTTAATTATGGAGTTACTATTGCTGCCTAATCCAAAGAAAAGCTACGTTATGTGACCATTAATGCCAACTTTCAGCCACTATCACGGCTCCCAGCGGGATGGGATTCCACAAACAAACCATCACCGGCCAAGGAGGCACATTGAGGGTGCCCTGCTGACACACATTAACAAAGCCACCTATGAGGCTGAGGGACAGGGAGGGCGATGCCGAAACCTCTTCACCAACCGGGGGTAGAACTCCGAGGCACCCCAGGCCCCTCAGAGACGGGGTGGGGATACCGGGACCCCTCTGCGCATCGCAGCCGCCTCAGGGACGGCGGTGAGGATGTCGTGCCCCGCCAGCCCATCGCAGCCCTTCTCACGAACCGGGGTGAAGATGTCGAGGTCCCCAGCCCATCGCAGCCCTCTCAGGGACCGGGACAATGATGTCGGTCGCTCCTGTCCATTGCAGCCCCCTCAGGGACGGGGACTGGGAGTCCCGGGACCCCTCAGGAGCCGCCGGCGCCGTGGGAGTTAACGCGGCGCGGCCACCAGGGGGCGGCGCCGCGCGCGCTGACAGCCGGCGCGTGCGCGCTGGCGCCTCATTGTGCCCGGCCGGCCCGGCCCCGCCGCGCCTCAGTCGGCGAGAGGCCGCGGGCGCGCGCGGAGTTGCTGCCGCTGCCGCCCCCTGCGGCCGCCGCGCCACCTCCGCTCCCCTCCCCTGTCCCCGCCATGGAGTGAGGCCCCCGCCGGACGGCCGGACGGGGGGGGCCCGCCGCGCCTCGATGGCTCTGGTCACGGTGCAGCGCTCGCCTACCCCCAGCGCCACCTCCAGCCCCTGCGCCTCGGTGAGTCCCGGCGGGCGCTGAGGGCAGCGCGGCGCTCGGCGGCCGTTGGGGTCCGGCACGCGGCGCTGCGCATGCGCCGCAGCCCCTCCGCCTCAGCCCCCGGTGCCGCCGGTGTCCGGGGCCCGGGCCGGGGGCGATGCGGGCCCGCGGTGCCCGGGAACGGGGCTCACACACCCCCGGGCTGTGGCCTGCTGACAGCCGAGGGGACGGGCGGGGGTCCCGGTGCCTCTCAGCAGGCCTGGGCTGGGGCAGGGTAGCCCCCTCCCGGCCCTCATGGTATCGCAGGGTCCCCGGTCGTACCCAGCTCCTCTGTGAAAGATGGGGAGGCGAGGGGCTGTCTCTGTAAATCCACCTGGTTTGTTCTGTGTTCATTGTATGCGGTGGGAGAGGCGGGAAGCGTGTGTGAAAGCGAGCTGACACGGTTGGGGCTCCGGCCGTGCTCAGCTGATCTCATCTGACAGCACCCTCTGGGTATCCCCAGTGCCCGGCTCTGCCTTTGCGGGCAGCTAAGGTGGCTTTCTCCCCTCTCTTTAGAACAGTGCTTGTGTTCTAATCTTCACAGGGCTGTGTCAAGCCCGGGAGAGGCACAGAACGGCCGGATTCCAAATCCCTGAGTGAGATGTGCAGCCGGACAGATGTTCCCATCGCTGCCCTGGGTTGGGCAGGCGGCTCTGGAGGCTTCTGCCTTTCCATGCTCTTTAAACTTGGCTGTGATTTTGTTTGTTGTTTGTACTTCTCTATTATAAACCCCGAGATGTTAACCCCTGGAGCTGCTACCTACCCCCTCTGTGCCGTTTCTGATGTAGTCGAGGAGAATGAAAATAGCTTTGCTTTCACTTCTGTACGCTTAGTTCTAAGTTAGCATTTATCCTTAAAAAACCTCATGCATTATCACACTGCTGTTAGGCCTGGTTTGCAAATGTTTGGAGGAAGGGAATAGTTGAAATCCCAGTTGCTTCCATCCTCACTGGGGGGGAATGAAAAAGCCAGCTACTCCGAAAATATTTCTTGTTATGTTAGGTAACCTCTTCTGAAACTAGATCAGCTACTTGACAGGTCCTGCCTGCCCCAATGGCATTTTAGCTGTCAGAACACTTACTTCTTTTTTTCACCCTCTTTCATTCCCATGTCTCTCCTAAGGTATGTTTACTTAGCAACACAGATTAATTTCGCTTATACTTACCTGCTATAAATATTAATGTGCTGCATTACTTCAGAGATTTCTTCCCCCTCTGACTTCTTTACCCTTTCCACTATTCCTTTTCCCATACATTTATAGCATTGAATGCATCTAGTGAGAATAGATAGGTCTCTCTTGGCATCTTCCTTCTTTCTTGCATTTGGATGCATCTTCCTTCTTTCTCCCACTTGGATGCACAGACCCTCCCTTTGTTAAATATTTTATATATTTATGAACAATTAGTTGTATTCTCTAAAGCTTTTCCATCTGCAACAGCCAGGCTGTTTCCCAACCAATTAAATTGAAACCGTGCTGATATTTGGATACTACTTAGTTGTTAAATATAAAACAACTCCCTGTGGATTCTGATAAATCCAGAGGATGCAGCCTTGGGTTTATGTGTGTATATTCTCTTGCTCCCATGCCATGATACAGAGGTGAATTCTGTACCAAAAATAAGTGTGGCCTATTCCTGGCCTGGTTTTGGGCCTTGTAGTTACTTCTGCTTTCTCAGACTTCTCTTGCAGTGTAAAATGAACCTGATTTTCATCATCATCTTAACTGCTGTTGTTTGAACACTTCTGCATTTGCTGTTGCAACTTCCTAACCACCCTTCAGGACTGGGCTGCCCTTTTAGCCTCTTAGCTATCTGGGGAGGGTGCTTCTCCCTCCTTCCGTTAGAGCTCGTGTGTGTTCCTCCTTTCCCACCGACTTCTTGTTTCTTAATCACAACTTTAGTATCATTTCAGATGATTCTCCTTGGTTTGTGAGCAGGGCAGACACATTTTTAGGAAGGCTTTGGTCCTAAGCCTGCCACGCTTGCCACTCTCATGGATCCCTGTCAACTGCAGCAGAAGGACTTGATTCTTTCAGTTTTAAGTCAAATTGTTTCAGCCAATCTGTTGAAAACTGATGGTAGCTTCCTTTGACTGTCTCCAGGTTACCTCTTTAAATGAAAGCTCATCTTGCTCAATAATTTTATCAGTAGCTATAAGGATCTGTCCTTGCTGTTTCCGAGCAAAGATTATCTGGTAACTGCTGGAACTTATCTGCTTCAACCTGTGGGCAAGGGAGAAGCATGTCAGTGTGCAAGCATATGGCTATGTCTAATTCTGTTTCCAGGTCACTAAGAATTTTGAGGACAGAAATGGATTCTCTTTTTAAATTGCTTGATGTCTTTTTGCTTCAGAGATAAACTTCTCAGACAAGGAGAAAGGGTGACGTTGGTGTCCTCAAACTGGATTTTTTTGCATTAAGTGTGCCCTATAAACTGTTATAATTGGCTCTTATGGATTCAGGGGAATAGCTGATCTGAATCACTCTGAAATTGGATGGCTTTTATTTATAGGTTTTTATCTTGTTCTCATTGCCACAGAGCATCTCATGAGCATTCATTTCAGGGTAGTTCATGCAAAGTGTTGATTATACATTTACAGCCCTCTGGTTGCTTGATGACTTGTAAAATTCCTTTAATTGTCTGTCCAGACTTTTGCTGTTTGTTTTGGCCTTTGGTTATGCAGTCACTCTTGAGAAATAAGACTGCAATCTTCAATCCTTACAGCAGAATGGTTGTCTTCTGATGTGCCATGTTGGCAGGAAGCGGTGGCAGACAGGACCATGCTACAGTAAAATACAAAGATGCCATGAGATCCTTGGTGCTAATGCTGATGTGTTCTTGTTCAAGGCAGTTCTTGGCTGATAATTACCTGTCTTGGAAATAATCTATTGAAACTTGGCCTTTTAAAGTATTTTTTGACGCACAGTTACTTTTCTTTTCTTTTTTTTGGTATCTGTAATTTCTGGAAAGTGCTATTTTCCTTTTGTTTATTATATCTCTTTCCTGAGAGGTGAAGAAGCTGGGCAGGCAATCTGGCCCTGGCTGCTCTCACAGTTCACTTGTCTTCCCTACCCTGAGGGAGACAATATGCTTTTATTGGAAAGGACCGACTGACCCAAAAAGAGAGGATACGCTGGGTATATATTGTTCTAAAATGCACAGTTTGGGGAAAAAAATATGCTAAAGCAAATTAAAACCTAAACCATTGGACTTCCCCTCCTTAATCCCAGGAGAGCAGCTTGAGCAGGAAGTAGAGTCCTGGAAATGTGTTTGGGAGTGTCTGTCGTGTTATGCTTGGAAGTTCCTTGCTGGTAGAACCTACAGGAAATATTTTCCCCACTTCTTTATGGGGAAACTAAATATAACATTGCTCTACCCCTGGTCCTGTAATTGCTGTTAAACAGCGTGGCAATTGTCAGTTTACTTAATCATTGATAAGTCCAGTCTATCTCATATAGAACTTATTTTTCTATTTTCCTTTTTTTTTTTTTTTTTTTTTAATAAATTAAGATCTTGATTGCTGCTGCATGGATGAGGTTATGGAGAATTGGTTTTTGGAGGGAACTACAATGTAACTGGGCGATCAGAAGCTTCTTATGAAATATTTAGTCAAGTTAAGAAAGCCTAATATTTAAAGATGCTCTGATCAGTAAAGATCATTTATTGTTTCTTGGTTTTCTCCAGCTGATGTCTTTCAGGTATAGCCAGAGCTTATTCTGAAAACTGAAGTTTTCAAAGGCAATGGCCCAATAGAATGAGCTGATTCCTGCTTTAGGCAAACCTTGTAGTGCCCTACAGGTACCTGTTTCCTCTGGTGCCAGGTGTCACCATTTGGGAGAGAAAACTGGTGATCTGTAACTTCAGTCTTTGAAACTTCTTCTGCTGAAAGCCCTGTGAGGGAACCAGGAAGCCTCCACCTCTTGCTGGGTGTGATGCTGTGTTCTTAAAAGGTGATTTCTCTCCAGCTGGACAAGACCAGGCTGTTGGAGCACAGCTAATTTTTGTGTATGTAAATGCAGTCATGTGTGATGTGAGTCTTGTGTTCCTAAAGCAGTTTGGGGGTTAAACTGTGACAGAAGACCTGTCTCTTTTCTGGAATATCTGCTGCCAGGTTTCCTCTAGGATCTGCATGAGATGGAATGTCCCCTTAGAGGTGACAACAGTATTTGCAGCTGAGAAGGAGGATGATGACAGTGGAATTGGAGTCTCACTGAGAACCATAGAGAAACATTCTTAAAACTTGCAGAGTGCACGAAAAAAAATCTTTATCTTATTTTAAGGGATCTAACTCCTTTTGTTGCATATCTCAATGATAGCTTGATTTCAGTTTTCACCTCTTGAGTTCCAGTGGCACATAAATTCACATTCAAAACAAATGTGTTTTGAAAAGGAGCTTGTAATTTGAAAATGCAAATAGCTTGTGGTGCTGTAATGAGTCATTATCTGACCAGTATTGATTCATGCTGTTTAAGAAATGAATATAAGTTGAAAAGGGCAGGGTACAGTAGCATCTATAGCCATTCTGGGAGCCAATGACATGTTTATTTAAGTGGAAAATGCTATTTTGAGCAGAGACTGCCATCCACAAATCAGTCTGCTGGAAATATTTTAGTGTAAGAGAGCTGCCTTTATGCAGGAGTAATGCCTGAGGATTTCCAGTTACTGGAAGAAATCCTGAAAGATCTAAAGCTGCAACTCTTCTGTCTTGGGAAATGAAAAAAAAAAAAAAAAAAAAAAGGGAAAATAGCCTTTGGGCAGCTTAGCTCAGTGTAGCTGCTGCCTGATCACAGCCTGCAGCTCAAGGTTTCATTCTTCAGTCACAACAAACCACATCCTCTCAGGACCAGCTGAAGCCAGGGGCTGTTGAAGCCTTTGCAATCTTCACATCTGACTCTTGCTGGTGCCATTTAGCAAGAAGTACAAATGGAGCTGCTGGTTTGTGACCAGTGCTTCCTTCACATGAACTGGCCCTGCCACTCAAGAGCACTTAGGCTGGTCAGCTGCCTGCTCCAGGTGTTCCAGTTGTTTAGTTCAGCCTCTGAATTAAAGATAACTCCACTCTCTGCCATTGATTTGCCTGAGTGTCCTTTTAATTTGATTATTAGGTACTGACAGTGAAGCTCCTATCTTTAGCATAAAAGGGGAATCTTGGAAGCAGGAGAAAGAGGTGATACCTATTGGAAGTACTCAGTGATTAAAGCAAAGAACATGTTATTTCTTACTTTTTGACTGGAAGCCGTTCCTCTGGAGTGCTCTCTCCAATTATGAGGGCTAAAAGACATTTTTGCATTTCTGAGTTGGGCCATATAAATTGATTAAATTACTGTCAACCCAACCATCTGCAAAACGTCTTATCACAATACTGCAATATTGCAATGCTGTGTGTGTGTTCATGTGCTCTAGTCAGCATTTGGGCAAGCTTCTGTATTTAGGGGTTTGAATGTGTCAATAGCTTTTTGCCCAAATAGAATTCCTCTGAATATGCATCTTATCAGCGTTGCTCATTGCAGGCTGCTCTCCGCTCGGAAGGCTGAAAACGTTGCTGTGAGATGAGTCACAGTTTTAACAGCTTGTTGCTTCCATGGTGAGACGCACCCTTGCCGTGCATGCCAGCGATCATGAAACTCCTGGCAAATGCCCTGTGACGTGAACTCCTCATGGCCCCGGTAAATGGAACGCCCCTGGCACTCGCTGAAACGCGTCGTGCTTGTGGCTCCTCACTGCTGTGGGGTGCGCTGCTCCTCCTCCTCCTCCTCCCAAGAGACTCCTCGACTGGGGCTTCATGGAAATAGTGAAGTTACTGCACTGATGTGGGCTGTTTCAGGGTGAAATTACACAAGTGTAAACTTCTTGTGTTGAAGTCTAAAGACAGCAGAGTATTTTATCTGACCTGTTTTGAAAGAAGTGTTTTATCAGAGATCATACTGTCCCTGTACTGAGCTCATACCAGAGCTCAGGAGGTGGCTTTGATGCTTGGGCTTTCCACTGCTCTGCCAATGGAGAAGCACAGGAGATCTTGGAGAAGTAAATTCCAGAGATGTTGTCTCAGGAGTTGGACTGCAACTTGTAACTGCATTAAATATCCGAAAAGTGAATTTTAATGTGGAAAGCCAGTCCTGTCCCAGGGGAACTGTGGATGTCCTATTCTCACTGACTGCTACCACGTCCTTTCTGTTTTGATGTACAGAACTATCATATTTTAAATTGCAGCAAGAACTTTTAAGACCTGTTCAACTGGCTTGGTTTAGCTTCAACAGCTGACATCTGAAAAATGTGTACATTAGGAGTCTTCAGAAAAAAACCCTGAAACAAAACATGTCGGGCTTTTCATCTCTACTCTTTTTACACAATGATGAGAAGGAGGGATAGGGCATGTGCCTTGCATGTGTAAAATGCTTTGCTTTCCAAAGGAGAGCTGGTTGGTAGTTAGAAGTAGTCTGACTTCTGAGTGGTGCAGGACCAACCCTTTCACTCAGTCCATCTAAAAATGGAGTTTCCCACAGGTCTGTGAAGCTCCTGAATGGACTCCAGAGAGTCAGCTGATGTCTGTGAGCTTCTTGTACAGTAGCAGGTATCCTTTGGAGCCTGCTGTTCCATTACAGTAGTTCTGAGTTCTGGAGCATCTTCAATGGGAAACAGGGTGTCACAGGGTGTGAAAATTTAGTGTATGAGTTGCTGTGGGGCAGGCAAGGAAGTGACTCAGCTCTCTGACCTACAGAGCTAAACCTAAGTACAAGAGGAGATACTAGGTGATGAGATAGAGGCGTTTCTGGAATAAGGATTGATTCTTTTTTTTGTTCTTCTTTGTTTTTGTTGTTGTCTTTTTGTTTTCCTTTCCACAGTCCTCCTCAACAGTTTTAAATAGTTTAAAGACAAACAGCTTTGGGCATGTTCTTCAGAGATGCTGTAACCACTGCATTTAAATACAGTGCTTCAAGATGTGACAGGAAACAGCTACCTAGGTGCTGTACTGTCTTCCTGAGTGAAGTGCAAACCTTGAAATGACAGCCCTCCCCTTTACCCTTTCACATTGCAGAAAGGTTGACAACGATTTAATTCACTCTCTGAACAAATATTTTTCTTATGTAACATCTAGTGAGTTTTGTTCCTGGGAGTTTGCTCTGGGTTTTTTGTCAGCTGGGTTGTGCTTACATGGGGGAGCAAACTTGTGACTTCAAAAAGTGAAGTGAGACAGGACAACTTTAGACCATTTTGTCCTTTGTGGTGTTTCTTCCTCCTTGGTAGTATTTTGGTTCGGCAGCAGTTAATAAAATGTATAAGCCTAAATTCCACCTCTTAATGAATCTTGAGACAGCAGCTACCCCTGTAGTGTGGGTCGAGTTTAATATTGCATAAACTTGTCAGTACAGTTGCACATGGGAATCAAATATTAATATATTATCTCTTGCTTTTAGTGTTTTCCTGCCACTGTGTCCCTCAGCACTTCGCTGTGTGGCTGCCTTGGAGCTGGGAGGGAATTGTCCTTCTGTGCAGCTTCTGCTCTGCCCCTGAATCTCAAATAAGAGATTATCTGTGAAAACCAGAGCATTTTTTCAACCCCCTTCCCAAAAGTTGGGCACAGTTGTAGGATACTTTAAGGCAAGGGAGGTATTACTAGTTAACATTTATAGTATGACTGGAATAGAGTTTGCGCAGTCTCAGTGGGTGAAGTGAATATTTTTCACATACACTTTACAGATCTCCGGTTTCGACTTGTGCTTCATGCTGCAAAGATAACAACTGTGTGCCACACGCTTCTGCAACCCACACTTCTGGTCCTTGAAGTGGAAATTTTCTCCTTTACACATAAACCAGAAACTGCTCTGGTGGGGAGGAGGCTCTGTTTAACTTAGATCTGTTCGTGTTGACCGTACATAGCTGAGACAGTTATTTTGGGGCAGTTTTATCTGCTTCTCTTATGTCTGAGAATGTTCAGACTTGACTTTGCAAGAAGGGGAAAGTTTGAGAACTTTTTTTTTAGTATTTGAAGTGAAGATGGCATGAGCCAAAATAAATTCTTAAGCTTGAGCACTTACTCGCATCTTGGTCCTGAATTTGAGAAGTGCCCTGTTTAAAAAGTAAAGTAATAAAAAAAACCAACAAAACCAAAACTAAACAGCACCCTCCCTAAAAACAGCCCCACAAAACCCAATCCGAAGTAACTCAGCTTGTTTAAAATTTAAATTTGCAAGTTTGATTTTAGGACAGGTGAGCACAGAGCGCCCTGAGCTGAAGGGAATACATGACAGGGACAGCTTGAGGTGAGAAGTGATCTGTGCGTGTCAGAATTTCATTTACTTGCTGGGAAGTGGGACATCCTGGACATACTTGACCCTCCTTAAAGTTCACTTTGGTGGTGAGCATTCTCTGCATGTGCTGTGGGATATGCTGAAGAAGCCTGAAGGGTGAGAGATAGCCGCAGGGTTTTAGTGTAGACTTTTCTGGGGGCAGATGGGGAGCGATTTCCTGGCTGAGTGCTGCTGGTTTGTCTAATGTGCAGCATTGCTCTTCGTGGCTTGGCACAGGTTCAGTGCTCTGTGTGGTGTGGAAGCACGCTGTGTAAAACGTGAGAACTTCCTGCTGTGATAAGGAACCAACAGTTCTTCCAACAGGTGCAGTCTTTAGCTGCAGTCCTGAAGATGTAAGAGAAATGTTTCCTGTCATGAGCCTTCAATACTGTCAATCTCAAACTGAGTCTGGCCTGAGCAGTTCAGAAGGCGGAGCTCTGCTTTTTGCCTTGCACTGCTATGATAAGAGAATTAGGAGGGGAAGCTGTGTTCAAGAATCTCTAATCCATGATGGTGGCCGTGACTGAAATGAATAATCTTATTTTAAAGGGTGCTCTAAACCACTAAAGCTTTATAAATATTAATTTTGTTCATTTCTTTTCCAATAAAAGGCTTTTATTCATTAAATCGCTATTTATTTATTAACCTGACAAACTAATAGCAAGCTCTCTTCATTCAGTGTATGCATGTGCCATATCACAATTCTGCTTGTCACTGTAATAAGAACTTCATTCATCTGCCTTAAAATGTCATTGATAACAACCTGGCAGTGGCCCAGCTTGGAGCAAGTTAACTACAAAAGGCTGCATTGTAAACCTTTCTGAGAGTACATGCTACATTAAGTCTAAAATTAAAAAAATAAAAGAGAAAGAGAGAAATGTGCAGGCCGGTCTGAGCGTCATAGAGCTTCCAAATAGCTTCAAACCTCTGAAAAAAATTGGAAATCTATATGGAGGAGCTCTGGCTGCAGATGGGTTAGTTTGGAATGAAGGATGCATTCTGCTTGCCTTAAAATCTTTAGGGTACACTGAATTTATAAGCCTCATCTTAAAATTGAAGGGAATGCCTTGCTGAACCACAAGCAGCTAAATAAGAGCTTGGACATGTAAGGATCTTGTTATTTCCTTTAGTCTCGTCTTTCTGTGACCAGCATAAAAGCTACAATCTGAAAATAGTCACATGCCTCTGGAGTTAACTGCTAGGAATACTGTGAGTTTGTCTGGGTTACAGAAACCTTCCCTGACTCCATCTGTAGCCTGTGCACCAAACCTATTTATCCACCCATAAGTTCACAGAGTACAAGGAGGGTCTGTCACATGCTGAAGTTCGAATATCTGGTCTCTGCCAGCTCCTCCGGAGGGACCTGAGCTGCTCCTTGCTCTGCAATCCTGTGTATGGGATTCACATTCATGGCGGTTCAGGGCTTCCTGCCTTTGACTCTCCTATTCTTAAAACTGTTACAAATCAAATCAGTAACCTGGGCAAAGGTGAACTGATCTGTCCATGAAAACTAATGCAGAGTTGGTGAACTTTATGGAGAGGAGCTCCCAGGGATCTTTAAAATGGGCTGTGTCCTGTGCTGTGGGGTTTCTTACAGCCCCTGACTAACCTAGGCAGTCTCACTGAACAATTTAACAGCTGAGTTGACCCTGAAGCTTTAACACATCTTCATCCAAGGTCTTCTGGGAGCACTCTAAGCATGCAATAAACACCATGATTCTCATCCTACACTGCAGACATAGCAAAGGCTCCAGACAGTGTGGGGAAGGGCTTGCCCACAACTGATGGGTTTACAGTTGGGTTTCTTAACTGGAACAGGGACTGCAAGAGTCTTGAAAAACTAAAAACCCAAACCCTGCAATTTCATGCTGCTTCACTTCTGTGGTTTTTGTTTTGTCTCTTTCTTAAGTATAGTGTATGGACAGCGCCATGGGTTAGGGAACACTTCAGCTTCATCTTCAGAGACTTTTCGTATGTAGCCTTCTACTGAAGTCAATGGGTGTGGAGGTAAGCGAGTGCTTTCTGACAACATCACTGCCACCCACTCTGCAGCCTGATGCACACAGCACTCCTTGTATTTGAGCATTGTTTTTCTCCAAAAAAAGTCGCATGTGGTTGCACAATAAAGACACGGCTTATTTGTGTAATGCAAATCTGTTGCTGCTTGTTGGTACAAAGTGCAAGCAGTGAGAATCAAAGTGGGGAGACTTTACAGATCCTGCATGAACACTTGTCACTGAACCTCAGTGACATCCTGCATTATGTCAGAATAAAAGATGACATCACAGTTGGTCTGTGAGTGAATGGGATTTGAACTCAGGGTTGAATGTTGCTGCCTGGAGCGTTTGCACTAGTGATGCTCAACACCCTTTGCTCTGCTACTGTTTGTTTGTTTATGTATTTTTACAGCTGCTGAGTTTAGTTCCTCAAAGGTTAATTATTTTATCAGGAGCCAGTCAGAGTCAGAGTTTCCTGTTTCCTTGTCTTTCTGTTGATTTCCTTTTCTGTTAAAACACAACTTTCTCTGTTGAAACAACTCAGTTGCTGCGCTCTTGAGTTTCCGTCAAGTGACTTGAAGTGTCTGAAATGGCCTGATATTCTCACAGAGATATTGACAGTGGGGTCTGGTGACTAAATTGTTGTGATAAAACAAAAATTCATTGGTTGATGCTGTTGAAATCCGCTGACTTTTCTATGCTCCTAATAGAAGGCTTTAAAATATCCAGCTGCAGACTGATTCTCTCCAGGCATGTGACACTGACATCAGTCCTAGAAGTGAGGCGTTGAACTGCCTCCAAAAATGAGGTCATTGTGGTTAGATAAGGGACAGGCGGCCGGAAGATCTCGGACTGTAACGGTGAGGAGGAGAGCAAGCCCCATCCCCCTCTCGAGATAAGATACCCCTGAAAGGAATGTGGACCCTCTACTAACATGTGCCAGTACTTTTCCACTCCAACTACTAACCCAGGAGGTGTGGCAATATCCTGTTTGACGTAGTAGTAGATAAGAAGTATAAAACCTGAACCTTTTACTTAATAAACGTCTTTTGTAACCGTCTGCCATATTGGTACCATGCGTCTGTTACAAGACCCGACCCACACATGAAAGTAAAGTGGAAGTCGTGCTGTAGGCCTAGATACCAGAGCCTCCACTGTGGCAAAAACAGCGAACTGCTACAAGTGGTGCCGAAACCCGGGAACGATTACCTCGGAGGACGGGAGCTACGCTTTGGAAAGGCACAGCGGGTAGGAGTCGGCCGGTCCGAACTCCTGAGGAGGAGAAGAAAAAGGGGGACGCCCCAGGACCCCGCGGGAAAAACATGGACCCCGTGAAAGTGGTCGTGAGTAAATTAGCAATCCACTCGGGAATTGCATGGGACAAAAAAGATTTATTTCTTGCTATTGCAAGGTTAACGGATCTAGGCGCGATTTCACGCCCTATAGACATATTAAATTCAGAGGGGTGGGAGAAATATACAGTTGCCCTGGCGGAAGATACAAAAGCCACCGGCAGCGGAAAAGTTTTAAAAGCATGGGGAAAAGTTGAAAAAGTGTTGCGAAAAGCAATGGAAGAACAGGAGGCTTGGAACGCTGCAAAAACGTGTTTATTCACGGCTAAGCAGCCGGGGAAAGGGGACCGAGGGGGCGCAGGACCCCCCGGAGAAGCCCCGGAAGAGAAGGGGGGGGGGCGCAGTGCAGCAGAGACCCCAGGGGAAAAGCGGGAGCCAGACGCGTCATCCCCCTCCACAAATACATGCATAAAAGCCGCGGAGCACGCGGAAAAACCCCGGGTCCCCCCGCGAGAGACCCCAGATCCGAACACCCCCGAAAAAACCGCGTCTTCCCCGAAAATCCCTCCTTGCCGCGACCAGGGTCCGAGCGGCGGCGCGGCGCTAGGACCGGCGGCGGCGCCGCCCGCGCGGAGCGGCGGCTCCCCGGCACGGTCCGAAACGGCAGCCTCTCCGGGCGTGGAGACGCAGCGCGGCCGCGCGGAGGAATGTGCGCGGTCTGTCTGGGAAGAACTAGCGCGGCAGGCGAGAGACGCAGAGAGATTAGCTGCCGCGGAGGGCATACACCCCCCGCCATATGGCCAAGATGGCGCCGACGGTCCGGCGCGGGGGCGGGGCGGCCAATCGCCGCTACCCCCCCCGCCATGTGGCCAAGATGGCGCCGGCCACGTGGAGCGCGAGCGGGGAAGGGCGCCACGTGGCGATGCGAACCCGGAAGTGCAAAACCCCGCGACCGAGCATGCGTGGGGGGTCGGAGGAATTCCGGAGCCACCGACCTACATGGCGCATGTGCGGGAGAGCGGGGGGGGGCGAACACGCGGACAAGGTCCCTTACCGGTGTCATCTACCAAGCGCGGGGGCGAGCAAAAAGGGGGAACGTGGGACAACCCCCGCGGAAGGCGCCAGCGTCACCCCCGGTCGGAAGGGGGGGGCCGGGCGCGGGAGGCGGAATGGAGTCAAAGCAGAGGGAACATCCGAGCCCACCCGCCGAAGGCGGAACGGGGGCGGAGTCCGGGGAAAAAGCATAGCAAACCGGAAGCTTACCACCAGTTCACTTCCGATACGGAAGGAAGTTACAACTCCACGGCTAGCTCTACAGAGGGCTCCGAGTCCGATTCGGAAACGGAGATAACAGATTTTATAAAGTTTTCAGCGAAACCGAGCAAAGCTTTTAACAATGTAAGGGAACAAATTCAGGGCAAATTAACCGATTGGGGGAAGATAAAATTAGCCTGTGCAGAGTGGGAACCTGCGGCTGCAATACATGCGTTCCCGGTACGGGTTTCAGGCAACCGGCAGAACCAGAGACGGACTTATACCCCACTCAGTACGAAAGAAGTGCAGATTGTGGTGAAAGCGGTGCAGGAAAAAGGAATTAATTCACCCCTGGTGTCCACACTGATCGATGGTCTTTTTAGCAATGATGATATGCTGCCTTTTGATATCTCACAAATAACCCGTATGTTTTTTGATGGAGCAGGATTGATTGTATTTCAGCAGGAGTGGTCCAATTCATGCACAACTGCCCTAGCTCAAGCCTCAGGGCAGGGACAGCCTCTCCATGGCTCTACTCTGTCCAGACTGCTTGGCAAACATGACGATGTGGCCACGCCCCAAAACCAAGCTGCACACCTCACAGCAGAGGAGGTGAAAGCAACAACCAGGGCAGCTAGGGAGGCAATAAGGGCAGCTTCCCGGGTTGTGGACAAGTCCACGCCATGGTCAACGATCAAACAGGGGGAAAGTGAGAGTTTTACACATTTTGTGGACCGATTACAGGCTGCAATTGATTCATCCACCCTGCCTGCAGCTGCAAGGGGACCGGTGGTGACAGATTGCCTAAAGCAACAGTGTAATACTGTAACCAAGGAAATTTTACGGTCTCTGCCTGCAGGAGCCAGCTTAGCTGACATGATCAAACATGTGGTAAAGGAAGAACACCTAATACCCATGCAGGCAGCGGTTCATACCCTAACAAATGCAATGGCTTGCCTGAAATGTGGCCAAACAGGTCATGTAGCAGCAAGCTGTCCCCAGCCAGCACAGCAGCCAGTGGCAGCACCCCCGACCCAGCAGCGCCCGAGACCCACCTGCTGGAATTGTGGAAAAAGGGGACACCTGGCCAAGGAGTGCAGATCCAGGCCCCAGGGAAACGGAAGGGGGAGGGGGCGTGCGGGCCATACTCAGCCTCCTCCCACTGCGAGATGGCCCAGCCTTCCCAATACCCAGTGGGGCAGGGGACCTTCATACCCCATATATATACAGGAACCAGTCACTGTCTCATCCCCACCAGTCATTCAGTGGCAGAACAATGCACCATCACCAGCAGCCAACATGCACCTCTCACCACCACAAACTGCTCCAGTGTCACAGGGTCAACAGGGGACAAACCAGAGCGGAACCCCTGGGTGGCCTTGGTCATGAAAGTGGGGAGGGAGCCCTTGAGGGTGTGGGGGACGTGTCAGCTCTATGGCAGCCAGGACCCTCACGTTTTAGGGCTTCAGTTTTTGGCAGACACTGGATCAGACTGCACCATTTTTCCTCAATCACACTGGCCCAGACATTGGCAAATTAAAGAGGTCCCTCCTGTGAACGGGGTGGGGGGACAATCCAGGGCATGGAAAAGCACCCAATTGGTGGCGATAACACTCCACACAAAAAAGGGGCCAGAACAAACAGTTGCCATTTACCCTTACATTTTACAGGATTCTCCACCCTTAATAGGAAGGGACGTCCTGGCTATGCTCGGAGTCAGGATTACAAATTTATAATGAGGGCCACTGCCTTACACCCTTTGCTGCCGATCAAATTGACCTGGAAATCATCAGACCCTGTATGGGTTGAGCAGTGGCCCCTATGTGAGCCTCGCTTGGCAGCTTTAATAGAACTGGTTGAGAGGGAACTGCAAAAGGATCATATAGAAACCACTGTGAGTCCTTGGAACACGCCCGTTTTTCCTGTACCCAAAAGGTCAGGAGAAGGCTATCGCTTAGTCCATGACCTGAGAGAAGTGAATAAAATAATCCGACCCATAGGCCCAGTTCAGACACTGTTGCCCATGAACTCAGCTGTTCCTGAAGGACAGCCATGTGCAGTATTGGACATTAAAGACTGTTTCTTTTCAATACCTTTGCATCCTGAGGACAGGGAACGATTTGCCTTCTCTGTGGTTTTCCCGAATGGCAATCGGCCCAGCCTGCGTTTCCAGTGGAAAGTACTACCTCAAGGTATGGTCGACAGCCCAACCATTTGTCAGATCACCGTGGACAAAGCACTGATGCCAGTCCGACACTCCTATCCTGCTGCCACCATCATCCAGTACATGGACGACATTCTGGTCTCAGCACCATCAGCGAGCCAAGTGGATCATCTGGTATCCAGGATCACAGAGACCCTCCAGGCCAACGGCTTCGAGATCGCGAGCGCGAAGATCAAGAAAGGACCCTGTGTCACCTTCCTAGGAGTGGGAATCACAAGCTCCTACGTGACACCTCCTAAGGTGAAAGTCCACCGAGATGTTAAGACGCTCCACGACGTGCAACGCCTGGTAGGATCACTGCAGTGGCTTCGCAACATCGTCCTGGTTCCTCCTGAGATCATGGACCCTCTGTACGACCTCCTAAAAGGAAAGCACCCCTGGGAACCCAAGGAGCTGACACCACAAGCGGCGAGCTCCCTCGACTTCATCGAACAGCAGATGTCCACTGGCACACTTGCCAGATGGAACCCAGCGATGCCCCTGGACTTATATGTGCATTTTACACAAAAGGGGGGAGTGGGAGCATTGGCCCAAGGACCTTCTGAAAAGGCCCGACCGATTCAATGGGTGGTCCTTGGAAGGCCTGCTCGTGCATTTTCCCCAGCAGTAGAATGCATCGCTAACCTCATCATGAAAGGCAGGAAACTCGCTTTGAAACACCTAGGGACTGAGCCAGCGAGAATCCACCTTCCTTTTCGCAAGCAACCGACCATAGAATCAACCACAATCTCGGAGCATCTAGCCCTTGCTCTCGTCGGATTTGGAGGAGAAATCTCCTACTCCACCAGACCACCCTGGACTCAGCTGCTGACCATAGTCGACATAGACCTGCCACCAAAGGTTATGGACAGACCACAGCCAGGACCAACAGCTTTCACAGACGCTTCCTCCACTACTTCTACGGCGACAGCAGTGTGGCAGGTAGGAGAGCAGTGGCATTGCATCAAAGCATGTGACCCCACACTGTCAGTGCAGCAGCTGGAGGCTACAGCAGTAACCCTGGCCTGTGGACTTTTTCAAGAGGAACACCTTAACATTGTAACAGACTCTATATTCGTGGCAAGGCTCTGCCTAGCCATGACAGGACCAGGTGTGTCAACATCAGCAGCAGCCCTAATGCTAGAAGAAGCACTCTCTTCACGAAAGGGCACTGTATCAATCATTCACGTCAATAGCCACAACCCAATCAAAGGGTACTTTCAGATTGGCAACGACAAAGCAGATGCTGCAGCGAAAGGGGTCTGGACACTGCAGGAGGCCCGTCAACTGCACGAATCCCTCCACATTGGACCCAAAGCACTAGCGAAGAGATGTGGAATCACAACAGCGGATGCCAAACATGTAGTGGCTACCTGCCCTCACTGCCAGAAGTCACCCCTGTGGACTAGTGGAGTCAACCCAAGAGGTCTTAAGCCCTCAGAAATCTGGCAGTCGGACTTCACCTTGTGTCAGCTGCTGAAGCCTCGAGCATGGCTTGCAGTAACAGTGGACACATTCAGTGGAACGATTGTAGCCACCCAGCATCCCAAGACCAACTCCAAAGCCACAATCCAGCACTGGCTGACAGCTATGGCATGGCTTGGTATCCCCAAGCAGATTAAAACAGATAATGGTTCCAATTTTATTTCTAAACCAGTGCAGGAATTCGCCTCCAAATGGAGGATCACATTAGTGCAAGGTATCCCATATAACAGTACTGGTCAGGCTATAGTCGAGCGGGCAAATCAAACCCTGAAAACTAAGATAGAGGTGTTGGCAAAAGCAGAAGGCTTTAACAATTCCATTCCCTCAGGAGAACAGGCACGCATACTGGCAACCGCACTGATAGCATTAAATCAATTCCCCAGAGGAAGTGAAGCAAATAATCCCATTCAAAAGCACTGGGCCTCCAGAGCACTAGAGGAGGGCCCGCAGGTTGTAATTAAAAATGAGCTGGGTGAATGGGAACGGGGCTGGAGATTAATGCTTACAGGGCGAGGGTATGCAGCTGTCAAAAGGGATGGGAAAATCAGGTGGTGTCCTATTAAATCAATTAAACCTGATCTCCACAGTGAGCAGGATGAGACTAATGAAAATTGTGAGTTTCTGTTTACAGGACATGCTGGTGGGGCGACCACGTAACGCGTACACGCCTCTCCCAGAGGAACGAGACGCACCACCAAGCCGTCAGAAAGCACCAGAGAAACCCACGCGGGCGAGATCCAAGCACCAACGATATGCCTGTGTGATTTTGTTGCTGGAGTTTGTCGCCAGAGGACAAGCCAGCTCAGATTTCTACCCACACCAGCCATTCAGGTGGGTCATGAGACATCTTACCAGTGGTAAGGTGCTCAGAGACATCACCACACCAAACAGTCCATCCTTCGTGCTTCGTATTATCGATTTGTTTCCAGGACAACCAAAGGTAGACCCTAATTCTCCATTTTCATCACACACATACCTATCCTATTGGTGCCCAGCTTCAAACGCAGGAAAAAGCTATTGTAATAACCCCGGCTGGGGATATTGCGGACATTGGGGATGTGAGACCATTGTAACAGACGCCAGGCCGTCAGGGCCTGGGTGGGACCCACAAAAACCTGACAAATTCCTGCAGTTCACCTGGGCACCCGCAGGTTGAAAAACACCTCTCTCTGTACACGGGAATTCCTATCGATATAGCTACAAGATTCCAAAAATCCGAAAGTGCATATACTATAACATGACAGTGTTGCAACCCACTCATCCTAGCTGGACGGTGGGCAAGACCTGGACAGTGGTCCTTCAAGGGTCAAAAAAGTGGGTGAACGTGCAAATTACCAAGTCTCAACCCTCAGAACCCAGAGCTGTGGGGCCCAACAAGATAATTAAAAGCACACAGACAAAGAGAAATATGACTTACCCTAGGGCTGCACCTACGGGTGTCAGCAGAACCCCAACTAGTGATGCAGAAGCCTTTCAGATGGACAAATTAGCTAGGTCAAATCCCGATCCAATCTTTCGTATGTTAGAAGCTACCTTTCTATCCCTGAATGAATCTAACCCTAACCTAACCAATTCCTGTTGGCTTTGTTATGATGTCCAACCACCTTTTTATGAAGGAGTTGCTTTAAACACCCCATTCAGTTACTCCGCCGCTGATGCACCCCAGCAGTGCCGATGGGATACACCTCGCAGAGGGATCACCCTAAGCCAGGTCTCAGGCCGAGGCAAATGCTTTGGTAATGCAACCCTGGCTGAGCGAAAAGGGAATGTCTGTACCAGAGTTGTAAAGCCTAACAGAAAGAATAACAAGTGGGTAATACCTGCTACATCGGCAATGTGGGTTTGTCAGAGGTCTGGAGTAAGTCCGTGTGTATCTCTTCCCAAGTTTGATGATTCTAACGATTTCTGTGTCCAAGTTCTGATTGTTCCTAGAGTCCTGTACCACTCAGAGGAAGAAATGTACAGCCTTCTCGAAGAATCCAACAAGCTCCACAAAAGAGAGATATTGACAGGTGTTACCATCGCAATGCTACTCGGCTTAGGAGCAGCCGGCACAGCGACAGGTGTCTCAGCCCTGGCAACACAACACCAGGGTCTGTCTCAGCTGCAAATAACTATAGATGAGGACCTGCAGAGGATCGAGAAGTCCATTTCCTACTTGGAGAAGTCAGTCTCTTCACTCTCAGAAGTAGTTTTACAAAATAGGCGTGGACTAGATCTTTTGTTCATGCAGCAAGGAGGCCTGTGTGCAGCCTTGAAAGAGGAATGCTGCTTCTATGCAGACCACACCGGAGTCGTAAGAGACTCCATGGCCGAACTCCGAAACAGACTGGCTCAGAGACAGAAAGATAGGGAAGCTCAGCAAGGCTGGTTCGAATCCTGGTTTAACCAATCCCCTTGGTTAACCACTTTAATTTCCACCTTGGTGGGCCCATTGGCAATGCTACTTCTAACTGTTACCTTCGGACCATGCCTGCTGAACAAGATAGTTTCATTTGTCAAAGCTCGCCTAGATCAGACTAACATTCTGTTCATAGGCCAACATGAGATGCTGTGAATTTAAAATCGCCAGTCACAAGATTTCCAAACTTGCCTGGCAGAAATTTACTCAAGTTTCCAAACTCCTTTTTCCCTTATTAAGTCCTAACCTTCTACCTCATTTAGTGCCTATATCTATATATATATATATATGCGTATAACTACCTCGTTCTTTTGTGAGAGAGGGGGGGGAGATGTGGTTAGATAAGGGACAGGCGGCCGGAAGATCTCGGACTGTAACGGTGAGGAGGAGAGCAAGCCCCATCCCCCTCTCGAGATAAGATACCCCTGAAAGGAATGTGGACCCTCTACTAACATGTGCCAGTACTTTTCCACTCCAACTACTAACCCAGGAGGTGTGGCAATATCCTGTTTGACGTAGTAGTAGATAAGAAGTATAAAACCTGAACCTTTTACTTAATAAACGTCTTTTGTAACCGTCTGCCATATTGGTACCATGCGTCTGTTACAAGACCCGACCCACACATGAAAGTAAAGTGGAAGTCGTGCTGTAGGCCTAGATACCAGAGCCTCCACTGTGGCAAAAACAGCGAACTGCTACAGGTCATCGGGTAATTTTCAATGCACCAATTTAGCAAAATATTAATTAATTTGATTACTTGGTCACCTGTACATACTGTTTGAAAGATGAGAATTCATTCCAATTTAATTCCAGATACGAGTGTTATAAAGATCCTGTTGATAGAACACTCTGCTCCCACTGTATGCTGGGACCTGGGCTTTGCAGAGCCTATCTCAAATTGCCACTAATTTGCTCTAAAACTTGCCAGTTGCTTGCCTTTTCTTCTCCTTGCATTCCTCCCAATAAGCTGCAGGGAATAAGACTAGCCTATGTTGTCAAGCCATCTGTCTAAAGCCACTCACAAAACTTGCTTAATTTTCTTGTGGCTCCCTCTACTTTTTAAAATGGCTGTGTATAAACACAGCCATGTGCTTTCCCAGAAGTTTGAGTGGTGGTCCGTCTTCATCTTGACCTGCCTGACTCCAAAGCTGAGTGACCATAATGAGATTAAACCCTGGCAGAAGAGCCCTGGAGGCTTCCTCCTCTCCTGTAGCTTGAGGTCAACAGTAACTGCAGACTTCCTCTTACAGCCCACACAAAGAGCGTAGATTCGGGCAGCACTGGACCGATGGTGACCCCAAATACTTGCCTGTTATTTTATAAACTTGAAGAAATTTTGTATTTACCTTTAATTACAGTAGTAGCACATTTTCGATGCAACTGTCCGAGCACATCAACATGTGTCTGATTATTTATTTATTTGAAACTTGGATATAAGACAAACGGTTCGTTAGAAGGGTTTGTGTGCATTTGTGCAGAAACAGTTTTGTCTTCCTCCTCCCACCCAGTATTTTCTGCCTGTTAATGCACATTGCAGGATTGTTAGTTTTGGATTCTGTTTCCCTCTGAATACAAGTCTTTATGGAGCTGCCCATAATGTTGCTCTTTTCTTTCAAGAAACACTACTGCTAGCTTAAGACAGAGGAAGATGCTGTGTGTTACAGGGCTGTAACGATGCCTGAATTGCAAACTGTTGTGCAACCAAAGAATGGTATTGTGCAAAACCGAATGGAAAAACTGCTGCTGATGAGCGCAGAGAGTTGAGGCAACGAGAAGCCCTACTTAGAGAGCAAGAGGAGAAGCTGGGTTTGAAGAACAAGCAGTAGAAAACAAGATAGGAAGGCTCTGTTCCTGCAAGAGTAAACGATCCCTTAGAGCAGCCAAGGAGGCTGGCTGATGTGAACTCTGTGCAAAGTTCAGTGGAGAGTGTGCTCCAATGTCCCGGGCGATGCTGCTTCTTCCTCCTTCTTGTTTACAAGACGCTGGCATGATTTCAGAATAAACTTCTGAAACATCCTTGGTGGGAGAAGAATTGGGATGACAAAATACTTCTTTGCATCTAGAAAGTTACTGCTGCAGCGGTAACTGTTGAAGCTGGCTGAGTGGCTGCTGCCTGGTTTTGGTTAATATCAGGAATTGTGCCTGTGGGAAGCAAGACCTGGGGTGGGACTGTGCAGTCCCTGTTGTGTCTCAGCCCAGTTCTCAGCATACTTCAGATGCTGCCTCTGCAAAACAATGAAATAAACTTCCACTTTTTCCAGTAAAACGCCCGTGGTACACACATCATGGAGTTGTTTTTATCCATCTTTATTTAACAGTAACAAGGGTTGTGCAGAAAACATGCGGGGCATGGAAATGGAGAGCTGAGCCCTATCTGTCTGCTGCTGAAGGGTGGGAGGAGGCAGGGAAGCATGGAAAAGAGGAAAACAGCTTTGCCTGTGCCTGTTTTGATACTGAAGAGCTCTTCCCAGTGATCTGAGAAGGGGGTGGGGAGAGAACCAGATGCTCTTAGGAAGTTCATACCATTGTTAATAATGTAATTCACAGATGGTGGTGAAGGCCTTGAAGAGGCTTTCATGCAGTACTTATGCTCTGTAACAGATCATCACATAAGGGCTCACAAATAGAGATGACTTAATCCCAAGGATGAGTCTACAGTGATCTGTTTGATGGTAGGTCTGCAGATCACTGCAACCTTTTTTAACAGTTAAGAGCCTTCAGGATCCCTGGATGTTGAGCACTAGAATTGGACCAATCTGTAATTGTCAGGATAAAATGTTTGTATAGCTTTGAGGCTTTTCCAATGAAAATGGCTCTTGAAATTAAAAAACAAGTTCCTTTGTCCTGATACAGAGATCAATACAGGTAAAGCATGAACATCAGTTTGTATAATGACATCTTGTTCAGAGGCAGTTCTGCTTATTTCCATTTGTCTACTTGGAGCTGGAAGCAGAGCTTGTGTGTGTTCTGAATAGCTGTCAATACTTTGTGACTTAGCTAAGGAGGATTGTGTCTTGCATGTCTTCCTGTTGAAAAATAAGTCACCTGTAAGCCTTATGGCAAATGAACAAGCTGCTGGTTTTCAGATATGTAGAATCAGAAAAGATTTAGCTCAAGTGCTTGCAATAAAATTCAATATTTGTATGTTTGTGAGAGGCTTATTGATAAGATCTTCACTGGCTGCTGGTCAGCTTTTTTATTTGCTGTAAGCTGTGTAAGTACAAGTATTTATCAGGGACTTGCAAGCAATACTGGTTTGCATGTGTAGTGCTAGAAATCAAAAGTTTGAAATAACATGAGAACTGATCTTGGCTTTGTTGTTTGTTGCTGTCTTTTCAAGTGCAGCTTCTCCTTTTCTAAGAGACGTTCCCATTGTGGGTTTTATTATTATTATTAACTTCTTCAAGTTTAAATTGGGTTTAGTAAATTGACTTCTTGTGATGTTTGTCATGTGATGGTTCATGAGCTCTGAAGAATGTGCTCCTGTGACTTCAGCCATGTATTTGCCTGTACCAGTGCAGGCTGTATCATGTGTTCTTGTTGGTCTTGCATTTTGAACTAAGTAGTGGAGGGGGTTGGGAGGGGAAAAAAAAGAAAAGGGGGGAACTAATTCAGGGCTAAGCTACCAGAAATTCTCAGACTGCTTAATTTGTGACCTCATTCCCTAGTTAAATGCAACCCAGGATTTTCTGCCTCTTCCATAGTTTCACAGAAGTGTTTTCTGCATTAAAATATAAATTTTTCTCTTACTATCCTTGTTAAAAATCAGGAAAACCCAATGCTTTGCTAAAAGCAATATCTTGACATCTTCAGGAAAGAAAGAGATTTTTTTTAATCCTTGGTGGGTGGGTGTGCTTTAACTGAGAAAGTTAGAAACTGTCTTTCTGATCCACATTTTTTGCATATATGAACTGTAAAGCAATATCTTTATTACTGCAGTAAAATGAACAAAGTTGAAATGACTGCATCTGTGCCAAGAATTTTTGGTTTCTCCGCAATGGCCAAAGTTTTGCAGGACTAAATGGGCTGTCAGTGAGTCTCCAGCTCCTTGTCCCACTGCATGTCTGTGATGTCTGTGTCCAGTGGAAGCAGAGCCCTCCCAGGGCTGAGGACTCACAAGGTCAGAATTCATATTAGGTTTTGTTTTAAGCAGCACATTCCAGCATTGGGCCTCCTTCTATTTATTTTCCTGACAACATGCAATGCTCTTTTTCATTTATATATATACATATATGTACAGATATGTACATATATGTACATGTTGCTACTGCTATTCAGTCCTCTGCATTTTCCCCTCTGCATCTGTGTAAATCATGTTTCAGCAGAGCTGTACTTTATACAGTTCCTATACTGTGAGGGTTTTTATGTCTGCGTGGGCTAAGTATTTCTTTAGATTTGAATCCAACATCAAAGTAACATTGGTTTAATACAATGTTTTTATATCACCTTTTTTCCTCCAAGTTGGATTTTATTTTCAGCTCTGACTCTCTTATATTTGCTGCATAATTTGAGACTTTTTGCTTGCTCTTCACATTATTTTTAAAAAAAAATCAACCCACACACAAAACTCTGTTTTCCTTAGCTCATACAGTATTTCCACTTGGCTCAGAAGATGTGGATTTGTGAGCTGAGGGAATCCTTGTTTGGCTGGTCACCCAAGCTTTCTTCAAGAGTATTAGAAGGATCTACAGCTTAAGTTCATCAGAGGGCTGACCTGCTCTGGTTTTAATGAGATTTATTATACCTGTACCTGTTGGATTCTGTGGTTTTGATCTTCAGAATGATCTGAATAAACCTGTTAGTGAAAGCAAAACTGTTGACAGAAAACTGACTCTACTCGAACTGTCTCTGTTAAGATTATTGATTTTTGGAATTAAAATAACATCCATTGTGGCATTGGCATGGAACTTCTGTGTGGTGTTTGGCAGAATGCTTGTATCCATGCTTCCCTTCTTAACTCCTCCAGTCCCCCTCTCAGAAAACCACACTGATCAAACCCTGGTATCACAGTCCAGGCTTGGAGAGGGTGGAAGAAAGCAAATCTGGATGTAGGAGTTGATGGATGATTGTGTGTGGATGTTATGGATACAGCTGCATTCCTAACACATGCAGGAGAGATTGGGAGGGGTCGGTCTTGGCCAAATGTAAATGTATATTTCCCCTAAAACTGCCTTTGTTTTTCATGAAAGCTCAACAATTTAGTGATTTTTGTTAGCTTAAAAAACCTGAGAGTTCTCCAAAATGAGTTCCTGTGAACTTCCAGCTTGTCAAATATCTGTGGTCCTCCAGGCCCTGGAAGGGGATTCAGAGGCACTGGAGGGGTATAGATGTGCACTGGGTATGGTTGAATGAAGGCAGTGCTGGGGAGCAACACGAGCAGGGAAAGTGATGTCTGGAATGAGAGTATCTGGGTCAGCCTCCTCCGGAGCTGCAGGACACGTGGGATGCTGCTCTAGTCTGGTTTAACTTCTTTCAGTTTGGTGACTTCCACGGAGGTTTAACACAGCTCTAGAAGATGCAGGTTGACAGGCCTGCAGCAGAAGTGGCCAATCAACACAGAGATTTGACTTGTTCCATCAAGATTTGGCAAGCCTGATGACTGGGTGATCTCTGGAGCCGTGAAGAAGAATGTGGCCTGTCAGTAACAGAACTCATCAACTTTCCTGTGCTCGTGCTGGGACTTCGGACATGCAGCACTCAAGTCTGAGACAAATGCATTGCTGGGTGTAACGCCTTTCCTTTTTTTTTTTTTATTTGTACCTATTAATGGAAGCAGAAAGCATAATGTAATCTTAAAATAGCTCCTTCGTGAATGCAGAAACATTCCACTTCTGACTAATTGGCCATTCAGAATGAGCATTTAAATATGCACCAGAGACTGAGCGGCGGCTTTCCATATCCGCGTGAATGGAGTTGGAAACATACTGCACTGCAGAGTTGTGCAGGCTCCTTGCTTTTCCTCATACCCCACACTCCTCACTCAGTCTGACTGCTTTACCCTGGGAGGCAGAATGCAATCCTGCTTGCTGCCTCTTTGGTTAGGCAGCAAGCTGAGGGGGCTCTTAATTTTCTCTACTCTCAAGACTGAGGATCTTGGAAGCACTAGGCTGATAAACAGCCCTCAAAACCAGATTTCTCTTTCTCTTGGTTGTGAATGACCAGGAACACAAAGAGCCTGTGGTCCGAGTCCTGGCTCCAGTGCTTGGCCTGGGGAGCTTGGCACACACCAGGGAGCCCATGTGCAGTGTTTTGACTCTGGCAGGCAGTGCCTGCTGCCCCAGAGTGTCTGGCCCAGCTTCACAATGAGAGTAAGACACACAGATACACGTGGGGGCTGTGGGGGCAGGATCCATGTGGTCTCTGACCTAAAACCTGTCACAGCTTAAGGACTTCCTCTGGCACCCACTTGCCACCTGCCCAGGGCATGGAGCCACACAGGGCTCTCTCCCAGGGGGACAAGTGCCACTGGAAGTGGGTAGGGTCTCACCTGTCAGAAAAGGGCACACTTTCATTCACCTGCTTGTCCTGGTAGGAGTCACATTTCTCTGTGCCTTCAGTGGGTGTGTTTTGTTTTTCTGCTGGGCAAATACACATCATTGCTGGGTCAGACTGTTGATGTTTTGTGCGTAGTGAGACCGTCCTCGTGGTCTGCATGTGCCGGACTGTGTATGGCACTGGCCTCTCCTGGCAGGCTGAGGGTGAGGGCTGGCTCCCTGTGCTAGTGCTGCTTTCCCTCTCCTGCCCACGGGCTCAGTGCCAAGGGAGCTGCCTGGGCCAGACCAGCCAGGCAGAGCCTACAGAGGTGATTTTCTTTCGCTGATCTGTGTTGCTTTTCCAAATCCCGCATGGCCTATATGGCTGTAATTGTAGCTCATTTAGAGCTGACCTCAAAGGCAAGTTCTCCTTTCCTCCCAAAAAAGGGAGGTTCTTGCATAAGGGCTTACTCTGGTTTAAGGCTGCTTTATCTTAGTATAACATAAACCTGTTTCTAGTTATCTTAAGGCAGAAAGCAACTAGGGGATTTGGATTGGACTGGATGATTGATTCCTGCTGATTCAAACAATCCATAACGAGTACCTTTTGCCCTTACCTAGCTAATCTTGATTTCCTTTTCTGGCATAGGCAGCGACAAGAACTTTATGCTGTCTCTTGCAGAGTGGGACAGAGTTCTGGGAAATGCCATACTCTGAGCCTTAGCTTCTGCAGCTCTGCTCTTCAGGTGATTATTTACGCAAGGCACTAGCCAAAGGGAAAGGAGAGTTTTAACTGGATTAACCTCAAGAAGAGAGTGTGGGGATTTAGGGATTAAGGAACCAAAAGCAGCCAGCAATCAGTGACTTAAAATCTGTGGGAAGAGAGTCAGTCTCTATAGATGAGGAATACAGTCCTTCCTTACCTGCACAGCATTGAGATTGGCAGTGTTTTTACCTTTGAGATCTTGGAGAGGATGGTCTTAAGGATGCAGGACTTGTGTAGGGTGTTTTCTCTGAAGGCTTGTGTACTGATGTGAAATTGTTCACAATTAGCAATTCTTTAAAAAAAAAAAAAACTAGTGAAGGACTGAGTGCTCAGATGAGATCTCAAACCTGGCACTGGGAAGGTATGTTGGTGGCTTGCTCCAATATAATGACAACATCTGGTTTCCATAGACTTGTAACTATTGTAGCTTCATGCACTCCCCTTTTACACCTTCTACCCTTGCCTTAATGTGTTTCTGTCGTCCCATATTTTTTTTTTCCACTGATGCTGTTATGTATCCCCTGCAGGGAAAATCCTGCTAGATTACCGGATTGATAGAAAGATTTGGAGGCGCGGGGGAGATCAACAAAAACCTGTTACTAAGGAGACACGAGTTTTAGCATTGAGTCTCTAATGGCCAGTCTGCCGAAGGGGAAACAGATGGCACAGAGGAGGCTGGGATTATACAGACAAGTACCACAGGGCTGCAAATCTGGTACATCCATTGAACTTCCTGGGGTCAGGCAAATCCAGGCTTGTGCCAAGACTAACGTGGTTCCTTTGCCTTTGGCACTGTGTTTATGTCCTTCTGTTAAAGGCTGTTCTGGACAGTGGGCTTCTGCCTCAAACATTGCTGCCCCAGGGAGCGGCCAGGTTTGGCACAGAGTGAGGGCAAGTGGCTGTATGGAAGTGTGTCCCTTTGACAGGTCAAGCTGTACCCACTGCCAGTGGTTCTCCCTTCCTGAGAGGGGGAAATAGCCAAAACATAACCCTGCATTCTGCTTGAGTACAGCTTTTCTCCTGTTACTGATGCACTCGTATAGAAAAGTGACTTCTATCCTAGACAATGGGAGGATGGATGGTGGCCACAGGCGCTCCTGGCTTTTGACACAGCCTGGTATTTATTGCAATATAATGTTTTGCAGAGGCTTAAAATTCAAGAGTGATGCTCCCAGCTCTGTGCTGCTTGCTGGGCTCCTGCCTCTCCAGCTCCTGCCTGCTCTGGATAGATGTGACATGGTGCTGCTGGTGTGGACAGAGCAGTGGGTAAATAAGCAAAGGCGAAATTCATCCTGGCTGAGGAGAAACAGTGCTGGAGTCACTTTAGCAAGAGGCTAATTAACATCTGGTTTTGCATTTAACTTTCAGGCTGGCTCTAGAGAGTGTTGCAGTAAACAGGACACTGATTCGTTAATAGTGGGAGAGTGCTAAATGACTACAGTGCTGGAATTAATAGCTTGACAGCATATCCTCTTCTCCTTTTCTCTCCTCCCACAGCAATTTGGACTGATACCCAAATAAACAATAACAAATAGATTTCTGGAGGAGCTGGCTGGGAAAAATAACAAAAGTCAAGGGGCACTCGTTATGCAACATTGTTCTGCTAGTATTTGACTCATCCAGAAAACCCTGTTCTACTCCCTAGCTTCATTTTCATTTTTCTTTTTATTTTTTTTTTTTTATTCAGCCTCTGTTGAGGAGGTGTTGTATTTGCTGCCTTGCTTTTGGTCCCTCAGAAACTCCCTATACCCTTGGATCTCCAGTTGCTGTAGGCATGGAGTGCTCAAAGAGTGTAGGCAGAAACTACTGTAGAGAAACAGCATGTGAGAGCCCATAAACCAGCTTGTGTCGGGCAAGAAAATTGCTCTAGCTTTAATTCCAACCACATGAGACTAATACCTGGGTGTATTTTGTGAAGAAGTGAGTGAATCTGAGTAATTTATAACCGTTACATCCCAGTTCTAGCAGCAGTAGCCCCCTGCCAGAAGTGGGGCAGCTGGGAGGCTGTTGTGCACCCCGGGGATGGCGGATGTGAACAAGGAGTACGCTCTGTACCTTGTGATTCTCTCTGCAGTGTCTTGCCAGGGAATATCTTCAGGCGTTCCTTTCCCTCTGCACTCCACAGACTCTGCTTTGTGTCCTGCATGCACAGAAAGCTGTCCCAGCAATTCCTTTTGAAGTTTTGCCTGAAACACTTGAGGGCTTTTCCTCTACCCAAACGAAGGCTAGAGGTGAAGGGACTTTGCTGCCAATTCCTGTTCTGATCTAGAGTCTGAACTCCTGCTGTTAAAGCTGTACCAGCCACTTCTGTTCTAGATATGTCACTGCAATAGAGCAGAGCCTCCCCGGCTGTGCTCCTGCTTGAATCCAGGGTTACGCAATAGCAGCCTGCGAGTGCCAACGCAGATGCTGCTGCATCCAGACACGCTGTACAATGTAGTTGCTTGGATACCCTTTTTTATTTTTTTGGTTATTTTTCTCACAAATGCTAGGTAATAATTTGCAACTCGTAATTATACTGTTGAACACAGATTCAGGTTAAGCAATGTAAAGAATTTGAAATATTAATGATTTCCTCTCTGCTTTTTAAAGGTGTGAGCATTGTGGAATTTGCAAAGACTGAGTGTTGCTCTGTTCCCTTCTCAGAGTCTTTATTTCATCTTCATAAGTGTTAAGTAACTTCCCCCTTTGAAAATATCTTTCATCCAGAAAATCATCTCTTGATTATTGATGCAATATTCAGAGATCCCTGAGTGGCCTGGCTGCTGGTGCTTTTATTTTGGATAGGTCACGAAGATTTCTGCTCTGCTCCTAATTCTCTGTGTTGTGTCTTCCTTACGTCAAGAAGAGATTTGACAGGGACTTGCAGGGATTGGATCTCCGAGGAGCTGAGTGGGTGAGAGTCTCCTGTAGCATTCTGGCAGGAAGAAGGATGCCTTTGTGTTACAGGCAGCCCCTGGGCTCTACAAGCTGGTGTGGGGTGAAGGTGCAGCTGAAATGTGTCTCAGGGGTGGCTGCATGTGCTTCAGTCTGTGGAATTTGAGGCAGGCTGTCAAAATTTAAAAAACTATGCCTGGTTGTGCTGCTGCTGAACAGGAATTAGACTTTTAACAAGAGGGCTATGCTGCCACAGCTTCATTCTATGGACACAGCTATGACATAAGTAGGAGTGGTATCCAAAGAGCTCTGTTCTTGTTCCATTATGGGAGTAATATATTTCATGTATGTTGCAGGTGAATTAGAAGTGTTTTAGTGACTCTGCTGTACATTCTGGAAAAGTCAAAGCTCTGGACTTACAACTAGATCAGAGCCCTAGAATAACTCTCTGATTTTTAATTGAGATAACTCCTACAGGGATACAAATGAGTGTGCACCAAGGTAAACTAGATGCTAACAGGAAGATGGCTGATTGCAAGACAAAGACCCTTCCCTTTGCCGTGTACCTCCCTTCCTTCCACCCTCCTCCTCCTAAAATAGCCTTTCAGCATGAGTGAAAACCAAATACTTTCCTCTCTTAAAAACACTTTAAAATGTTCATGTCAATGGGAAAGTAATTTAACCCAGAAGCTGGTGTTGTGCATCTGCTGTGTCTGATCTATGTCCTTATTCCTTGTAATGCTTTCCTATTGCTCATGGATGGTAAAAGAGTATCAGCTGCAGTTCCAGGTCTCCAGCTTCCCTGCATATGGCTCATTAGCCAGTTTGCTTTTCAGGCTCCTTCAATCTTGTTTAATTCTAGCTGCCACTTTTTTAATGCAGCAGTTGAGGAGAGCCTCTCTCTCTCTCCAGCTGGAAAGAGGCCTAGCTTCTGAGGTGAAGATGTGAACCCTGTGGGTGAGGAGGTGTGTGGCCAGGACTGCTCTGGAAGCTCTGGAGGGCATTGAGAGGTTGAGTAAGGTTTGTGTTTTAACAGGCAGTGACTGGAGAGAGTTTGAGGTGTGAATGTCCATCCTGCATAATTGCAGAGGGACAATTTCATGCATGTAAATGTGTCAGCCTGCATGAGTGGATAATGAAGGGCTGCTCGTTGTGGTAACCTGTGGAGCTGGGATTTCATTTTAATCACAGACTGTTGGCTGTGTAGAAGCCCTGCCCTGAGATTCACCAGTGTACACATGCATATCTTTGACTTGTCTTAGTCAAACTATACCCTTGACGTCAGCAACAGTTTCCAGTATGAAAACTGGAGTTCCAGTGCCTGTGTTTATACAGCCAGTGAGTCTTCTCACACTTGGCCCATCACCAGAAGCGTTTGTTATTGTTCTAGGGAAACAAATGCTCCTAGATTCTAAGATTTCCAGTGGACAATGTCATTAACTTTGCCTAAAAGGAGATTAAGCAGGTACCTTTAGGGTTCTGGTAGGCATTAAATCCAGCAGAGCATCATAATTACATTAAATACCTGTCTTTCTGTCATACTTGCATGGTGCTGAAAGTCAGGGGGAAGGTCTATTCAGGGAGACAATAGTTCTGCTGGGCTTTTTTTCCTTAGTGTCTGCAAGTGGCCAGAGATGATGTGCTACTACACAGTTTTAGAGAGAGAAGTTACACTAATACACATTTGATGTAGGGATATTTAAACTGAATATGTATCTGCAATGTATGGGATTTTTTTTTCTTCCCCTTAGGTGGGTCTCTGATTAAGGCAAAGCTGTTGCACTCCCCATCAGGCAAGCTGATTTCAGTGCAGAAATTCAGTTGACAGTAATCTGCTTTTTAATCTGTTCTTGTGGTGTACTGTAGCAGGCTGTGTCACACTGTATTTCTCATCCTAATTCTTGTTGTACCAGTTGAAGGCTTGTAATTTTTGTCTTGAAGTGTCTGAGTTTTAGTTCTGCAGTTTTTAGTGAGTGCTAATCTAAACAAGGTTTGCATAAATCTCTCAGCTCCAGCGGGAAGATGAAAGCTTTGATAAGGAACTTGTTTTTTTCTCTCTCCCAAGCATGAGCACAATGTCTTTGACCTAAATATACCAATTACTGACATAGCAAAGTGATACAGAAAACAATCCAGAAGGAATGCCAACCTCTGAATGAACACTTGGCTGCAGAAGGCTACTGCTTATGTGGAACCTCAAATCCAGAAAACATGTGAGGAGGAAAACAGCATTCATTCAAAACATTTTATGCAAATGGTGAGGGATGAGAGAGCAACAGCTGGAGAAATGCTTGTTTATCCCTTATCCCTATGGCTCGGGAGAGGTAAAAGCTCTATGCAAAACACAGTGCAGTTCTCCCCTTTCTCATTTGTGGCCTGGTTTGCTCAGCTTTTTGAAGAACTTTTATGTCAAACTTAAAGACTTCCTGGTAGCAGCTTCTACTTTAAAATGTGTTTGATGGCAGATACAAGTATTTCAAAAAGTAGCAGTGAGCTTCCTCTCTAGAGCATGCTAGGTGACTTTATTAATTAGTTTCATAATTTTTATTCTTGATTAAGGTTAACCATCTCCAGAGACCAAGGGAGTCTGAAGTAAACTGGTTTTCAGATCATCTTTGAGACCTATCCACTATTAGCGAGTACTTGCACATTGCTACCACACCGATGGTTTCCAAAATACACTGAGTAAATTGGTTCACACAAACTGCTGCAGATTTCTGGTTCTCTATGTTGCAGCTGTGGAACTTGCAGACTCTGGATGCCCATTTTTTTGGTGGCCAAGTGACCCTTTTTAAAGGGTCAAGCTGCTACTAGACGTGGTCAGACGAAGTGGTACCTGGTACAGTTTTGCATCTTCCCTTAACCCCCAATGAATTTGTGTGTAGTCTTGGGCTTCTTGCAAGAAAAAAGGAAACCTTTTATCAACCCAGGTTTTGGAGTCAGCCCTTGTTTCGTTTTCCCAGCCAGTGTTGTTGCTGGCACTTCAGCCATACTGCAAATGCAGCATGTGTGGGCTTTTTGCTCACACAGTTTATTTAAGAGACTGATACGACTCAGACTACTGCAGGAAAGTCCCTCTGCTACAGAAATGTGTAATAGATATTTGGCAGTGCGATTCAAACATTTGTCTTGCTTTGTTCTAGCAGATGATTTGAGATTATTGATAGGACCAGCTTTGTGCAGGGTCTGCTGTTGAACAGGAATCTTATAAAATATTTCGTCTTGGACGGCACTGAACTTCAGTTCTGTGTGATGTCCAGGCACAGATCCTGATCCTTTGGACTTCATAAGCCTCTAAAGAGCTGCTTCTTTGGGCATCTGGTGCCAGTTCCGTGCAGATGTTGGGTACCCCAGGACATCTCCACTGTCACCACATTCCTGTGTCAGGAGTTGAGTTGAGCCCTAAGGAATCTGATCATCCGGTGGATGCTCTTATCTCTGTGTGCCTTGTGTTGCATTAGAGGAGAGGCTGTGGCTGCAGCAGTGGCACCCTCTGCAAGACTTGACCAGACTGGGTTATCCATGCATTGGGAAATAGTTGTGGGTGGGTGGCTTTTGTACTGACTTGCTTAATATTTGCTGGCACGTGAGGAGAGCTCCTGTATGGGGAAGTGTGCAGTGCTCTGCGTGGCTGTAGCCCAAACAAAGGGACACTGGGACATTGGTGGATGCTGTGAAAGGAGCATTTGCATGGTTTAACTACTGGGTCAGTGCCCGGTTGCACAGCCTCTGATTTGACTGGAGCAGCTGCCTTCTTCCCAGCGAAGGTTGTGTTCGGTTCAGAGGCACTTAGTGTGTGTCTGAACAACTGGACGGGATGTAGCCAGGGAAGTCGGGAGCTGGGAGACTGCTCATTTAATTACAGTCCTTTGCTTTGGAGTTCCTCCTTTGAGACTCAGTCCAAAGCTGTCCACATGGTGGACGTTTGACCATGTTAAATGAAAACCCCCTCTGATGGCATGGTTTAGCAATATTGATACTAAATAATTTTCTGTAATGTCTGTAGTGTTCACCTCACAGCTACAAGCAAGATACTGACTTTAAGGGGAGAAAACTCTCTGAATTGTTGGTGCTCTTTTGCTATTTGCTGGCTGTCACAACTCATTCCTGATAAAAGCACTTCGCAGGCGTTGTCCATACAGTCAGGTACATTGATATAAAATCATACTTAGCCAGCAGTTATTAAGTGGGAATCCTTTTAAGGTTTGAAAGATGTATTTTTAGGGTGTAGTCTGTGTGAAATGTTCCTTGGTTAATAGAAATGCAGTGATTATTAGGTGCATGACTTAAGCTAATAATCATATCTTACAGTACAAGAACTTGCTGTGATGTTCCTGATGTTAAATCCAGGCAGACAGCTCCAGTCTCCGTACGTAAGAGTGGAGATTGAATCTTGTTTATCATTATATCAGTCTGCAAAAAGGAGATTTATAAGAGGAGAATTGTTTGCGTGACATGGAGTGACTCCCATTGTATAGAACAGAACAGCACTCCAAAATTTCTCTCCTCTCCCTTGCCCTTTTGATGACAGATAGTTGGCAGTGGATCAAAGCACAAACAGGATTAATGTTTTGCATATTCTGTCCTACATGGCCTGAAAGGAGCAGAGATGGAATTTTTCATCTTTCACTTTAAACTGCATTTAATATCGTGGCCTAGTTTAGAGCTATGCGACTCATTCCTTCCATTTCCCCTGAGGCCTCTGTTTCTGGTCAAGGAAAGCAGGGCATGACTCCCTCTGGAGCTCATCAGTGCTGCTCAGCTTCCTCCTTCCTGCAGGCTGATTTGGGGCTGGAGCCATCCAGCATCGGGAATCTCCAAGGAGCATCGGGGGAAGCTGCCATCTCTTGGGTCTGTCGCTGTGGTCACATCACGGGTGCTGCAGGGCACGGCGAACCCGGAGCTGGGGCAGCATCCGAAGTTCTTGTCACCAGCTGTGCAAAGGCAGCTGAGAGAGCTGGAGTGGTGTCACAGGTCACACCTCCAAGTGGCTGCATTCGCTGTCCAAGGATGCTGTTTGAGCATGTTCCTTCTCCAAGATGTCCTCGGAAAGGAATGTTTGAGCCGCGTCTTGGCTGATAAATTGTAGTGGCAGCAGTACTTTTTCGCCTTTGGAAAAACGCTGGAAACGGCGAGAGAGCGTGGAGGTGCTGGCTCTAGGGGTCGTGTCAGTGTCCCCTTGGAGCCGGTTCCTCCCTGCAGCGGCACCGGAGCGGCCACATCCCTGTCCTGCCCTCCCCTCTAGCGGGAAGAGGCGCCACTGCAGCCGCCTGGGCTCCAGACGGGCATCTGGGGGATGATGTTTTGTGGCTGCAGGATTTTATAGTGACCACAGCACAGCGGGAATGGCAGCAGCGACTTGGGGTGGGATATGTGAAATACTGGAGCGTTGGCTGTGTCTTCTCTCAGGCCTTCTGTCCATGGAAGCATTTGCAGAAGGGACCGTGGATAGGGTTCAGGTACCTGAATCTGACCACTCTGTAAATCCAGGACAAAACATGAGGTCCAGGAAAGGAGTAGGCTGCAGGAGGGTTGCTGATGAGATGAGGAGGCTGCTGAAGGTCAGTTTTGTTCCAGACGGCATCCCAGGTACTGGCAATGGGTCTCTTGCTCAAATCACACTTACCTACAGTTCTGTTTTTGTAGTCAGTTATATTCTGAGTGAATGTGCTCCTCACACAAACATTTATGTCTGGTATCAAAGAGATGTAAGAGCTTCAGCAGAGACAGATGGTGATTAATTGGGCCATGTCTGGCCTCCTCCACACTGAACTCCTGAGGGTTGAATTTTGAGGGGAGCTAAGATAATGATCTACATATTTCAGGATCTTCTCCTGTCATTTGTAGAACTTTTGGCTATGGCACACCAGGCTTGCCAATTGCTGTGACAAGGATTTTTCTTGGCAGGTAGAAATGGCCGCTCATTATAATACTAAAAATGTTTGCATAACTTGAGTTCCTGAGCAGCACAAATGAGACTTCAAGGGCTCTTTCGGTTGTTTTGCCTTACTGTGGAGTTTGAGGAGCTTGTTCTCTAGCTAAATATACACTTTTTATCCAAAAACGCCATCATATCTTTAGCAATTCTACATGTAATGAAACATCTTCCCCTCTCTTCTGACCTCTTTCTCTTGCTCCCCCAAGTCAACTTTTAAACCCACAGGGAACTCAATTGCAGCTTATGTTCTGGCAGGATTGCCTACACTTGCCAGTGCTGGGGTGAGAAATGAAAGCACACTATCCTGGGAAATGCTGGTAATTAGGATTACAAATCTTCAAGGACTTGGCTCCCTGGTCTTAAAAAGCTGCCGCTGCTCCAGTGGCTGCTCTTCATCTGCGCTCTCTGAATGATGCAACAGCTCCTTTGCTGTTGACTGTGGAGTTCATTGGTGTTTTCATCTTGAAGGGGTCAGGAATGCTACTTCCCTTATCGAGTCGCTGAGCCAATTCTCAGGTATGATGAGTAGAAGATATTCCTGCCAGCTTTTGTTTGGTGTAGATGGTCTGCAGATTTTAGCTTGAATTTGTGGTTGCAGGTGGCTCCAAGTGAAGGACTTGGTGGTGCAGTGGTGCTCTAGTCCTGTTCTTAGAAATAGAAGACCAGTAGCAAGGAGCATTGTCTAGTTATTCTCATATATCTTAGATTCAGATCATTGAAATAAAGAATATCCAGCAGGAGCATCTGCATTTTACTTTGATTAAAAAGTGAAGTAAACTGGACCTTTGCATCCAGTAACCAGAGAGACTGTAGTTCACAGGAGCTGTACAGTCTCCCCTGGGGTTGTTCATAGGAGAGCATCATTGGAGCCTGTTGCAGAGGAGTCTGGGCCAGGGGCAGTGCTGGAAAGGAGAGCACAGTCGCTGTGTCACTGCAAATTCAGCTTCACCCTTGTGTGAAACACCCTCAGTGGCTCAGGTCCCTTGCAAGCACCTTGCTGGCTGTGGCTTGAAAAACTCACCACTCTAAAGGAGACCTGCAGGAGGGAAGCCCAGAGCAGCCAAGAACAAAATTATCTTTTTCCTTCCTCTGTTTGAACTCTGGTTTCATGGGATGCCCCTGCCCTGACAAAACCCTTGGTATGTTTTAAAATGCTT
This sequence comes from Sylvia atricapilla, assembly GCF_009819655.1. Classification (NCBI taxonomy): domain Eukaryota; kingdom Metazoa; phylum Chordata; class Aves; order Passeriformes; family Sylviidae; genus Sylvia; species Sylvia atricapilla. The sequence goes on along the minus strand of NC_089159.1, from coordinate 7,148,072 downwards.
TTTTCCCTCTGGACCTGCGCGAACATAATTAGTTCTCACTAATACAATAGATCCTGTACCCCATCTCCAGTGCCTGGCAGGGCGTATGTAAATGTACTGTGAAGCAGAATTAATTGCTGAGATCTCTCTGCTGAGGTATTGCTTTGGGCTGTAGTAGGTAGGCCTAGTAAAATTCCACAGCACATTAGAGATTGTGCATATTAATATCTCTTCTAAAGCAGTGTAATATGTCAAATTTCTCCTTTCTGGCCATATCTGTGCTCGCTCAGCCTGATTTGTCAGGTTTATTACGTGCTGGTTTTGTGGATTTTTACACTTGATTGCTGACACTGGACTATGAATTAATATGATCTCCATAAAGGTAATAAAAACGCAGAGATTTTTTGCCCAGAAGTGAACTATGTGTTTGGCTCTCAGCCTGCCATGTTTGGCAGGGGTCACTGGAAGTCCATGCAAAAGCATGTAACATCCTGCAGGGGCAAAAATTCCTGTAACGTTGAGTTTTTAAAAGGCTTTTGAGAGAACATGAAGTGACAGCTGAGCAGAAAGTGAGTTCCTCTCTAGTGACAGCTGCATGCAGGAGCAGGGAGAGTTCCCCTTGCCTTACACAATCAAACCAGTGAAACGCAAGCCTTTGCTTTCTGCATGTATTAAAAGATATTAATGTTTTTTTCCTTTCCTTATGTGTGCAGGAGGCAGACAGCGGGGAAGAAGAATGCCGGTCCCAGCCCAGGAGGTAAGATTGTCACTCACAAGAGTCCTTGAGGATGCTTTGCTGTGTGGAATGTTCCACAGGGCTTTTGTTGTTCCTCTGGCATGTCCTGCAAACACACATTGCTTTCTGCCTGTTGTTGATGTTGCACAACTGTCTTAAATGAGCCTCACTGAAAAATGGGTTCTAATAAAGGGTTTGCTGCAGCAGGAAATGGGAAAAGTCAGATTGCACACTAAAAAAAAAATATGGGGAACAGTTGGCAAAGATGTCAGTGAATATATTCTCCAAACTGCTGTTTCTGTAGCTCCCTCCAGTGTCCTGTGTTGCTTCTCAGGATTTAGTCCACCATCAGAGTATTCTGAGAGGCATAACCAGACTAATAAACTCCTGTTCTCTGGTTAAAAAGTCCCTGTTGCCATCAAGGGTGATCCTGATCCATACAGGCACCTGCAGCACATTCAGTGGATTTGTGGATATTTGCTGCTGCTGCAGGTCATCAAATTTATGCTCCAAAATTAGGGGACACTGAGAATTTCCAGGGATTTTTTTTTGTTTGTTTGTTTAATTGGGATTGTTTTGCAGGGAGGTGTTCACCTCTTGTCAATGTTGATTTCGGTTGCTTCAGGAAGAACATTTTTTGGTAAATGTTATTTGCTAAAAAATAAACATTGAAACTCAGCTGACTGAATTGTGACAAGTAATGGTGATTTTTATAATGTAGGTACAGTCTGCAGGGTAAGACTTCCTGGGGTCTTGTAAGCTTTGTCTCCTTTTCTCTAAGCCTTCAAAAGAATTATTTCAGCTGAACCTGATAAAAGCAAAAATCGTATATATCAGGTGACTTCTCCAATGGCAGGAACACTTCTTGGCTTAAAATGTTGCAGTCAGATTTTGTGAAAGGCTTCAGATTCCCTCCAGAGGGAGTAAAGGGGAAGTGAAGGTGAAATGGTTCTCCCTTTATGAGCTCTCTGACTGTTACGGTTCTTTGCTTAATGATGTTTGTGTGAGTAGGTAGCAACAGAAGCCATAATATCTAGTATTTAAAATACTTGAATGAGATCTGGTCTTTGTGTTTTGGGGCCAGCTTGGATGAATCTGCAAAAGAAAAAGCTGTCCTGGTTGCACATTCCCATGATTTCACTGTAGCTCTGTTAATCTGTGGCTCAGGGAAGGTGACTGACTTGTTTACTTCAGTCTTATAGCCCTAAATGATGATCTAAGAATTGCTGTTTCTTCATTTTACAGCTTTCAGGAGTGAGAGGAGAGCTGGAAAGCACAATTCCCGAAGGCTCAAACTGAACTCAGCTAAACTCCAATTTTTCATTTTACTCTTGGCCTTCCAGCAGTCACAAGATCAACTCATGACTTGATCTCAGTATACATAATGTATTGGAAGGGATGGGAGGCATTTAATTGTTGTGGGCACTTAGCAACCATTGTAGGTTAGGTCTGAAACAAGCTTTTATTTAATATATTTGAAATAACTTCCTGGGGTAGGAAATGACAGCCTGCTGTTGATGTGGTGATCTGAGCTCCGTGGCTCCTGTTACTGGGGTCACAGAGCTAACTAAAACCAAACTCCTTCTGGAGGAGAACAAGAGGGTGGGTGTTCAATGTGTTTGATTACAGTAGGATAAAAATAATAGAGTCAAATGGGGTAAGTAGTGAACCTGGAGTCCTGTTGTGGAGGAGCAGCAGATGTCCATAAACAGTTGCTGAGTATATCTAATCCCCACTTTTCACAAGAACATAGCAAGTAGCAGCTATTAAAAATCCAAACAATAAAAAGGCTACAGATCAAGTTTAGCTTAGAAGGAGTGGTGTGTTTCCAGCTGCAGTGTCACTCAGGTAATGCTCTGCAGTAGCCTGACATTCCTCACTGCCTGCCTGGGCAGGGCCCAGTTCTCCTGAGGCTTCATTCAGATGACCTGGCTGCAGCTCCAGTCAGTGGTCAGTGTTTGGGGTGGGATTTTTTTCACTGTTTGTAAAATTCTTCTGGTGAAGAGACCTTTTGTCTCCTGCGGTCATGGAAAATGTGTTCACATGCTACCTCAGCGTGTCAGGCATCAGGCATGTCCAAACTCATCCTGTTAACTGGACACTGAAGCCAGGAGTACTGCTGGGGGAGGACTAAATGTGTGTTTGCATAAATAAAATAACTTTTCAAAGGTTATTAAATAGGATCTCAGTGCACAAAGGTGTTCATGCTTGCAAGGGAGTTAGTGAAGACCTAAGCATAAGCACGTGGACTTGTTTGGTGTCAGAAGATTTTTGCAGTGGTCAGTCTTGACAATCATCATTTCCATTCCATGTCCTCACGTCTCTGCAGAGCCTGGGGATTGCTGCCTCAGAAGAAATGTTACACTCAGATCCAGCTCAACAGCACTGCTAATCCTGTGGTTAGCAAAATCTAGATAGCTTCTTGTGTTAGGTTTCTGCTGTTTATCTTTCCTCCCTGATGAGGTATGGGATATATATTGAGGCGAGGGGGAACATGCAGGAAAGCCTGGCAGCAGGACAGCAGGAGGGACAGTGTTTGTTGAGCAGAGACTGAAAAGCAGCAGACTAAAATATCCTCCAGAGAGGCAGAGAAATAAGCTATAAACAGAAGCTTAAACTTGTAGGTGATTACATCAAGATCACCATACTTAAATGAAATTATCTGTCTGTTTGCTGGCTTGTGCTTTTTAAGATCTAACACCAGAGACGCCTGTGATTGCCTGGACTGGGTCTCAGAGAGAAGGGAGAACTGTGTGAAAATGTTGTTTAAACATAAACCTGCTCTACAGAGCATTCAAATGACCTGACAAGTCTGCACTCGCCAGCACCATCATGGACTGAGGAGCTTTCTGCTTTAGGAATTAGCAGAATCTGCTTGAAACCTTTGTCCAAAAGATGGAAAGGGCTATCAGAGTGCAGAGAGAGAGTTCCTGTGTGCTCTGCAGTGATCCTTGGAAGGTGCTTGAAATGGCATTTCCTGTCAAACTCTTTTGTGTTGATGCAAAGAGAAATCATTTGTTTTCCTACTGAGGGAAGTACTTGGGTATAGTGAACACAGATCTGATTTCTAGAAATATTTCTATCCATTATTAAAAACCCCAGCAAGTTAATGCTGCCAGTACCTGAAGCTGAACAAATAGGTGAAATCAGCTTTGTTTTTGTAACATTCTTTTTCATACCCAAGCCCTGCTCTGGGGGAAGCCCAGGGAGGGTCTCTGTGTCCAGCTGTAGCACTGACCATTCATGCAGTTTATGGGTGAGATCCCCAAAGCCCTGACACAGATCCAGGTTCTTGCTCTGGAGGCCCTGGGTGAGCCAGTCCCTGTCACTCTTGGCTAATGGAACCAAGACAGTGCTGCATAAGCAGATGTCCTGAACAATCTATTTATTACATTTATTACCTTCATAGCTATGTTCTGACATTTTTATTAGGCTGTCTGGAGGCTGGCCTGCACATCTCTCCTGTCCCCCAGACATGCTGCTGCCACACTGAATACACTCTTAATGGAGCAGCTATGTTAACAAGCTCTTTGCAGCATCCCGAGGTTGTTAAAATGTACCTAAAACGCTCATGTATTGAGCTGTGAGTCGTGTTTACACCCGCTGAGGTATTGACATTCAGGTTTTGTGTGCTCTGTGCCAAGGTTGCAAAGATTCAGCATCTTTGTTTTGCTGACAAACGACATCTCCGGGCCCAGGGCAGCAGCAGTGCTGCAGCTGCATTGCATTTGCCATCAGGATGTGCCACTTGCTTTTTTGGGGTTTATGTTTTAAATGGTGCCTCTATTTCCACACCATCATGATTTTACCACTTCTGTGTGCCTTGAAACCACTCTGGTTCTGAAATGCAGCATTTGGGGCTGCTCAGTAACTGCTGCATGTAAAATTGGGTGAGCTGTATTGCCAGGGACTTCAGAGGGATTCTTTGAACTTTTATGGTCTGAGAGTGGTTCAGACTAAAGTCCATTTGTTCAGGTAAAGCTGAAGGAGCCTGTCATTCCCTTCAGGTGCCACAGAAAGTGATTATATCCTGCTTGAAATCTGGGGCTTATTACCTGAAGATGTTCTCAGAAAGTGCTTGCCCTCTCTTCTTCAAGTGGAGGCAAGAGTGTGGTGTTAAATTATAATTTCAAAAGAAAAAAAAACCCCACACCTTTTACAGCACAAGTATGGTTACCTTCTGGTTTGTTTTTTGTAGTCAAAATAGTTCCTTCCAGGAGTGAACTGGGAAGGAAAGCAAATCAGATTATTGCCATGATAACAGTTGGATGTGCCAAGTTGCCTCAAGGTCTCAAGCAGTGAGTAAATACCTTTGTTTTAGTAGTAGAAGACCACAGTCTGATGCAGGAGCTGATGGTTTATAGAGGTATAAAAGTTGTTTTTAAAAGAGTAAATGGAATAGGTGCATGTGCTTCCTTCTACAGGGCAGCAGCTCAATAAACTGTAAGGCAGCCTGTTTGATTTTTAAACTGAGACCTGTTGTAAAAAGTGTTAGTCCCTGCAAGAAATGTGGGGGGGTGATCATGTGGTACTGAATTGAGTGCACTTCCAAAGGCTCTTTCACACTCACACTGAGATGTGGATCTGCAGCATGCTGTGACTTTTGGAGGTGTGTGTCATCACCATTTGGTGCTCCTGTGCCAGGGTCCTGCCACTCCTGTTATCCTTAAAACCTATCTGGTGTTACAGGAGACACTTCCAAAAGCCGTGTGTGCGAGAGTTCTGGCAACTAAACCTTCCTTGTGCTGCCTTTGCTTGCTGCTGCAGCTGCCAAACATTTACTCTGTTGGTACTTGAACAGTAGCCGGGTCTTTAATGGGTGTGCAAGACAGTTTGTTAACTCCAGATCTTGAGTAAGAAGGGGCTGTGTGTGCGCTGTACAGGAAAACGTGTGTTTATCCGTGCTGGAGATTACTAAGCTCTTGTAGTATGAACCTTATCTTTAGAATGTGTTTCCTGAATTCATCTTTCTGTCTTTCCTTTCAGTGACAGCTCAGTCTCTCTCTGGCATTTACTACAGCTGCTTGGGGAGAGTGTAATGCCGAGATAAAGAACAGTTCTGGTCATCTGCCAGCTCTGCTGACCACCAGAAAAAGTTCTGTGGGCCACGATTCAATACAGTGGCTCTCATTTTTGAATACCAGCTCTTTTATCACCAAACTGAGAGCAAAGGTATTGAACTGGCAGTAAAATTTGGGTTTATTAGATTAGTAACAGCTATCTGCAGGGCTGGTTCATTGCAAGGTCTGTGTTTGTGGTTGCAACGTGTTCAGTCCAGTCCGATGACATACCTGTGGATCACAATAATGTGTGAGATGATTTCAGGTGTGATCTTCAGGCTGAAGGATCAAGCAGAGTAATATCATTGCATTGCCAAATTACCAGGTAACCACAGGGAGCTCGCTCAAAATCTGAATGCTTATGAAAAGTGGTTTTGAATTTGTCATTCTAAGCGTGTGAAGAGAGGAGAATGAGGAACAGGGCAAGGACAAGCTGGGAAGTAAAAGGAATGAAGGTGGGTCAGATCCTTCAGCTACCAAAAGGGTCTAGAGTCCAAAACAGCTGCTCCCATGCACTTGTGCTCTTTCAGAGGGTCACAGAGGAGGGGCTGACCAGGAGGTGCCTTAAGGATTCCATTCGTGCTTCTGTCTCCTGCTGAGCATGAACCAGGTGCTCTAAGCTAAAGGAATAGAAAGGGAAACTGAAATTCCCTTTCCTGGTGAGACACCTTCATAAGATTTCAAAGTTAAACATGAATCTTAGGGGTTTTCAGCATTTCATGGATTTCAGACACTTAAATGTATTTTGATAATCTGAGCCAGGGTTTCTGGACTCATTGCCGTTCAGCTGGTTGGTGTCTTTGCATCAAAAACATTCCTTTATAAAACTGGGTAAGTGGAGGGTTGGACAGTTGGGAGGATTTAGATCTTTCTTTTTCTACAGGTCACTGAAATAATGCATTACCTACACTGGTGTTGCTTGTTGAGAGCAGATATTGCTGTTTGTGTCCCTTTTCCTGCTCGGGTCCCTTCAGTCATCTTTGCTTCAAGCTCTGTAAAAAAGGTGTAATTGAGCATTGGCCTCTCTGTGTCAGACCCTGTAAGATTTAATGATAAGTAAACTGTACAGTGATTGGATGTGGGGCTGGTGAGGGAAGGGTTTAATGAACTGATAATATTGCAAAATAGGTGTTGAATTCTCAACTAGGCAGCCTAATCATCGATCATGATGGGCAGCTGACCAAAGGGCTTTAAAAGCAAGGGTTTGTTCTTTCAGTGATGCTTATCTCCCTACCCCTGTACTTGTCTGATTTCTTTGCTCAAGAACTGGGAACAGAAATACTCTTTGACAGCTTAAATAACCAAATTTAGAATGTGGCTTCCTGTTCTGACTGGTTCTTCAGGATTAAAGTACAGTTTTGCGTGCTTTCCCTGTTCCTGCCTCCCCCCCTGATTTTTTTTTCTTTTTTTGATTTTTTTTTTGTTTTAACTAGATATGGGCTCCTTTATAATTACTTGGTTAAGTTTCCCTGGCTGTGTGTAATCCAGCTGGTGTATGTAAGCCCTGCCTTGGTGGGTGGTATGTCTGTTAATCACTGGGAAAGCTTTGTGTCTGTGCTCTACTCGATCTCCTCCTGCCCTGCGTGCATTGGCTTGTTTATGATCGCTGCTCCTGAAATCGCTTCATGCTTTCCTGATAAATTGGACTGCAGAATGCAGAAGGCTTCATCTCCCGTGCTAAAACCATGCAGAAGGCTTCTGGCAGATTAACTTCTCCAAGGTGTAGAAGCAGCAGTAGGAGATGAATGCAGGAGGTGCTGCTCTCAGCAGTGGGTCTCTACCTATTTACAGGTTTTTTGCACTAATTTAAGGCTCTTCCCAAATAAATCGTCTATTTGGTCGTTTAATCCACTCAGACTCATCTGTTGACTCTGTTCAGTGCTTAAAGCCACATATCCTCAACAGCAAAAGAATGACTTAATAGACTTCCCACCAAAAGGGTCATCAGACCCTCAAAGAGCTCAGTGTGGCAGCAGATTTTTCAAGGCCAACCCTTAGGACCCTTTCCCCATCAGAGCTGATGCAGAGACAGCTGCCTTTGTGGACAAACAGAGTGTAGCTGCCGGTGAGAAGAAACAAAGGACTTGGCCCCACCTCTGCACACGGAAATGAACTTGCTACCTCTGCTCCCCGACGGTGCCTGTGCAAGACTCCCGTGCTTGGCTGTGGGCAGGGACGTGTTGTTTTCAAAATTCGGTGGCTTTTCATAAATATCACCGGAAACAGCTGTTGAACAGTAAAGAACAAGCTTTCCACATGTGCAGTAAAGGTGGCTGAGCAGGCACGGCCGTGGCACATTGCTCGGCAGGGAGAGGATGTGCTGGGGATGAGGGGGAGGTTTGTTTGTCTAACACAGCAGCTTCACGAGTGTTTTTTTCATAGTCCCCTGAAAACGTGACTCTGGGTTCTGTGTTGCCTTATCTGTGATACTGATAATAATGACTGAGGGCAAAATTCCTATGTGTGACAGCCTCCCACTGTCCCCTTTACCTTGAACATGACCAGTGTTACAGCTGTGGTACTTTCCATATTTGTAGGAACAGAACATTCCTTGCTTTTGCAGAGTACCTGGACTTAAGTCTAAACAGACTTAATAATACCCAACCCTTCATACTCACTGGAGTATACTCAACCTTTCATACTCACTGGAGTTAGAAAGACTATGACAGTATATTGGTTTCATTAGGTTGAGATGAGGTCATCTCATCTCAAATGAAAAAAGGTCATCAGGTCCCCCTTAGTGTAGACTAAAAATTGAAGATGTCTAATGAGACAATCATGCTCCAGATTTAATCATGTTAACACATGAGCAGACCCTCAGGAAGCCCCTGTGGGATAGGAGTGGGTGGAACACGATGACACCTGCACCTTTGTGTGGTCTGACAAGAAGCAGCAATTCAGCCTGAAGCTGTTGATCTTGGATGGAAACAGAAGCTTGATGAATGGCCTGTTTGCATGTGGACTATGTGCACTGACAGGACTGGGTGTCCAGCTCTGAGCATGCCTCCTGCAAGTGTCAAATCTGGGCATGCCAGTTCCAAGCCTGAATGGAGCACTTCATGGTGACCTGTGCACTGGGACCTGGGCTGGACAGGGAGAACCCCATTAGCAAGTGCTGGTCCTGTGTAGGACACAGACTTACTCTGTTACATCATTGCAAGATCAAAAACTGCTAACATGCATCAGGAAAGCCAAACAGGTGAAGGTACTGTGCAGGCTGCTGGGATTGTGTAGTTTTGCAATGCAGACACCGGTGAAAACGATGACTGCATAAATAAACAATATGTTGTCAGCCTTGTCTGCCAGACCGAACACTCGTCAATATGAGAGATCTGTGCATGCATGTTCTCCTTCCAGCCCCTGAAACTCCTCTCCAGAGGCAGCTCCGGTAGCATTCCCTCTGCTCCCCCCTCCTGAAGTGCCTGCTCAGACATCCCTCACACTCTTTGGTTTTTTTCCATTGTGCTTCCATAACTGGTTCTTCCATAACTGCTGCCTTAGTGTAGTAAAGATTTGGGGATGGGTGTTTTTATGGTTATGTATATAACTCCAGCTTATTGGTTTGTGTGGTGTTCAAAGGTTAAACGGGTCCTGCTGTCGCACGGGCTTGTGGTGTCACGGTGCCATACAGGGTTTGCTGCCTGCTCCCCTGGGCCCTGCTGATCCTGTGGCCTCCTGGGGAGTGTGAAATGATGAGAACTCAGGCGAGCAGTGCCCGCTTTCCTGCAGCCAAGTATCATTTCGTGCACTGGGCCGGGCAGCACTTGAGACCCCAGACAGGCGAGTTTACATCTTGTCATGCAGTGATTAATGGCTCTGCTCACATGCTCTGTTGCGGCTCGGTGGTGATTTAGGCTGCTACCTGTCATCACTGCAATTTTGTGCACTTTAAATTCTTCATGTATTTGTCCCAGCAGAGTGCACCTGCTTCCAGCCAGGAGCAGTTTCTTGGCTGTCTTGTGACTTGCTGCCTAAACTCCCATCTCGTGCATCCCTTTCTTTCTGCCTGCTCCTTGCTTCTGCATGCTGAAACATCGATTTACTGGGGCTAAACTTTTACTTATTTCTAAATATAGGAGCAACTTCGACAAAGAAATAGACTTGTTCCCTAAGTCTGATGTTAAAAGCAAAAAATAAAAAAAACAGAGCACTTAGTGCTGTTGTCTAGTTGGCAGCGTGGTGATGAGTCAAATATTTGACTTGATCTTGGAGGTCTTTTCCAACCTTAATGATTCTCTGAGTCTCCACAAATGGACCATGGGAACTAAAATGCTACCTTCACTAACATGTACCTGAAAGTAGTGCCACTCTCAGGCTGGGGTTTCTTCTTTATGGCAACAAACCCAAGTTCAAATAGCTTTTATTAGTGCAGATTTCAAGATGTGAACTTACTTGAGGATTTCCTATTTCTGTTTTCTAAAGGTTCGAAAAGAAAACAAATGGGATATTTCTGTCATCACTTGGTTCCCTGGCATATGGAGATGCAGTGCATGATTGTATTAATCCAGGACTAATTCATTCACAAATCTATTATCCATATGCTATGAGTAGCTGCTTGAAGTTAATCACTGCACTTGTTTTCAGCAGGTTTTAAGTGCTTGCCTTGACATAATGGTAGTTACATGTAAGAAATCTGACGTGTCTGGACAGTATCTAAGTACATTTAGTCTTCTACAATGCTTGAATAAAGCCCTTAAGTTATTAATTAGAATAGAACAGAAGTTCTGGGCTTGTTTTTCAGTCTGTGAATGTGTGGTATGTGTTACTACTGAATATGAGGTTCTTGCCAGTCTCTTGACCTCTGGAAGGATTGAGTTACCCTCCATTTCTTCATGTCCCGATTTTTCCATTGCTTATTGCAACCAACTTAATTTCTGCCTAACAAAATGATTTTTTTTTTGGCATTGCAGCAAGCTGGCACTGCATTTCCTTTACAGCTGTGAGGCACCATTACCAGAGCTGCGCTCTTGGCTATATAGGATGACATTGCTTAAATTACTGCAACCAAACAGTACCCTAGCAAAACTTGCAGAATCACAAATTCCACTGCTTTGCCCTTTTCCCTGCCCATCCCAGAAGTGGAGATGGTCAAGACCTTTCAGACAAGTGTCTTCTTGCTCCTGTCAAGTCTCCTATCGAGACCTGAAGCGGCTGCCATCACACTGTGTTGGTTTTTCAACCTCTCTCTGCTTCTCTGAAACTTTAAGTTAATAACTGGAAATAAAGCTGATGAAGCTTTTGCCTTCCAGCTCTGCTGCCAGATCAGAGGGGCAGCTCTGCAGTTAATGCCTTGGTATTTTTTGCTCTTGAGTGTATGTCATTAACAAGTAGTTGTGTTTAAACTCACATCTGCCCCTGCCAGCTCACTTGTGCCTCCTTGCTGGGCATGTGCCACCCACAGCAGATGACTTAAGGCTGGTATATCGTGTTCCTCTCTGCTGGGATGTCATGAATTCCTATGGGAAACACAAAACTCAGCCTGCTTCCAATCCAAGGCTCCTCGGTCGTCCGTCCGCGCTGCTTGCTGGGTGTCAGGGCTGGAGAACGCCGGTCTGGGATGGGCAGTGCAGGGTGGGATCGAGCTGACCCCGGCTCTCCCCAGTGGAAAACTGTATTAAGTTTCCCTCGCACTGTAACATCTGAATTCCCAGCAGCCAAACGACAAGACTTTTGTTCTAAATAACTTCCTTTCTTCCCTTTTCTCGAGGGGCGATGGAGCTAAAGATTAAACAGCACTGAAAGGCAGCTGCTTCTCTTCTCCTTTGGCAGAAAGCAAGTTGTCGCGTCTCTGCATGTGAAAGTTACTGCCAAGAACTCTTCCCCCCCGTCTCTTGCAGGAGAGAAATTAAGGTCGTTTCCTAAGCACCCGAGTTGGCGCTGCCTGCCTTTTGCAAAGCATCGTTTGATGTGCTGCATCAAGCCCGGTTGCAGGGCGTGCAGCCTCGCTGGCCTAGATCTGAGGAGGGAAAAAGGGGAAATGAAAAGGGAAGGGAAATGGAAAAACCGGGCGCACCCGCACGCGGTACTGCGCGCCGTCCCTCGCTGCTGCCCGCCGGCGGAACCGGCAGCTGAAGCCCGGCCCGTGGGCGGGACGGACCGTCCGCGTGTCCCGCGTGTCCCGGTCCCGCGTGTCCCGGTCCCGCGTGTCCCCTCCCTTTCCCCGCAGCTCCGCGCCGCCACGTGCGGGTGTGGGCGGGGCAGGGGCGGGGTTTGCCGGGGCCCCGCCCACTGGCGCCTGCGCGGCGGGGGCGGCGCGGCGGGCGCGGGGCAGAGCGGCGGGGCCGATGCCGCGGGGCAGGGCGGCCGCCGCGGCGGGGAGCGATGATCCCCTACTTCTCCGACAACGCCGTCATCTCCCAGGGCGCCATCGCCCAGCTGTGAGTACCGGTACACGCCGCCGAGATTCCCCTTCCCCATCCCGCTTCTCCTGCCCCGGCGGCTCGCCCTGTCCGGGCGTGCGCTGCGCTCACTCCGCTCTCCCCTCTCTCCCTTCTCTCCATTCCCGCTCCGTTCCCGTAGTTCGCTCCGCCGCCGGTTGCCTCCGGGCAAACTTTCCCCTGCCCGGCACCGCAGCGTGGAAGTGCTGATAAGCGCCGGCAGCGCCCGGCGGCTGCTGCTCCCTCGCCGCTCACTTTCCTGATTTTTTTTTTTTTTTTTCTACTACAAGTACTCCGAGTCCAATCCGAGCGCTTCTCTCGGTGTTACACGGGAGCTGCCCGCGCCGCTCAGGGCTGCGCTTCCTCCCGCCGGTTCCCCGTGCGGAGCCCCCACGGACCGGGCTGGGCGCTGACAGCGGGGTACCGATTTTTGGGCTTAAAGCGGAGATAAGCCTCTTTTATCTGATCTCTTGTCTTATCGCAAGGCGGCAGAGAGGGGCTGCGGGGTGGGGTGTCCCAGGTCGGAGCCACAGGAGCAGGTCTGGGACATTACACTCAGCACCTGCGGGTCACAAGGCAGAGACGTGAGCTGCTGCCAGTTGCTCAGTACTGTCAGTCTTGGGCAGCTCTGAAGTGCAGAGTGTCTCCGTGTCCCAGACTAAGCCGCATGGAAAATCAGTCTCTCCAGCTGCACACCCCCCCTTTGATATGCAGATATGAGTAATCATTTAATTTATAAACAATTAAGAGGCACTGCCTGGGTCGTGGGGTTTGGCTGGAAGGATTAAGGAGGGAAGTGGCAGCTATGGGGTGGTAGATAAGGCTTTCATAGAGATAGTCGCTGTGGTCTAGCCATGCTTGATACTTCTTTAAAGAAGCCAACAGACTGTTTTATCTCTTAGAAACATCATGAAAGGCTTCCAGATAGTGCGATAAAGTGCTGGGTCCCACCTGGAACTGTGTTCTTGTCGCAAGAAGCTCCTGCTAGAGCTGCAGCTGCCTTGCACTTAGGAAGTCTTTAGTAGATATCTCTGCTTATGCTTCATATGGAAATGAGTCCCCGGACTCTGTGCCTTCTTTTGTGAGCACTAGCAATCACTGCTGCAGTTGGTAATCAGTTCAGTTAAATCTCTCTGAGCCTTTCATGCTCAACCCAAAATGTTTGTAATGAGTAGTTTTTTCTGCTCGCAGTGTTGCCTGTAAACATCAGGGCTTTCCCTGTGGTTGCCGATAATGTAGGTTTAACAGAGCTGTACCTAAATCGTTCTTCCAAAGCAGCGATGCAAACTGGATATGCCCTGGGCTTTGGGAAGTTGCAGTAATTCTGAAATTGTGGCGAAAACCCCAACATACTGTGGGCTGAAACATTTCCTTGGAGCTCCAGATGATTTACCGAGCTAGAGTAGGTAGCCAGGTAACAATTTAAGTGCTTTTAAGGTGTTTGTTTTATCCGCTGCTCAAACACTTAACCCGCCGTTGGAGACTGTACAGAAAGGGATCAAAAGAAAGAGGAAATGCTGCTGGTCTCTGCTCCCTCCATCACATGTCACACGGATCCCTGCAGTGAAGTGCCTCGTGGTGGTTTAAATGGCCACTTGGTTGGAAGGACCACCCTTTCCTTTTCTGGAGAGAGAGATAACAGAGTTATCAGAGTGGAGCTTACACTGTCCTTTGCCTCCTGTGAGGGAAGATTATTAATAAGCATGAGAGTGACAGAGCTTTTGGCCCACGCAGAAGTGTTCTCACAGGGCTGAGTGCTGGATTAATATTTCGTTAGTGTTCTCAATCAGGATGGTGCTGTGGTGCTTAGGCTGGCCTAGTAAAGGCCAGTATTTAAAGTTTGTGCTCCTAATTACAAGTTCACAAAGGCTGATTAATATTGGATGTCCTTATTTCATCATGGGCAAGACCTAAAAATCCAGATTTAGTTGTTTGCTACGCAAAAAATGTGTTCTCTGTGGAGTGGGAAGGGCAGGGGTGACCCAAACATTATCAGAAACTTCTGTTTCAGTGTATTCTTTAGTAGATGTATTTGGCTGATCAGCTCTGACTTTCAGAGATCAGCAGAAATTACTCTTGTGTTGACGCTTTTAGTCAGTAATGTAGTCAGCTGGTCTGGGTCTAATTCATTTCAGGTTCACAAGGATTCAAATAATGTCCGAGAGACTTGTGTTTATCAAAATGCTCAGAATTTATAGTTGTAACTTGTTCCAGAAAGTCTTGCTACTCTCACTGAACCTAGGGGGAATTCTGCTGATTTACTAGTTTATTTGTGGGTAGGATTCAAAATTTACTTTGGTCTACTAAAACTCTAAGGCAACTGATAGAAAAGATAGAAAGAAAAAAAGCAAAGCTTCAGATAGTCTGCAAATATCAAAGAATTTTTAATGAGAAACCTGGAGGAATTGCCGTGGATCAGTTCTTCCTGCCTACAGCCGCTTCCTTTGCCTCTGGCCAAGTTTTAGTTATTCAGTTCATTGCTGGTGTCCCTAAAGTGGCTTTTCCAAGTTTCTCTGACAATGCCAGATTCCTCTGTCACCCAGTTTTCCTCTTTATCCTAGTGACAAAGTAGGATGACCCAGCCATCAGAGCGCTCACTTGGGGTTTGAGAAAACCCAGCTCTTGTTTTCACTGTGCAACTTTCACTTCCTGTGTGAGTCTTACCAGGCTGTGTTTGGCGAGGCTGGAAAGTGCAGAGGCTGCTCAGCCTATGTTCAGAACCTGAGGATTGACCACTTCCTTTTGGTGCCCACATCCCTCTGGCGTTTCGAAGCATTTTTTGTTTCACTCAAATATTTTTGACTCTGTTTTGGCTTCCTTTCTGCCAGGCAGCAGTGGGAGCCCACCCTGAGCACAGCTGAGCACATGTTGAAGCACCCCTGCCCTCTTTACTCCTTCCTCCTCCAGCACTCAGGAGCCAGATGGATCTAAAAGCACAAATACACTCACTGCTTTCCATGGTTCTCGTGCTTGCCTCATACCAGTTCTATTTTCTATTATAAGATGTTAACTCATAGTTTTTATATGTATTTTAAACATCGAGGGGGAATAAAGAAGGAGCAGGAGTAGACACTTTGTCACAGCATTGTGAGTTTATGGTAGAGCTCTTAGGGGGGAAAAAATAAACCCAAGAAGTTAAACGGAATTTTCAGTGATAGGTAGACACAAAATGTCCTTTCAGAGCTAGCAGCCTGCTACTCTCTCCCGTAATCAGTTTTCTTCTAAGTGACAACCCTTGTGTGCAGAGTGTGAAGAAACAACACTTCAGGAAGTGGAAGTTCTGAGGCTGTGCAGGTAATTACAAAGTGTACAGTAAATGACAGCGCTGGGTAATTCAGGCTCATTGTGTTGCCACCTCCGTGCTGTAACCTGTCTTTGTGCCCGGCTGCCTGGCCCTTTGTCCTCCCCCACCCCTTTTCCTCTGTCATTCAGCCATGGCCTTTAGGGTGGGAAATTTCATGACCACCTAATCTTGAATTGGGCCAAGGGCCAAATCAGGAACTTAGATAGGTGCATGGCTGTTGTTGCCATTCTTTGGAGAGCTGCTTATTTATTTATTTCTTGTATGGGAAGCCTTGCAACCTTTTTATCTCCTTATGGTGTTATTGCTGCCAAAACCCTTGACCGTTCAGCAATTAGACTGCAATCCTCTGAGCAGCATGTTATTGGAAATCTTTAATTGCTTCTGTGCCATTGTGAAGCACTGTAGCTTTGTGAGTATTTTACCATTGTGCTGAGAGTCAATGATATTTAAGAGCTGAGGAGGAGATGCTTGGAAACTCCTGTGAAAAGCCTGGAAGATCAGCGGAGTCATTCCAATTATCACTGTCAACTTTAACTAAAGTTGTCTTAGGAGCTGAGGGTTGCTCTGGTTGGAAGTGCTTGAAATACAGAAAGCAGTTTATCAGCCCTTCATGTCCTGTGGAGCCTGGTAGGATCAGGGCAGACTGCAGCAGTTGTTTTCTCCATTCAAGCGTGCATTGTGTGCTCTGGGTTTGTATGGCTGCAGAAGACAGCCTTGTACTCCATCAGGGATGTGGTGGGAATGTGCAGGCAGGGGAACCTGACCCCTTACCCTTCCTGCCCACCCCTCCACACAGCTGAGCTCACCCTGCTCAGTGGATGGGCTTCCTGTTGACAGAGCAGAGTTGTCGGGGATTTCTCATCTTTTTTATTCCTTTGCTGCTTGTGGTGAAATAACTACAATGCTTAAGAGACCTCTTACAACCCATGAATTACTAAAAACCATTCAAATAGGTTGTGGTATTTGGTTAAAAGTAGTATGGTCTGTGCAGAGTTGATCATTAACTAAGCCAGGGCTGTATTGGTCATAACTACTTTTCCTGTTTGGCTTTTCATTTTACTCCCCTGGAAGCTGTGGGGTTTTGTCTCACCAATCCTTCCTGGTAAGGGCTGGAAGAGAGACAGAGATGGTTATCAGACATCCAATCAAAACCTGAGCCACAAACCAGTGTTTCAAAGACAATCCCACCACTCCACCACCCTTTTTGAGCAATATGTTTTAGTCAGGAAGCCCACGCTGCTGGGCTGCCAAATTAATGTTTCAAAAGGATTTAAATGGTAGAGTTGACTCTGAGATTGTGTTGTCTTGAAACATCTGCAGATGTTCCTGTCTCTGGAAATGCTTGGGATTTTTCTAAAGACCACAAAGCAGAAGGACCCCAGTGAGATTATCAGCAGAAAAAAACCTTTTGGGGCCAGTTAATAGCTGGCTGGGATTTTTTTGCAGGACTCTACGTCCTTGCACCTTTATCTCAGAGCCCCTGGTTAAAATATTGCTTCATTGTTTTAAAAACAACTTCAAGTTAACTTTCTTGACAGTTGCTTCTGACTAGTGTTTGTGGGGTCAGAGAAAGTTTAAAATTCTGCAGTAGGCTCTGAAGAGCTGCTGTCTCCCCTGGTTTGGTCTGACAAACAGCATTTAAATTATCAGCCTGTATGGGCTTAAAACTAGTTCAGCAAATATTTTTCTCCAGTGTAACGGGTGTAAATGTGTACAGAGCAAATCTGCAATTTGAGTTTCCAGCCATGGTGTTTCATAGCAGCTGGTTGAAGACTCAAATTTTCACAAACACGTGGAGTAAAACTCGCCCTTGTCCTTAATAGTAAACACTTGTGCTTTTGCTGGAGTATTCCAAAGCCATCTTTTGCTTTCCATGTGCAGCTTGGCCAGAGCTTGAATCCAGCAGCTTGGGAAGGAGCTGTAGACTGGCAGGAGCTGTTCTGCAGCCACCTATTGCTGGGCTGTGTGGGATTAACCAAGTGTTTTGTGACAGACAACAGCTTTCTGGTTCAAGGACATCAGGCTGTGGATGAAGGAGGGTGGGGAGAAGAAATGCTTATAAAGGTAAACTTAAAAGACAAATCCCAGAGTTGCTGAAGGCTGGGAGTGACATAGGAATCCAACTTGGAAGGATCTCAGTGTAGG
Organism: Sylvia atricapilla; assembly: GCF_009819655.1. Classification (NCBI taxonomy): domain Eukaryota; kingdom Metazoa; phylum Chordata; class Aves; order Passeriformes; family Sylviidae; genus Sylvia; species Sylvia atricapilla. The sequence goes on along the minus strand of NC_089159.1, from coordinate 7,130,471 downwards.
ATTGGCATTTCTTGGCATTGGCAACTGGATAAATTTGGGCACTTCCAGGTATATTGAGGCCACAGGCTCCTTGTTCAGTGCATATTCCTGTTTATTCATTATTTATCTGCCCCTCATCACCATAGTGTTTAGCCCTTTGGGCTCCCTGGTTTACTTGCAATAAGCCATTTAAGCAGAATGCTTTTCCTCAAAACACCTTTGTTACAAGTAGGCTAAATCCAGACTGCTGAACCAGAAATGATTTAGTCCTTTCTTTTAAACAAATGATCTTTGTCACTTATTAGCGAACTCTTTCATTTATTTGTTCACACACTTCTCACAATGCCTTAATGAACTCCATGCTGTCCCACCAGCCACGGCTGCCCAGGATCTCCTGGGGAGTGCTGCAGGTTGGGGTCTGGGTTGTGCTGTTAAACTTCCAGCTTTCCCCTGGAAGAGCACAGATCTGTGACATCTGACTGTTGCAGTGTGGCTTTAGTGGAGGCACTGGGGTGGATCAGAGCAAGTTCATCCCAAGCTCCAGAGCTGCCTGGAGGTGTCTAGAGTGGACAGTGCCCCCTGTTAAATTGAGCTTGGAATTGTCTATACGGTGGTGTTATCATGTATAATGTGCTGGATTTCCTCACTCCCTGTGATTTTTTTTTTTTTTTGCCAGTGTGAAGAGACTAAATTTGCTTCTCTGAGCCTCTTGTTGCCCTGCAGCCTCTTTTCACACAGTATCCCAGCTGGATGCTTTGGAGTGGGCTGTTACCTGTATCTTGGATCAGGCACCTGTAGCTGGCAGACAGGCATAGGCAGCTCTGTTCTGGGTGTATTGCTGATGTGTTGTGACACTCCCAAGTGGCAGGTGGGACTGGAGAAGGGTCATTTTGAATAGCAAATTATAAATTTACCTTGGTCAGGTTATAATGTAAGGGGAAAATCCTTTTTGCACAAAGGTGCAAAAAGCTATCATTAGCTTTGTTCTCCTGTTAGTTTCCTGCTTGTTTTCTGCAATTCGATACTGAATTAAAATGAACCCAAATTGTGGGAGGAGTTTTATTGGGATTTTTTGTTTGTTTAGTTTGTTTGGGTTTTTTAAGGGCTTATTGCGTGGTGGTGTGTGAAGAGCTTGTCACTGGCTTTGTTGTTGTTATTGTAAGGGTTGGTTTGTTGTTTTTTCCCTTTATTTGCTTTGTAAAAGAGATGGAGAAATCAAAAAACAAATGCAAAGTGGAACAGCCGCATTCCTCTGTGGCGCAAAGACTGAAAGCCAGTTAGTCTAAATAAAAACAAACAGCTTGTCAGCACCACTTCTGGCCCTCCTGTTGGTTTGCCATGATGAGAAAATTGCAAGAAAGCAAAAGAGGAATATCCATGTGCCTTGATAGCAAGTGGGGGTGGCACAAATATCCATCCCAGAGGCGGGTGATGCTGTGTCCAGTGTGTGTGAACAGGACTGGTGTATTTTGGAAAGCAGGGTAAGGAGATGGGCCAGGACCTCACCCAGATTCCCAGCACAGTCCCCAGCAAAACCTTGACGCTGCTGTAATCTTCCTGACTCTTTTGTCCTTAGTTCCTTCAAGTACATCATGAAATGTTCTGAGAGGCTCTCTAGCTTGAAATTAAGCAAATATCTATTCTGGAGCCTTTTAAAAAGCTGTTTAAGAGCCTTTTCCCTAAAGTACACTGTGTTCTTGTTAGAGACTTCGCTGGGTCTGTGGTACATAGCAGTGTTTAGTATTCTGATGGTCTTTCTAGTTTAATGTGTGGTTTTTAAAGGGGATCTGTGCTTTTAGGAAATACGAAGACTTGAGTTAACCACAGAGAATTGGCTGCCAAACTGCTTAAAGTGCTAATTCTGCTGAAATTTAGCACCTGATTTTTGCAGGGATAAACACATCTGGAATCTCTATTCTTGTGAGTTCAAACTCCTGTAAAATAAAACTTTATTTAATGTGTTTCCAGTCTGAGCCTTAGTCAGCAAAACTTTGCAGGGTTTTTATGTTGAGTTAAAAACTCCTTTATATGCATTTTGAAGTAAAGCATTGACATCCCCCTGAAAGAGGCATGAAGGTGCTAAAGGAGTTGGTTAATTTGCAGCTGTGCTGAAAAATCACAAATGAAAAACTGCAGAGTGATGCTTCAGAATTAAGCACTTTACTGTTTTTCCTTTAATTTACTTTTTTTGTGAGCAGATACCACGAAGAGCGGATGGTTCACAGTGCTGCTTCCCTGCTTGTATTTAAAGTATCCGTGTAAAAACATTTCAATTCTTAGGAATATTTTGAAGAAGTTTTCTTGTCTCCTGTTTCGAAATCTCCCAGTTCCTTTCACCTCTTAGGGTGCCCTTCATTTCAGCTTTTGTTTAAGTTGGGAGATGCTGTGCTGGTGTTAGACATCCCACAGTCTGTCAGCTTCTGTTTAAAGTGGTGTATGGTGAGTGATTAATGGAAATTATTTCGGGAATAAAGGACTCCTGGTAAGCTGATCCCTATTCAGAGCACCAAAAGAAAAAGCAGAGTCACAAGAGATGTTGTCTCCAGGAAGAACTTGTAACATCCGCAGGGGGAAGAGTTGGATTGGAAAGTGATGCTGAGCTTGCATTTTGAAATGGATCATAATTATATCTCATGGTCTGATTTGGAGAGCTTTTTCTGATGGCTCCGGAGGCTGATTGTCACTTGCACCAGCAGGATGTTGGAGTGGTTTTTGTGGCTGCTGTCAGGGTAGGTGTGCTGTGCTGGGGGGCTGTGCTCTGAGCTCCTGGGGACAAGCAGCCTTGTCTCTCCAGGCTGTTACCCAATTCCCTCAGTGCTGAGTCGCTGAACCCAAAGTGGAGCCGAATTTCTTCTTTGGTTTGCAGCTTTAAATCGAATCTGAAGTTTGCACTGACCTTGCTTTGTGCAAAGAACAGTCCTTCTAAGTGTTGCTCTGGGTTGAAGGCACAGAATCTATTAAACTATTCTAACTATAAAATGTTTCTGATCCTTTGTCTTTGATGATTCTTTACTTCAAGCTGATTAAGATTTCAAGTTTTTTAGTTGCAGCCACATTTAAGTTTGTATTCCCTCAATTGAAGCTTCCCTGTTCCTTAAAGTCCCTGGTGTATTTGCAGGTGGAAGCAGATCAATGGCCTGATTATGGGCTGTATCATCACTACAGGTAAAGCTCCCTGTGACTTCCAGCTTCAAATCAAAACCTATTGAAAGAAACCTGGCACGTGGCAGTCCTTTATGAAACAGCCCACAAACCATCTCACATCACTGGCTACTGCTGACTGTCCTTTTTGCTAATATAAAGGGACAGTCGTTCCTAAACCCATTTTACTGTTCCTGCTGGAAACTGTCATTTAGAGATCGAATACCATTGCATGGGGAGGATGCAGTAAGAATGAGAGAAAATTGAAAATGCTGACTGCTGCAGAAGTTAAAATACTGAACAAATAACTTCCTTCTATATTTTTATGAGTCAAATCCAACAGCCTCTTGATGCTTTTCGATGCTTTTGGTAAACAAGCATCTGCTTCTTCTTAGCAAGAGGAAAAGGCTTATTATTCAGCATTGATTTCTTTGTGTAGAGACAGAGTGGTCCTTGTTTTGGTGCTCTATTTACAGGGGTCTGTTAATGTATTTACTGAGGGCAGCCAACAAGGCTGTGATCAGAGCCAGGCAGCTTCCCCAGTGTAATTCCTCCATCCCATGCCCTGGTTGGGGTGGTTGCAGAGCCGAGTCCTGGCACAGTTCTGCTTCTCAAGGCAGCACTGGCTCTGCTCCCTGGCTGACCACAGCCGTGCTTGGTGCTGGCCACATCCACTGGGACCAGAAAAGGACAGAGCAGCATCTTCCTCGGCCATCCTGGGCCTGTGCCTGGGGCAGCTGTGGCTGCTGGGGAGGGAGTAGGGGGCACAGGGTGCTCTGCCTTGAGTGGGTGCCGGGAATTGTCAGCTCCTGGTGACACCCATCTCGGGGAGACAGCCAGCACTGGCCGTGGTTCAGGCAAGTCAGTGATCTCCTTCCATCTGTAAAGTGCTGGACATACTTTGTCTAAATATAGGGGACCCTGGACTTGGCTGTGGTGGGGAGGGACAGTATGTTGACCTCAGTGTGTCCCCTGTGACTTGGGTTACAGTCGTATTTAAAGCAAACGGGTCCTTCTTGCGGGACGCTGCCAGTCAGGCCAAACATGGTCAGGTCTGTGACAGTGACATATAGGGAGATTGGCATAAAAATCTGTCATAAAATATCCTGCATTTAATCGTAGTGGGGAGAGACCAGGTTGGTAATCAACTGCTGGAGGGTCTGTCAGCCGTCATTTAAGGTTTAAAAAGAAACGTGCTGTGTATGAAGGCAATGCTTTCAAACTCTGGTGGCAGAGGAGATTACTGTGTGGTTTAAAGATAATCAACACGGACTGTGTTAATCAGGAGAGAAAAAAGATAAGTAGGTGTCAATCAGAGGGGTGTTCTTCCTGAGGATTAACTACTGAAAAAAATGGTGGTTTTTTTCTCTGTTCCTTGATGCGATAGATTCTCCTTGGGCAGTTTTCTCATTTTGATCAAAGTGTTTCTAAGAACATACTTGTGAAAGCATTTTGTTGGTACCACAGCAGCTGGCTCACTTTGGGCAGGCTGAGCTGGTAGGAGCATTGTGTGTGGTGATAAAACACTGTGGAGTGTTCCCCTGGGTATTGCTGTCCTGCTCCGTGAACCCAGTGGTATGCATTAAAAATGCCCAAGGATGTTTAAACAGTATATGGCACAAGAAGAGTGTCATGTAGAGCTTTCATCTGGGAATGTCTTGACTTGGAGACCTGGAAGCCTTTGGGGACTATCATGTAAAACAAATTCCTTTCATGGTCTCACTTCCGGTCTGGGTCTCTTGCTTTAAAAAGTGCAAGAGAATCGAATTTCTTCTGTAAACACTAAGTGCCTGGATTTCTTAATCAGCATCTTAATTGTGTTAGCCACCCCCTTCCTGGCCTGTGAACTGCCGTGCCTGGACTGCAGGAAGAACGATTTTGTGCAGATCTTCAGTCTCAAATTCCAGAGACATCAGGGCTTTGTTTGCACAATTTGTTTTGCTGTTGCTTTTTGGAATCTTTTTCTTTCTCTCTGGGCAGGTTCTCTGAAGCCACCTTGGAGGCTAAACATGGGCCACTAACACATGCCTTGCTGGGACTCCCTCAGTGTTGCATAGCCAGGGAAATAAAGCTTTTTGCTATTTGCCCTGCGTGGAAAATGGGTCCTTTTTAGTCTGTGATAACTTAAATCGTCCCTGCTTAATTCCCTTCTTCATTGCCACGGTGATCTTACAACCTGCGCCCAGGTTCGTGTTCCTTGAATTAAATCATTACTCATGATGTGTCATCAGCAGGGTGTCCCCCAAGTCCTCACTGCTTCTTGGTGGTGACAGCAGCCACAACTCAGCTCAGCACATCTCCCTGTGCCCAGCCTCAGCACCAGGACATTCCCTCCCTTCCTAGGCTGCCAAGGGCTGGCAGGAGCAGTGGGGACAGGCTGGGCAGCGGGGTGACACGGGGAGGGCTGTGTGAGGGTTACTGTAGGAGCACACGCTCAGCAGCAGCCCAGTGAAACCCAATCCGGAGCTGCCAGCAGCAGGCTGGGCACAGGGCTGGTGGTGAGGCTGCTGATGTCTGTGCATGCTCTGCCTGCACTGCCTGAGCTTTAGGAGTTTGTTGAGCTGGTTCATCCGTAGGCCAAGAGTATGTGAGGGGAACAGGAAACCCACATGGACTTTCACATCCATCAGACACCATAAAATGTTGCTTAAAACAAAACCCAATTTGCTTTCCTTTGCCTGTAAAGAGTAAATCCCACCCCTGCCTGTGAGGGAATACAGTGGATGCAAGTGTGAAACTCAGCCCTGCAGAGCAAGGCTCGGGGCATTGGGAGGCAGAGGAATGCTGCAGGTGGTTGGGGTTGTCTCAGCACAGTGCAGCCCTGTCACAGCTGCGTGGGCTGAAAACTTGGGCTGCAAACAGCAGCTGTTGTTGCTCCCTTAGCCAGCAGCGAAGCAGGGATGAGTTTCTGGCAGGGATAAGTTTCTCAGCCCAGAGCTGTTGTCTTCCATGCAGTCTCCAAAGGATGCCACTGCTCTCTTCGGCATACCCAGGCTGCCCAAGCTCTGACTGAAGTTTGCAGAGTTATTTCTGGAGCTCAATTAAAGTGATCTGGTGGCAGAGTAGCTCTAATGGCACGTCATGGTTACTTCCAGCAGTAGGTGTGAGTTGCAGACTGGTAACTCACCCAGGTGTTGAGTGGGTATCAAAGCTCCCCACAGCCTGGTGGGATGACCTGAGGCTGGTTTGATCCTGTCTCTGAAACTGGGTCTGAGTGTGGTTGTTTCATGCACCTGAAGTGGTTGTTCTTCACTTGTACACACAGCCGTGATCATCAGAGTTCCCTCTGGCAAGTTGTAGCCTCTCTGAATTCAGCAGAAGTTCTCTCCTTGCTTGGAGCAAGGCAAAGAAATTAGTCCTTTGGAATTCAGATTTACACCCATCCATGCTCACCTTTTACTGTCTTCTGGCAAACTGTGAGTTTTTCCTGTTGTCTTAGTTTGGCTTCAGAAATTGTCCATATTTGGAGCTCAAAACAAGGGAAGAGGTGACCTGGTGCTGGTGAGAAGGGATCAGTAGGTAAGTTCATGTGGATGAGTGAGACTTGACATTGCAGATCTATCTGTGATGAAGCCTATCTGTGTCATGGAAGCTGAGTTCTCTCTCCAGGGAGCCCCACCTTGGAGCAGAGGAAGTGCCTGCAGACAGTTCCGTTTTTAAAAAAAAGGCACAAATGCAGATGTTGCTAAAAATGCAGTTTGCGTCAAACCTGTAAGCCCAAGTAGGTTCCCACGCTCAGTTTGTTTTTCTCCTTAGGCTGTTTCTTAAGTTGCAGAAGTGCTGAGTGGTGAGAGATGGCCTTTGGTGGAAAACCACTTCCCTTTTCTCTGCCTGCCGTCGGTGGTGTCACCTCTGCTGACAGTGTGACTGAACCCTTTTCGGTAACTTGTGACCCTTGTTTTGCTCGGCGCTGAGTTTGTTTCTGTTTTGGGTATCAGAGAATCCTGCACTTGTCTGTGTTTGCTGCCAGCTGACCGTGTTGATACAAATGTCAGTGCAGGGCAATCCTGAGTTATCCTTGCCTTTTCAAAACCTGTAGGGTTTTGGTTGGTTTTTTGTTATTAGTACCTGGCATTGTGCTTTATGCAGCCCTGAAATCTGCCCTCTGTGTGAAAAGAATCAAGCACCTTTCATGCCTAGGAGCAAAGGTTTAAACTGGAAGCCAAACATTGCTTCCTTCTGTTTAATTCATTAATGCTGTAGGCAGTTATTAAACTAGGTGCTTTAAAAAGTAAACAAGGGGCGTAGGGATGTTATTTATTGGAAAACAAACTACAGTGAAGGTGAAAGAGACACTTCCCTGGGGAGGGATGCTGGAGGAATGCAATGCTTTTATCTGGTGTTTGAGGGAGAAGTGCCCTGGGCTGCCAGGTTGCACATAATCCAGCTGTGGGACAGATGCTTTGTTAACCAGGACTTTACCTGTGGGCAGGTGACGGGGGTGGAAGGCTGGCAGTGGGAGTTGCCCCCAGAGCAGGTGTGGTGCTGGGCCCTGGGCCTGCCTGTGGAGAAAGGGAAACAGCCAGTTTGGGGAGCAGGAGGAGGGAAGGAAGTGGCTTGAGGTGCTGGAGAAATGAGCAGGCTGCTGTGCCGGCCCTCCTGTTCCTTCTCCCGTGCCAGCCCAGCGGGCTGCAGGGGAATAGCTGCGCTTGCAGTCCTGGTGCTCCAGAGCTCGTTCACATGTCCCCGGCTGCCCTCTCTCCCTCCTTCCACGCCTCAGGAATGAGCTAAGAATTGACGCCTGCTGTGCCACTCCTGCCAGCCTTGGAATTTTGGTCTTTTTGTTTGGTTTGAGTTTTGCGGCCGTTGGATTAAGGGAGGATGGTAGAGCTGAGCTGGCAGCTGAGGTGTGCGAGGCAGCGTCAGCTTCTCACGTTAGAGTCAAATCTGGAGGGCTCTTCAGGGGCTGCACAACTCTCTTGTCATGGGGAGCTACAGATGGAGCCAGGCTTGGCATTGACAGCTCCTTGTAGCTGCTTCAGAGTTCTTTTCTGCCGGGCTCTGATTAATAAATAACTCACTAAGAGAAATTGTATTTCTGTGAATCATACAGGTAGTGGACTTCCATTCGAATGTGAAGTACCTTGAAATCTTCATTTCCCCTACCACCACTTTTCAATCTCCCATTTCATCTGAGGATAAGGGCGAACAGGGTGGGAGGATGTGACCACATGCAGTGCCCATGTGCCTTGGGCATGGCTGCAGGGAGCTGACAGCACAAGGAGGTTTTGGCCTTTGCCACGCTGACCTGTCCTGTACGTTGTGTGGGAGAATGTGGATGGAAGGACTTCTCCTGCTGAGCCTGTCAGGGAATGGTGCCAACTCTGGTTGTGCTACTTGGCAAGTGCCCCACCAAGGGCTGGGCTGGACAGGACAGAGCCTGCTGTAAGGGAGCTGCTCTGATGAGTAAGGAGAGCCGACTTTTGGAAAGCCATCCTCAGGCTCGCAATAGCTTAATTAAGTGTTTATTAGGATAAAACGTTGCCAGCAGCTGTTCAGGTGCCTCCTTGCCTTATTCCTAAAAAGGTTTTCTCTCCTTTCATTGCAAAGCAGTTTCAAAAGAAAGCTGCAAGGTTCCTTTTTGAGTATTTTTCACTGAGGACTGAGAGTTTCTCATTGAAATTGGAGGGTGGTGCAGATTCACCTGTCTCCTGGCTGGGAGCTGGAAGGCTTTGTCCAGGGGGTCCTGACAATGCATCCAGTGATTTATGATACCACATCTCTTTGGCACAGCCACTAAAGCAGTAACACTTTCTCTTTTGTGTCCTCGAACTATTTGATGTTTCTGCTTGCAGTTTATGAATGGAGCTGTGCAGTGTAACATCTGGGAAGGCATTTATTATTTGTTTGCCATCTGTAAGTTCTGTGTAGATTTCGTTTTGTAGCATAATGAGAGTTTAGTTTGAACCGTGCAGTGATTTCCTTGTGCAGGAGGAGCTCAGCCCTGGGCAGCACGTCAGGGAGCACAGGAATCACTTCTGTTTCCTGCTGTTACTGCTGGTTAGAAACAGAGCCTTCTGAGGGCAGTGTCTCTGCTTTTTGTGCAAAATGCTTTAAATAGTTCTGATGTGACTTGTACAATTTCTACAAAGTCATTTCTGCCTCGGAGAAAAATTGGTACAAGTGGTGATTTCTGTCAGAGTTGCCTAAGTCTCCTGCTTGAGTTGGTTCTCCTCCCAGTGAGCAAGGAATTACAAATAGCACATCACTGGTGGCCTTGAGGCTGCTGCTTCACTGCGGAGGTGAACGTGGAACAGAAGGGGTTTTTCCCCCAGCTGTATTGCTGAGGATTATAAACTCTTTCATAGGTTTGTCCTGAGTAAGTCTTCTCCTGAAAAAACCTGCTGTGCAGTAGAGAGGACTGATGACATGCCTGGGGTGCTGATAAAACACAGCTCAGCTTTGTTGCCTGTGCCAACTTGGCTCCTTGTCTTCTGCTGTCCTGGACTCAACTTCTCCCCTAACCACGTTGAGTGTCTTTTAACACCAGTCTGTTCCAGGAGAGTGTTTCAAAGAGCACTGAAGCTCCTGTAGGCTCTGGCAAGCCAGATTTTGTGAAGTATTTCAAAGCCCACGTTATGCTTGGGAGCCATTGAGCTGTCAGCAGGGTGAAATCAGTAGTGGATGGCAACGCTTGTTTTAAGCCTTAATTGCCCTTTTTACAGACATCTTTTCTACCTTCTGTGGTTTTGAAGTGTTTCAGACTGGGGCCTGCTGTTCATGTCCCACCCGAGGAATCCTTTTTCTTTATATATCAGGGGCAGTATCTGAAGGTGATCTTGCCCTGAAATATGATGCTTCAGGTGGAGGTCATGGCAGGGACTGTCCAAACAGGATAGACCCAAATGGAGCAGCCTTCTGAGTGTGGTGCAGAGGATGTCAGGCCAGTGATTGCCTTTTTTTTGTCCGTGTAGTGCATCACAGGCACCAAAATCAGCATCTGCTGAATTTGCTATTAAGAGCCACTTGGACTTCCTGTGAATTTTTTGCCTTTCTTCCCAAGATATTCTTTACTGCTTGAACCCCAAAGCAAGAGCTTGCTTTGTGTGTGTGTGTATTACAGGTTTCTTTTCTGGATACTGATACATCTGGGGTTAGAATTCAAGGCAGGTGATGGCCAAGGCTACCAACAGTGTGCCTTGGCTGCGCAGTGAGTGTCCCCACAGCCAGATTTGGCACAAGGCTGTTGTCTCCATGGAGCTGCTGTTCTCCCAGCAGTGCTGATGGCCATCTCCTGCCCTCGCTCCTGCCCTGCGGGAGAGGCTGACCTCCCTGCCCGACCTCCTTGTTCCACAAGAATGATCTGCTTTGCCACATTCTTCAGCTGTTGCAGCCCTTTGTATTGGAAATTACTTTCCCTTTCCCTGTTCCTACCAAGTTACACTTAAAGCCCGTGGTTAATGGCCCAAAACAAGGCTCCCCTGGCCTTAGGAGAGAAGGTGGCCTCCTGGAAGGATACACCTGATGGGAATCCCTTTAGTTCTGCTGCTCTTTCCTTTCTAGGCTGGTGCCTGAGAGCTGGTGATAAGGGAAAGTGATGGAATTGAGAAGATTTTTAACCTCCTGGCCCTCTTAGCTACGTGCTGCATTATCCACTAAAAATAGTTGCTAATTCCACCTTCTGGGGGAATCTCAAGCACAGGCTAAAGGATTGCTAATATTAGTGGTTGGCTTTGCTGATAAAATGAACTGTGTGAAAGCTGTCTGTGAGTGCTGAATTCTTTCTCCTCTTCTGCAGCCTAACATCTTTTAACAGTTTTCTTCTGTGGTGAGATTATAATGGGAGGAGGAGAATTTATTTTTATCATTAATAATAATACTATCATTTTTTTAAGTGTCCTTAAGATAATTCAGTGTTTCTCTAGTTCAGGCTGTAAGAAACTGTAGCTTGAGAACTTTGAAAAGATGTATTTGTCAAAAAAAGCTAGAAAGGCTCAGTCAAATTTTTTAATGTGAGAATGGTCTAAGGAAACATGCTCAGTGTGCCCAATGAACTTACTATTTTTTTGATTTTAACTTAATATAAGTAGAGAACTCTGATTAATTTTAATTTAGGATGAGTGATTTTCTTTTTCAAAATTCTGTTTTTGTTGAAACATCCAGAGCATGTTTGACATCTGGTTCAATTTTAGGAAAAAACTTCTGGGAGAAGCTTTGTCACTCCGGAGTGCTGAGGGTATGACAGCACGGTCTAAATATTGGGATGTGCTGCAGCCTTGAGAAAAGTCTTTCTGACTCTGTGCATCTGCTTTTCTGGAGCTTGGAAAACTTCATTTTTTATATCCCTGGCAGCAAAATGGAAAGATGCCCAGAAATGTGCTTGAGCTTAGGGGGAAATCCAACTTTAACACAAGCTTTTCTAATTCTTTTACTTAGAAAAATGTAGTCAGAAAAGCTTTTGCTAAGGCAGTCAACCTCAAATAATGAAAATATATGGCAGGGCTTTTTACTCTATTAATTTCCCAGTCCTCATCCCTTAGAGGAAGGGAATAACTAACTAGGTTTGATATTTGTTTAAGTGGAGAAAGGAATAAAAGTTCCTGAGCTCTTGCTCGGTTGAAGGACAAGCCAACATCTTTTTCAAAGCGTGGAGCTGCTGGGATGCACGATGCCAGGACTCTCCCATCCTGTCTTATCATAGTCATCAACCATCCTGTTGACTAGAGAATTGTTTCTGGCTTTCTTCAAAGCCTCTAGGACTGTCTTATCAATTCTGAGAAAAGCAGGAACCCTCGACTATGCAACAGGATGGCTGCATTGCAGAATCTGGAGTGTGTCTTGCTTTTTCCACAAACCACAGCATCTGCAAGAAAACAGCTGGAAGATGTGCTTAAAATACCAGCTGTTCCTTGATACTTCAGAATTCTTCATTGCCCCTTTTTACAAAGTTCTGTCCTCATGTGACTTCAGAAAGGGCAAAATCAAGGCATAAAGTTATGACCGATTTCAACAGCATTACAGTTTCTTGCTTTGTGATTTATAAGTCTTCAAGAGTTAATCACCCTGCAACTCATAGAGAGTAGTTTTATGATTTCTTAATCTGTTGTGTACACTAATTTTCTTTTGGCTAACTGCTGAAGGGAGACATTTGTTTCTGCAGGGCATCAGCTGTGTCTGAACCACAAAGCTCAGGGTTAACAGAGTCCGTAATTACCCAGATGCGTGGGCTTGTTCTATTCATCACCATTTAGAAATGTGGATCTGTCATCTTGACTTTCAAATCGAAAATGTAGCCATAGGTTAATCCCCTCTGCCTGCTCGGGTTGCACCTCTGCAGGCAGAGTGGCACCAGCATATGTTCTGCTTTTCAGTGTTTCTCTGTTTGTGTTGTTCTCAGTTATGCTTTGAATGTGTGCAGTGCTTACATGGGGGGGGAAGTTCTTTCCCAACAGAATAATTCGGTCTAAATCACTTGCTTGCAAAAGAGCAGGCCATGTATTCAGCTTTTATCCTCTCTTGTTTCCTTTTTGAAGACAACAGACTTTTCCTCACTCCCTTTTTGTCTTTTCCCGTGCAGCATCAGCGAAAGCTTCCTCACTGTGAAAGGTGCAGCTCTCTTCCTGCCACGAGGAAATGGGTCATCCACTCCCAGGATCAGTCACAGGCGCAACAAACACGCAGGTAAGTGTGGTATCGATGGCTGGGGCTTGTCTGCTCCCTCTTGTTTCAGAGTCCAACTTTCTCGAGCTCATTCTCACCTGATGACACACGTTTGTCTGGCCCACATGTGTATTAAAGCCTGACAGTGCCAGTATCAACACTGATAGGAAAGAAGAAAGGTTTCAAAACTCTCCTGTACAAACAGGATCATCAAACAGATGAGTGACATCAGGGCAGCAGTCATGACATGGTAGAGACTGGAGAAGGAGTGCCCCCCAAAAGATCATCCTGTAATTCTAGTATGAGAGAGGGAGGGGAGGATTGCCTTCAAAAACCTTTGTGCACTGCAGTGGGAAACCTGTTTGTGATACAGGGTGAGTAATGGTGCTTCCTAATCTGAAAGTAACCAGTTATGATGGAGGAAAGGGAGAAGGCTTACCAGCCTTACCTTCACGTGGGGGTGAGGAAACCTCTGAGCAAAGCCAGTGTGACTTCTCAGAGGTGTGAGCAGAGTGAGTAATACAGAGTCGGTTAAAATTCCGCCTCCTTTATCTGCTGGAAGTTTGATTTGTGTTTTTGCTTTGACTCTCTTTGAAAAGTTGCTCTGAATATCATAACTCAAACATTTCAAGGTAGGGTATTTTTCATTGGCTGTATGGTGCTTAATCACTGATGGTGTTTTACAGGGATCAGATAGTGTGGGGATTTTTCTCTTCCATAAAGCAACTGGCAGGAAACAAAAATAAATTGGGACCTTCAGACATTTGCAAATGAGACCGGGATAGAAACAGACAGGAGTCAACGTGCTTTGCCAGAAAGTGACCAGGAAAAACGTGATTTGGTTTAGTTCCAGGTGTAGATCCCTTTGTACTTTGACACCATCGGGCTGTCATCCACCTCTGCATCTGTCAGAGTTACATATGTGATGACTGGCCACCTCAAAATCTGTTTGCAAACATATTTATAGAAAGAGTTTAAGTCAGAAGGCATTTAATTATATACTTCCCTCAAACATAGCGCAAGTGTACCCAAATTGCTTTGGTGAGATGCATTAATTACCAGTTGTCAAAAGAAAATGTTCTGAAACTTTATTTAAAGTTGGCCTTTCTGGTCAGGAATGAAGTGAAATGTCCTTTGGTGTGAAAGCAGAGTCAGCAGTCTTTAAAAAGTTTCTCTTGGCGTGTCTTGGTTTTTAATCTCTCCAAAGTCCATTGCTGAAGCCCAGGTCAGCCCCCAGCGCTGTTGCCTTGGCTTTGCCTTGCTGAGGAGACCCACAGGGTGGTGGTTTTCCTGCTGAACCTCTGCAAAGCAGCACAAACAGCTGTTGAGTCTCTCTCCTTGCCTCATCTACTCGCTCCAGCTGATTTGCATGAGGTCTGGAGACCTTGGTGGAAAAATAATTGCTTGTCTAATCGGCCCAGAGCTCTTGGAAGCCAGATTGCCAAGGAAGCAAATCCGGTGTGTTGTAATTGCTTATAGCAAGATGTTTGGTATTGCCGAGGCTGGCTTGCCTAAGGCGTGGGATTTTTGTTCTTAGAAGACATTTTATTCCTGTCTCTTCAGTTTACAGGGTGAGATTTAATGAGGCATCAGTGCTTGTCATTTCCTCAGTTTCCCTGCCTGTCAAGTGATGGGAATGCTCTGGTGGGTTTTTTTATGGTGCTTGGAAGTTTCACTGAAGAGAGTCTCTTGCCTAATGTGCACCAGATTTCTGTGAATTTTTCTAGTATCAGCAGACCAAGGCACCAGGGGATCAGTGTGTCACCTTCCTGAGCAAAACATCTGTGCCACCAGAATTAAATCAGTGATGTGGAGAGCGTGGCTGGCACAGTGTGTGCAGCTGCCTCCTTTCTGGGACACCGATAATCCATGCTCAGCTTCCATCCCCATGTGTGTCGTGACTTATCTCTGGCACACAAAATTAGAAGGGGGTAGACAGCGGACATAACTTTCCAGTATGGAATTGCTGCCTATAGCTGCAGTAGTATTTCAAGTGGCTCCAAGGACATTTTCTAGGAAGGCTGACTGACCTTCCTGACCTGCCTTTTTAATTCATCAGAGGCGCTCGAATCCAGCATGAAGAGTGAATGGGTGACAGGAAATAATTAATGCTCACACCCATTTCTCTAATCACCCCTCCATCAATGGGAATCATTGGCAGATTGACTAGATATGGTACCAGCTGTCCATATTCCTCTCCCTGGGTGGTCCTGTGCCACCTGGCAGATTTCCGTGGGATGGTGGGCTTGCTTTTCCACAACAAACGCTGGAGGAGGCCAGAAAGGGATGTAACTTCCCTGGGGCTTTTGCCATCTCTGGAATACTGTGAATCACATTTCAGATCCCACCCTTGCCCATGCTTTGCACCTTGCCTGCCAGCTCGAGGAAACAAAAGCATCTGCTCGGCGCAGGACAATGTGATAGGAAGCAGCAGCCCTGCCATGACTGCCAGCAAAGCCAGCTCTTCACAGGACAGGATGTGATATCTTTGTGCTGATTCTGGCATGTTAAAGCCTTTCCTTTGGTTTTTCTTAATCCAGGAAGTTTACGAAATGCCTTGTGTGTTTGGGGCTGAAAACCCTGCAAGTTGATTAAAGCTGGCCAAGGAAGTAATCCTTTACTTTCCAGCTCTGGAGATCCCAAGGCTGGCAGGGGAACAGGGAGGAGTGTGGTAAAATTTCTGAGGATGAAGGATAATGGAGCTTCTTGGCTGAGCCTTGCAGAAAAGGTTGTCGTAGAAACTTCCTCTCTTTAAGTATTGAGATAATCCAGTAGTCCAGGTGATTTTTTTTTTTAAAACTCCGGAAACTTTGGGTCTTAAGATGGTCCCTGAATTACTGGCAGCAGTAAGTGGGGACTGCTACATTTTGGAGAGGGAAAAAACTGAGGTGAAGCATCTTTTATTTCAGACTAAGACATGTGGATACTTCATGAGTCAAATACTTGCTGAGCTCTTCCAGGCTGTGGGCAGGAGGTGCAGGGGGACTTTTGCTTGTTGACGGACAGTTCTCAGCAATTCCCACTGTGTTATTAGCTGGAACTTGCTGAAACTGAGCCGTGCTGTCAGGATTTTGCACTGGTGTTGACGTGGGGAGATCCTGTCGTGGCACTCGTGGCAGATCAAGCATCTAATGGATGACTTGGCCTTCCTGAGTACCCTATCTCCATAAATAATTTCTGTTTAGGGAGGCTCGTGCCAGCCACTCCCGTGCTGGGAACAATGTCCATGGGCAGGAAGCAGCTTCAGGTGCTTGTTGCCGGTGATACTTTGTGATTTCACTGGTACTGCTGAGTGCCTCAGCTTTCCCAGCCCCAGTTAAAAATGCATTCCCAGAGCACTGACTCATTCTCCATCTGCTGTAATGTGTTTCAAGGAGCAAGGAAGAGGAGAGCAGGGATTGCAGTGGCCTGTGTAACCTACTCCATGCTAGGTTGTCTCTGTCCCATCCAGAGAAGGGCTCCACAGCCCTTCAGCCTTGCTCTTCCGTCAGCTACAAAAATCATTTGGAAACCAGGTACTCTCACTGGGCAGCCTTTCTTCTCCTTCCCTTTCTTGGTGTTTCTGGATGCTGCTCTATGTCCAAGCTTTCCTTATTTCTGAGAATCTGTGAAATAACATGGATTCTAGCAGCACTGGTGAATCAGAAAGGGAGGTCAGGGGGATTAACCAGCCTTCCTAGAAAAGGGTTTTGTAGATGATCCTGCTGAATATTTGCTCCTTGCGGTGTTGCCTAAACTCAGCTTCCTTGCTGTGGGGGAGTGGGAGAGGGTGGAAGAGTAAAGACTGCTCTTCTTGCTGATCTGTGCCACCCACCTGGCAGCCCTGCTCTGTTGTTTCTGGGAATGCAGATTAATTTTCCATGTAATGATTGAAAAACCAGCCCCTTGCAGGAGGTGTTGCTGCTGGCTGGTATTCAGGGGGTGATGTTGGCTCTCTACATGCCAGGAGTAGTGCTGAGAAATCAGTGCAGCAGTGCTGACAGAAAATCATCTCATTTGTCTTCAAAATGCTTAATGTTTTAGGAAGCTGGGACACTTGTCTCTTCTTAATAAGTCTAAAAGTCACAGTCATGCACTAAATTCAATTTTCCTTTATTTTTTCCTCAGCTTCACCAGAAAAGGTTTTGCAAGTGTTTTCTAGGAAAAAATTATAGGTGTTTGATTTTTCAGGTGGCTGTTCTTAGCTGCTTTTGGGTGGGGTTGATACACAACCATAGCTGATTATGTGCTGCTCTAAAGCAGCACTAAATCTCACTCTAAGGAGAGTATACTTTTGCCTGAGTAATAGTTCTGCACTGAGTAATAACCTGGTGTAAAAGAAATGGCAAATTTCTGGTTTGGAGCACGTGACAGAATGAGATGTTGAACTGCAGGGTGGGGTCCATTTCTCCCTAGGTTGACTTGTCTGTCAAAGGAACAAAGAGTACCGAAACACTGTTTATTTCTGTTAAAAAAGACAACAGAATTTAGCAGAAGGGAACACAGAAACAGGTGAGCACACGGGGCAAAGAGCAGCTGACTAAGAGATGACAAAACTCCCATCTCTGAGTAGGTGGGAGTGACAGTGACGACACTCCCGGTGACGTGTCATGTTTCTCCATGGACATTTGCTCTGGCTGAACAGCCAGCAACTTGCATGTGATTTAAAACTATTTTTGTGCATTCACCTTGCCCTCTTGCCTGCAGGGGATCTCCAGCAGCACCTGCAGGCCATGTTCATCCTGCTCCGCCCAGAAGACAACATCAGACTGGTAGGTTGGCTTTCTGCTTATCTCCTGTGAACCAATGCAAAGGTTAAGCACCACTTGACAAATACACCTGTGTAACTCAGGGAAGCAGTGGTGTGTGTGTTGGAGTGGTTTCATCAGCAGGGTTGGGAGTCTTTGCAACCACAGAGGTAGGAAGGAAAGCAGCTAATTGTGAAAGGCCTGCTTTGGTTGTTCAGTGAGATAAATTGTATGGCTAGAAGGTTGTCTTTGAACCAAGTACTGAGTATCTGTGCTCTCAAAAAACATTGTAATAATTACCAGAGAGGATGGGTAAATTATTTTGGTGTCGTGTTTAAATCAAGAGTCTGTGACTTATGTCTGACCAGTGTGATCACCTGCCCTTCTGTGAGAGTTCAGTTGTGTTCCTTCCTCTGCTCTCCTAACTTGCAGCATCCCAAAAGGCCATGGCTGGACAGGTGGGAGCATGTAGGATTCCCATGTAGCCACGCATTTCCACTGAACCTTGGCCTTCTGCTTTCCTGGGCTGTTGCCTCCTATAATGATGTAAAATGAGGCATTGCTGTTCATGGCATTGATGCACAGTCCTGAAGAGCTCCAGAAGCCAAATGTGAGCAGCGAGGAATTTGCCTGGGACATGTTGAAGTGCTCTACAAGGCCAGGCATGACTGCAGTGTGTCTGCACCTTTCATCACTCAGTAGCCTGAAGTTTGTTTCCTGTATTTTCTTGGTGCATCTTAGCAACGTCTGCCCAAAGAAGGACTGCCAGCATCACAAGTGTTATTCCAGCACCTCTCGTTTGCTGAATCCTCCTGAGCTGTGCTGGAGATGGACTGATTGGATGAATATAGCTAGGAAACAGCTAAGGTTACTATGGAATGCTTTAGCTTCCCCAATGACCACTGAAAATAATTTGCCATAAGCAAGCCAAAGGACCTACTCCCCTAAACTTTGCCAGGCACACCTTGCTGTCACTGAAATTTCAGTGAAAGTGATGGAAATGGGGGTTCTCAATGCTTTTCAGAATTTGAGCCAGGGTTAGAACATTGGAAGCTATTGAACAAGGCATTGTTCAGCAGTATCACTGGCTACATTGTGTGATTTGGGACAAATTAGCCTTAACAGCTGAATAAGGACTTTGTGGGCTGAGACATAAACGCTTTTGTCCAGAGCTACATTTGGAATGCTGAAATCTTGCATGAGGTTAAGTTCGATAGTCTACTTGAATTTAATTGATTCTTGACGAACGAAGGGTGTGCAGGGCTGCAATGGACTCTCTTATAAAACAGCAGATACAAATGAGATTTGAAATATAAACAGTGCTGAGAGAAATGCATTCTCTTCATTTTGTTGGCTGCTGTCATTTGGAGGGCCAGCTTCACAGCTCAGGGGGCAGCAGAGGAATCTAATCCTCTAAAAACCTACACTTAAAATTTGGAACAACTCTTGTTTCTGTTGGAGCTGTTGGCAGAGGTTTTTAGCCTTCCATGAGAGCAGGATTAGAGCCATGGTACCAATGTAGGATCAGTAGGAAGGAGGAAAAGGAGTTAAGAATGCAAAGTGGTCGAACGTGTTTCTGTAGCTTGGCAGAACTGGGAACTTGAAAGTTGGACATACTTTTTTTTATCTTCAAAATATTTATCTGCATGAGAAATGCTTTCTTGTATGAAACACCTACTATCATAGAGCATGAAAGGTCAGTATGAACTTCTTGGAATGTGCTGTTCATAAGGACTGGTGAAATATCGCATCATACTTCTGATGATACAAAAATACAGCAGAAGATAAAGTTGGCTTGTGTTCAGGTGAGCCTAAAACTTAAGAAGATTTCAGGCTGGCCCTGAAAGGACTACAGGGAATGATTTGTTTTGACCAGACTACAAATAACCTTCCCAAACTGAGGAGAAAGACAGCTCTGTGTAGATGAGCTGATTGCAAAAGAACTTTCTATCCCACCACAGTCCTTGAAGCCAGGCCATCCTCTCCAGAGTGACTGGGATTTCAAATATCCTCATTTAAAAGGCATCAGAGCACTTGGTGTGCTCCTGCTGGAAGGTGAACATGTGAACTAGCACTTCATGGAAAGGTTAGAGATCCATTTGTGGTTCGATAGGCACGCTGGGGCTCTAATAGGAACTTTTGAAGTCGGCTGGTTTACAGCGTCAATTCTGCAGATTTAATACTCCAGTAAATTTAGCAAAACGTGTTACCTGCCCTATCCTGATTCTTCACTTTGTGCTAAGGGTGTAAGTGTTGAACCCAGAGATGCACACTAAGCCAAGCCCTATTTCTCTTAACTTGAAAATCCCACCCTACCAGCGTGTAGCTACATGACCTTTGCTCACTGTTTGTCTTGCCCTGTTCTAAAGGGTCTTGCATCAAGACTTCCCATTACTGCTGGCCAGATTGGTTTAGCAAAGTAAGTTAGATTTTGTTAATCCTCTTGCTACTGGACTGTCCTCAGGAGAAGCAGAACAGAAACTCCAGTGTGGATGCCCCAGACATGGGGCAGCTGCATCTGTCTGCTCCCATTTTAGGCAAGTCCGTGCTGTTTGCTGAGGTTTGGTTCCTAATGTCGATAATTACTTTAACTACCAAGACCTTGGTGATTACTTGCTCTTCTAGGTTGAAGAGCACCTTTCTGTTTTCCCACAAGTGGTTAGTTCTAGAAACAACCATCTTGGGGAGAATTCGCAGCTTGAAGGACTGACCACTTTGATCCTCCGTGTTTCCAAAGGAATCCTTGTGACTCAAGAAGCAAGAAGAAAAATAAGGCTGGTTTTAGCATGACTTATCCTAAGGAGGTGGGGTGGGGCACAGTCTCTGGCTGTACAGAGCACAGCTGTCTGCTGGCATCAGCGTTTGGGTAGTTTCTGTTGGTCTTTGGTCCAACTGGGCAAGTCTGGAAGACTCTGTTCAACGCCGTCTCCTGCCTGCACTTGCTCATCTGCCCCATCACCAGAGCTGCTGCTCCCTGCAATGCCACTGGGGAACTTTGCCTGCCACACTCAGCATTCCCTGCCACAGAGCACTCTGCTGGGATGGTGAGCTCTGTTCAGCTGCCAGGCACTGTTTAACCTTTGTTGTAGACTCCACCACGTGTTGGGGTCAAGATGGTGGACAGTAGAGCTCTGAGATCAGAGGGGGCTTCCTCTAAACTGAGAGGTGCCGGCCGCTCTGACCTCAATACCAAGTTGTGAACAGCTAAAGGAGCACATTGGGAAAAGCAGCCTGTTCCTGAGAGAGCTCACACAACAGTTAATTTCTTAGCTTTTTTAAGCTAACACCACTTCAGACTTCAACCACTGGGTTACAAGGAATTGAGGAACCAGGTCCCGTTGCAGAGGGCAGGGATCTGTCCAGAGCACAGTGTAAGGCTGGGCTGGGACAGCTCCTTGTTGCCCGTGTTTGCTCTGCAGGCCCTGCTCAAAGTTCAAGCAGCAGTTTAACAGTGTGGTAAACACTGAGGCCAGACAGAGTCTTGGGGTTGCATTGAGCCATCCAAAGTTAAGGTTTAGTATACAGAATTAAGACACTTCCTTTCTAGGAATGTCCTAGTTTCTCTGTTTGGGATCCTGTGACTAAAATAGTTGCAAACAGCTTGGAACGGAGTCCAAAAAGTGTTGCAAGTAAAGGCTGCCTGCTGCAAGTGTTGATAAGCAAAACTTTCAGTGCTGGGCTCCCTTCTCTGGGCTCCTCATTAACCAGCAGTCTGTCTGCAAGACTTCCTGGTGTCCCTTCAGTTCTCACTTCCTTGTGGCTTCTGGAGAAGCAGCTCACCTCAATGCAACCTTCCAGGAGCTTCAGCATTGGTCTGACATTTATGGTTTAAGTTCCACTGCTCTCTGAATCCTCTCAGTAGTATTTGATTTGGGGGATTTTGGGCTGAACACCAGTCCTCCTGGAATTCTTTTGGCACTTGGGGTACAAGTGAACGTGGCAGGAGCAACAAGGCGCGATGACTTTCACCTTTCCTGGGCAATCTGAACCAGCAAAGGATACAGCTTAGTCATAGGGATATCTTTTCCTGCCAGGTGTAAGGCGGTACGGTTGCTTCTGCACTGGGGAAGTTGCCAGAAGAATTCGAAGGGCCAGCAGGAAACCATGTGTGAATTAGATCCTGGTTGTTTCTGTCCAGCTGCCTGGGGAGCTGGTGGGAATATACTCATTGGAACTGTTGCAGCATACAGTAGTGAAGAGGGAAGCTCTGGTTCTTGGGGCAAAGCCCTCTGAAGGTGAATGTTCAACACCCATCTGTCTCACTGATGGTCCATGAAGCTCACTGGGCTGGGACCTATCAGAGGGCTGTAGGCTGTTCAAAATCAGCCTTGGTGGGGCAGAGCAGGGCCTGCAACCAGGTGTGCAGGGTGCACCAGGAACATGCCAGCTGTTGAGGAAGGCCCTGTGTGGGAGTAAAGCACTTCCTACCCAGCTGAGGGCCCACACTTACCCAGCGTGGGACATCCGTACCAGTCCAGACTGCATCACTGCTTCTGTGCCTGTCACTCAGCATGAAAAAGTGGCCTGTAAAGGTAATAATGCGTGTTTTGCTGACTGCCCTGCTGGTCTCTTCCCCTTCTTTACTTCAGGCTGTAAGACTGGAAAGTACCTACCAGAACCGCACTAGATACATGGTGGTGGTGTCCACCAACGGCAGACAAGACACAGAGGAGAGCATCGTCCTAGGAATGGATTTCTCTTCCAATGACAGGTACTCAGAGTGTCCAGGTGGGGAAGTCCTTGTGCTCACCCCCACATCAAGTTAACTGTAGAAATCACTGTCTGGTGTCCTGTGTTTTCTAGGGGTAGGCTGCTTCAGCTTTTCTAGCCTGATGTTTTTCTTTCCAGAATTGCCTTTTTATTTCTTGAGGGGAGGTGGTAAATGTGAAGGCAATAATGCAGGTCAGCATTTCCCTCATTCCTCCAAGCCTCAGGCTTCTGTGAGGATGTTTGGTGCCTCTGAATGGTACCATTGCAGGTCCCCCAGCCCTGCATCTGCACACCAGAGACAGGGACAATCTTCATGCAAAGAATGAAAAAGCTGCAATTAGAGAAGCTGAACCTCAGGGTTCAGGAGAGCAGGTAATAAGAAAGGGGCTGTCAAGCAGTCCCATTGCCAAGGTCATGGCACAAAGGCCTGATGGCAGTGTTAGGGTTGGTGATGGCAGATCTTACACACCATGTGCTGTCCCCAGGCAGCAGTATGTCATCAGGGTTTAGTGCTTCTGCTTCATTCATTTAAGTTCCTGCTGACCTTTCCACAAGGCTGCAGAATGTGGCTGGGAAGCAGCTTTTGCTGCTGGAGGGGCTGTAAGCCAGCAGCTTCATGGGCAGAAGCTTCCCTTTTAGAAGGGAACAGTGGGCACTTTGGAGAGGGCATGGAGGCACATGACTCTGTTAAAAAGAGTTTTAAGTAAATCTTGCCTCTATTGGAAGACAATCAGCTGGATATTCCATTTTTGAAGATTTCAGACTCATGCTTACTTCCAGCACAGCAGCCTGTGTCACAGGAATGAGTCTTGCTTTTGTCACTAGTTGGAATCAATTTCTTCCAGGTAGTTAGTAGAACCACTAGAAAACGTTTTTGAACTATTTGGCTAAGAAATTGCCTTCCAAACATTGTGTGCTGGTCACAGCAACCACCATGCTTGGTTTGGATGCTGGGCTTGGGTGATGCCTGCCAAAATGGGAGGCCAGCTTGATGATGCCCCTAGCTCCTGTCTCTGCACATGTGTGCACAGCTGTGACTCAGAGATGTTCTTGCCTTGGGGCAGGAATAACTTGTCCTTGCACAGGTTGCTGTGAGCTTGGAACTCGCTGTTGGCTGTGATGTACCAGCGCAGCCACCTTTGATAACTGAGAGCTCACTGGTATTCAGTCTCTAATAACATAGCAGGGTCGTTTCAGCTTTCTGCTGGAGTTCCTGGGGTTCTGGATGGTCACTGTGATCTGCCCTCCCCGAGCCCACTTGGTATTTATAACTCCATGTAGACTTGTTGCTATGGTCTCTGATAAGCGCTGAACAGTATCACTAAAAATACCCTGGCCACCTTGGGAAGCCTTTTAAAAACACATCTTTCCATGAGCTCATCTCATGTTGTCAACAGAAATAGCTGCATGCTGCAGTGTCTCCTGGTGCTGGGCACCAGGCATGTGCATTTCCAGGGCTCCCTGTCTGACCCTCCAAAGTCTCTCCCTCTTCCCACTCATCTCTTAAGCTGGAGACTGGCAGGTGTGCTGAAACTGGTTGAAATCTGGGAGCACCTGGTGCAAAGCAGGAGGCAGTTGAATTCAGTTCTTCAAGATGCTGCTTTGATTATAGAGCAGTTTTGCAGCTTTATGAGATCCAGCTCTTTTCATTTAACAACCTGGAGCAGGTTGTATTGGGCTCCCCCGCCCCTGCCTTTTTTCCATCACTTGGTTTCTGCTTTTAACTTGGCTTTTTGCTCACCCTTACAGAAAACTGGGGGGACTGTGAGAGCAGAGAGGGCAAAGCAGCTGAGAGAGGAGTGGAGTTGCCAGGAGGTGTCTCTATGGGATGGCTGTTATGCTCATTCCTGAGGTGTGGGAGGGCAAAGAAGGGTCAGGAGTCAGCCAAAGGTGATACACTGTGATTGCCAACCTACTGTGGTGCCAGTCACCCTGCTATTGCACTGCTCTGCTTCCAGTCCCCAGCAGCTGGGGCTGAGGGACAAACAAGAAAATAAAGCTGTGGATTGCAAAATCAGAGCTAGAACCAAACCTCTTGAGCCTGAGAGGGATTAATCTGTAAAGAAAGCCTTGAGCTGACCAAAGACTGTGAGCCTCCTCTGACCTTCTGCACGAAGTTCAGTGGTTTTGGATCCTGTTTGCTCTTCTCCCAGGTGTCTTAACCCTTTAAGCTTCCTTGAAAGGATAGTGCTATACCCTGAATCTGGTTAGTGATCCTTGCCCCTGTAGAGCAACACTGGCTCTGTTTCTACTGAAGCAACAGTGGGATTTCTCATTTTCCTTTTTTTTTTTTTTCCCTAATGAATACAAAAATATGCAACTATTGCCATGAAATTAGAACAATAATGTGGTGCTGTAGCAGACAGACTGACTTTCTCTTTCCCACTGCAGTAGCACTTGTACAATGGGCTTGGTGCTGCCACTCTGGAGTGACACCTTGATCCACCTGGATGGAGATGGGTGAGTGCCTTTTATATGTTCTATGATAATACAACTTAGAACAAGGTGTATGGGGAAGGATTCCAGTGCTTGCAGAGCCCTCACAGCTCCAGCAGCCCTCCTCTGTTGACCTGTATCGGGTTAGTAGGCTCAGAGGCCCTCAATCACAGTGGTTGTGGCAGGGAGCACCAGTAATTGACTTATCTGTGAATAAACACGCACTGAGACAGTGGCTTATGTGTGTGTTTAAGCTGGAGTAAAGGAGCTTTTACTGGCGAGTGGGTGTGTAGTGAAAGCTCCTTAAAGGGATCCTATTATGTGTTCCTCCATCACGCTTGCAGCAGGCAGCACTCAGCCCAACATAAAGCAAGAATGATGTTTCTCTGCCAAATAGACACCTGACTTGCAGACTCCTGTTTGTGCCAGTTACTCAGGCTGTCCAGTGCAGTGCATGGAATGACTTTTCTTTCCTTGGTAGCTGC
This sequence comes from Sylvia atricapilla, assembly GCF_009819655.1. Lineage (NCBI taxonomy): Eukaryota > Metazoa > Chordata > Aves > Passeriformes > Sylviidae > Sylvia > Sylvia atricapilla. The sequence goes on along the minus strand of NC_089159.1, from coordinate 7,105,393 downwards.
CCCGGGATCTCTTTAGCTGGACTCTGTTGCTCCCAGGCTGTGGCACTGAATTTGTGTTGCCAAGGTAAACAGCACAGCCCAGCACTGTCCCACTGTCTTAGTTTCGTTCCCAAACAGCAGCTGCTTAAAGAAGTTATCTTAGAGCTTTTAGTGTGCTATTTTGATCTCTTTGCTAGCTGAACTCAGCAGTGTATGCATAGGGCTAGACCTTTGCTGTTCTAATGTGCTCCAGACTATCAGTTATTAACTAAAAAGTGACTTTTGGGACACATTTTTACTGTGCCTTTTTTCTTCTCACCAGAGGGTTCAGTGTATCAACAGATAACAGGGTGCACATATTCAAGCCCGTGTCTGTACAGGCAATGTGGTAAGTACTTACTACAAGCTGTCCCAGTGACCCTTTTTCCAGGTGTTTTGGCTGCTTAAGCTCTTAAAAACCAGGTATTGCTTTATGTTACTGTTATCTTGAGACCTACTTGAGCAGCCAGAAGTTTCTTTCAGAGACAGGGAAGGAAGTTTGGTACCAAAGGAAAAAAGCCATGTAAGTGCTGGTGTACAGCAGCTTTGTCTCAGCTGAGGGCAGGAAGGAATAGGGTCATTTTCCTTGCAAAGGGCTGCTGCTTTGAGCCCAAAGTCACATTGCTTCGAGTATATGTTTCAAATATTTTGAGATATGTTCATTGTGATAGAGGAAAGACAGGCTGCTTGCATTTTTCTTTCCTTTTAGGGTGGTTCATGTTGTGATCATGAAAGTATTTCTGGCTCAAGCTTCTTTGCATTGCAAAAATACATCGCATGTCAGCAATGCTGCTGTCACCCCAGTGATTTTGACCTGGATCCTTCTGATCCCAGTCAAAGATTTAAAATAAGCTAAAAATAGGAGAGGGGGATTTGTTTCCCAGCAGCAGCTGAAGAAACTTCTGATATCCCTCGTGCAGTGAGAGAGGGCAGACACCTAAGCATCTCAGTGCAGTCCTGAGCCCTTGGTTGTGCATGTCTGATTCCTGGGTGTCCCTGCCCTGCACACAAGACAGCTGATGGCACAGTAGGAGCTGTCAGCACCCTGTCTTGGACACCCAACTCTGTGCATCTTATTTAGGGCTTGGGTATTTGCAGCAGATTTTGGAACTACAGACACGGGTGCTTCTGCTCTCAGAGTTGTGGGCACCTTCACTGCTATCCAGGCTTGTTTTGGCATGCTCCAATTAAGACATGCAAGCTCTGGCAGCGTGTGGGAATCCACAGCCTTGCAGGACATCCTCATGCACAGTGCCAGGGGACTGTACCAACTGAGGGGACACGAGCAGCATCCTGGACTTGGCTGCTGCTTCCTGCTTGATACCAGCCTGAGGAAGAAATGCTAAACGTCCAAGTGTTATTCCCTTGCTAGGTCTGCTCTGCAGAGTTTACATAAGGCTTGTGAAGTGGCACGGAGCAACAATTACTATCCAGGGAGTCTGTTCCTCACGTGGGTCAGTTACTATGAGAGCCATATCAACTCGGACCAGTCGTCAGTCAACGAGTGGAATGCCATGCAAGATGTCCAGTCCCACCGGCCCGACTCGCCCGCCCTCTTCACTGATGTGTAAGTTGGGCTGCCTCTGCTGAGCCAGGGTTTGGCTGTCCCCAAATGAGGAGAGAGTTTCCACGAGAGATGGCTCTTAATTAGGTATTAATAAGGAGAGGCTTCCTGTTCCGTGTAATAAGTGGATTCCTGGTTAGGTAAACAGCAGCAATGGAAGTTTAGCCCTCCTGGGGCTCTCTTGCATCTCCTCCAGCCTCTGTTTTCAGTTTAGTTGTTTACCTTGGGCTTTAAGCTTGCAGACCTTTGCTTCTGCAAGGTAAGTCCTGTGTTACTGGTAAGAGAGGTGTGGTGTATCTCAGTCTTCTGATTTTGTCCTCTTGTTCCAGGCCTGGAAGGAACAGGTTTCTCTGGACTTTGCTCTTACACTGGCACGTGCCTGAGCACATGTTTAGACTAACATGGCTTTTTTATCCTTACTCAGTTCATTTTGCTATAAAGTGAAGTGTTTATGTATGGACTTCTGAGCCTGTGAGCTCAGAAACATCATCTCATCCATCTGAAACACCTAAGAATGAAGGCAAAGAGCAGTGCAGGTTTTTGTCATTCTAGGAGCTTAGGAAGTGTGGAACAGGACAGTGTGTAGGTTCCAAGATGCCTCCAGCCAAATGCTTGGGTATCAGGTGGTAGATGGTCCAAAACGGTGGCTGAGGTAAAGGGGTAGACAATTCAGAAAGGCAAAATTTATAGGCTGTATCAACATTCAAGATTTATCACCCCTGTCATTAGTAACTGCCTGAAAGGTAGTCTGTGACCAGATGTGGTGCCAAGTGTGAGGGTTTTCACTTGCCCATTTTGTAATTACTTCACTGGCCCCAGTCATTTTCCCAGGATAATAGTGCCTTTGGTTGATTTATGCTCCCAGATATTTCCTGTTGCTGGAGTCCAGTGAGTGAATAATGATGCTAAGCAGTTGTTCAGCTGTGAACAAGTCTTCACACTTGATTGTTTTTTAATGTACAAGGCGGGTGGCTGAAGAGTTTTGGCAGGCTGACAGACTAATATTTTCTTGTAGCTTTTCATATATAAATTTTATCTAACCCACCCTTTCCCTGGTGGCACCTTGAAATGGAATGATTTCCTTGAGACACTTAAACAGCATTCTCTTAATGGAATCCTGAAATAATGCATGAGGTTAAAAGAACCAGGAACTTCCATGATTTTTATTTGTGAGCCACCAGTTGAACACTTGTAACGTCCATGCTCTCCCCAACTTGGCAGCCATCTAGAGAAGGGGAAAGGTGGTGGGAGATGTCACTGCTGGGTCCCTTGTAAAGATGCTGGGTGAGCCAGCCCCGTGCTGCTGCTCTGCTGCAGCTTCCTCTGGTGTTACTCAGGCTATTTTTGCAGCTGGTGATAAGGCCCCTGGCAGCAGAGGCGGGAGGAATGCGGAGGCTTAGCTGCCCTCAGCTCTCCATGTAAGGAGTTTTGGAGCTGTTACCTTTCCAAGAAAGGTAGGGAGAGAGGCTTAGATACTGCTCCAGAGGGTATAATGCAGCCTTCCCAATTTAAATTTTACCAAATACCAGAGGTTCTCTGGATGACTACAATGGATTAGGGGCATTCACTTGGTGGCTTTCATATACGACTGTGAATCTAAACTGAGCTTTACTGTCACCTGAATTCCCTCCAGCTGGGAACATGCCTGGGGGAAGTAGTGTGAGAGTGTGAGACTCTACAGAGTATGCAGTCTATACCTATTTTAAAAGTGTCATGGATCCAGTTTGTTTTCCCTCCCAGTGACTTTGTTGCTTTCTTCTAACAGCCCAACTGAGCGGGAACGCACGGAACGGCTGATTAAGACCAAATTAAGGGAGATCATGATGCAGAAAGATTTGGAGAACATCACCTCAAAAGAGGTGAGTGGTGAGGGTGCAGCCCTGGGAATGCTGTTGTGGAAACTAAAGAGCTCTGTGCTTCATGTCATGAAGAAAGGCCAGAACGAAAGCTTCACTTGACTTCCTTGTGTCCCTCCTACCCACGCAGATACGCACGGAGCTGGAGATGCAGATGGTGTGTAACCTGCGGGAGTTCAAAGAATTCATTGACAATGAAATGATAGTGATCCTTGGGCAGATGGACAGCCCCACACAGATATTTGATCACGTGTTTTTGGTGAGTCTTAACAGTGAATACAAAAGTAAACACTCAACACTTTCCACTCTAAGTTGGTTGATGCGGGGGCCTCTGAAGGAAGTTAAAGGAATTTTGAAGGAGAGGTTGGTTGATCCTGGGGTCACATACTCTTAAGCAAGACAGTAATGAACAAGAGCAGCCTGGATTTTTGGCTGTACTAAACTTAGCCGTCTAGCACCAAGCTGTAGACCCTGTACCTAGAGGATGGAAGGGACAAGATCTTAATTCTAACAGTTTTTCAGGGCTGTTTCCATTGATGTAAGACCAGTTTTGTGGATTTAACTGTCCAGGGTACCCACATGCCAAGTTCTTATGTTTGGGAAAGACATAACTATAGCAAAAGGAGGGAGAGTGGCACTGTGTGACATCCACATGGAATGGCGCTCTTGTAACATGGAAAGCTCTGAGTTTGTGATCCAGAAGGAACAGAGTAACATAACAAAGAATCCTGGAGATAAGTCACTTAAGCAAACATAAACATTTTGCTGTTAATTGTTTTGCTTAGTTGCTGCTGGGGCCTGTCTTAATTACTGCAGCTCCTTCTGGTGAGTCAGCGCTCCGCTGGATTTCCCAGCCCCGGAGCCACGGACACAGCTTTGGTTGGGCTGTCTAGCCTGTGAGGTTGGCTCAACTTTAAACAGAGCCATTCCTCTTGGACCAGCTGGTCTTTCCAAATGGAGAGGGCCTCTCCCAGTCTCCAGCTCAGAAGGGATGGGTCTCTGTTAATGTGAGCACTCCCAGGATATCACGTTGGGGTAGAGCCAGGAAAATTGGAAGTACCTACGATGTAATGGATTTTATTTTTTTTTTTTCAGACTGTGGGTTATAAGGAGAGAGGGGGACCTGTTATAGGCTTATGGTGCTGGCGAAAAGCTGTTACAGGCAGCTGGATCCACTGCAGGGCTTGGAGTCTTGGCTCTGAGTGCATTTAATGGGGAGGAAACATTTCAAACAAGGCTTGCAGGCAGCACCAAGAAGACCTGTGGTTAATGTGTGGAATAAAAGTGTTTGCAGAGCAGCTGCTGTGGTGAGGAGGAGTGGTGAGGCTGTGGTGAGGCTGGGGCTGGGCACCACCTTCACCCAGGAGTGTGTGTGCTGCAAGGCAGGGTTGTGTTGTGAGGGCTCAGAAAGGCAAGGAGCTGTTTCCTTCCAGGTGGAGGCAAGAACCCTGTGGGATCCCATTTAAGGAGTGCTAAAAGAACTAAGCAGGAAATAAGAGAACTGATGAAGTTGGTAATTGTGGATCAAAGGAGAAGAGAAAAGGCTTTCACCCCTGCAGCATTGTTCTCCCTACCTGTGGAAACTGATGGTTCCCAGGCCTAAATTAAATTGTTCTTCCTTGACTGAAAAAGTCAACATTAAACTGAGTCTGGGCCTTGGTAAATACAATCAATTATCTTAGTCTGGATCATCTTTCCATTTGGGAGCCATTTTAGGGCAGAGAAGTAGAGAGCTTGTACACCTGAAATTTTGAAGGAAGCCTTTGAATGGTTTTGTCCTCAGTCAGGTTTGTGTTTGAACAGGAAGCAAGCAGCTTGGAGGCCCTGTTTGTGCTGCAGAGGAGAGGGTTACCTAGCCAGGGTTAGTTAAATGTCTTCATTTCTCTCTTCACACAGACTTCGAAAACGTGGGGAGAAGAGGTGTAACCCAAGTGAGCTTAGGTGTTGCTGTCTTTGATGTTCAAGATGGGTGTTTCATGTATAAAGAGCACCTGGATGGTTTTAAATGCAGGCAGTTTCTCCTCTGTGGGGCAGAACTGGCAGCTGCCTCCAGGGAAGGGGTGGAGTGGTCCTGGCTTGCTGAGGTTGATTTGTCAGTGGTTTGCAGGAAGTGCCAACACACAGTGCTGGGCTCTTGTTGGCAGAGCTGCTTCTGGTTTCAGAAGGGATCTGGTTAATGGGGTGAGAGAAAGTGCTGAACATCAATCCTGGTTACCACTTGTGTACCCTGTGGTCAAAGGACCCCCAGGTCTCCAACCCTTGGCTGGTCAGCTTCCTGCTCTGGTTCACTGGTGACCCTCCCTCCCGCCACCAGTTGCCTGGCCGTGCCTTCTTTCTGCCTGATGTGTCCCTTTGCATGTTTTCCCTGCAGGGCTCAGAATGGAATGCCTCCAATTTGGAAGATTTGCAGAACAGAGGGTGAGTAGCTTCAGGCCATCAGCTTAAAAGCAAGAGCCTGGCATTAACACTTTTCTATGCAACAAACTCTATTCCATACCTGCTGTGAAACCTTAGTCTTACTTAAAGGTTTGCAGATCCAAACAAGCTCTTAGTTCCTCCAAAATCCTTATCCCACAAGCAGGCACCTTAAAGTAAAAGAATCTTCCTTCTGACCTTGACTAATGTCCCCAAGGCAAACAAAGGAAGGCAGCAAGCTCATAGCTATAAGCAGTAAAAAGCTGCAATTACTGAGCTGGATGCTGCATAGTTGGCTCTGTGCCCTCAGCCCCAGCCCGTGGGTCTGGACTGATTACAGAGGCACTTCGGACCTCTAGGCTGTGGCAGGAAGGAAAATGTGGAGAAGAGCATTTGTTCCTCTGAGTGGGGCCCAGAAGGAAGCAAAGTCTTATAGCTCTTAGGCTGAGCACCAGTGGGTTCCTCTGTTTCCTGTCCTTTCTACTTTTCCAGCTTAGATTGTCCTTTCTCTAGACCAGGTGGTTGTAAGTACCAAGATTGTGCAATTAAATAATTATTCATGGCTTTGGCTTATTTGTGCCGGACCAGTGGGGAAAACTAATCATGCTGCTGAACTGATAGTGTAATTCTGTATCTCAGAAATTCAGCCTGGCAAAATTGACCCTTCTTGGTGAGCTCAGGGTCTGCTGTGGTTTCCTTGAGTCTGACAGGTCCTACTTCATTGCCAGTGATCTCATACCTGCTTGGGAAAAGGGATGTCACTCTCTTGCAGAGCTCTTGTTCTGCCTGATATCCCAGCACGAGTGCATTTCATAAGCATCTTACCAGTAACCCTCAGGGCTAAAAATACTGAGTGCTGTGTACATAAATACCACAAGCTTTCTCTAGCAGTTTCCTTTCCAGAAAATTTAGGGATAAGAAATAAATCCTCCCCAGTGGCTCATTGTCTGTTACATCTCTCTGTAGTTATTTTATGCGTTTGTTTAGCTCTGGTGTTACTGGGAGGCTTAGTGTTCCATCTTCCTGTGGTTTTGGTGTAGCAGGAGGAGAGATTCATAAAGGGGCTTGGAGGAAATGTGCAAACACTAATTGCAGGAGCTCCTGTAAAAAGAGGTGAAAGAGGCTCCACGTAGAAAGAGGTGGTAGGCAGTGTGACCTGACATTGTGCAGAGGAAGTTTCTGTCCGTGGATCTCTGTTATCAGGCTCTAAACTGCCCAGCAAAACCTATTGTCTGTGTTAGCTGCTGCTTCCTTGCATTAATTCCTGGAATTTTGTTCAAGAGTGCACCTCCAAATGCCCTTGGCAAAGCAAGGCAAGGCTGCAGTGTAGCAGTGGGACATCCTCTCTGAACTGGCTGTGTTTGTCTCTGCTGTTCCCATGCAGGGTACGGTACATTTTGAACGTGACTCGAGAAATAGATAATTTCTTCCCTGGGCTCTTTGAATACCACAATATCCGGGTTTATGATGAAGAAGCTACAGATCTTCTGGCTTACTGGAATGATACCTACAAATTCATCTCCAAGGCAAAGTAAGTCTTTTCAGAAAACACAACACACACATTTAGAAGATGTATGCTAAGCATTTTGTTTTCCTGCTGATTTTCTTAACTGCTTTTCCTCCTTGCCTACCTAGCATCACAGCATTTTCATTTTGTAGCTTGCAGTAGAACATCTCTGTGCTAGAGGCTGCCCTGAACTGCTCAGTATCTCTCTGGGATGTGTTTCTAAATTGTGACACCACGTTTGTGGTACAAGTTCTTTTCAACTGGAATATGGCTTGATGCCAATGGGCCATTTGGGTTGAGCTCAAGGGTGCCACACTAGTCTTTGGAGGCTTTTCCTGTATCTCTGTGTTTTTCCACTTTGCAATAACAGCATCAGAAGAGCTGTTGTAACAAAATCTCTTAGGAATATTAATAAGACCTTGTTCTTCAGTTTCTTTGTGTGTCTTGCTCCAGTTTGTAAATTGGATTATCAGATCATATCCCAGACTCCAGCTGTGGCCACAGTGTTGAAAACATGTTTGATAATGCTCTGGTAAAGAAGTTACTGTTTCCTTAAGCTTGTCAGATGTTTTCTGTTTAGTGATCCTCTTTTGTTCTTTCTCCCACTTCAGGAAAAATGGTTCTAAGTGCCTGGTGCACTGCAAGATGGGAGTGAGCCGCTCAGCATCCACGGTGATTGCCTATGCCATGAAGGAATACGGCTGGAACCTGGACAGGGCTTACGACTACGTGAAGGAACGGCGCACTGTCACCAAGCCCAACCCCAGCTTCATGAGGCAGCTGGAGGAGTACCAAGGCATCCTGCTTGCCAGGTGAGTGCAGGGAGTGATCCTGATTATCCATGTTGAGGCATAACACTTCAGTGGTCGACTCCATTCTTTTAGTTGTGCAAGCTTGGGACGTTAGGAAAGGTAGTGCTCTTTTCAGGGTTGTCTCAGCTGAGCCTGGGAAAATGGGTGTCATAGTTAGGAGCTGTCAGGAAGCTGTTTGATTTCTAGGATGTTTGGTTTTTGGAAAGTAGCATCCCATGAAGTGTTTTCTGAGTGCAGCATTCAGAGCTGTGCAGGCACCAGCAGAGATAAATGATGTCTCTGTTGCTTGTAACATCACTTGGCAGGGAATTTGCGTTGTCTCCTCACAGTTCCCTGTTGAACAAGCCCCTCCTCAGCAGCTGGTCTGGTTTTATTTAGATCCCTTTGGTAAGTGTTGGTGTGAGGGGAGGGGACAGGATGTTCTGTGCATTGCAGCAGTGGTGTTTATTCCTGCCTGAAGTCCTGAGGCTGGGCTGGAGCTGGGCCTGGATATGGGCAAGTGTGTTGTAATCCCAAGCCTATCACCTGACTAGCAAAAAGACATAAATATTGCATGTTTCTGGGCTGTGTTAAGCAATGTCTTCACGTGATCAGCAGGAAGAAGGTACTGCTGATACTGTTTTGCCAGATTATGGTATTTTGTTTGGGATCCTGGTGTGCTTTGCCTGGGAGCAGATCTGCAGCAGTTACCCAATCTGAGCCTCCTGCCTCAGGAGATGCTCTTAGTAAATAGTAAATTTCAAAGCTTTTTGGTGCCATTGGGAGGTGCCTGCTTATTGTAGAGCCATTTGGGTTGGAAAATAACTTTAGGGTCAAGTCCAGCCATTGTTTTATATGCTGTTATTTACAGCAGCTCTGTCACTTATATACTGTCTTTAAGGCATAATTCTTACCTCGGTCCACTGCTTGATTTTGTCCCATCATGTCTGTTCTATCCGCTTGCAAAGACCTCTCTTCCCTTTCATTGTAATGACTTACCCTTCCTCCTTTGCTCTCCACATGTTCCCAGCAGTCTGACTGTGTTTACTGCTGGGCCAGGCCTGGATTCCTAATTTTTACATCAAACCCTTGGTGTAAACTCCCCTGTCACTGAGTGCTTCCTCTTTCCCTCTCTGCACAGGTAAACAACCTCAAGGCTCCTCCCAACTTATTCCCTGACTGGGTACACCCACAGGATTTTCATCCTCCACCTCTTCCCATGCCTGCCTTCCTCCCCCCTGCTCCCCAAACCCTGCCTGCCATAGTGACCCTCTTTTCTTTCTGAAAAGCAGCCAAGTAGTATCAAGTCTCAGGACAGATCACATGGAATAGACAATTTTAAAAAATAGTGCCCTGCTGGTCTGAAACCCTTTGAGACAGACACCACACCTGCCCTGGGTGCCTCATGTGACACCAAACATGCTGCTGGCACCAGTTAGTAAAGGTCAGTGCTTAACTCTGGGCTAGAGATGACCTGACCAGTGTGGTGTGCATTGAGCAGACTGGGAAATTAGATCTCATTGGTGTAGGATGGAGAAAAAGAAGTTTTTTAGGCATGAAAAATGCACCAACAGGTTGGTGAACACCTGTGAGGAGCACTGGTGTGGGAGCAGCTGGTATCTCACATCTTCAAGCCCTGAGTCCAGCAGCTGGTTTGGGTAATCTGCCAGTCTGGTAGCTGGTGACATGCCTGCAAAGCCACTCTGTACAAACAGTTTGGTTAAGGATTATTTTCCCCTGTCTTTTAGTAATTTATTTTTTGGAGGTATATGCTTCCTGCTGCCACCATGTATAGTATGTGCTTCCACTGAAGCACAAGCCTGCTCCTGACCTACTCTGCAAGTCCCTGTACAATGGCACAAACAGAATGACTTGTGAGGCTTTAAAAAATGCACGAGCAATGCGTTACATCTGTGTAGGACGAAAAAGGCTGCAGTAAATGAAGCTTCACTGGAGCAGGGAATGGCCCCTTCCATGTTGCAGAAACTGTTCCTCTTTATCCACTTCCTCTCTCAGCTCCAAACTGCTTTTTTTCCTCTTTCTTTGTGTTATTTAGCTTTGCCCTCTGGCCGCCTTATTTATTGCTGCAGTATTCCAGGACAGGTAGAAAAACTAAAAACAAAAAAACAACAGATTGACGCTCATGTGACTGCTCCAGTTTCAGGGGGAAGGTATGTGAGGGCAGCCATGTGCTCGCACTATCCAGTTACCGTTTGGTGCTGGGGTTATAGCAACTGGGATATGTTTTCCAGCTGTAAAATGAAAACCCCCTGCCTGCTTTTAGTCACAACAACAAGTGTGTTTTGCTCTTTGGGACTGTCACACTTCCTGGGGTTAGTTAAACTGTCCCCTCCCTCTGTTGATAAACACAGCAAGGCTGAGCCAGGCCTGTTTCTGTTACTAGTTATAGATAAGTTACAGGAAACCAGTGTTTGGGATCTCCTGTACCTTGTCAGCTTGTGGATCAACAACAGTTTTATACCCAAGCCTGGAGAGCTGGTGGGAGTGTGGAGGGCTCCTGGTCCATGGCTAATGTGGGTACAAGCACTGGGAATGTTTCCCAGGAAGGTCAGCAGGTGGCTGTGGGCTCTGGGAAGGGAAGTGGGCTCCTGTTCTCTGACCCTGCACCTCATGCAGGTTGTCAGACTGGAGAAGTGTCAGATTGGAAGATAGCACAGCACACCTCTGCCAGTGTTGCTTGACATCTGGTTTCATCCTCAAATCTGTGCCAGCTGCTGACACAGGAGGGTAATTTTCACTTTCAGAATTAAATGTGTAGCAGAGAGCTGGATTTGAGCACTGAAGTGCCCTCAGAAAGCGCCAGCAGCACCCCAGGTTGTATGAGCAGAGATGTCAGATGACATTCCATACAGAGCCCAAGCATGAATCTGCCTCAGGGACATGCCTGTTCCTGCTGCCATTGTCAAATTGCTCCAAAACCCACTGGAGACAGAGCGTGTGCACCCCAGGACAGTGTCTTTGGCCTCTGATCTTGACCCTCCTCTCCTGTGAAGACCTGATTCTGCCCTGTGTCACACGAGAAGGTTGTCACTGATTATAGGGTTGGAAAGCTAAATCTGCAGTGGATTATTTTCCTTAGCTGTTGGGCACCCACAACTGAACTGGCACATTGTAATTAGCTCAGTACCATCTGTTAATTAACTTACTGTGGCCGCTGGATGTGTCTGGGAGCGCCTGCCCATGCTAGCAAGGGACTGGAGGGGTTTTACAAGATCTGCAGCTCCAAGGAGGTTTCTGTGGTTTCTGTGTTCCTCCTAGGGGCAATGGGTGGAAACACATCCCTCTGGCCATGGCCACTCAGCAAACCCTGGGCTAGCTCTGGCATTTCATGGCAAGAAGTTGCCTGCAGTGCTGTCTGTAAGCCCAGGTGCATGGGTTGGGGTTTTTGGCAGGTGGAGATGAGGAAGGTGATGCAATGCCGCTGGCAGCTACTTGGCCTTTTGATAGCTCAGACTTTCCTAAAGGGGCTTTCCAGAAGCTGGAGGAGTTCTGAGCTTCCTTCCTGTGGAAGGTGGGTGGTAATTTGGGCTGTGTGTTTACTGTTGAGGATGTCTTGTGTGTTTTTGCACACACCCGCCTCCACTCATCCCACCCCATCCCTTGGTTACAAATTATTGTAACCAAGCCAGTTATTGATGACTGAAGCTATTCAGCGAAGGAACCAGGAGGGAAATTGAACTTCATTCAGTGTCCACCACCTGCTTGTGTCCAGTACAAGGGGTTTTCTCTCTCAGGTCACCACTCACCTGCTAGCAAATGGAAAAGTGCTGGCTGAGAAAGGACCAAATTCTGCAGTCAATTAAACATTGCATTTGTTGAGTGGACGGGTCCAATGCTGCTGTGAGGAATAGGGAGGGGTATGTGGAGCAGAGTGGTGCCATGGAATTTAGCTCCTGGAAAGTAGCTCATGACTGGATGAACTTCTCCAGCAGCTGGTCTGGCCCTGAACTGCTCAGGTGAAGCTGCAGTTGTGGTCAGTGACTCCAGCATTTGGCACAGTTTTTGCTGTAGGTTGTGTCCTCTTACAGCAAGGTGGGTCTGGCCTGTGGTATACAGAAATGACTCACTGTTTTCCTGTGCTCTCCTTCCCCTCAGCAAACAGCGGCACAACAAACTGTGGCGCTCACACTCAGACAGCGACCTCTCGGATCACCATGAGCCCATCTGCAAGGCTGGGCTGGAGCTGAACAAAAAGGAGATCACCACCTCAGCTGACCAGATCTCAGAGGCCAAAACCAACGACAACCAGCAGCCCATGTCTCCCATCTACTCAGCTGAGCTGGACAGGGAGCAGCAGCTCCCAGAGGACTCAAACATGATCGAGGACGTGTGTGTGAAGGAGAGAAGGATCCACTTAGAGTTTACTTGCAGAGACTTCCACGCTGAGCAGATGGAGGACAAGCTGAACCTGAACAATATCAATGGCTGTACAGCAGGGTGTTGCGTAGACTCTGTCCCCCCTGACAACTGCCGTGCTTCTGAGGCCTTAATGCAGCTCCAGCACCCCTTGGAAATAACGGAGTTTCCTGATCTGACAGTGGATGATCTAGAAAAAGATGCCCTTAAAGCTGATATGAACGTGCACTTGGTTCCCATGGAAGAATTCACTTCATGCTTAAAAGACTTCCCCCAGTCCCCAAACCAAAATTCCCCAGGTCTCCAACAGAACCCTCAGCCCGAAGTGACAGACCTCAGCACAGACAGGATTGATTTCTTCAGCGCTTTGGAGAAATTTGTGGAGCTCTCCCAGGAGAGCCGGTCACGCACCTGCTCCCATTCCAGGCCAGAGGAGCAAGGGACTGGGAGGAATGGGGTCTCCAGGGTGCCCATGCTGGAAGTGCCACCTGCTGCAGATGGGGGTGCAGATGCTCGAAGGAACAGCCCTGGAAACTCTCCTCAGGCATCAGATGACTCTTCCACAGATGAAGAGCAACAAAAGGTTAAAATAACTTTCTCAGACTTTTTAGGAACTCCTGCTCAACCCTATCTATGGGCTGTTTTCTGCAGTGGGGTGGCTGTGGATGGGATTTTCTAGCCCTGCTTTCACTGGACACGGTGTTTGGGGCAGGATTGCTAGATGCTTCTCCCTTCTTTTACTTTTAGATACTTGGCCTTCTCTGCACTTTTTCCTTAAACATCACTTTGCTGGCATTGGCAGGGCCATGAGCTGACCTTGACCTGACCTGCTGTGCTGTTCTCATGAGAAACTTATTTTTGAGTTTTGTATCAGGAGAGCAGAAAGGTGGGACTTGACCCACTAATGTAGCCGGACCCTGAGTCCAGCCAGCATCCCAAATCTGCACAGATATTTATCTGACTTGAGAAATCCACCAAAGAATGGGGCAAAACTGGCCTATTTCCCTGGCTGGGAAGCCACCAGCATTGGGGTAGTAAATCAAGGCAGGTGTAGAGCTTCCACTGCTGGAGGAAGAAATTAACCTGTCCAAGGTCTGAAGTGATGGGATTGGGCACGTCATGGCTCACTTCTCCTGGGTAGAGAGATGGTCTTGACAAAATTTAGTAACCTCTAAAATTAGGTACCTTTTTCTCATAATTGCTTTTCAGCCTCCAGGACTCTCACAGGGATTGATGATGTCCGGGGCCATCATTTTCTGGGAGCTTCTCTTATTTAAATTCCATCCTGCATTGCTTGAATCTTTTCCATCTCCATGTGAGGCAATAAGGCTCTTCCAAATATAATAGGCCAGTGCTCTCTCCTGTGATTTGGCAGAGAGTGTCTGTGGGGATTGGGAGCCTCCCTGGCCATTTTCCTCTGGGAAACCAGAGCATTTCAATGCTTGGTCATTCCTTTTTGCTGTACTTCTCCATACATGAACAGAATCTGTCACATTTTCAGTTCAAAATGGTACTTTTAGCAGTATTAGGATTCTTTTTGTTTGCTGGACTTTTCTTCATTTAAAAAAAAAAAAAAAAAAGCTACCTTTTCCTTGGTTTTTGTTGCAATTAAGGTTCTTAGTCTAAGTGAAATTCCAGCCTGGAGTATGTTAAGTTCAGTCTCAGAGACAGTAAAAAACCTACATTAGTGATCACTGCTCTTGTGATCTCTCTCCACACACTGCCATATGCTTCTTTGTTCCTTTGGGGATGTGCATCTCTATTTTCTCTAACCTGCTGCCGTTTACTCCGTGTCAGCATAGCTGATGCACTTTGTAATTCTCCTGTTTGTGTGTTGCAGGAGGTCCCTGAGCTGCCTGGTGCAGGTCATCTCACAAGATCCCACTCAGAAAATGCCATTTCTGTGAAGGAAATTATCACAGAGATCGAGTCAATCAACCAGGGAGCAGGACCTGCCCAGCAGAAAGAGGGTTCAGCCAATCTCAACCAGACACCAAAGAGGAACACAGTGCATGACCTGCCAGTGGAGGTGATCTGGGCATCAGAAAAGTTGGAACAGAGTGAAGGAGCCTGTGCTGGACATCAGGAAAAGGAGAAGGATCCTCTGCCAACTGAGCAGGAAGAAGCCCCATCTCTGCAGCTGTCTTCTGGTAAATCAGACCTGGAGGAAAGCAGCTCCGGTGGGGAGCAGCAGGAGCCTCGTGGCTCCATCCACCCTGAGCCCAAGTGGTGCCCCGGCTCCGTCCGCAGAGCCACGCTGGAGTTTGAGGAGCGCTTGAGGCAGGAGCAGGAGCACCAGCACACGGCCCCAGCCTGCACTTTACCGACCCGCAAGAACTCCAGGAACGACTCTGCTGCTGCCGAGCTCCTGCCGCGGGGGAAGAGCGAGGAGCCGCCCCTGGAGCTGCCTCTGGAGGGTGACAAGGCTCAAGGTCCGGGCGCTGAGGAGCTGCTGCTGCCTCCTGGCGCAGAGCAGCCTGTGAGCAGGCACCTGCCTGCAGAGCCCAGCCCAGGGCAGGAGGGAGCAGCACAAGAGCACAGGACAGTGGTCTCATTTGACGGGACAGAGGAGCCATCCCTGCCCTCCCTCCTCCCAAAGAGAATCGAAATCATTGAGTACACCCTCACGGTCAAGCCTGCGGAGCAGCGCCCCGATACAAGCTGTGAGCAGGGCGGGCTGGCCACGGCCACCCTGTCTTTAGATGAAAACTTGAACCCCTCGATGTGCTTGGAGAAGGCTCCAGTGGATCCCTCGCCGCCGGAGCACGTGGTACGCAAGCAGGCTGCCTTCACCGTGGGCAGCCCCAGCGAGGCAGGCAGTGGGACATCTGCTCACCTCGGTGCTGCTTCTCCCTCTGCCCCGGTGACCTGTCCACCTTCAGGCAGCCTCGAGCGCTCTCCTTACCCCTGTGTCATTCACCTGGAAGGTGTCACCGAGCAGAGCACGGGTACAGACGATGAGCCGGTCACGCCGTGCGGCACCGAGGGAGATGCCACTCTCCCATTCAGGGACGGTCCCAAACCTCTCTGCGGGGGCAGTGCTGGCATCTCCAGGCAGCTGAGCAGCGAGAACTTCACTAGGCAGCGTGCTGAAAACATGGACCTTCTGGACATCTCGTTCCTGTGTTACAGCCTCCCTCACAGCTCCAGCAGCCTCAGCGTGGAGGAGCGCTCCAGCAGCCCCAGGCCGGTCAAGCAGCGGGCGAAGGAGATAGAGGCTCGGATCCGGCACGCAGGGCTCACCAGGCCCTGCCACATGAAGCGCTCAGCGTCCCTGGCCAAACTGGACTGCCTGGACCTCTCCGAGGACGACTTACGCGACAAGGAGTCGGCCTCTTCCAATGCCAACCCAGTGCTTCTCACCTGCGTTGCCGTCGGTCGAGGCGTTTGTGGGGGGAGGTTGGAGAGGGGCTCGGAGAGCTCGTGTGGGAAGCATCGCCTCTCCTCCCCAGAGCCCACTAAGCATTTTGTGGAACAGCTCAGAACAGCCGAGTGCATTGCCCAGAGCAAGCCGGTGGAGAGGCCGCTGGCTCAGTACGCCAAAGAGTGCAGCTCCAGCCAGCAGAGTTTGTGTTCCAGCACTGATCCAACGTGGACTAGCTCCGGGGAGGGCCCTCCGCTGCTCCAGGTGCAGGTCCTGGACTCCTTGTCTCCATCTCAAGCTCTGGCTGTCACCCCACGGCAGCAGCACGGGAGAACTCACCCTCTGAGGAGGCTCAAAAAGACCAATGACAAAAAGCGGACAACCAATCCCCTCTACAACACGATGTGATCCTGGGCCCTTGGCTGTGATTTCTTACCCAGAACCTGTGGTGTGGCTTTCACGCAAGGGGCAGGTGTAATATAAGGAACATGCACTTTATTGGTTAATTTTATATATATTGTCATTTTACTGTTCCTGGCGCATGTAGGTGTGGGTTGGTTCTTCTGTGTGTGACTCTGACTGCAGGACTGTTTGGGTTTTTTTTAAGTTTAACTCGGATAACCTCAAATGTTCTTTTTTTTGTTGTTAGTTTGTTTTAAAAGAACACCTTTATCATGAGAAAATTGACGTTGGCTTGCTTTGGCAAGGTGGAGTTTTGCTTACAACCAGATCCTAGCTCCTAACTTGAATTTTCCCCCTGCCTTGAAATGGTGCTGAGCAGTTGGTGGGGTGAGAGCCCCTGTAAATGTGAAGGTTGTGCCAAGGTCCCTTTGTTTGGCCTTTATTTTATTCTGCAAACTGGAACTCCACCATGCTGACAGATCCCTCACAAAGCTGCTTCAGGACAAATGCCCTGGGCTCAGTTCAGCTGATGCTTCCTCATAAGGAGCACACAGGGGTAAATCTTCCCAGTGGATGAGTTCTAATAACCCTGGGCAGCACCAAGACCAGCACTCCCATCTGCCATGGGGCACACAGAGCTCTCTGCTCTGTGCTGAGGTGAGGCAGAGCTCCTCCAGGAGCTGCTGCATTCACCTCTACCCCCAAAGCCAGTGTTCTTTTAAAACAAACGCCTCATTAGGGTTTTAACCCTCCCATTACTTGAATACTGCTGTGGGCCTTCCAAGTTCATGGCCATATCATCTGTTCTCTGCCCTCCTCCTACTGCCTGCCCCCTGCCCCAAAGCTTTTCTTGTGCTGCCTGAGTTTCCTTCTCCCCTCTGCCGTGCTCATGGGTGTTTCTGGTGGCTCCCAAAACTTGAGCTGTTTTTGTTACATGACATACTGCCCTTAATGCAAAGCTTTGTCCTCTCTGCTGTCACTCCTAATTCTAGACCCAGAGGGAAAACTTTTTCTGGAAGTTTTTTCTTTTATTTTCTTTCTCTTTTTTTTCCCCTAAATTGTATATATGATATTTATATTAATTTTTTTTGTTCTTTTCTATGTTTTTTTAAAAAAAGAAGGGCAAGACTGCATTCTGTAAACTGGAAAACAAACCCACCTGACTCAAACTCAGTGCTGTTCTTTGTGATCTGCACAAACATGGGACTGGATTTGATATGATAAGCTGTCTTCCCTTTCCAAAAGTGAGCCTCAATGCCAAATGTGTCCCTTCTCCTCCAGTCCTGTGTGAACCCCTGTTATCCCACTGTGGGAGGGGCACTCTGTGTCTGCCCATCTCCTTCCTCCTTGAAGCTGGGTTCCAGGAGTGCCAGTTGGACTTGGAAACTCTTTGGCTGCTCCGAGCCCTTCTGCAGGTTCTTGCTTCCCTGGAGAAACTGTGTGTGAAGGCTCTGCTCCAAATTTCAGCAAATTATTTTGTGGTTTCTGAGCAGTTTGGCTAAACCGAAGCTCCTCATTTCTATCTGTGTGCATCAGCAAGTTGTCCCTGTGCTGTAGGAGCAGAGGGAAAAGGCCAAGGGGAGCTCTGGGTCCTGTCCACAGTGCCGTGGCAGGTCCTGTCTGAGCTGGTGCCTGGCTGGGGCCCAGACCTGCCCTCTGGGGAGGAGCAAAGCAAAGAGAAGATGCAGAATGGCTCAGGCTGTCGAAGCCCGGCATGGAGAGGACTTAGTGTGGGAGGAGCAGCCAAGCCCGTGCCTAGAAAGCAGCCCTAAAGCTGCAGAGCCTTGCAGGCTCAGATGGGACAAACTCCTCTTGAGCAGGAGAGAAGCTCACGGCACTGGAGCGCTCTGGAGTATTGGGAAGCAGCATGTGCCTGTGCTGGGGAAGGGGTATGGGATACCCTCAGCCCACAGCTGGTTGGCAGGGTCATGTCACCCTGCTGCCCTCCTGTAACCCCCAGGGGTCCTCCTGTGCTGCTTTGCAGCCTGGGCAAGGTCTGTGGGTGCCTGGGCTCCATCAGCCACAAGCACTGTCCCTCCCTTTCCTGAACTCTGGCAGGGGGTTGTTACCCGTGCTGGAGCACAGCCCTGTCCTGGGTCAAACTGCACGTCATCCAGGCCATTTCAGTCACTAGAAAGTCACCCAAGCCCCTGGCCCAGGAGTCCAGATATTTCTTTGGGACACTGAAAGACATGTGGCTTTTTCTGGCCCGCTCCAGCTGGCTCCGGAGCTGGGCAGACACTGTGGAAAGGCCAAGTGGCTCATGTCATCTGGAGAAGGTTCAATCCTTGCCTCCCCCACAAACTTCATCAGGCCGCAGTGGCCACCATTCTGACCCCAGGGACATGCCTGCCTGCCCCTCCACGGGTGGAAGGGACTGGTTGCCACCAGCCTGCCTTGCACTGGAGGGTGCATGCTTGGCTGGCAGCGTGTCCTGGTGACAAGGATCTGTGTGGGAGGGAGAAGCCCTGTGTAGAATTTTTTCTCTTGAGAAGGCAGGAGGAGGAGGAAAAGGATTGGGTTTCTTTGCCCAGCTTGATCTCAGGAGAAATGCCCTCTGGGAAGGGTCTTTGGTGCAGACCAGAAATGCTGCTTCCTTCCAATACTCAGCTGCTCTCTGGGTGCTTCAGCTGGAGAGAGCAGCAGAGGGGCAGAGGCCCCTGCAGGGAGGTGTTTTGTTGTCCCCTTGTCCTTGGCTCTTGCCCAGCACAACTGGTTTTTCTCTGAGAAGGCTGTGGGCAGGCAGAGGGAGTTGGGAAAGGTGGTTCTCTTCCAGAGTGATGAAGGCCTTGGAGGTCTGGAGGCTCTGAGCGGGATGGCAGGAAGGAGACGGACTGGAGGGGCATGGACTTCCTTTTCCAGTGTCTGGGTAATGCAGCCACCAAGCCCCTGGCATCAGAGGTCTCTGCTGGGGACAATTGTCCCTTCTCCATGCTGGTGGCTTGTGGGAGGGTGATGACTCTCTCCTGGTTCCTGTAGCCACCCCATGAGAGCTTCTTGTGACCCGCTGAGCACCACGGGGGGCAGCAGCACCTGCAGGGTGCTCAGCAGCTGACAAGCCTCGCGGGTAGAAGGGGTTCGGGAGAAACCTGTTGTTTTAAGGGCATTTTTGTACAAAGCAACTGTTCTTTGGTCTCTGGCGAAGCCTCTCGGAGGATGCTTTATTGTTTACATTGACTCCTGTACAGTATCCCAGCCATCGCTGCCCCGTCCCGGCCGTACTGTAACGTGTGAGCCTTGCACAAACGGACTGTGTGCGTGTGAAAATGGTTCTACACTGCGCTCTGTTGCACTCGGTGGTGTGTGTGGGTGGTGTGTGTGAGTGTCTGAGTGTGTGTCCGGTCTGCTTGAGAAGTTGTGACCTGTACAAATCTCTCCCCTCTCGGCCCTTTCCTGGGGGTGCGGTCCCAGTGGGTGGCAGGAGGTGACTCCGCTTTCGGGTCACTTGGATGTTTAAACGGAGCAGGGATTAGCTCCGTGTCCCTCTGCCAGCAAAGGCCTGGTGGAAGGGATCCCCCCACCTCCAGCTG